>NW_023416312.1:63434874-64634874 GCF_014176215.1 Rousettus aegyptiacus | reverse complement strand
AAAAAGATACAGTTTTTGCTATATTAAAATTCTATTAAAATGCAGAATATGTTGAAAACTGAAAATCACCAATTGGCAAATGCCACAGTAATAATTATATAGGACAGAATTCTCAATGGATGCTAAAATTAGTGGGCAAATGTATGAGACAGAGTATTTACGTTGTCCCATAATACTGTCCCTGCATAGGCACTAGATCTATTTGCTTTGTAAATACAAAAGTAAAAAATAGTGACTTTATAGTGGATAAACCTGGCAGACACAACCTTAACCATATTATCATGGTTAACTCAAGGTAAAGAGTCTCATGTGTTTGTATTTTCAGACATTAAAAGCCAAATAAAAACACAAGAGAAAAATGTTACACACTCTTACACAGTAACAAGACAGATACGTATATAAATAGATACACAAGACTATATATAGATATTTGAGTGAATAGAACTGGATGTGATGGGTAGGTAAATTGATTAAAAAAAAAAGAAAAATGAATTGGGCATCTTAAGCAAAGTGTGCCGCCATATAGATCAAAATAGACATATATCACAATAGACATATGCCTGAAAAGTTCAGTATATTTAAAATTATTATGGGAACTGACTAGTTAAAATAATGACAAGGGAAATCTTTCCTCAAAATAATCATCTACAACAAATTATAGTTGTTTTATAAATCTAGCTTTTTATACATGTGATTGTATAAGATCACATGCAACAAGCAACTGCTTTTAGATTGCTTTTAAATGATCTTTTTATACATACATATATAGAGATCAAACTCTGACCTTTTTTCATTCTAAGCCCAAAGCTGTTTCCATTATACCGTGCTACTTCTCCTAACATCAGCAGGAAGAGATCCCATTTTATCATTTCCATTTCACCTCCTGTGTCTTCCCCTCCTCCAGCCCAAAAAAGAAGAGATCCAAATCCTTTGAACAGCAAACAAATCTCTACAGAGCACATACAAAGGCGGCAGTATAGGACAGTCATTAAGGGTAAAGAAATTGGAGTCAAACTGCCTGGATTCAAATTTCCAGCTTCACAGCTTACTACATTTGTGATTTTCAGGAAATTACTTAACCTCCATGATCTGAAGTTTCTTGATCTGTGCAATGGGGATAATGTTAAAATTAAATATGATCATGTATATCACCACATTAGCACAATGTCTGGCACATAGTAGACAATCAAAAATATAAATTATGATAACAATATTGACAAATATTTCCTATGGAGCAGTACTTCAAATGCCATAGAGAAAAAACTGTTCCATGACCACAAACCACTCTACTACCCTTAATGAGCTGTCACCTCTGGTTACAAGGGAAATAGTACATTTAAATTAGAGAAACCTATCCACTCTACTGCACACACACACACACACACACACACACACACACACACACACAAACTTGCTAACATTTGTATAGTAGTAGTAGTAATAGTATAATTTTATATACCATATCCATAAAGAGTGCATATCCTACTGACAGTGAGTCAGTACAGGTATAAATAACTTTACATAAATATAAATTATTTCCGTTACGAGAAATGACTTTTCGAGAGTAATATTTTTTTTTCTCTTACTACTAACCTTTTGGCATAAGAGTTACTTTATTCCACCTAACATACTCGACTTAAAAAATTCTGCCACATATTTGTGACATCCCAATTTCTCTGATTTACCCTGGAGAAGGTCACCAATATCCCTGGCATAAGTATGAAGTGTAGATACCATTCATATCTTTGAGATGACTGAAATATTCATCTAACTAGGATATTGATGTGTGAAGCAGGAAAAAAAAACAAATCCTTGGTTTTATTAGAGGCACAAATCCTGAGAAAGAAATGAGATACAAAATGTTCTTTAAAATTATAGAGGAGAAAAAAGAAAAAATATTCATGGTGTCTTCTGTAATTTCTTCATGAACTTAATCTTTAAAGGTTCCAAGAGAATAAGCTTGCTCTCAAGTTTTGTCAATCATAAAAAGAAATCACATTTTAATATAAATTGATTTACTATAAATTGATGTATAGTATTCCTATACATACCTATATGATTGGTATCTGTTACACATTTATTAACAGTAATATCAAAAAATCAGAAAATTTTAATCAAATATCCACAAAACCTTTGTCCCTGGGCCAAATGTCATAAGAGGTAAGCACCTAGATATTTTTTAAAGTAACTATTTTCAAAAACACAATTGTAGTTTTATCCAAGGGTCTGTAGCACTACTGAGTGACTAAACCTTACCTTATTAAGGTGCTCTAAATCAAAAAAAGCAATTTGAAATCATCTACCTACTTCGATGGAGGAAAATTATGGCAAATGCCTATTTGATATGCATGATTTTTCAGCTGATTTGCTATCATAATTACATTGTGCTTACAGTAATATGATAGTTTTCATGCCTTGAGTACACACTTTCTGGAGGATAGAAGGAGGGCAATGTAATCTGTGGTATGTTGAGTGTATAGAGAAGCTAGACTGTTAACTTAAAAGTGGACCCAGATAAGCTATAACATAGCAGCTGCATATAAAGAATTGATAGTCACTCAATCATGTGAAGACCTATGTCGATTTCATATTAAAGTGTTTTTAAAACTACCCATTATGATTACTCAAATATAACTTTGAAATAATTTGTCACATACTTAATTTTTTAGAGGTTAAGTGAAATTAAGGATGATTGGCTTTAGGCTGGAGAACATTTTCTCTAACAAATCATTCATTCCTTTACATCTGCTTCTCATCCCCAGAAAGATAATGGGTGGGATTACCCAGATATCCTTCTAGAAGATGCATTGAGGTTTCAATTCTACATTCCTAGAACTTAGGGGAACTTTTTGCTCTGTCATTTCACATATGTACCCACCTTCCTCACTCTCCTTTAAACCAGAACACTCATTATCCTTTGAAAGAGAAAACTTTTCCTTTGAAATAGGTCATGGGAAATTTCTCAATTTGTTCAAGTTAAAGCAAAAGTAAACAACAAACAAAACTCCAAAACTTAAAAAAAAAAGACACAGAAGACCCAAAGCCTGAGGCTATCCATCTTTATCTCATTCTTCTTGATATGTTACCTGAGCATTTGCAACAAGGATGACAAAAGGGGAACATATAGTCTCTATAGAGGTTTTACTGACCAGAGGTAAGGGTAAGTTCAAACTGCTTAAGGAAAGGGCAAAAAGGAGGAACTTCATGGGCGCCCTTAACACTTTGATGGATGCTCGATTTTAAAAAGCCAAAATAGTAAACTATAGACAAAGTTTAAAGAGTGCATGTGTTGGGTATAATAAGTGAAAAGGTTAGCCGGCAGGCAGGGAAACACTCAAAGGCGGAGGGTGGGGAGGAAGTTTTAAATTCCCACCAGAGCCTAGTAATCTATTAATCTGCGTCCCCCATCCCAGGGTCTGCTCCTGCACCCAGAACAGCTAGCTACTGGAAAGCAAGCAACCCTATTTTTAAACATTTAAACCTTTCCCTTGGACTGCAGAAGGCTTGAGTTACGAGCGTTGCAAATAATGTTTCTTCCTAAACAAGTGAAGTCATATTTGAATTCTCAAGCCAAAGCAAAGTAGAAAGGAAGGAAAAGGGACAGAAAGCGATTTCAGCGTGAGAGGGAGGTGATGGGGTGGGGCGGGGGGTAGAAAAAAAGACTTACCGCAGCCTCTGCAGGCTGCCACCGAACTCTCAGGGCCAGTAAGAACAAGCCGGCAGCCAGGCTAACTCCACGCAGTTTCATTCTTCTCCGGCTCCCGCAGCTCCTTCAACACCCACACGAAATCCCTGGCTGGCTTTGCCCAATTGACATAATCTTGAGGGTTTATTGGGCGAGAACTAGAGCCAAAGAGGGACAGCAAGAGTGCCCCAATTGTGCCAGTCGGCTTGGGCGAGGAGAAAGAAGCTTTTTAAAAGTGGAGAAAAATGCAGCAGTAGCAGCAGCAGCAGCAGCAGCTATTTTTCCCTCCCCCCTTCCCACCCCAAAGGCTTTCTTGCAGAAGCACTTTTCCCTTCTGTCCAAACTTGCAAAATTTTTCCTCACGCAAGTCCCACAGATCTACTTTCCACCCTCTCTTCACCCGCACCGCCTCCTCCCCACCAGTACTGGAGAATTTGAGGATCACTCCGCCACAGTTTTAGCTTGCACAAGCAACCTGTGAGAGAGAGACGCTCAGTTGTTTGGAAGAGTGAAACGTCCAGACCAGTTGACTGAGCACCGTGAGTCCAACCGGGAAACTTTTCCATTCGTTCACTTGCACCTTCCATTGATATTACTCTTCCTTGTCCAGTGCCACTCTCATTGGTGTACACACCAAAGCCAATTACGAATAGATCTGAGCTGGGACTATTTTTTTTAGCGGATGGATCTCAAGGGAACGGGTCTCTATTGTTAATGATTAGAAAAAATTTTGGTCACTGCTCCTTGGACTGTTGCTAGTGTTCTTTGCCTTGCACCTGCTCACAGGACAGAGTTTCTATATACAACAGAATATGTGAAAATATTGTAAATATATAAATATATTTATATAATTAAATATATATTTATAACCAAAGGATTAAAAAAATGAACGGACCTATATATGTGTTAAGATTATATGGGCGCATTCAGTAGATATCGGCAATTATTATATGGTTGAATGTTATTGCAATCATATTTTTATTTAGTTACATTGAATGTCATAATTAATATTTACCTCCTATATTGAACTTGTTTCAGTTGTGTTTCAGAGGGATTTAGGACAGAGAATTAAATAACTTATGTGCAGTTTTCCTTAAAAGTAACACAAAAACCTAACTGGAAATATTTATATGGAGTTAATGGCAGTTGAATAAATATCTCCCAAATAAAATAGACTTGAACATTACTTTGGTAATTCTGATCTATAGATTTTTTTTTTAAGTACCAGCAGACCCAGAAAATACTTCATATGGACTCTTTGGAGGATCTTTCAGGGATTTACTGAAGAATTCGCCAGAATATTTCTGTTATCTCAGACCCTAGAATTTACTAGAGTCTTTCAAGGCTTTGGACCTATTTCACCGGGCCCTACTTATCTTTAAGTTCTACTCAGTTTAGAGCAGATTACAATCTCATAAACCACCATCACTACCACCACCACCACCACCAGAGCTTAATATACATACAATCAATTAGAATAAGTGCTGTTTGCATTTGGGCAAGCATGCAAAGTCATTTTGGGGCCTATTTGTCTATCTAGCAGTTGTTCTATATATAACAAGTTAACAATGATTTGTGGAAGTGAATGATGCATACTTGTTTTGATCTATGTATAGGTCCCTATAGGCCTGTGCATGAGGCTGTGGGGGTACGTGGAATTGTGGTGTCTAACAGTGAGAAAGACAGCCCGCTGCCCAAGGTAGGAGGGATGATTGACAGCAGACAGCCCCGCCCCCTTCCCCTCCATTCCTTCCTCTTCTGGTGCATGGAATTGTCTTTTGAGTGAGGCAAGTTGTAGCGGGCTCCGCTGAGCGTGTTTCCCTTTGGGGCACTTCTTATCTAGGAGCTAAGTTTAGTTTCTTCCGAAGTGAGCCGCTTCGCCCCCTACCCTGTCCTCCTGAGTAAGGAAGCTGCGTTCAAGCATCAGCGGAGCCCGGATGAGCCCGGGCCTCGGAGCCGCTTAGCAGTCTCTCGGGACTCAGCTCCGGAGGAGCCACAAGCATGCACCCTAGGTGAGTTGTTGCTGCCCCGACCTCCCCATCTCTTTCCTACTTTGGGCTATTTTGCCGGACCAAAACTTTACATATTTGTATTTCTGTCATTGCAGGGAAAGTGGGGGCAGGCAGCAAAAAGGAGTCGGGGTCCATGGACAGACACAGGACCCCGGAGCCTAGTGAGCCAAAGTTACTCACTCTCCCTCCCGTTTCAGGTTGTGGCTGCTCGTTGTTACATTGTGCCTGACCGAGAAACTTGCAGGAGCGGTGAGTCTCTTCTCCCGATCCCTTTCCCTCCTCCTCCATTGACTCCCACCCATCCCACCTCTTGTGTTTGTGTTAGGGGGTTACAGAGGGTTGCCCTGAAAAAAGGAGGTCACATCACTCTCATTTCTAGTGGGAGTTATTGGGGTTCTCAGGAATAGCACTGTCAGGCTAATGCCTTTGGGACTTGAACTTATTTATGTCCCCAAACTTTGTAAAGGGGACATAAATATGAGCCTTTCACAGATGACTTAAGATGATTGACATCTGATGCCTTTCTCTACATCGATCTACAAGGCAGAAGCAATGCAATTTTCCTGGGTCTAAAAGAACATGAATTGACACACAAGTTTGAGAGTGGGAGAATAGCACAAGGAGTGGGACTTGAAAGTACCAGGTGACAACGTCTGGATTCTTGAGCTATCTGAACTAAACTGATACCACTAGATGTTGTTCAGCTTCTGCCTGATGATATCTTTTACTGATTTTCTGTCATCAGAAAATTAAAAGTTAAAGTGGTTAGAACAGAAAAAAATTAAAGTTAACCTTTCAGAGGCCGTTTAGATATCATTCATAAAATCACTAAGGATTGCAGGCAAAGGAATTTCTATAGACATTTGGCCAAGGAACGTTTAATGGATTCCAGAAGTAGAGAGACCTCTAACGGAATTACTGGGATAATTTACCAAAAGTGGAGTGATCCAAATAATCAGAGATGCTGCAGTTTTCCAGTCTCACTAGCTACTAATGCTAGCAGAAATAAAGTTGACTGTTGAGTTCAATTATGAAGTTCTTCAACTATTGAGTACTATTTCACTGCTCCATTTAAAGGAAAAAAACCTCACAACTCTTAATAATAGCCAAAGTCATGCATTATATAGATGACAAATGAATATATATTCTAAATACTTACCTTGTGGGTTTTGACAATTCTAATTTGCTCTATTTTTAATACTTTCAATATTTAAAATCCTATTTATAGAGCCATACTTAATTCAACCCAATAAAATTACCTAATATCTTTATGGAAAAAAAATAGGTTACTTTTTCCTGGCTTATGTCTTCAAGAAAATATCAGAATGAAGTAAAATGATTTCTCTTATGAAAAGAGGATGATACTAGAAAACCTGAATTTTAACATCTTGTGACCTCTCAATTCAGAACATCAGCTCTTATGTAAATACATTCTAGACTTTGTAAGCAGAAGTATTGATTTGGGGTTCTGAACATTTCTCCATCTAATTCCTCTAATATACAAGTTTAGTTATGTTGTTACCTTGAGGTTCAATACTACATTTATTGAAAATGCCAGGTTTTGATTAGTTAGCAGTTTATCAGGGAATTTTGTCACTTGTAAAAATGTCATGCTTGGGCAGAACACCGTTCAGCAATATCTTTGTTTTCAGACTCTGACTTATCATATTTGGTATGCTTTTGGGAAAAGCATTAACAGATCATTCTATATAGCTAGAGATCCCAAACACTGCATTCTATCATTTGATATCCTTAAAAGTCACTAGAAGATGATGCCTTCAATGCTTAGAAGTATTGAAGTGTTTTTTTTTTTCCAAAATTGAGCACTGCTTTGATGAGTTTCTTTATTCATTGTTATATAATATCACCTGCTATGTCAATTTGATTGACTCTGGTAAAACTAAAATAAACCTTGAGATTCGTACTTTTTTTTGTCTTATTTAAGCCCGGAGCTTCTCCCTTTACTTGTTGTTTACTATGTATAATGTCTTTGGTGTTGTAAAGCTATTTTTTAAATTTTGGAAAAATGGCAAAGAGAAAGAGGAAAGTCACAGGTAACTCTTCAAAAGGAGACTTTTCTGAGGGGAATTTTTTTTTCCTTTGTACTCTTTGTACTGGATTCTCATCTATATGGGCTGGTTCTTATTTTCTCATCTCAATTCCAGTTTATCCTTTGGGTTTGTAATGGTTTTTCACCTTTCAGATGATTTTAGACATTTGAATTCTCTGTACCTCATTTGACTAATATTATTGAAAAAGAACTGTTTTAAATAGATTGACAGAAAATATGTTATGCTTCACTATGAGAAAGTCTCTTCATTTTGATAATTAAGTTACCTATAATGGAATGTTGGTGAGCATTTAATATAGAGTAATTTAGGTGCTTTTGAGTTTTTCCTTTGTCAGAATTCATAAAGCAATGCTATTTAGTAAAGGAATGGAAAGCTAAATTTTAAAACCCAGGATTACAAATAAGTTTCCATTAAATTTTTTTTAAAAGAGTGATGATCTTCATTTAGGTGAAATATTTGCACAATTTATCTGAATGAGATAAAGCCTAGCATTTCAGAATATCTATAATTGTTTCTGGTTAGTAAGTGCCAAAGGGACAGCACACAAAAATTTATCTAAATATAGTCTAACTGTCTAGGAATTTACTTTTTCCACCAGTGGTGATCATTGTGTTCCTTAAAAGATAGGAGACTTAATGATAAATTATTATCTGTATGTACCAGCATCATGTTAGAGAAAAGACTAGAAAGATCCATATCTCACTATAGGCCAGTATACCTAGGAGTTAAAATGTGTTCCAAAGTAGTCAAGGTCCTTATGATTTCTTCCCAACTCGCCCCAAACCTGCTTTCATGAAAGGCTCTAATACAACCAAGTGTATTTAAAAGTCAAAGCCTAATGAGAGAGTTTATATATGCGGAAAAGGGGTAAAGGGAAGAAAACATGTATCTATTGTTCCTTTTGTAAAGAGCATAGGTAAAATGCTTTTAGCCACCACATTCAAATCAAGTGCAAATTGAAATACAAGTGTCTCTCCCTAAAGTTATAAGTTGCCTAGGTCTGTTCTTTCCACTGTGATTTTCAGTCATAATCACAGTCATCAAAGTATGAATTAAATCTTAAGGTTTCCCAGAGATAGAGAAAATCCCTTCCTACTCTAAGGATCAAGAGGAATATTTGCCTACAATTTTTTTCTTTTTTAAAACAACTTTATTGAGATGTAATTTACATATCGTGAATTTACCTATTTTATGTATAAAATTCAGTGATTTTTAGTAAGTTTACCAAACTGTGCAAATATAATGATATCCAGTTTCGGAACATTGTCAGCACCCCAATAAGATACTTCATATCCATTTACTGTTAATCCTCATTCCCACCCACAACCCCAGGCAAATATGAATCTACTTTTCTATCTCTACAAGTTTGTCTTTTCTGGACATTTCATATAAATAGAATTGTATAATATGTAACTTTTCCTGTTTGGCATCTTTCACTTAGCATAATGTTTTTGCAATTTATTCATATTTCATCATGTATCACTATTTAACTCTTTTTCAGTATTGGCATTCCATTATGGATATATCTCATTTTATTTATGCATTCACCAAGTAATGGCCATTTGAGTGCTTATACTTTTTGACTATTATGAATAATGCTGCTGCAAACATTGAAGTATAAATCTTCGTATTGATATATATTTTATTTCTCTTGTATAGATATTTAGGAATAGAATTACTGGGTCTTTTGAAAAATTTATGTTTAACTTTTTAAGAAATTTCAAAACTGTTTTCCAAAATGCCTGTATTACTTCACATTTCCGCCAGCAAAATGTCTGAGAATTCCTGTTTTTTACATCCTTGTCAACACTTGCTATTGTCTGTTTTTGATCATAGCCATCTTGATGGATGTGAAATGGTTGGCATCTCATTGTGGTTTTAATTTGCATTTCCCTAATGACTAATGGTGTTAAGAATCTGTTCGAGTGCTTATTAGCCACTTTTACATTTTCTTTGGAAAAATGTCCATTCAGATCTTTTGCCCATTTTAAAATTGGTTCGTCTTATTGTTGCATTGTAAGAGTTTCTTGTGTATTCTGAATGCAAATGTTTGGCCATATATGCGCTTTGCAAATATTTTCCCCAAGTCCGTGACTGATCTTTTCATTTTTTTTAAATATAAATTCTTAAAGTAGTCTTCTGCTTTGCATGCTAGCAAATATCCTGTATTAGCTAGGAAAGAATACTGACAATAGACATAGAATATATATCAGGATGAATGAGGATACAGATACAGATGTGTAAGTACCTCATCAAGTGAATTATCAAATGATTACAGAAATTGATAATACATAGGTGATAATGCAGTTGCATTATTGACAGGTCAATTACAAACATTTTAAGGCTGTAGAAGAAGGGAAAATAGATCAAATTATTTATTGTGTTAGTAAGGAAGCAAATATATTACTATATCACAAATCTGTTTTCTTATATATTTTGATGATTATATTTCAATATAATTGGTTTCTATTGCAATCACATGTATTTTATTGAATACATTTAAAAATATTATTCTGAAAAGGAGTTCATAGGCTTCACTAGACTGCTAAACTAATCCATGGCATTTAAAAAAACTAATTCATGCAACGGGTTTTTACAACAAACAAGTGGTCACTTTCTAAGGTTTAGACAAGCCTACAAATTCCAACAGTCTTTTAGGTTCTGGGCATTGATTAAGTCTTTAATGACTATGTCCCCATATTCTATAAGCACATAGTCAAGATTGCAGGAGCAAAGTATGCTGTTCCCCTAACTACTTTGTTAATATAAGAATGAAACAAAGAAATTGACATATCAATTATCAGTACACATTGGCTTTTGCTTGCCTGTATTATATGGTTGATATCATAATTTTACCACCCATGCTTGGATTTATACATTTGTCCTATGCTGTATAGATGACAAGATGTACACATATAGAAAGAACAAGAAAAAATTAAGAAAGCAGCACACTGTATTAAATTATCAACATACTGTATCAAATGCCTTTTTAAGCATGACTAAATGTCCCAGTGAAGCAGATCACAGGGTTCCAAGTTATTTTAAAGCCTAACTAAATGTAAATTGAAAACCTGATAAGCATGCCCAAGGGTAAACAATATCAAACAATATCAAAGTCTCCTTCATTATAAAAACACATTTTAAAAAATGGCTTCATTTTCCTGTGACTCTAACAACCTCAACTGCGTTATCACCCAATTTCTGGTCATTGTTTACTCTTCTTCAACAACTATTTACCTACCCCTTAATTATCTTACAATCAAGGCTGATTCTACTCCACCAAAGCTACCGTCTTTTAGGTTACTAATGGCTGCCTAAGGACCAAGCCCAATGGCTTTCTTGCAGTCCCCATTCTGACTTCTCTTCTGTAGAGTCTGGCATTTTCCAACCATTCTGAAACCACATTTCCTTTGATTTCCAAGACACTGTGCCTTATTGTTTCTCCTTATACTTCGCTGATATTTTTTATTTTATTTATTCAATATCTATTGATTGAGCAGCTACCATATTCTAAATAATATGCCAAGCTCTGATGACACAGTGGTGAAGAAACCAGGTATACTCTTTGCTATGTGGAGCTTACACTCCTCATCACCTAAAATGGTGGATTTTCTCAGCATTTTATCCTTTGCGTGCTTTTTGCCTTGGCAGTTTTAACTATGCTTCCTCTACATTGATGACCATCAAATTTATATTTCGAGCCTAGCCATCTCTTTTGAGCTCCAGACCTATATTTCCAATTACCTACTAAGCCTTTCTACCTGTATATCAATAAGTTGATATATACAAAGCTCTTAAAATAGTGCTTAGGGATAAGTATAAGCACTCAACCAATGACAGCTACTTTTATTTTGTATTATTCCAAACACAGTTTATCCAGAATGAATCTACTTTCTAGTCCTTCCCATGGCACTGCAACCTGCTGCTATGTTTTCTTATCTTTATTGAATATCGTCACCATCCGCCCAATTTCAAGCAAAAAATTATAGAATCAGCCACCAGCTCTCATTATCTCCATCCTTCTCACTAAGTTCTGTTAGTTTTACAAAAAATCTATAGAATCTAGCTTTTCCATTCATATTATGTTGGTTCCAAACCTCATCATCATCATCATACATTAGTAGCTTCCTAAATAGTTTTTCTATCCCCTGACTCCATTCTAATCTCTACACTGCCATAAGAATTACTTCACTAACAAATTCAATTATATTATCTCTTTACTTAAAACTTTTTTTGGTTTCTTATTTCTTTCAGTATTAAAATTCACACCCTTTGACTTGGCACATTTAAGGATCTTCATTATCTGGTCCCAGCTTTTCCAGTTTCTTGTCTGTGTGTTGTTTCCTGCCAGTCATCTTCTTCAAACTGATAGTATACATTACACTTCAGTGTGAACTTCTATACTTCCCCAAACCACTTTATGTTCTTTTACACCTCTTAACTTTTGCATACATTGTGCCCTGTATCTGGAATGTCCTTCTCCATATTTTACATCATCTTCTCTACCTAGTGAACTACTACTCAATCTTTACCCAGATAAAAAGTCATTTCCTCTGTGAAACAGATGTCTTCAGAAAGAATTCGTTCTTCCTTCCCCTGTGCTTCTAAGGTTCTTTGGGCCCCTTTGGTAACACCTACCACATAGTGGTGAAATTCCTATGCTTATATGTCTATATTACTCTCTTCAACCTTCTACTAACAATGTCCAGGATGTTGCCAAGCATACAGTAGGTGATCGATAGATGACTTTCAAATGAGTAAAGAGATCCACTTCTAATGGCACAACTGTCTTTTCCTGATCTACCTTAGGAATTATCAATGTTAACTCTAATAATTGTTTTGATGGAAAAATAGGAACTTTGTTAAAAAAATTTTCCAATTTTGACAACTAATATATGACAAGATGAGAAAGAGGGAGCTGTCAGAGAAAACTCTCTCATTTGTAGATAGCATGTCTGTAAGAATGGCCGTATTTCTCAATTGACCTCATCTCTTTTTCTCTTTTCCACCACTGTAATACTGACATGACTTCTGGTACCTTAATTTACAAAGTACTTTTTCAATATTATTTTATTAGTTGCACGAGACTACACTTTGAAATATATAGAGAAAATATTCTCAGCTCAGAGAGATTATCTTATTTATCCAAAGTCACTAATCTAAAAAATAGTAGGATTTCGGTTAAAATACATGATATTGTGCTGTCTTTCTAATTCAGGCTTTTTATCGCCTTTTTTTCTGGAGCCCTACAACAGACCCGACTGTTCTTTTGGTTTCAATCTTCCCCTGCCTCCCACCCTTTCCTGATATTCATCCTCTCTGCAAGAAAAGGGCTTATCCTAAAACACAAATATGATAATGTCACTCCAACATTAGCAAAAGTTCCCTATACTTGTCATCTTATGGCCCTGCCTACCTATCTGACCCCATCTCCTGTTATTGTCCTTGTACTGATATTTAGATCACAGTTATACTTTTGATGTTGGCTTAACATGACATGAAGATTCACTCTTGCTTTTCCTTCTATTTGAAACACCCTTCTTTTCCCATCCTTTGCCTTCCTCCTGTCTCTACTGATGGACATATTATTCTTCCCTGAAGGGCTAGTTTAATGAACATTTTTCTGAAGTCTCCCCTTATGTTTATTGTTTTATCTCTCCCTCTGTTTTTCCTTCTTTCCTTCCTTCAGTGAATATTTATTTAGTGCCTACTATGTACCAAAACACTGTGATCATCCCTATTGTTTGAAGGACCATGGTAAGTACTAAGCTAGGGTGGCTGGAGCAGAGGGAAGGTGATGTGGAGGGAGGTAGGCAGAGCACTGTGTGTGATGAGGCTTGAGGACTAGGAAAGGGCCAGACATGCCCTGCACTTTTATTTGCTCCCACACTTCTCAGAGCATTTGCCTAATGCCTGTGTTAAGGCGTATTTCTCTGGGTGGGGATATGGTAGGCATTATGGTTATTACTGGACACTTAACTCTGTATCTAGCACTGATGAACCCTTTAAGCATGAAGAGCTCCTGTGGCACATATCTCTCCCATTAGGTTTATAAAATTTCGGTAAGCCATGAGGTATATGTCTTTTCTCAAGCTCTTTTGGGGTTCCATATTTAACTGTAGTGGTCTGTTTTCTGATTTATTTCCATTTATTGACTATGGTGTGGTTAAAAAATAAAAAGCTCAAAATTTGGAGCCAAATGTTCCTAGGTTCAGATACAGACTCCACCACTAACTATAGCGTTAGGAGAAATCACAAAATATATTATTAGCTATACAATTATTATTATTGTTGCTATTCTAGAAATGTGTGGTATCTCCATTTTGGGGACACTTGAGAGAAAATTACTTAATTACATGCTGAATTTGTATTTCAGGCCTACTAGGGGAGAGTAAGAGAACTTACCCTTATTCCAGTTTCTCCAAAAACAGTTCTACCTCAGCTGTCCTAACTTTGTGGCCTTCTGTGAAGACCAGGCTCTCAATGAAAGATTATGTTTGAAAGCACTTCTCCAGACATCTTTGAAGTCCCAGTTACCTTTCGTCTAACCACAATAGGGGTAGTTTGCCATTATCTTTCAATCTGGTTCCCTTGTACTGAGGAGGAGTTGGTGCTCTTCAGAGGAAATTTCCCTAGCCATAAAAACTCTACAGTATTTACCTCAGAGGGATCAAGATTTCCCAGAAATTACTGGGGCCCCTGGCCAAGAAGCTGAGTTAATCCTTTGGGAGACGGGTTTTCTCTTGGGGAAGGAATGAAAGTTAAGTGGTATTTTTCCTTGCTCCGTAAAATTTTGAGTGACTATTTTTCTTTACTCAGAGGGAAGAGGGTTTGAGGAGAAAATATAAAATGCCTAGAATTTCTAAATCTGTTTATGAATGTAGCAGATCCCTTAAAGATGTAAATCAACTCTAGATTTATAAAACTTAATGCGACTTAGCTTTGGAGATACGATTGAGTTGCGTAACTACCACCACCTAGCATGTAACCAGATATCCAGAGTGTGCTCATAGATAATAATGTTAATGTTGATGTTAATAATGATGAAGAAAAAGAATTATTAGAGCATTTTTCAAAATTTACAGTAGTAAACCGTTTTCCCCCAAAGAACATCTCGTATGGTACCCAAAAGAAAAACCAGACCAAAATAAGTGTTTTGCTAATAAGTTTAAATTTTTAACATTTATTTATTTGTAAAGTCATTAAGAAGGAAGAGACTGAAAAAAAATAGAATCTAAAATTGAGAGGTATATCAGTTTTAGCCTCCAGGTTATTTTAGTTTGATTTTTGTTATACAGTGTGGAGAAAATTCTGATGTACCCAAATAAATAGTGGACACGGTGGAGTGAGGGCTTTTTTGTTTAACACTTTGTCTTTTTATCCCAGAATATCCTTCAGTTAAATAGACATAACGAGAAAATGCGTATTTCAGATCAACACACCTCTCTCTATCTTTCTTCCTCCTCCTCCTCATCCTCCTCCCTCCCTCTCTTCTTCCATCCCTCTTTCTCTCTCTACACACACACACACACACACACAGTGACACAGTGTTAACTGCAGCTCATGTTAACGCAATTGGTGGTTTTCTATGTGTTAATGTTTGGTATCTAACCAATTTGAACGGTGCATGCTGTGTTTTATTAGAGTTTAAAAATAGGTCTAAAATATATTTGAAATTAAAATTGGATGTTGTAAACCTGTTGAAATAACACCACTTTTAAAATACTGAATTGCATGATAATCAGGCATTAAGCTTCATAGGACAGAATGAAGTGTTATAGAAGGTGAAAGGGGGAGAGGTCAATATGGATTACAGTTAGGGAAGGACTCACAGAAGGAAGATTTATGTTGGGCCTTAAAGGAATAGTAGAAAATGAATGACAAATGTGGGTACTGTATAGTCTAGATTTTCTAGGGCATTCTTGATTTCAAGTTTTCTCTCTAAATATATTTGTATTTCTCAGGACGAAGTATTCATTTTTATTTAAAAATATAGTTCTGTTAAATACTGGAGAGACAAGCTGATCAGAGCGAGAGCAGAAACATGGAAGAGGTATCAGGGTGAAATGTCCTTGAGGAAATTAGAAAATAGCATAACTCCCTGCCAGGCCTCATTCCTTGGTGAACAGCAAGCACCCTGGACTTCAACCCCCATTTGCTTCCTTAGTCAAGTTTCCTTTTGCAATGAACCCTATGGACAATCACACAAAGCAATCCAAGATCCAAGTAAGAATGAATATGGTTGAATGGAGTACCATGAGAAGAGCTACCTGGCTAAAGCACAATAGTAAAATGAAATTACTATGGACAGTTGGAGCAGGATTATACAATGGAGGCTGTAAAAACCCAGCAGAGAGAAGAATTTGACTACAAAGCACTGTGTTGACTGCTATTTGCAGGAAATACTGACATAATCAATGGGTCTTTTGCCCACATTTATTGCCAGACAATTGCCTGTACATATAACTCTTGTATCCTATATTTCTAGCATGAATACACATACCAAGTGTCTGTTACTTATATTTATGTTTATTCATTTAAAAATATTTTTATTATAAAAACTGACATTCTAGCTTTAACTGCAGTGTTTGCCTTTATTTTCTTTCCTCTACATACTATCTTCCTAAATCACTTTTATCTTTCCCCTGCTTGAGAACTTGTGACATCAGCCAAATGCCTACTCAATTAAAAAAATTGTATTTCTCCTTCCACCTCCCAAGTCTCACCCTAATGGACTACCAGAAGAATTGGAAACACAATGGAAGGGACCTGTATCTTTCTCTGATTTGATGTCCAGGACCTCTTTTTAGCCCTCAGCCTGAGCTCTTCAGTCTTGAAGCCACGAGAAGAGAATGAGGCTCCCACTCTAATGGCTGTGATAACCAGTTTATACCTCTCATTCAGAGTGTAAGTCGATGAAGAAAGAGAGTTCTGACATAAAACATTGTAGTTTAGGGTCAAATTAACAGGACTCTCTTTTTCTGTTTCAAAGGACCTCTCTACAGTTCTCTGTAAGTTTTGTTATTCCCTCCTGTATCCCTCTCAGAGTATGTATTAATTTAAGATTTTGTTTGTCAATTTATTTGTAGTGTTAACTGTCTTTTATGATCATTTTTCATGTGAAGCAATCTCAAAATTACAATAATGTTTCAAAATATAGTAAAATTTTTTTTTAATATTTGACGGTAAGTTGCCAGCGTGATGCCACATCACTCCCAAATACTTTACTGTGTATTTCCTACAAACAAAGATATTCTGCTATATAATCATTTTTCTTTTTAAAAAAGTTTATGAAATATTTTAGGCAATAAAATCAATAAAATGTTATAATACATGCAAATGTATAAAATAATATAATGAACATATATAATAATATAATGAACATATGACCAGCCTAAGAAATAAAATATTAGCAATGCAGTTGAAACTACCTGTGTACTATACCCACAGACCCACATCCACCATCTTGAATTTGCTATATATCATTAATTCCTAAGCTAGGGTCCCTAAGTGTATTTTAGGTGGGTTTATTAATTCCCTGAAATTGTACATAAAATTAGATATACATGTATTTTTCTGGGGAAAAGGTTCATAGCTTTGATGAAATTTATATGGATAAAGGTAAGCGGTAAGCTGTGTGTGAAGTACCAGATATCATGAAAAGAGGAAAGAAAAGAAAAGAAAAACAGCCTACAGTTAGTGCATATCCTTTTCTGCCACTCTTTTATTGTTTATCTCTTTGTATCCTGGCTTTCTCCCCAACCAATTCACTGAGGTTAGTTTCTTAAAAATCACCTACAAATCACCAAATACAATTACTTCGTCTCAGTCTTTATCTTCATTGAACTCACAATAGCATCTTACTCTTGACTTACTTCTCCTTCTAGACTCTCTCCCTTACTTATGCTTTCTCTTGACATTTTGAAGTCTCCTCATTTGAAAATATACCTACCTCATATAGTTGTGAGGGAGTAGCTGTAATGTTCTTATAAAGTGCCTGGTAGTTATATGTATTCAATAAATTATAGCTAATGTTGACAATCGATTCTCAAACCACTGTGGTGTGTCTCTTCATATCCCAGCACCCTATTTATAGTGTTGGTAATGTACAAAGGTCATGTCAAGAAGACAGCCTGCAATTTCTGCCTATGTTTTCTGCAGTGCTATTCATTAGCATTGTAGTTACTTTATACCTATAAGTAGTTCAGGTTAGGGAAGAATCAATGATCCTTAGAGTCTTCAGGAGAAAATAGTTTAAGTAAAGACTAATTAGCCTTAAATTACATAGAGATATATATTTTAAATTTCATCTCATAAGTTTATAACACTGTTCTCAGCCTGGTCACCTTTAAGAGTCCAAGTGGTAAAATAGTAGTCCTCCCTTCCTTGTTTGTTCAGCTTTTTGCCCACTCTGCTACTATATATACTGACAAATGATAGTGCCAACTCTTTTATGAAGGACACCTACTGGCTTCAAACTGACTTAAGACTAGTTATTTTGGATGATCCATTGAAAAACCATATGACTTTCAATCACTACTTGGAGCAGAATGAAAGGAAAGATTTATATCAAGTTACTAGTCCCCTGAACTTGCCTTGTCCTGAGCTGGCCTCTTTATTTTCACATCCACTACTAGCTGCCAGTAACAGTGACATACTTTTGTTCATAGCATAATAGAACCTTAAAATAAATGAGGGAAAACCTCTGAGAAGCACCAAGGCCTTTATCAAGGCTCATCTGTCAAGAGAAAAGCAGCCAAGTTATCTTCGCCCTCTGTTAGGTAGAATACCTGCCATTCCTTCAGTCAGTATAGGGTAGGTTATGTTGCTGTAGCAAAAGACTCCCAACATCTCAGTGTCTTAAAATAAAAAAAAATGTTTATCTCTTGTTTATACTGCATATCCATCATGAGTCACCTGGGGAACATTAGATGGTCCTCTGTGTAGGACCCAGATAGAGCAGTCACCATCTGGAACATTGCTGATTTTCGTGGCAGAGGGAAAGAGAGCTCTCGAGGTTTCACACTGCACTATCAATTAAACCTTATATCTGCATACGACACATGTCGCTTTTCTCATGTACCATTGGTTAGACTTGATCAGAGACTAATTGGAGGCCAGGAAGTGCAATCTTCCCATGTGCTCTAAAGGTGAAGAACTGTTACTTAATGTGTCCTGTAGAAAGATATTGCTGTGATCTCTTGCTTCGTCTCTTTTCCTGGGACACCTTGCTAGTTTACTTCCCTTCAGTTTTACTCATTCTTGTTTCCTTGCTTTTGAAGAAATCAAACTACTTCTTATCAATTTAGTAATTATTGTGCATAAGGTAGGCTGTGTTGTTTAATGCAAACTCTTTTTCCCCTTGATTGGAATTTCTTCTGCCTTTTTGCTGCCCCTATAGTTGTATACTGCAGTGATATACAGAGGTATTAGCTTAGAATAGCTTTGTTTCAATTAAATGCTCTCTTTCAGACTCTTCTTCACCTCCTGCTATTTACTTTTATAGTACAGAATAGCTATAATTCTGTGATCCTCTGATAATAAAGGTATAATTAAATGACTTGCCCAAGGGTATATAGTTAGTTGGCATTAGAGCAGCCTGAATTAAAACTCAGGTTTTCTGACTCAGAGTATGTTTTCTATTTTATCACACCAGTTATTATTATAAAGAAAGTTGTATTAATGGTGGTTGTGTAATTTACTCCCGGAGACAATTGGTAACAAAAGAATCTGGTCTTTAATCTTTAATAGAAGGAATATTCCATTGAAATGTCTCCTTTTGAGTATTTTGATGAATCCTATATCATAAAATCAGATTTCTGGGATTCCAATGCTGATAAATTTGCATTCTTTCTTGAAGTAAAACAACTGGCCCTTAATGAATCGATGATATGATCCTGATTATATGTAAGACTCAAAAAAAGAAAGACTTTCACCACCAGTACCTCATCTCAATCTAGAATAAGGCATTGCATGCATTGTGTTATTACAGGTCTGTGTCTTACTAGTATTTAGAATGTGAGACAATTGTCAAGGACTAAAATTTACAAATAACATCAAAGCCTAGTAAGAGCATTACTGAATATAGTGTGTCAACCTTTGTCAATTTGGAGTTAGTTTTTGTGCCAACTGGTGTGGGCCCTTCTCAGGCATAGTTACTATAAAGCTTTTCAATGATGCTTCTCTCCTTAAGCAAATTTACTACCGGTAATGACTTAATAAAAATCCTTAGCCAATAAGCCTACCACTAAAAATATAGAAAATAAAAGAGATATCTCTTACATAAAGACAAGTCTTAATACACAGGCACA
This sequence comes from Rousettus aegyptiacus, assembly GCF_014176215.1. Taxonomy (NCBI): domain Eukaryota; kingdom Metazoa; phylum Chordata; class Mammalia; order Chiroptera; family Pteropodidae; genus Rousettus; species Rousettus aegyptiacus. Next base: position 64,614,794 of record NW_023416312.1, on the reverse strand, counting down.
AAGTTCTTGTCAGCATATCAACAAATATGGCATAGGTTGTCCAGAGTATCTTCAGGTACCAAGAACTTCTGTTCAGGTTTAGTAGAAGAATACACCACTGAGTTTTTATAGATTCAATAATACAGTAGTCTCTTCCTACCCGTGGTTTCACTTTCCATGGTTTTGGTTTCCATTTTTTTCAATTATTCCGAGTCACTGCAATCTGAAAATATTAAATTTTCCCCACCATTGACATTCTCTGCACCTGACGTTCAACCATCAACATCATCTTGGCTCAATGATCCAACATCTGAAGCAGAGGATCCTCCTTCCTCCTTCTGATGTATCATCAGAAGGTCAATAGTAGGCTAATGCTGTGTCACAATACCTAAGTCATTCACCTCACTACATTTCATCATGTAAGCATTTTTTCTGCAGTTGATTTTAAAATGTTTACCTCTGGCTTTATTGAAATATAATAGATCATTAGTGGCTCATATTTACATTGCACAATTCAAAGAGATGTTTTCAGTTGTAGCTGCCATACAATAACATACCACTTTAATATGCACAACCTAGTGATCAGAGATCCATATAACTTGTAAAGCAATCACTCAACTAAATCTAGTATCATATTTATTACATCATTAACCGTCTTCCCCCTGCTACACTCTACATTTCCATGTCCATTCTGCAACTATCCATTTGTACCTCTTAAAGCCTTTGCCTTTGATCCCCATCCCTCCCAACCCTCTTCCTATCTAGTAGCCCTCAGAATATTCTGCCTATCTGTGAGTTTGTTCCATTGTGTTTCTTTTGTTCTTTAGATTTCACATGAATTTAAAATAACGCAATAATCATCCTTTTCTATCCTACCCATTTCATTCAGTGCAATACCCTCTAGGTCCATCAAACAATATCTTTTTCCATCTTCTTCCTTTTAGTCTGTATGAGTCTTTTAATTTGAAGTGAGTCTCTTGTAGGCAGCATATGTAGGGGGCTTTTTCTTATCCATTCAGCCACTCTATCTTTTTATTGGAGCACTTAACTCTATTCCATTTGAGATATTTGTTGATAGGAATGTAGTTATTACCATTCTTTATTCATGGTTTCAATGCATGTTCTTTCTCCTTAAAGAAGTCCCTCCAACATTTCTTGTAGCACTGGCTTGGTGTTGATGAATTCCTTTAGCTTATTTTTGTCTGGGAAGCTCTTCATCTGTCCTTCTGCTCTAAACGATAGCTCTGCTGGGTAAAGTATTCTTGGTTATAGATCCAAGGTTTTCATCACATGGACTACTATTTTGTGGCAAGCCTTTCTGTCCTGCATGGCTTCTTTTGAGAAATCAGCTGCCAGTCTTATGGGGGCTCCCTTGCAGGTGACTGTTTTTCTCTTGCTGCTTTTAAGATTTGCTCTTTGTATTTAACCTTTGCCATTTTAATTATGATGTGGGCCTCTTTGGGTTCTTCTTTTGGGACTCTCTGAGCTTCCTGGGGTTTTATGTCTATTTCCTTCACCAGATTAGGGAAGTATTCCATCATTATTTCTTCAAATAACTCTTGAACGTCTTGTTTTTTTTTTCCAGTGCCCCTATGACATGGATATTTTTACATTTAATAGTGTCCCATAGGTTCCTTAAATTATTAGTAGAGCCTTGACTTCTCTTTTCTTGCCATTCTGCTTGAGTGTCCTTGGCTTCCCCATCCTCTATATTGGTGGTTCGATCCTCTTCTTTATCCACTCTGTTGATTCCATCTAATATACTCTTCATCTCAGATAATGTGTTCTTAATTGCTGACTGGTTCCCTTTTATACTTTCCATTTCCATTTTTTATGATTTTTATCTCTTTGTTAAAGTTCTCACTGGGGTCATCTACACTTCCTCTAAGTTCATTGAGCGTCTTTATATCCAGTGTTTTGAACTCCACATCTGTTAGATTGCTTGATTCCATTATTCCTGGAGCTCTGTTCTGTTTCATCATGTGGTTTCTACCTCTTTGTATTCCCATTTTGGCTGCCTTCTGTGACAAAGCTCTTCAGTCTCCTGGTCTTATTAGTGTGGTTTTGTGCAGTAGGTGTCCAGTGACACAGTCCTGAGAAGGGTTCAGCTGCAGGCCAAGTTTAGCCCCAGCCTGTGCCCCTCTGGCCACCTGTTAAGATTCAGCAAGTAATCCACAGATGTTATGCTTATAGTTGTCTCCAGAAACCACGGCCAGCTGCCACCAGCTTGAGTTTTGGCTCTGTTCAGCAAGGAGCACCTGACTCGCTGAGGACACACCTGGACGTGGCTTGGGTGGGGCCCAAGTATTAGGAGACAGAGTTTCAGGGAATCCTCTGGGCGGAGCAACCTCTGTTATCCAGTTTGATGACATCTCAGCTATGGTGGCAATGCATCAGCACACTGGGAGTGAGGAGGGCTCAACAGAGGAACAAAGGATACCACCGGCACTTCTGTCCAGGAGAGATTCTCACCTCTGGCCCTCGCTCCAACAACCCAGGGCCTCCCCCCCATAAGTCCCTGGTGCTTCCTTGTGCAGCCGAAAGGCGCTGGTGCTCAGAGCGAGCAGGTCTGTCAGTGCGAAAGTCTGGTTGCAGACGTGGCCCCTTTAAGAGGCGTCTGCAGTTGCAGCTACCTCTGCTGCAACCTCTGTCTCACTCAGCCACTTGGACAGCCTCTTGTCCTTGCCCGTCCTACCTTCTCCCAATGCAGGATGATTTCTGATTTCTCTCCCTAGTTATCGGGCTTGTTCATCTGGACCCCAGGCGATTTTCCTTGCTGTTTGTTCTGTATTTCTGTCACAACTTTGATTTGGTCACTAGAGTGGTGAACACAGCTTTTATCATCTATGCCATTTTTCCCTACCTCCCTCGAGTTATGCTTTTTTAAAGCTTACACAGAGAATGTTTACTCCTAAGCAAATCCTACACCATCCCACCTGGGACAATCATTTCCCAAACTTTATAATTGTTATACGTCTAGACATAAATTCATATAAAAAAGACAGAAGCTGTCAAAGGGTAATACTATCAGCATCTGCAAAAATTAAGGATTTGTGCACAGCAGAGGTAAATGAAAAATAAATAAAAATAAATAAATTTCAATATGATAATTAAAGCACAAGAAAGATAAGCCTCTGGGCCAAGGCAGGCCCAGAGGCAGGCACTAGGAAACATATTCTCTTAAAAATTTTACCAGTAAATCATAATTACATACCAGGAACATAAAATCTTATTGAGGAAGTATGTTTCACTTGCCAAGTGGATAGTGCCTTAAAAATATTACTAAACTACAGAAAATTTTGATGATTATAATAAGTTTATCCTTTACTTTCTTCTAGCTGCCAATTGATAGAAAGTGGTAGGCAATTTTGTCTCTGTGATTGGGAGGGGAGGTGTCTAAAATGATAATATAATTTTAAAGTTCTGTGGGGCCTTGTGTACACATTCACTATTATTTTGGAACTTGGCTACAAACTTGTGAAATATGCAGAGCAGATACTGTTATCACCATTTTGCAAATGAAGAAACTTAGGAAGAGGTGAAGTGAATTCCCTGGGGCCAAAGTGGTAGGACCAGAAGTCCTCCAATTGGTTCCCACAGAGTTTTCATTACCCCCATTCTCTTGAAACAGTGTTAGATAAGGGTACTAGGTTATCTATGAATTTAATGTATCCAGAGTATTCTAATCTAATAACAGGGAAAACAGAAAGTGAGCGAGCGAAATGTACTTCAATTCACTTAGAACTATATGTATTTGAGACCTGTAAATCCAGGGTGCCTGTGCATGACAAAGTTGATGCTTAGAATAGTAAGCTTTATTTTTAAAACTGCAGGCATTTCAAGTGCTTCTCTTTAGTTCCATTTTTCCCCTCTACTGCTACTTGGAGGGAGGGGGCATTCAATGTTGAGGATAGGGGTGGGAACAGAGGGAAGAAGAGAAATTTATGTAGTCTAGTCAAGGAAAGCCATAAGGGTGGCTGTTGTACTTGGGGGAGGGGTGTGTATTTCACATGTTAAAATAGGCAATTTCACAAAAGCATACCTGGGTTTCAATGAAAAGGAGCAAGAGATAAGCCTCATCAGAGAAAAAGAAAAGTCTCACAGGAATAACATTAGTGTTTGTTTTAATAGAAAAGCAGGAAATGTGTTTTGGGACTCAGTCCAAAATGCCTGCCCAGTAAAAGAAGTGAGAGATGGTGTCAGTAGATTTGCGGGCTTATCTAACTTTCCCAAAACAAGTACTGTATCTAAATGTAAATACTGGCTTATTACTACTCATTCTAATTATATAAGTTAGAAGATCTGACACAACGTAGGATAAACACAGATTTACATTCTCTCAGAAATATCAGATGCAGTATAGCACACTGGCCAGAGTTTCTATATCCTTCTCACTAGATATCTGAAAACAGATAATTTCTCACCACTTAACATGTCTTAAGCCTATGTAATGTCTATGTGTAGAGTCAGATGGATGCTAGAGTAATTGGGAGGAATCACTTCATAAACTGTATAAATGTCTAACTATTGTACTGTGTACCTGAAACTAACACACACACACACACACACACACACACACACACACACACAAAACATGTTTCGAGCTTGTCATTTGAAGGAGCACTCTACTAAATACAGGACTGCCATAAATTCAGAAAGAATGAAGAAGCAGAGGTGAGGCATAAAGATACATCATCATTATGTGTCATTTGAGAGACAATTTTTGGTTGGTTTGTATATCTGTGGAAAGGTGACTGCACCCCACTTCTGCCTCCAATAATTTAACAAAACCACTAAATGCCTTTGCCCCCCTTGCGATCGTCTGGCAGCTCATCACCTCAGGCAACAATTCTACTGAATGGAAAGTCTCCAGGATTCTGAAGGCTGGTGTATAATGATCCAAATTGATACACACCTGTTAGCCAAACAATCACTGCATAACAAAGGCATATCTCTGATCCAGGAAGCAGAACTTTGAATTTCATGTTACAGCTAATTCAACAAAATTCTGGCACAATCAAAAAATCAGCACAGCTTGGAGTCCCATGAAACTGATTTGGTGTATGCGTGCCAAATAATCAAAGCTAAGGAAGTGATTTTAAAAAAAAAGTCTTATTAGCCATTTCTGGACAGTCTGTAATCATTTGACCCCTTTGTTCTTGCCTGGGGAAAGCTGAAGGTTAGTAATAACTTATTATGGAATTTGAAAGAGTAGGTTATGTATCCTGAGTATTTAGTCGTCTTAATGGCACATGTGAGGATTGCTATATCAGTTAAAGTAATACAAGGTTAAAAGGTTTCATTTGGGGATCTTCGTGTTGGACAGTCAGCACCACAATCTTACACAAAATTGGTGTTGAAAACGTGAATCTCCAAATGAAAGTACTAATGTTAAAATTCAGGTGTAAGAACAATGTAAATATACGCACACACACGCGCGCGCGCGCACACACACACACACACATATATATACCTTACTGTTAAAGTGTACAGATCAAACTTACTGTATTTTGTTAACCAATGTCATCATAAAAATAAAATAAAATAAAATAAAATAAAATAATCAAGTGTAAGAGGATGATAGGTTTAATCTTAACACATTTTAAAAGAAAGTAAATATTACATTTGCTGGAATTGAGTCCATGGATTACCTGGCATAAAAAGTTAATCATAACACTGGGGACTATGGTCAGTCCAGTGCATTTGAGCTGATTCAGCATGCTCTGCACGACCCCCAAAAAGAAGATATAATGTGACCTACCATGCTTCTAGTACCATTCAGGCAGTTTCCACTACTTTTTCTGGAAATAATGCACTGGCTTTACCTAGATTCTAGACAGTCCAGTCAAAACTGGTTTCCCATTCTGGGTCCATGTTACTCTGGAGTTTCACAAAGACTGAAGACAATGCAAGAGTTAAATATCTATTACTACTGATTTTCTTGGACAGCGTGGATATCTCGTGGTTCTACTCTATACAAAGCTATTCAGAATCATTGCATTCTCTTCCAATATCATTTCTTACAAAGTGCATGGGTTGAGGGTTAAGTCTATGGCCACTGCACAGAGCAAAGGGAAATTCATAGAGACATGGAAAATGCAGTATATGATGATTTTTAATGGAGCTCTTTAATCAGACCTCTCAGAGTTATGCTCAGTAGCCAATGACTAATAGGTTGAGGAAGAAGGGGTTATATTCAATCGGCCTGTTAACTACAAGACTTTAATCAATTTTGGGGGGAAATGCTGTGAGTCAGAAAGAAATATAATAGGACAGTGATCCACTCTCTCAGAAAGCTTGGTGCCATTTTTTTTTATTTTCTCTCCAGTTGGGAAGACACTAACGCTGAGACCATTCCTAAATGAATTCTATATCAATGCTGAAGAAGATGAAGATCATCTTGCTCCATGAACCACATACCTCCTTAGCTATGAACTATTGATACTTGAATCTCCCAATATAGTTGTATTTCATTACACATATAGTTGAATTTCATCTTGAGGGCCTTGTTGGGGAGTTGTGGTAAGCCAGTGGGTTAAAGTTCTGCCGTTCTCTCCAGCAAAGCCAATAAAATCCTGCTTCTAGCATAGAGCAGCCCTAGTGAAAACAAAACATGTCTTTGAACCAGATTTGGACCATGGGTCACCACTTTATAACCTCTGGTCTAGACTAAAATTATTAGAGGATTTCAGAGGAAAGGGAGATTAATGGGGGCCAGAACAGTCATTGCATGTTTTGAGAGGATAGTGTGATTTGAATAGACATTGGCAGATGAGTAGGATTTCTCTTCTCTGCAATTACCTTCATTCATGTACACATACTTTTGAAAGGTCTACAAACATCACTCCCTACACACCACCATTCTCCATCAGCACATATCTATATCCCCATCAATTTAGACACAGAAAAACATATCTCTTTTCCACCTACAAGATTTAGCAAAGAAGGAGGGAAGTTGATAAACCATCTTTTCATGCTGCAACTCAAATTTAACTTCCTCCAAAGAAATTTCATGACTATCCTCCTCCCAAACAGAGTCTCCTTTCAACTTCCTTAACTAACTACTCTAGGATTTAGTGCTTGTACCATTTATTTGGTTCACAGAAGAGGCTTGCAATAAAACATCAGATTTATTTTAAGATGGGATGTATCAGGTCACAGGATGGGCAGAAAAACAATGTGTGAGATTGTTGGAAAACTACTGGATTCAGGTTCTGGCTCTGTAAATGACTTTTTACCTACCACCAGGTGACCATCTAAAATCAAAAAGCCTCATCCCATTTCATCTATAAAATAGGTATAGTAATCCTTACCTATCTCATATAACTGGTGTGCAGCTCAACTCAGATAACATATTAAAGCCCTAAACCCAAAGGTAATGTCATCATCATTATTCACCATTCCAGCCTATGAGAATGGGTTGTTTAAAGTTCATTCTAGAAGAACTATCAACTTTCAAATTTACTAGTTGCAAAGAAACCCTCTCATTATGTATTATGTATTATTCATTTCTCCTAGAGCCTTGCATGATGATAATTTGTGACACATTTGAGCTACAAGTTGAAGATAAGTCTTATATAAAGGAGATCTGACTGTATTATTTAGGCTCTACTTGAGAAACAACAGTGAAGACCAAAATAGGCAACCAAATACGCACAAGGAAAGACAAAACAGCCAGGAATGCTGAATGAAAAGGAAGTGATAACCTATGGGAATCCGGGCCAAAATTCCTTCCATAGAACTTGAGCTCACAGATTTGGAGTCTCCGTTGTGACTTAAGTAAATGTTTAACTTGGGTTCTCTTCTTAGCAACCATTATATATCCTTTTTGATTCTTCTTCACTGCCTCTCCTAACTCCCACTGAATAGGTTATTCAAGGTAATGGTTAAGAATGGGAGATATAGGTTTAGTTAGACTTTGATTTAAATCCCAGTTCTATCACTTGCTAACCTTGTGACCCCCAGCAAGTTATTTAACTCATCCGAGTCTCTGGGATCTCATTTGTAAAATAAGGGTAATCATAGTAATTAAAGCACAAAATCTGGTATGTAGCTTATGTATTAGTAATTGTTGTTATGGTAGATAATAAACGATTGGTTAATATACTCCTTCACAACTCCACAGTAGTAAGCCATGCTCCAAAATGATCTTTTACCTTTATAAAAACTACTTTGGCCAAATCCTCAGCAAAGATTAAAAAAAAAAACTATTTTTTACTAATGTGTACATGATATATGTAATTTAGGATAATGTCTAGGAGTATCCGTGGCCAAAGGAATGGATCTATAATAGTGTGATTTTAGACTGTGTGATAAATGGCAGGGAAAATATTTGGGGCTCTCCTGCAGTAGGGAATTCTTAGGGAATTTTTATAAAGATTTAGAGATTATACATCGTAACGATGAACTACATACTGACTAATGGGAAGCCTTACATAAAATTTATTTTATTCCCTTAGCTTTTCCTTCATTTAGGCATAATATCTAACAAGCCAAATCAAAATGGATTTATTAAGTACCTGTTGTATGCCTGACATCACGCTGGGTGAATATTATAGTAAATAAGGATTAGTTTTTATCTCTCTCTTAAAAAAACTATATACATACATACTTACATACATACATACATACATACATGTATATATGCATTCAACAGTTCAGGAAGAGTCCATATAGATATAACAGTAGCAAAAGGTGATGTGAAGGAGACTTGTACCTTGAAGAAGTAAGAAGTATCTGAACTTCCATTTTTCATCTTAAATGAATATAATACTGCATAATATTTCCTATTTCATAGCATTTCTGCCAAGATCAAATAAGATATCACAGATAAAAGAGATTTTGTTAACTATGTACAAACATTAGATGCTGATAAAGTATTTGTACTGTGATATAGGCATGAGTATTATAGCAGTAGTAATCCATTGCAAAATGGGAAAGGAGAAACTGCCTATATGAAATACAAACAGATAAACTCTAGGGACTTCCACCAAAGTATACTACCTGATATTAACAGTACCTGAAGCAAAGGAGTAAAAAAAATGCTACCACTCTACTGCCCTTGAGTTGTTGTGAAGAACAAATAAAAATGTAAGATTCTTAGTACAATGAATGGCACATGGTATTATTATTTTCTTTAGACTATGTTATGTTATTAGTAGCAGCAGGCATTAATTTGCATACAATAATTCAAGCTATGATACTATCTTTCACAGATTGAGAGTGAGAAATAAAATCACTAGTAATTTTCCATCCCAAAGCTTGCTTAGAATTCACCAACTGTCACTAAGTAATCTATGTGTCAGCACAGGGGAGTCCTCCCCCTAGCAGATTATTGTTCCATAAAATATAGGTAAAACTAAAAATAGTGTTCAACTCTGCATGATAAAAAAGGACTAAAACTTTCATTGTCGTCAATTTTAATACTTATGAATGAAGACAAATATAAAGAATATTATTTTATTTACACAGTATTATGCTTATATCGCCATATTCTTTTGGAAGCTTTCTTCTCCAGCAGAATGTCCACTGAGGGCACAATTAGGATAACCCTTAGGGCCTATGTATTTGTTTCAATGGCAACTTGTTTGATAAAACTCAAATTTTTCTATGTTCTTCCCTTAGACTGGTATTTCTCATTCTTCAAAACTCTAAGAAACTCTAGAATGGATTCATGGATCTATTTGAGAAACAGTGACATAAGAAAGTTAAACCTTGTTTTATAAAAATGCCTTCTGATAATGCATTGCCATTTTAAAAGGTAAGTACTGGTAAAATAAGTCAACATGAGTACAAGGCTAAACGCTCAGAAGGAATATTATCAGTTTGATATCAGAAGAATGTTTCTTAAACTTAAGAAGTTGCGGAACCCAAAACTATATTTGATACCCAACAGTTGACAGACCACAATATGAGAAGCAATAGTACTTTTATAGCTTTTTAAGTAATTTTATATAATGGATAGATCCTAATAGAAAGATGCTGGCTCCCTTGCCAATAAGAATTTCTTAGGAAATTGATTGATAATATCTGTGGTGAGCTATTCTAGTGACATGAATATTTTGGATATTGTTTTCTAGTGGTGTAAATAAATTCTCTTTCTTTAGGTAAAAGCCTAATATTTATACTTATGTAGCCATAAAAAAAAATGAAAGGGCTTTAAGAAAAACAATTCACAGTCACAAAATGTAAATTATTATAATGATTTTTATAAAAGTCTCATAGCAGATTGACCATAAATTGATCATTGTTGAAGCTGGATGATAGGAACATGGAGTTATATTATACCATTCTTTCTGCTTTGTTCATGTATGAAATTTTCCATAAGGAAAATATTGACTTGGTAGCCAAATGACTACAACAAAGAACTCTGTGAGAAAATATTATGGAAGATATACTATAAGTGAAACTACCTTTGACTTTGCACTATTAACCAGTGTCCTCAATATCTACCCTTGTGATTCTATATATGATAATAATCCAGGTTTTAGTGTCATAAGAGTAATCAAGATCACCTACTGACAGAAGACAAATTATTGGAACAATTCAGAACATTGTTCTAATGGGTTATATGTGGTATCCTTTGTAAACATTACTTCTTAACCTACAGTTGATACAGTAGTCCTCACTTATCCACAAGACATACATTCCAAGACTCCCAGTGGATGCCTGAAACCATAGATAGTAGTACGCCTATATATGCTATGTTTTCCTTCCTAGACATACATACCTATAATAAAGTTTAATTTATAAATGAGGCACAGTAAGAGATTAACAATAACTAATAATGAAATAGAACGATTATAACAATATACGTCATAAAAGTTACATAAATGTGTCCTTTATCTCCCAAAATATCCTATTGTACTGTACTCACTCTTTTTCTCGTGATAATGAGAGATGGTAAAATGAATACCTGATGAGATGCTTGGGGAGAAAAATGACATAGATGATAAAAGCTGTGTTCACCACTCTAGTGACCAAATCAAAGTTGTGACAGAAATACAGAACAAACGGCAAGGAAAATCGCCTGGGGTCCAGATGAACAAGCCCGATAACTAGGGAGAGAAATCAGAAATCATCCTGCATTGGGAGAAGGTAGGACGGGCAAGGACAAGAGGCTGTCCAAGTGGCTGAGTGGGACAGAGGTTGCAGCAGAGGTAGCTGCAACTGCAGACGCCTCTTAAAGGGGCCACGTCTGCAACCAGACTTTCGCACTGACAGACCTGCTCGCTCTGAGCACCAGCGCCTTTCGGCTGCACAAGGAAGCACCAGGGACTTATAGGGGGGCCCTGGGTTGTTGGAGCGAGGGCCAGAGGTGAGAATCTCTCCTGGACAGAAGTGCCGGTGGTATCCTTTGTTCCTCTGTTGAGCCCTCCTCACTCCCAGTGTGCTGATGCATTGCCACCATAGCTGAGATGTCATCAAACTGGATAACAGAGGTTGCTCCGCCCAGAGGATTCCCTGAAACTCTGTCTCCTAATACTTGGGCCCCACCCAAGCCACGTCCAGGTGTGTCCTCAGCGAGTCAGGTGCTCCTTGCTGAACAGAGCCAAAACTCAAGCTGGTGGCAGCTGGCCGTGGTTTCTGGAGACAACTATAAGCATAACATCTGTGGATTACTTGCTGAATCTTAACAGGTGGCCAGAGGGGCACAGGCTGGGGCTAAACTTGACCTGCAGCTGAACCCTTCTCAGGACCGTGTCACTGGACACCTACTGCACAAAACCACACTAATAAGACCAGGAGACTGAAGAGCTTTGTCACAGAAGGCAGCCAAAATGGGAATACAAAGAGGTAGAAACCACATGATGAAACAGAACAGAGCTCCAGGAATAATGGAATCAAGCAATCTAACAGATGTGGAGTTCAAAACACTGGATATAAAGACGCTCAATGAACTTAGAGGAAGTGTAGATGACCCCAGTGAGAACTTTAACAAAGAGATAAAAATCATAAAAAATGGAAATGGAAAGTATAAAAGGGAACCAGTCAGCAATTAAGAACACATTATCTGAGATGAAGAGTATATTAGATGGAATCAACAGAGTGGATAAAGAAGAGGATCGAACCACCAATATAGAGGATGGGGAAGCCAAGGACACTCAAGCAGAATGGCAAGAAAAGAGAAGTCAAGGCTCTACTAATAATTTAAGGAACCTATGGGACACTATTAAATGTAAAAATATCCATGTCATAGGGGCACTGGAAAAAAAAAAACAAGACGTTCAAGAGTTATTTGAAGAAATAATGATGGAATACTTCCCTAATCTGGTGAAGGAAATAGACATAAAACCCCAGGAAGCTCAGAGAGTCCCAAAAGAAGAACCCAAAGAGGCCCACATCATAATTAAAATGCCAAAAGTTAAATACAAAGAGCAAATCTTAAAAGCAGCAAGAGAAAAACAGTTAGTCACCTGCAAGGGAGCCCCCATAAGACTGGCAGCTGATTTCTCAAAAGAAGCCATGCAGGACAGAAGGGCTTGGCACAAAATAGTAGTCCATGTGATGAAAACCCGGGATCTATAACCAAGAATACTTTACCCAGCAGAGCTATTGTTTAGAGTATAAGGACAGATGAAGAGCTTCCCAGACAAAAATAAGCTAAAGGAATTCATCAACACCAAGCCAGTGCTACAAGAAATGTTGGAGGGACTTCTTTAAGGGGAAAGAACATGTATTGAAACCATGAATAAAGAATGGTAATAACTACATTCCTATCAACAAATATCTCAAATGGAATAGAGTTAAGTGCTCCAATAAAAAGATAGAGTGGCTGAATGGATAAGAAAAAGCCCCCTACATATGCTGCCTACAAGAGACTCACTTCAAATTAAAAGACTCATACGGACTAAAAGGAAGAAGATGGAAAAAGATATTGCCTTGATGGACCTAGAGGGTATTAAACTGAATGAAATAAGTCAGATAGAGAAAGGCAAATATTGCATTATTTTATATACATGTGGAATCTAGGGATCAAAAATGGGAATAAAGTCATAGATACAGAGAATATTCTGACAGCTACTAGATGGAAGGGGGGTTTGTGGGGATGGTAAAAAAAAGACAAAGAGATTAAGAAGTGCATATGTATAATTACAAAATAGGCATGGGAATATAAAGTATAGCATAAGGAAAATAGTTAATAATGTAATAAATAATCAACGGTGAAAGAGGTTACTAGATTTAGCTGGTGATCAATTTGTGAGTTATATAGATCTGTAATCACTATGCAGTACAACTAAAACTAATATGTTAATGTATACCAACTGTAATTTTAAAAAAACTTTTAATTGTACAATGTACATACGAGCAACCCCTTGTCTATTATATTTCAATAAAGTAAGGAAAAAATACATAACTCAGTCATTCATATGAGATAGAAGTTGAGTTCTTAATGTGAATGTCACTTTTAAAAATAAAAACATAGGGTTGCCAAGTGAATATCTGTAGTCTTGCTGGGGAAGGTGCAAAGTAAGACTTCATTTATCCTAAAATGGTGATAATCAGTTGTTGAAAAGGTACTTATTTATTAATTATATTATATATTTAAGGGTGACCTGTTAGGGGATATTGTTTTTAACTTGTAATACACTGTCCCTTTCCTAAAGAAATTGACTAAAGTTGACCTTTAAGTTACCTTCCAACTTTGACATATCTCAGTTTTATCATATTTTATCCAGAAACTCCGACCACCAAATGCTGTGTGTTTATTTAACTCAGAAAGTTACACATCAACACTTTCTGGAAAACCCTAGTACAAGCCAACCATCCAGACATCTGGCATATCATCTTTTATTTGCATGCTTCCCCATCTACACTGAAAACATCTTTGAATGTCTGAGCTGCTTTAGTATATTCTTACCTTGGTACCCAGCACAGTGCTTTTGTTCAGAGTAGGAGGTCAATAAATGTGAAATTAGTTAATCGGGGAAATTAAACTACAGAGAGGTTTAAAAGGGTAAAGACGGATACAAAGTGCATTGATTAAGTCACCATACAACAATATTTTCTTCTGTTTTCTCCATTGTTAAGCCTCCTAGACTATGTTTGGAGAGAATTTCACTGATTCTAGGGCTTTGGGCACATGCTCTTGAAATGGGAACCTTCAGAAAACATACTGATCACTTTCCAAACATCCTCAGAACTGCTGTTTGACAGCCACTTCAGAAACTTTATTTTCAATTTCTCACCTTCCCCAAGGATCTTTCTCTTGGATGCTGGAAAGAGCATCCAGGAGAAGACTTCAAGGGACAAGCTTCGAATAAGCTGCTTAAGACACAGAAGGGTCAATTAAGCCCGGCTCAGGGAAAACATTATTGCGGGCAATCCACACTTGATCATACAGTGCTATTATTATCCTCGAAAGAGGCATAGATTTCAGCAAGAGATTTGGTATCCAATTCATTTTCTGCCTGATGCCCTGCCATTTTTTTCCTACTACTTTGAGGAGCTTAAAGATAGCAGCCTAATGGAGTTTTTACACAGCCGACTTGAGATGGCAGACTGTTTGCCACAGTGGCTAAGAACACAAGAAGTAGTGTTAGGCAGACCTGGGTTTCATTACAGCTCTTCTACTTCCTAGAAGTGAGAACTTGCACAAGTGAATTAAGCCCCTTGAGCTTATCGAGGCCTGAATATTTGCACTGGTAAAATAAGGATAATAATACTAACCATCTATCAAGATTGTTTTGAAGAATAAATGTAATAATATATTTAAACACTTAGCATAGTAATCACTTGACTACTGCTTATAGTTGTTCCTAATGTCATAGTTTGATTATAATTATTATTACAATAAATAATATTTTCCAATTTTTGTGTTCATAACAGAAGGTCGCTGGGAAGCTCTGTTGGTCACAGTTTAAGGAGAATAGTTTGGTAAATTCCTTTCCTTATACACTCAGGCCAAGTGCCTTCTGTGAATACAGACTGCTTAAAAGTTAGACATTGCAATCACAAGGGTCCCTGCTATGGAGACCAAAGATTCTGAACATTTAGTTAGGTTCCATCTTTTCTTAATCCCCAAAGTCCATTTCTAAAATGGTATAGACCAGTGGTTTTCAAAACTTTTGAACAGAAACTTACCTCTTTATTTCCCATATAAAATCATACAAAAAAATCCCCATAATATATAAAGCATATAAAATTAGCATTTTGTTAGTATAAAATTTTCATAGGTTCATATATTTGATCTTTGTCTAAAATATTCAGTGCAATAAATGAAACTAGGTGCTAAGGATGACAGTTATAGTCTTTCATCAGTATAATCTATTTTTTTGCATTTTGTTTTCTATGAAGTTTTAAAAAATTAAAATTCCCATAGTAATTGCACATGGTTGCAGAGTTTGTTTGCTTTAACAATTGATCCAGAAGTTAAAAGAATATCGGTAGAAAAAAATGTGTAGATTTGTATTTTTTATTAATTTTCCTGAGCCTTGGTTTCCCTACTTGTATAACAGTATCTATCTTAAAGTGTTATTAGGGTTAAATAAGACATTGTACAATTCTTTGCAGAATTTTTCAGGCTTTTCAGAATACCTGATGCATAAAGAGCAATCAGTAAATACTAACTGGCACTATCTTGATCACCAGCAGCAGCAGCAGCAGCAGCAGCATCTGTTCGACTTCCTTAAATCACACAGCTATAGCATTGGCCAACAGATTCCTTAGCTCCTTGCAACTTTACCATTTGGTGGGGAATACTTTTTCAAATGTATTTTACGACATTGTAAAATACTTAATTTTTTATATGTCCATCTCTCTCAGATACTAACTTTAGATTCTATAGAACACAATTTGGAAACCACTGGTGTAGATGTATAATTAGGTTTTTACAAAGTTCTCATATGGTAGATTATGAGCTCTTTGAGAGCAGGGACTTTATCTATCTATCTATCTATCTATTTATTTATTTATTTATGTACTCCATATAATGCCTAGGACAGCAGATTGTTCAAAAATCATTTCTTGAATTATATTCAGGTTCAATTCTCTGGAAGAAAAAGCAAAAAAAAAAAAAACAGAAAAATTTCCCATCACTTCTCATCACCTTCCTATGTAAAATTAAATTTAATTTCTTGGTCTTCCTCTCCATTATCTCCAACATTGCTATAATTTTTTTTTCACTCTCTCCAAAAACAAGGGTCTCAACATTTTTTTAGATAAGGAGTTCCTCAATTTCTCAGCTGGAACCTCCAGATTTTGAAGGCCTTAATATCTTCTAAGAAGGAAAGCAAGCTGCTGCTGCTCAACAGTCACTAAAAAGGTCACCAGTTCTCATTCTCGGACCACAGTTTTGGGTCCTCCTGTGAGTTTGCATTTAGCATTAATCATTCATGGGAGAGGCAAGAGATATTTGATTTTAAACTTTCGGTTTCTGGTTATAAAAATACTTTTAGCAGCTATCTAAAAGTTATTAACATTCATAACAAAGTCATTTCATTTCTTAATTCATTCTGAGGAGACAGACACAAAAGCAGATTTCCATTGCATTTATTGCATAGTATTCTAATTGAAATATGCAAAAAATATTATGAAAGCACAGAGGAAGGAAGCACCACAGGACATTATAAAGGATAGAAAGGAGTTTTCCAGAAAAGGAATGAAGATGGAAAGAAGGATTATTTGAGGCAGATGTTGCTTCATTGAGCATAAAACTAGGGCAAGAACCAGCATGGTGTTGGGAAAATCCAAGCAATTCAATGTTATAAAAGCATCACATGCCAGGAGAAATCAATAAAAGAACAACAACATCAACAAAAAGCACAAAGCCAGAAATAGGGAGGCACCAGATCAAGAAGGACCTTGAATAACATAAAAAGCCTGCAGTATATCATCTAACTGTTAGTGATCTATTAGAAGATTCTAGTATAAGGGGTACTGAAAGGCTAGTAGAATGGTTGAGTAACAATTTTCCTAAGTAGTGCCATGAGTAAGAGGTGATAAGGACAGGAACTAGGGCAGGGATTGTAGAAATGGAGTGGAAAAAAACAGATTCAACAAATATAAAGGTGATAAAATTAGAAGGATTTTATGATTCAGCATACGCGGAGTCAGAAAAAGGTCAATTAGTAAGGAAAACTCCCACCCTAGATGTCTAACTTAGTGATGGCAGTGACCGATATGGACAACATAGGAAGAGGAGATATAGAAGGAATTAGACTTCACATCAGTTTTGGATATTTTAAGATTGAGATATCTGACCACCCTTGGTCAATGCAAGTGGAGATAATCATAGGGCAGTTAGAAATTTTAGTTTTTTTTATTTGTTTATTTATTCATTATCTATCTATTGTGACGTTGGTTAACGAAATCCAATAAGTTTCAGCTGTACATTTTAACAAAATACACACACACACACACACACATACATTTACACTGAGTATTTACCTCCCATAGTTAGATTTTTTCCTGTCACCACATATTTGACCCCCCCTTACCTCATCTACCTCCCCATCTCCCTTCTCTCCTACTCTCTGGTAATGACTAGTCTATTGTCCATGTCCATGAGTCTCTGTTGGTTTGTTCTGTTCATTTGATGCTTTTTAGGTTTATATCCCACATATAAATGATATTATATATTTTGAACTTTTTCTGTCTGGCTTATTTCGCTTAACATGATTATGTCGTGATCCATGCATGTTGTCGCAAATGGCAGTATTTCTCCTCTTCTTATGACTAAGTAATATTCCATTGTATATATGTACCACCTTGTTGACAGTTTCATCTGCTGTGCTGAAGCTTTTTAGTTTGATGCAGTCCCATTCACTTATTTTTGCTTTTTCTTCTCTTGCCTTTCAGGTCAAATTCATAAATTCTCTTTAAGTCCAAGGTCCTTGATTTAATTCCTATGGTTTCTTCTATGCATTTTATTGTTTCAGGTCTTATATTCAGGTCCTTAATCCATTTTGAGTTAATTTTGATGTGTGGTGATAGACAACAGTCTAGTTTCATTCATTTGCAAATGGCTTTCTAGTTTTCCCAGCACCATTTATTGAAGAGGTTTTCCTTTCTCCAATTTTTGTTTTTGACTTTTTTGTTGAAATTTATTTACCCATATAAATATGGGTTTACTTCTTGACTCTAGATTCTGTTCCACTGGTCCATTGTGTCTGTTTTTCTGCCAATTCCGTCCCATTTTAATTATTGTCATTTTGTCATATAATTTGAAGTCAAGCGAAGTGATGCTTCCAGTCTCGTTGTTTTTTCTCAGGATGGCTTTGGCAATTCTGGGTCTTTAGTGCTTCCATACAAATCTGATGATTTTTTTTTGTTCCATTTATTTAAAAAATGTTGATGGGATTTTGATGGAGATTGCATTAAATCTGTATAATGCTTTATGTAATATAGTCATTTTAGCTATGTTGATTCTTCCAATCCAAGAAAATGGAATATCTTCCCATTTCTTTGCATCTTTTAGATTTCTTTTTAATGGAGTCTTGTAGTTTTCATTATATAGGTCCTTCACATGCTTCGTTAGATTTCTTCACAGGTATTTTATTCTTTTTATTTCAATTACAAAAGGAATTATTTTTTCCACTTTTTTTTCTGAAACTTCATTATTAGAGTATAGAGAAGCTATGGATTTTTGAACGTTGATTTTGTATCCAGAGACTTTACTGTATTTCCTTATTGTATCTAGTAGTGTTCTTGTGGAGTCTTTAGGGTTTTATATATAGAGAATCATGTCATACACAAATAGTGGCAGTTTGACTTCTTTCTTTCCTATTCGGATGCCTTTTATATCTTTCTCTTGCCTGATTGCACTCACTAGGACTTCCAATGTTATATTGAATAACAATGGTGATAGTGGAAAGACTCGCTTTGTTCCTGATCTTAGAGGGAAGGTTTTTAGTTTTTCACCATTAAGTATAACGTTTGCTGAGGATTTGTCATATATGGCCTTTATCATGTTAGTGTACTTTCCTTCTATAAAGATGTTGTTAAATGTTTTGATCACAAATGGATGCTGTAACTTGTCGAAGACTTTTTCTACATCTTTTGGTAGGATTCTTATTTTTAAATTTGTTTATTTGGTGTATCACATTAATCGATTTGCATATATTTCACCATCCCTGTGCTTCTGGGATGAAGCCCACTTGATCGTGCTGTATAATCTTTTATTATGTTGCTGTATTCTGTTTGCTAGCATCTTATTTAGGATTTTTGCATCTGTGTTCATGAGAGATATTGGTCTGTAGTTTTCTTTTTTTGTGTGTTATCTTTACCAGGTTTTGGTATCAGGGTAATATTGGGCTCATAAATGAGTTTGGAAGTATTGCCGCTTCTTCAATTTTTTGGAGGAGTTGAGGAGGATAGGTATTAAATCTTCTTTGAATGTTTGGTAGAATTCAATGATGAAGCCATCTGGTCCTGGACTTTTACATTTTAAAAGATTTTTGATGATTGTTTCAATTTGCATACTGCCGACCCGTCTATTTATATTTTCCAATTTTTCTTAATTCAGTCTAGGAAGGTTGTATTTTTCTAAGTACTGGTCCATTTCTTTCTGGTTATTAAATTTGGTGTTATGTACTTTTTTAATAGTATTTTTGTATGATCCTCTGTATTTCTGCGGTGTTGTAATTTCCCCATTTCATCCCTGATTTTGTTTATTTGTGTCCTTTCTCTTTTTAGAAGTTCTAGTTCTTAACTGGGCTAGGTATAGATATAAAAATGATGAATGTATTGATGGTTGTCTAAACTATAAGAATGGATGAGCTTACTCAAGGAAAACACGTAGACTAAAAACAATAAAGGTATGACAATAGAATTGGCGATAGTGGAAAGACTCGCTGTGTTCCTGATCTTAGAGGGAAGGTTGTAGCGCAACACCAATATTTAACAAATATTTGCTGAGTGTCTATATGAAATATAGGACCTTGATGTCAAGCATTTTACAATTCAGTTAAAAATAATATTGAATTTCAAATTTTTCCTAAAGTACCAACGTTCTGAGGAGCTACCATCGAAGCTGCTGCATGAGGCAAGGAAGAATCTGAGCAGCTCCCTTACTCATGCTAGAACATGTTTTATTTCTACTATGTATGTGTATTTCTGTTTTCATTGTAATTTTGGTTTGGGTAGGAATGGATGAGTACCCTACTGTTAAAAAAGAGAAATTTGGTAACCACTTCTCTAAAGGACTGATTTAAAGATAATAATTTAAAAAAACAGAGCATGTGGGATGAATATATATATATGGCTCAAACTCTACGTTTCATAGAAAGGAAAGGATGAAAACAATGTTTAAGAAATTGGTAACGATGTCTGGCCAGTGTTCAGTTCTGTTTCATTCACATCAGCATCATTAAATAACCACACTTTGCTAAACATGAACTGATAGATGGGAAGGTGGAATAAGTATTTGTTAGAAGGTGCCTGACAGATGAGACAAGGCCAAAGTATGTATATTCTTAAATATTATGCTCCTGAGTTTGGATATGATCAGATGAACAATTAGAAGCCATTGTTCTTCAGTGGGCTTCTGTCGTTCAACCTTTTCAGTCATCACGTAAGACACATGAGGTGAATTGACAGTTACCCTTCCAAATTATGAAATTTTGACAAACAAACTTCTGCTGGTATGTTGGTCAATGTTTTTCTAGAAACCTTGGAAAAGGATGATCTGTATGTGGGGGTGATGTTTTCTGCCTCTCCTTTATCCCATTCCAGTAATTAAGAAACAAAACTTATATCAGTGTTATGACTTTTCTGCAGAGGAAATAAATTCCTAGAAATCAAACATATACAGATAGTGTTATAGTTGTCTGATAGGAATGGTTTAATGATGTTTGCATATTTTTAAAAAGTGAAAAATGAAGTAGTTATTACAAAGTCATCTTTATTAAATAATTAAATTAGTGTATTGAAAAATAAAATAATTGTCTTATTTATATTATTATTATCATAAATGTTTCCGGGTTTTCCTCCATTTGTGGAAAACTTCTATTCTAGTCAATTTGACTGTGAAATGAAATTTCATAGATTAAACATTGCAGCAAGAGTGGAGCGAAAACTTGAATGGAATCATAGGGAGTAGGTTGGAGAAAGATCTACTTCATGTAACTGGGAAAGGGAGAAAACTTTTACTTGCTTAGATCTGATAAGCTTAGAGCAAACAATTTGTATATGACTATCTCCCTGCTAAGTCACATATCCAGGTAAGGCAGACTACATTTGTTGTTGGTTTGTCAATTCTTTAAATTCAATAATTCACACTATGTTAAGGGAAACCAAGTTACACATTTTAGAAAATTATTAGTGGTGCAGAATGTAGTAGTTTGTAGTTGTCTTTCTGAGCCCAAGAGTCAAGACATTTAATATAGTGGTTGGGCATAAAAATTTACATTGCCTAGACTTCTTCTTCCAGTCATATGATATAATAGACATACTGAGAATACTCAGTAACTGAAAAACAGTAAGATCCTGGATAAAATATAGTTTTTATGCATTTCTGGAATCATAGAAAGTAGAAGGGGGATTCCAAGAACCACCCCAGTTCCTCAAGTTAAAAGAAATAAACCATGAACCAAAACAAGTGCTAGGAGTAAGACCAATAAGAAAGCTATACATATGAGAATTGCTCTGAGGGAAAATACTTATAATATAGTAGTTCTGCTTTTAGTTCATTAAGACTTGAAATAGGAGTGAGGTTGGGAACACAGGAAAGGGGATTCTGAACCTGAGACTCCCTCATTCAATCAAAACACATGAAGAGTCCATGGTGGTCCCAGATTAGTAGTGTTCCTCCTCCCAGAAAGAAGCAAACAAATATACTCTTTGAAAAGATTTATAGTTGAAGTCTACAGTTTTATAACAGATATGGATAAGCAGATAAGAGTTAATAATCACCAAAGATCGCAAAGCAACTGAGAAAATAAGACGCCATAAGAGAGTCAGCAGAAACAATAACAAGCAGATTTATATTCATGAGGACTTTAGATATTCAGAATATCTATGTATGAAATGTTTTTTTTTAATTAAGGATATATCGTGAAGATGAACAAGCAACAGGAGACTATTAGGAGTTACCTGGAAATTTGAAAAATAATTGAATAGAACTTAATTCTTAGAAATGAGCAATATATTTATTGAGATAAGAAATGCATTGAATGGTTAAAACAACAGCTCAGACCATAGGTGAAAAGAAAATTATTTAACTAGAAGAAAAGCCTAGAATTATTTACACCAAAGACAAAAATACAAGGAGCTGAGAGGGAGAGAGAGAGAGAGAGAGAGAGAGAGAGAGAAAGAAACAATAAGAACACTTAACTTACATCTATCCAAAAGGAAAGAATAGAATTGAGGAGAGACACCATTTGTAGACATAATCACTGAGAATTTTCCCTACTGATGAAAGTCATGAACTCCCAAATTTAGGAAACTCAACGTATTCTAAACAGGTAGGTTAATAGAGAGGTAGAGATAGGAATAGAGATAGGGATGGGGAGAGAGAAAGAGAATCCTAGTGTAGACATATGTAGTGAAACTTCAGGACACCACCAACAGAAAGACTTTAAAAGCAGAAAGATCACTTACAAAGGAATTACAGTTAGACTGATAGCTGATCACTTACCAATCACAATGGAATGCAAAATTTAATAGCGATGGAAGAAGAAATTCACAAATCTACCATCCTAAAGGCAGCTTTGAAAACACATTTCTCAATTATTGACAATTAAAGCAGGTAAAAAATTAGCAAAGATATGGAATATTTGAATAACCTAATTAACAAGTTTGATATAATACATATTTATAGAACACATATCCAACAATTAGGGACACATTGTTCTCAAACACGCAAGGAACATACATAAAAATTGACCATGTATTATGCCCTAAAACAAATTATAGCAGAATTCAAGGAAATCTATATCTACAGAACTTGCTCTCTTACTATACTGAAAGTAAGTTAGAAATCAATAACAAGACAATTTTCTGCACTCTCATACATTTAGATATTAAAAACACATTTAAAAATAAATTCTAGTGTAAATTAAAAATAAACTGAACGATCATGAAATTCCTACAAATTAAAACTGTGAGATGTAGTAAAAGGTCTACATAGAAGAAAATATATAGTATTCAGTGCTTATAATAAAAAAAAGAAAAACTGAAAATTAATCATATAGGCATTTAGTTTAAGAAGTTAGAAAAAGAAAAGTAGAATAAATATAAATCATTAAAAGAAATAAAAGTAAGAGCAAAAATTAATAAAATAGATAGCAAACATGCAGTGTTGTTTCCTTGAAAAATCAAGTTGTTTCTTTGAAAAGAATAATAATAATAAAGAATGAAAAATCTCTGGCAAAATAAGTCACAAATAACCAATATGAGTAATTTAAAATGAGTAAGTATATTAGTACAGATACACTAGATATTAAAATATAATAAGGATGTTATGAACGACTTTATACCAATAAATTTTGATACAAATAAAGTGGATAAATTCTCAGAAGAATAATTATTAGAGGAATGAATTCTGTAAAGTTTTACAAAAACTTCATAAAACAGGTTATCCCAATCTTTATATAAATTCTTCCATAGAATAGAAAAAACTGAGAATATCACTCTATACCCAACTCATTTTATGAGGTCAGGATAACCTTTAGGGAAAAAAAGACATGATGGTGACAAGAGAAAGAAAAATTACTGGATAGTTTCTTTCATAAACATAGATAAACATAAACATAAGTTTCATAAACATAAAATTAACATAAATTCTCAGGATATAAAAAAGGAAAATCTATCGTGACATGTTGGGTTAACCCTGGGAATGAAACAGTAGTTTTAACATTATAACATATATAAACATTACTTACCATATTAATAGATTCAAGAAGAAGAAAAAACCAAATGCTATTCTCCATAGAGAGAGTTTTTAAAAACAGTACATGGATAATTTATTGACACTTAATCTGATCTCGATAGAGATTAAAATATTTTTAAAACATTAAGCAATAAATTTTGTTTCAGATTTCACTTTGCTTACTCCATATTAAAATGGAAATATTGCAAATTTTGTTATTTACAAATAAAAGACTTTTCTGATTACAACTTATGTATTCATTTTAAAAAGTAGGAAAATACAGAAAAGCACAAACATCAATAAGATTATCTATAATTCCACAATCCTTAACATTTTGGGGCATATTCTTACAACAGTTTTTGTGTATATGTGTGCATTTGTAATTCACATGAATGTGATCATACTGTGCATACTATTCTGTTGTAACCTATTTTTATTTACCAATATCATAAATATTTTTCATATCATATTTCTAAAAGCTTTATACAGCATTATGTAATGGCTATATCGAATCATATCACATGGCTATATCATAATTTATTCAGTTAACTCCCCTATTAGACTGTTTACTTCTTATAATGTTGTGATTAATATTCTTATAGCTGAGGTTTTATACTTATCTATGATTTTTCTTAGAATACATAACTACAAGTTATCTTAAGGATGTGCATGAGTCAAAGGATATGCACATTTCTAAACACTCAAGAAATTACCAATTTCAGACACATATAAAAGTACATATTATTAATTTAAGATATAGTGAAGGCAGCATCTCAAATCACTTTTCATAGATAGTTGAATAATACTCTTGAAAAGTCAAATCTGTATTGCATGCAATGCACCAAAATATATGCCAGGTATGGTAAAGTTTGAAATGTAAGAAATAAAACCTGCAAAAATCCTAGAAGAAAATGCACAGATATACTCTCATAAGTGTGAATTAGGGAGCAACTACTGTTAATAAATATCTGAAAGTATGAAGGAAAATATTGATACACTGGACCACTGTCTAAACTTCTCATGTCAAAAACACATCATGAAAAAAATAGCAGACAAATGCCACGTTTCGGGAAAACATAACATGCAAAAGCAAAGCTTAATTCATTATTATATAAAGAGCTAAAGTTATGGGGTGTGTGTGTGTGTGTGTGTGTGTGTGTGTGTGTGTGTGTGTTAATATAAACACATACATAATTCCTTGGGCCTTTTTCAAGAAAAAAGAGTCAAAGATTTTTTTTTTTGGCCTTATGGGAGCTGGAAAACATATTTTCTGAGACCACATGGGAATTATAAAAGATTTTTTACTCCGAAGTTCAGGTGACAGGAGGCCTAGCACTTTGAACCTGCTATACTTGGAGCTTAGATAGGTGTACAGTATAGTGCTTAGACATTTATATAATTTATGAAGTGATTCCTCTGATTGGTCTAGTAACCACCTGGTACAATACATAGTTATTACAATATTATTGACGGTATTCTCTATGCTGTACTTCTCATCCCTATGACTATTTTGAAACTACCAATTTTTACTCCTTAATCCCTTCACCTTTTACACCCAGCCCCCCAACCACCCTCTCATCATTAGTTTGTTTTCTGTATCTATGAGTCTTTTTCTGCTTATTTTTGTTGTTGTTGTTCATTTATTTTGTTCTTTAGATTCCGCATATAAGTAAGATTATATGGTATTTGTCTTTTTCTGTCTGACTTATTTTACTTAGCATAATACCTCCTAGGATCATCCGTGTTGTTGCAAGTGATAAGATTTCATTATTTTTTATGGTCAAGTAATGTTCCATTGTATATATGTAGCACATCATTTTTATTCAGTCATCTATTGATGAGCACTTAGGTTGCTTCCTTATGTTGGCTATTATAAATAACACTGCAATGAACGTCAGGGGCATATATCTTTTTTTAATTAGTGTTTTTTATTTCTTTGAAAAAATACCCAGAAGTAGAATTTCTTGGTCATGAGGTAGTTCTATTTTTAATTTTTTAAGGAACCTGAAAACTGTTTTCCATAGTGGCTGTACCGATTAGCAGTCCCACCAACAGTGCACGAGGATTCCCTTTAATTGGATTGTTTGTGGTTTTGATATTGATTTGATATTTGCTATTTTTTTCATGATTAGTTCTTTATAAATTTTGGGTATTGACCCCTTATTGAATGTATCATTGGTGAATATCTTCTCCCATTCATTAGGTTGTCTTTTTGTTTTGTTGATGATTTCCTTCTCTGAGCAAAAAGTTTTTTAGTTTGATGTAGTCCCATTTATTTATTTTTTCTTTTGTTTCCCTTGCCAGAGGAGATATAACAGGAAAAAAATATTGCTAAGAACAATGTCAGAGAATTTACTGCCTATGTTTTCTTCTAGGATTTTTAGGGTCTGGCATCTTACATTTAAGTTTTTAATCCATTTTGAGTTTGTTCTTGTATATGGTCCAAGAAGGTGCTCTAGTTTCATTTTTTTTGCAAGTATCTGTCATGTTTACTCTACGCCATTTATTTAATAGACCATCTTTACCCCAATGTATATTCTTTCTTTCTTTGCCAGAGATTAATTGAGCATATAGGCGTGGGTTGGTGTCTGGGCTCTCTATTCCGTTTCATTGATTCATATAACTGTTTTATGTCATCACCACATTGTTTTGATTGTTATAGCCTTGCAGTAAAGTTTGATATCTGGTAGTGTGATACCTCCAACTTTGTTCTTTTTTTCTTAAGATTGCTATGGCTATTCAGGGTCTTTTGTGGTTCCATATAAATTTTAGGATTATTTGTTTTAGTTCTGTAAAAAATGCCATTGATATTTTGATAGAGGTTGCATTGAATCTATAGATTGCTTTGGGTAGTTTGGACAGTTAATGATGCTAATTCTTCCTATCCATGAGCATGGTATATGCTTCCATTTTTTTGTATCTTTTTCAGTTTCTTTCTGCAGTGTCTTATAATTTTCTGAGTATAGATCTTTTATCTCCTTGGTTAAACTTATTCTTAGACATTTTTTTAATGGAATTGCAAATGGGATTATTTTCTTAATTTCTCTTTCTGAAAGTTTGTTATTTGTGTATTAAAATGCAGCCAAATTCTGAATATTAATTTTGTATCCTGCTATTGTATTGAATTCACTGATTAGTTCTGATAGTTTTTTAGAGGAATCTTTAGAGTTCTCTCTATATAGTATCATGTCATCTTCAAATAATGACAGTTTTACTTCTTCCTTTCTAATTTGGATGCCTTTTTTTTCTTGCCTGGTTGCTGTGGCTGAGATTTCCACAGCTCTAGTCTTGAGCTAAGGAAAAAACAATTGGGCTATGAAAATCTGGGAGTGAATATCGAAATGATGATAATTAAATTAATCTATGTACGGACAGTCTTTATACATTGTAATAAGAAAGTCTTATACTTTCAAACACTCTGAAGGAGAGAGGAGAGAAAGAGACAGATAGACAGAGACAGAGAGAAAGATAACAGAATTAAACTATGAACATAGATAAAAACTTTTAGTTTGATGTAATCCCATTTAGAGCAGTATTGACTTCAATGACACATTTAAAAAAATAAATAAGACATACAGAATTACAAAGAAATCTTATTACATTGAAGTACAATTCTATTAACAGATTCTTAAGGGATCCTGTCCCTAAATTAAGGACCTAGAAAAAAGAGGTAGAAGGAAAGAAGAGATGAGACGGGAGCCCCTTACTTCTAAGTGCTGATAATCTGAATAAATAAATAAATGGGACTACATCAAACTACAAAGTTTTTGCAGCAGTAAAACTTTTTAGTTTGATGTAGTCCCAATAGAGCAGCAGCAAATGCTGCAGAGAAATCATTTCTTTAGAGTTGTCTTAGATACATTTTCTTAGCCAGGACTAATCTTTACTAACCTTCACTTTATAATAAAGTAAGTTTAGTGTTGGTCTTCAGAAAAGAAATATTTCATTGGCAGCCATGTAGTCTGTGTAGAATGTCATAGAAATCATAAAGCATGCCTTGACTGGTAGTCATGATGACAAAGACAGAATAGCTTTCAGGCACTGAAAAAAAACATAGTAAACTCTCTGAAATTAGCCATTTTAGCTATCTTCCTCAATGTGAAACAGACTGTTCCTAACTTAATACTTAGTATGACCTTCATGTAGTATGACCTTCCCAGAGTGGCCTGGGAATTTTGGAAACTACTCAATTATCTGATTCATTGGGCAATATAATAGATATTAAACTATGCTGCCTTCCCTGTGTGTTCCATCTTCTATCCAGCTGTAGCATTTTTTGTGTTTAAAAGAACATTGCCTGAAGGAGAAACACTTGGACAAACAGTATGCTTGGAAACAATCCAACTGAAAACTTTGAGGCATGTTCCTGACCCAAATAGGAACATATCTTATTGTCTTTTTGTCCCAGTTTTGCTTTATTTGTAATATCTAAAGAATTGCAGTTTTGAAAAAATTGCAGTTTAATTTATACCAATCTAGAGTGTAAATGTAATTTGGAAATTTACAAATTAGACAGGTCTAGTACTTATGAAAGGGACAAAACAGAGTCTAGAGACTATTTAAAATCATCAAGCATGGCAGAATCTAGCATAGTACTATACATTGAACCAAGTAGGCATTTAGTAAATGTTTGTTAAATTGAACTGAATGAAGTCATAAAACAGCATTCTCTGTTACTGCCTTGCTAGAAAATCATCAATAACCTCTTATTAATAAAAACTTTTCCCATTCTGTACCCAGCAGTAGTCACCAGCTTTGCTTCATACTACCTACTGGCATGCTTCCTTCACCATGGCCAAATAGATACAAACCCTCCCAAACCCAGGACTCCCCACACTGCAGAAAGAATGTTATCCCTTCAACTCACCCAAACACCTCACATTTTTCCATTTACTGCATGGATTCTATATCCTCTATTTATTCTTTCCTGACACTGTAGCTCCAAAATACTTATTTCCACTCTTATCTTTTAGTTTTCCCTCTCAATTGTCTCTTATTAAGTGTACTTCCTAGTTTCTTCAAATTTCAGGTTTGCCAGTCTTTTTTCTTCAACCAGATTATCAGCACTTAGAAGTAAGTGGCTCTTGTCTCATCTCTCTCTTTTTTCTACCTCTTTTTTCTAGGTTCTTAATTTAGGGACAGGATCCCTTAAGAATCTGTTAATAGAATTGTACTTCAATGTAATAAATTTCTTTGTAATTCTATATGTCTTATTTATTTTTAAATGTTTCATTGAAGTCAAACATGTATCCAGAAAAGTGCACAAATCATAAGTGTACAGCTCAATGAATTTTTACAAAGTTAACATAACAATAATTAGCACCCAGAACAAAAAGCAAGAGAATTTTACCTGCATTCCATAAGGACCCATCTTTCCCCTTCTAATCAGAACCCAGAAGGGTAACACTTGTCCTGACTTCTGACACCATAGATTAGTGTTGCTTGTTTTTGAACTTTAAATAATAGGAATCATTATTATGTGTTTTAGTTTATTCATTTAAAAAGATTATTCTGAGAAATTGTTCTCCACCTTCACAAGACTGCCAAAAGAGTCCATGGTAAGTTTCCCGCAACCCACCCCACCCCACACATACGTGCAAAAGTGCAGAACTCTTGGACAATCTCTTAGGCCTTTCAACTTTAGAATTTCTAAGAGTATGTCCCACACATAAAATGAAGGAAAATTTGAAGAACTAATTGCAAAAGTAAAGTGTGACTCAGAATCTGATAATGCCTAAAATAGATGGGCAGTGCCAAAGGTTTTGAAAAGATTGATTCATCGTTAGTCTGTTTTTGCTGCGAGGGCAGGGTGGGGAAAGTACTTTTTGACTGAGCAAAATGAGCTTTACTTGACTATTTTATCATGTATTGCTCATGGCTTTGAGTTTTTCTCCTTCAAAATAATTTTAAGGATGATTACCTGTTTCGTAGATTAAACTCTCACATCTATCATAGAGTCTCGAGTGGGAAAAGAGCTCAATAAATACCTAATTATTTATTTTGTGCTTCACTTGGCTATCCTGAAACAAAATATCAGCCCATTAATTCTTTCAAAAATGCACATTTTGTCTAATTGGTAGTTTTAAAACAAATTCCAATAGAATTTATTTGTTTGGTGTCACTTGTAAGGAGATATGTTTGCACTGAGGGTAAATATATTACACAAATCTCCAAGTAAAGGTAGAGAGTGATCTGCCTAATAGTGTTCTTTTTGCCTAGCATTTTTGTTGTTCTGAATATCTTCTATTCATTTAATGTGATTTTTGAGTGCTTACTATGCTTATAACATTGCTTTCAAGGGCTGTGGCAGATGAAACAGAAATAGAATATGGTGATCCTAATCATCCAATAATTTAATAACTAGTTTGAGAAATAAGATGTAATAATTAAAAAGCTGAAGAAAAATGCAAGGCTGACTATATTTAAGCAACAACAATATATAATAAAGACAATAAAACTTATTGAATGTTAAATGAATAACTTTCTTTCAGAGAGGTTAGAGAAGGCCTCAAAGAACAGATCATCACCATTGTGGCTAATTCAGATTTTGTATAAAGGAAATGCTTAGGGGATGGCAATCTGATTAGAAGGGAGAGCTAAAGGACATATCTTGAAGCTGCATTTACACTAGCAAACTTATTATTCTTATGGGGATTATATGTTTATTTGTGGTGGATCTTGAAGAACAGATGGGGTCTGGCTCAGTGAAGGAAAGACCATCTTTTTGGTTGAGGATTCAGAATCTACTGAATATATATCTGCCTTTGTGGAGTATATGGGATGTAAAAACAAAAATCTTATTCTCAAGAAAGTTGCAACCTATATGGAGAGGTATGATATTCATGCATAGAAAGTCATTACGAATGAAAATAATTTCAAAATAAGTGTCGAGTTCAGGCAATAAGTAATCATGAAAGAGCGAGCTCAGCATTTACCTTTGTGGTCAGGGAAGGCTTCCTGGATTAGGTGGAATTTGAACTAGGTCTTGAAAGAAACATGGTAATTGGATAAGCAGAAAGAAGAGAGAAATGAGGCAGAGTAACGTTGATTGCCTTCCTCGACTCCCAGGTCAGCATTGAACTGTCTTCCTGTGACTCACTCATGTTCTGAATGATATCATTTTATGAATCTTAAGTGCATGGTGCCTTGAATTGTTTTTGGATCGTAAACCTTATTCCCCCAATGAGCCTGTCAAATGATAACTTTGCATTGGGATATAGTGCTGAATCATACCTTTCTTCCCTGAAAGAGTTAACAAGGCTTCTATAGGTATCTCACTGCCAGGAGTTCAGGCACTGGGCCATAGACTTTAGATAAGAGAAATGCCTTTGTGCTGGAGTGCACTTACTGAGAGAGAGCGCCACTGTCTTAACACATTTGATGAATTCACTCAATTTGGGAAAACTCAAGCCAGAGCACAGAAGTTAAGATGAGTAAAGAAAAGCCTCCATTCACCTTCTTCATTCCAAGGTTGTGAATTCATTCTTTGGAGGCCTTGAAAAGAGAGGGTAGAAAGAGTAGGAGGAGGAATGGAGGTGGGGGATACAGAGTTTCTGACCTGAATTCCACAACAGAGGAATGTGTGAACAGCAAGAGGCACAAGTATAAGCTAGTGCTCTCACATACCTGGGTAAAGCAGGTTTTCTCCAACTCTCATTACTCCACAGACAGTAGACACTCTGCTCTAAAGAATTATTTTTTTTTCTGCTTTTTTCCCCGAGTTTGGGGACTGAGAGGGAGGTACCATGAAGAAGGAGAGGAGAGAAATAACATTTTAAAATACTTATAAGGATGTCTAGAAAGACAACATGAATGATTTAATGCTAGTAAAAGCTTTCCTGGATCAGCCATGTTAACATGAGAAATACCAAGCACATGAATTGTGTTTGTTCTGGTTCATCAAAAAACTGCAAGATGGTTAACTGGGAGAGAAAATGAGGTCAGTCTCTTTTATTATGGAATCCTTTGGAAAAGCTGGGTTAATGAATTTTGGACTGCTTTGGTGAGGGACTTGTGCAGCAGAACTTAAATTCAGAAAAAAAAAAGCAAAACATCTGCTGGCACAAGCATAGTACAATTGTTCCAATTGCCATGAAAACTGTAAGAGCAAATAGAAAATATAATTCAGGGCACACCAAAAGGTGAAGGAAGTGTGGAAAGTGCTTAATCAGACTGACAGAGTAAAGCAAAGTTAAATCATATCTATTTTGTCAGATGTAATGTGCTCTAGATAATGGGTTAAGTAAAAATATAAGGTACCTACAGTTATAGTATCCCCTCATGGTATTTTCCTCTCTAGTAATTTTCTTTGAGATTGAGAAATACTCTCAGGGGGCTTTTGCTCCTTACCTACAGAATGATCGTTTTAGCTGAGGGGGCACATTTCATAGTGCACACAATATCTGCTGTCATAGAGAATGGTCTCCCTCAACCCTCAAACTAATAAGTTTTTCCCACTTTAAACCGTGAGTCAGAAACTGATGTTCGTGGTAGCAAATGAAAGGTCATGCAGTAACACACATTTAGCCTTTGCCAGGAAAGGATACTCTTGCTGTTATTTTTTTTTTCTATAGTGCACTAAAAGATGAAGGCAAGAAATGGTATATTGGCTGAGGTTGGGGTGGTATGGCAATGATACTAATAAAGAAACAAGCTTTGCTCAATAATCTATACAGATATATCTTCCTAAAGAAAGTAGTAGATGGCAACATAGAACCTCAGAACCTATATTTACATATGGATCATTTTTAATATCATTTTTTACTGAGTAATAATACACATACAATAAAGTATACAAACATTAATTGTTCAGTTCAATATATAAAACAACCACTTAGATGAAAATATAGAACATTTCCAGAATTGTACCAGTCTCATTTCTAAGTTCTATCACCATTGATTAGTTTTGACTATTCTTGAATTTCATAAACATGGAATCATACAATGTATACTTTTTATTTTTAGCTTTTTTTTTGTCCATCAGGTCTGTGAGATCTATTCATTCGTTGCAAGTAGCATTCATTATTAATTTTTATGCAAGTCAATTAGTGAACAATTCAGTGATTCTACAAGTAGAAAATAAATGCCTTTTATATGCCATGCCTTGTACTAGATGTTAGGAATCCACAGCCCAGTTATGAGTGGTCCCCGCCTTCAAGGAACTCATAGATTTAGAGGGTAAGATGAATATTTTAAAAAATAATAATATAGCCATACTCACTTTCTAATGATCAGTGTTTGCAAGGGATACCTTTTCCATCCTTTTACTTTTAATTAATCTATGTCTTTGTAGTTCTTTGGTAAAAGTTTTATTGAGATACAATTCATACAACACTCAATTCACTTATTTAAATAGTACAATTCAATGATATTTAGTATAATCACAGATACATACAACCATCACCACAGTCAATTTTAGAACATTTTCACCATATCAGAGAAGAACCCTCTAACCATTAGCAATCACCTTTCTGCAATCTCATCTGTCCCAATCCTAAGCAACCACTAATCTATATCCTGTCTCTAGAAATTTGCCTATTCTGCACACTTCACATAAAAACTATCATATAGTATGTGTTTTTTTAAGTGGCTTCTTTCACTTAGCATAACATTTTCAAGGTTCATTAATTTGTAGCATCTATTAGTACTTTGTTCTTTTTATGATCGAATAATATTCCATTGTATAGATATACCACCTTTTCTTTTGTTTATCCATTCATCAATTTAAGGACATTTGGATGATTTTCCTTTTGACTATTATGAATAATGTTGCTATGAACATTCATATATACTTTTTGTGTAGACATGTTTTTCTTTGTCTTTAGTATGTACCTAGAGTGTAATTGATGGATCAAATGGTAACTCTAAGTAAACTTTTTAAAGAACTGCCAGCAGTTTTCCAAAGTGGCTGCACCATTTTGCATTCCTACCAGCCGTGTATAAAGGTTCCAATTTCTCACATCTTTGTCAGCATTTGTTATTATTTGACTTTTTGATTATAGCAATCCTAATGGGTGTGAGATAGTATTTTATTGTGGTTTTGGTTTGCATTTCTCTAATAGCTAATGATGATGAACATATTTTCTTGTTCTTATTGGCCATTTATATATTTTCATTGGAGAAATATCTATTTGGATCATTTGTTCATTTTTAATTTGGTGTGTTTTTCTCTAAAAAATTTATATTGAGATATAGCTAACGTACAGTATTATATTAGTTTCAGGTGTACATCATAGTTATTCAACATTTATATACCTAAAGAAATGATCACCATGATAAATCTAGTAACCATTTGACACCATACAATGTTATTGCAATATTATTGACTATATGTCCTATTCTGTACATTACATCCCATGACTTATTTATTTCATAACTGGAAATTTGAACTTCTTAATCTCCTTCACCTTTCTATTATTGAGTTATAAGTGTCTACATATTCTAGATAAACGATCCTTATCAGGTATATTATTTTCTCTCATTCTTTGGGTTGTATTTTTGATTTCTTAATGATGTCCTTTGAGGTACGAAAGTTTTTAATTTTGATAATCAACTTTATCTATGTTCGTCTTTGTTACTCGTTTGTTTGGAATCATATATAAGAATCGATTGCTAAATATGAAGATTTATTCCTATGTTTTTAAGGGGTTTTGTAGTTTTAGCTATTACATATAGAACTTTGATCCATTGTGAGTTAATTTTTGTATATGGTGTGAGGTAAGGATCCAACGTCATTCTTTTGCATGTGGATAACTAGTTGTCTCAGACTCATTTGTTGAAAATTCTTCCTTCTCCCTTGAATAATCTTGTCACCTTTGTCAAAAATCAATTGATCAAGATGTATAGGTTTATTTCTGTAGTCTCAATTCTGTTCCATTGATCTGTGTGTTTATTCTTACACCGATACTACATTGTATTTATTAATGCTGCTTTGTAGTAAGTTTTGAAATAAGCAAGTGTGAATACTGCAACTTTAAATTTATTTTTCAAAATTATTTTGGCTACTCTGGATACATGCAATCCCATATGGATTTTAGAATGACTTCTAACTTCTACAAAGAGACCAGCTGGGATTATGGTGGGAATTGCATTGATCTCTAGATCAATTTGGATAGCACTGCTACTTAAAGTATTGTCATCTGATCAGTGAACATGGATATTTTCCCATTTATTTGAATTTTCTTTAACTTCTTTCAAAAATATTTTTACAAATTTCAGAGTACAAATTTTGTGCTTCTTTTATTAAATTAATTCTTATGCATTTTATTTTTCAATGCTATTATAAAAAATTGCTTTTGTGATTTCATTTTCAGTAGTTCCTTGCCAGTATATAGAAATACAATTGATTTTTGTATATTGATCCTATGTCCTGCAACTTTGCTGAACTCTTTCACTAATTCTAATAATTTCTCTTTTAATAATTCTAATGGAATATTTAAGATTTTCTACATACAAGATTATATCATCGACAAGTAGAGATAGTTTTTAGTTTTGCTTCTTTTACAATTTGGATAATTTTATTTCTTTTTCTTGCCTAATTGCTCTGGCTAGAATTCTTAGTACAGTGTTGAATGAAAGTGGTGAGAACAGACATCTTTGTCTTATTCTGGATCTTAGGGTTGAAGCTTTCAGTCTTTCACTGTTATGGTGTTAGCTGTGGATATTTTCTAGATGTCCTTTGTCTGGTTTAGGAAATTCCCTTTTATTACCAGTTTGTTTAATGTTTTCTTTTTTATTATAAGAAGGTGTCGGATTTTATCAAATGCTTTTGATATGTCCATTGAGATGATCATGTGATATAATATATTAATTTATTTTATTTAGTTTGCTCTTCTTTTCCTAATTCTTTAAAATGTAACATTAGATTAATGTTTTGAGATATTTTTCTTTCTTTATATAGTCATTTACAGCTATAAATTTCTCTTTAAGCACTGCTGGAGCTGCATCTCATAAATTCTGGTAGGTTTTGTTTTCATTTTCATTTATCTCACAGTATTTTCTGATTTCCCTTTGATTTCTTCTTTGTCACATAGGTTATTTAGGAGTATGGAGTTTAATTTCTGCATGCTTGTGATTTCCCCAAATATCCAGCTGTTGATTTCTAATTTTCCTCCATTGTGGTTGGAGTACATACCTTGATTAATTTTATCCTTTTAAATTCATTGAAGTTTGTTTTATGGCCTAACATATGGTCTGTTCTGGAAAATGTTCTACGAGCACTTGAGAAAAATATATATTCTACTGTCGTTCAGTGGAGTATTTCATATATATATATATATATATTCTCTTTATTTGGATTATAGTGTTGTTCAAGTTCTTTATTCCCATGTTGATCATCTACATACTTATAACCATTATTAAAGTCAGGAATTGAAATCTCCAACTATAATTCTTGAATTGTCTATTTCTTCCTTAGTTTCTGTCAGGTTTTGCTTCATGTATTTTGATGCCATGTTGTTAGGTGAGTATAAGTTCATAATTGTTATATCTTCCTGATGGATTGACCTTTTTTATCATTATAAAATATCTCTTTGTCTCTGGTAACATTTTTTTGTTTTAAAATCAGTTTTGTCTGATTTTATTTTTATTTAAAGTGTGAATATGCTAAAAATATGACTATAGTTGAGTCATTAGATGAATCTTGCTTTTAATCTATTTTGACAATCTCGGCCTTTAAATTGCAGTGTTTAGTTCATTTACTTTAAATGTAATAATTATTATGGTTGGGCTTAAGTCTACTTGTTATTTGTTTTCTATTTGCCCTCCTCTTTTCTTTTTTTCTTTGTTCTTCTTTTTCTGCCTTCTTTTAAATTAATGAAGGCTGTTTTTAAATTTTGTTTTGTTTTGAATTCCATTTTATCTCCTCACAATATAGACTTCTTAGCTATGTCTTTTAGCCATTGTTTTTATTTTGTTTTTTAGCAGGAGGGTTTTTTGTAGTGATGGCTCTAGGATGATAATTAATCACAGTATATGTGCTTATGGGTATGGAGGTGTAGAATAATCTTGCATATATGGAAACTGAAGTGTTCTTTGTACCCAGTTCTCAGAGAATAATGTAAGAGTTAACTGTTAATTAGACTACAGTGATGATAATAT
The DNA here is from genome assembly GCF_014176215.1 of Rousettus aegyptiacus. Taxonomy (NCBI): domain Eukaryota; kingdom Metazoa; phylum Chordata; class Mammalia; order Chiroptera; family Pteropodidae; genus Rousettus; species Rousettus aegyptiacus. The sequence continues at coordinate 64,577,908 of NW_023416312.1, read as the reverse complement.
TTTTACTTAATCAAGTATTTCTTACTTGCCATTCACTGTGGTAACTGCTTTATACACATTAAATTAAATTATTTAATTCTCACAACCACCTAGTGGAGTGTGTATAAGAAAACTGAACTCGGCAACTTTTCAAAGGCCACATAGTAAATAAAAGGCAGATCTAAGATTTAATCCTTGTAGATATAGTGGAGATGAAAGGGACATTATATATTATTGTTGGAGGTGCAGTAGAATATTTCTAATCGGAGGTGAGATATGAGTGGACTTGTACTTTAGCAAAATCATTCTGACTGCTGTATTATAAATGGATTGGAGGATACCAAAACTAGGGCTAAGAAACCAGTGAAGACACTACTATTATAGCCTAGATGAGAAATTATCAAGGCCTAAAATTAGACAGTAATAGTGGAGGTGGATGAGCAAATTACAATTCAAGAGAAAAAGAGAAATGTATGCATTGCAATCAATATGACCTGATATTGCATTAGTCATAAAGAGAGAAGAAAAGGAGGAAAATTGAATGGAAAGTCTCTACTTTGTGCTTAATGCTGTGCTAACTTGAGGAAGAAAGAATAGATGATTATATCAGTTATTATTAATTATAATATTATCAATCGCATATGATGATGTATATATGTTAGACTGTATACAAATACAATTATCATTGATAATGTTGTTGTTATTGTTGTTGTTGTTGTCATTGTCAGTGATACTCTTGCTTCCAATAACTTTTTAAATGGATATGAGATTGCATAAATGAGAAACATGGCAGAGTAAGAGACATTCTCAGATCTCTCCCTTTGAAACAACAATAAGCTTAACATCTAAAACTCAACAAAAAACAACCAAACTGCACACCAGCATGTCTGAGCATAGGATCTTCGCATAAGAACTACCACAACTCAGAATCCCGGGTGTTGGGTGGTGGACTGAGAGAAATAAAGAAGCTACCTCTTGTACCTCCTGAGCTCCCTGCAGGAAGAGGGGAGAGGGGTGAAGGTGTGGCAACTTCCCTGAACAGCCCTACCTGGAACTGCTGTGAGTTACATGCAGCTGGCAGCAGAGCCCAGTCATCAGGGCAGAAAGCAGAGAAGTGGGATGAGACAGCAGAGAAACAAGTGTTCATTTTTACCAGCCCTGGATGCAAAACCGAGGCTGAACCGCAGCCCCCAACCCCCAACCCAGAGGGCCCCTCCCCCCATATGCTCTGAGATCAATAGCCACATAGCCCCAGGGGAATCTGAACAAAGGCAGCCCAAGGACTAAAACTGAGGATAGTGAGTATGATTAAATATCTATAAGAAAATGAAAAAGGCTGTATAAAGGCTTTATATAAAGCATGGATCCAAGAGGCTTAGCTGCAACCTACTAGAAACCAAAAGAAAAGTGCCCTTTTTGCAGCAGGCTAGAGAAAGACCTTTATATAATAAATCTTTATGGAAAAACAGCGCAATACACCTCCATTAATGCCCAGGCAGATAAATAGTCTGTTAAACTCAATGAACAACCAAGGTAATAAGTTACCACAGAAAGAAAGAGAAAAATCTCCAGAAAATAAGCTTATAGATGTAGAAATATGCAATTTAAATGACAGAGAATTCAGGATGGTACTTCTGAAAAAACTCAGTGAGTTCCAAAACGAGTCACATCGACAATTTCAGGAACTGAAAAAACAACTAGATGAACAGAGCAAGGAGATTGAAACCCTCAAAAACAACATAAAAAAATCTTCTGGAGATAAAAAACATACTGCGAGAGTTGAAAAATGAAATAGCAAGCTTGGGAAATAAAGTTGACCAAATGGAGGAAAGGATCAGTGATATTAAAGACAGAAATCTAAAAATAAATCAGAAAGAAGGAGAGACAAAATGAAGAATAAAATGTAATGAAAGAGAAATATAAGAACTAGCTGATACCATCAGGAGAGGAAGCATAAGATTAATGGGCATTATCGAAGGTGAGGAAAAAGAACAGGGACTAGAAAGCATTTTCAGACTAATAATTGAAGAGAATTTCCCAAACCTAAGGAATAAGCTGGAGCTTGGAATTCAAGGAGGCAACAGAACACTCAATTATCTCAACCCACCCCCCCCAAAAAAAATTACTAAGACACATTGTATTAAAGTTATCAAAAATCAATATCAAAGATAAAATTCTCAGGGAAGCCAGGGAAAAAAAGACAGCACCTTATAAAGGAAAACCCATTAGATTATCATTGAAATTTTCAGTGCAGACCTTATATAAGCCAGAAAAAAATGTAATCAAATATTTAAACTATTAAGCAAAAGGAACTACCAGCCTAGAACAACATATCCAGCTAAGCTCTCCTTTAGATGTATAGGAGAAATTAAGACCTTTCCAGATATACAAAAATTGAGAGAATTCTCCACTATGAGACCTGCATTATAGGAAATACTGAAAGGGGTCAGTTGACCTAAAACAAAATGACAAACAAAAATAGATAATTAGGAGAAAAGTGACTATCAGGCAAGTAGAAGCAGAGGAGTGCAATCTTTACTAAGAACAGGGTATTATAAGCTAAAATAACAAGATGAGAATTGCTATAATAATGAACATGAAGCATACATAGGGACAAATTGAGACAACAATGACTGAAAAGGGAGAGGATTCAAAGATCCAAATTCACAAAGGGGAATGGAGATAAGGTACACATAGAAGAAAATGGATGAATATACACACACGCGCGTGTGTGTGTGTGTGTGTATGTGTGTGTATATATATATATATATATATATATATATAACTATCCTTTTCATATTCCTAATGGTAAGTACACACCAAAGATTCAAAACTATAGTATATAACATAAAACAAGAAGAACCAGAGGGAAAACCCATAAAAAACAACCAAAATAAAGAAACCAGAAACACAAGGACAAGGAAGCAATGAAAATACCGAGATACCAGAAACCAAAAGATGCAATGACTATAAGACTTCATATTTCAATAATCACCCTAAATGCAAATGGGCTGAACTCACCAATAAAAAGGCAAAGAGTTGCAGAATGAATCAAAAAACAAAACCCAACAATATGCTACCTCCAAGAGAGACATCTCAGCTCCAAAAACAAATGTAGACTCATAGTGAAAGGGTAGGAAATGATATTTCAAGCAAATGACATTCTGAAAAAAAGCAGGAAAAACAGTACTCATATTGGGTGAATAAAATAAAAAAGGTAAAGAAAGATACTGAGGGACACTTCATAATGATAAAGGGAATTATGCACCAAGAAGACATAACACTTATTAATATTTATGTTCCCACTCAGGGAGCCTTGAAATATATGAAGCAATTACTAACAGAACTAAAGAGAGAAACAGACCAAGACACTAACATAGTAGGGGACCTAAATACCTCACTGTTGGATATGGACAAATCATCCAAACAAAAAAAAATCTGTAAGTAAGTAACATCCTTAAATGACACATTAGACCAACTGGACATAATTGACATTTACAGAGTCTTCCATCCCAAAACAGCTGCTTATACATTCTTCTCTAGTACACATGGAACATTCTCAAAGATTGACCACATACTGGGACACAGAGATAGCCTCAACATATGTAAGGGAGTCAAAATCACACCAACCATATTCTCTGATCATAATGCTTTGAAACTAGAGATCAATAACAGAAAGAAATCCGGAAGAACCACAAATACATGGAGATTAAACAATGTGCTACTGAAGAATAACTGGGTCAGGGAAGAAATAAAAAGGGAGATCAAGAGATGCATAGAAACAATGATAATGATAGTACAACCTATCAAATCTTTTGGGACACGGCAAAAGTGGTCATAAGGGGAAATTTCATATCATTACAGGCTTATCTCCAAAAATAAGAACTAGCCCAAATGAACAACGTAACATTTCATCTTAAAAAAAAACTAGAAAAAGAAGAACAAATGAGGCCTAACAGCAGCAAAATGAAGGAAATAATCAAAATTAGAGCAGAAATAAATGAAATTGGAAACAAACAAATGAACAAACAAAAACGATAGAAAAAAAAACAACAACAAAGAGCTGGTTCTCTGAGAAAGAACTAGATTCACTAACAAAAACAGACAAAGGAGAGAAATAAACAAAATCAGGGATGAAAGAAGGAAAATTGTATCTGACATCACAGAAATACATACAAAGGGTCATGCAAGAATACTATGAAAAGGTATATAATACCAAATTTAATAACCTAGAACAATTGGGCTATCATTTAGAAAAATACAATCTTCCTACACTGAATCAATAAGATCTGGAAAACATAAATAGACTGATTAGCAGTATGCAAATTGAAACAATCATCAAAAACCTACCAAGAAGTAATAGTCCAGGACCAGATTGCTTCACCAGTGAATTCTTCTAAACATTCAAAGGAGATTTATTACCTACTCTCCTCAAACTCTTCCAAAAATTCAGAGAGGAAGCAATACTTCCCAACTCATTTTTTTTTGTGACCAATATTACTCTGATACCAAAACCTGGTAAATATAGCACAAAAAAAGAAAACTACAGACCAATATGTCTCATGAACACAGATGAAAAAAACTGTAAATAAGATACTAGTGAACCAAATACAGCAACATAGTAAAAACATTATACACCACGATTAAGTGGGCTTTATCCCAGGGGCACAGGGATATACCCTTAAACAAATTAAAAAATAAGAATCATATGATCATATCAATAATTGCAGAAAAAGTCTTTGACAAGATATAGCATCCGTTTATGATCAAAATACTTAACAAATCTGGTATAGAAGGAAAGAAACTTAACATAATAAAGGCCATCTATAACAAACCCTCAGCAAACATATACTTAATGGTGAAAAACTAAAAACATTCCCTCTAAGATCAGGAACAAGGCAAGGCTCTCCACTATCGCCACTGTTATTCAATTCAATATATCATTGGAGGTCCCAGCAAGTGCAATCGGACAAAAGAAACATATAAAAGGAATTCAAATAGGAAACAAAGTCAAACTGCCACTATTTGCAGATGACATGATTCTCTATATAGAAAACCCTAAAGACACCACAAGAACGCTACTAAAACCAATAAGCAAATACAGTAATGTCTCTGGATAAAAATTCAATGTTCAAAAATTCATAGCTTTTCTATACTCTAATAATGAATCATCAGGAAAAAAGTAGAAAAAATAATTCATTTTGCAATTGCAACATAAAGAATAAAATACCTGGGAATAAATTGAACAAAGCATGGGAAGGACCTATGTAATGAAAACTACAAGATCCCATTAAAAGAAATCGAAGAAGATACAAAGAAATGGAAAGATATTCCATGTTCTTGGATTGGAAGAATCAACATAGTTAAAATGACCATATTACCTAAAGCATTAAACAGAATTAATGCAATCCCTGTCAAAATCCCATCAACATTTTTTAAAGAAATAGAAAAAAAAATCATCGGATTTGTATGGAAGCATAGAAGACCTTGAAATGCCAAAGCCATCCTGAGGAAAAGAATGAGGCTGGAGGCATCACTCTGCCTGACTTCAAATTCTACTACAAAGCAACAGTAATCAAATCGGCATGGTATTGGCAGAAAAACAGACGCATGGACCAGTGGAACAGAATCGAGAGTCCAGAAGTAAACCCATATTAATGTGTGCAAATAATTTTCAACAAAAAAGCCAAAAACATACAGTGGAGAAAGGAAAGCCTCTTCAAAGAATGGTGCTGTGAAAACTGGAAAGTCATCTGCAAAAGAATGAAACTAGACTGTTGTCTATCACCACACACCAAAATTGATTCAAAATGAATTAAAGACCTGAATATAAGATTTGAAACCTTAAAATTCATGGAAAAAAAACATAGGAACTAAACTCAAGGACCTTGGACTTACAGTGGATTTTATGAATTTGACCTCAAAGGCAAGGGAAGTAAAAGGTAAAATAAATTAATGAAACTACATCAAACTAAAAGCTTCTGCACAGCAAAAGAAATTGTCTGTAAGGTAAAGAGACAGTCATCCAAATGGGAAAATATATTTGAAAGCAATGCCTCTTTAAGGGTCTAATATCCAAAATATACAAAGAACTAATACAACTCAATAACAGCAAAACACAAATGATCCAATCAAAAAATGGGCAGAGGACCTGAAGAGACACTTCTCCCTAGAGGACATACAAATGGCCAACAAATATATGAAAAGATGCTCAATGTCACTAGCTATTATTAGGGAAATGCAAATCAAAACCACAATGAGATACCATCTCACACTTGTTAGAATAACTATAATCAATAGGACAAATAGTAACATAAGTTGGAGAGAATGCAGAGAAAAAGGAACCCTCATACACTGCTGTTGAGTCTGAAAATTGGTATAGACACTATGGAAAACAGTATGGAGGTACCTCAAAGAACTAAGAATTAATCTACCATATGATCCAGCAATCCCTCTACTGGGTATTTACTCCAAAGACTCGAAAACCCATATTCAAAAAGATATTTGCACACTGGTGTTCATAGCGGCATTATATACAGTGGCCAGGACATGGAAGCAACTCAAATGTCCTATGATAGATGCTTGGCTAAGGAAGGTGTGGTACATATATAAAATGGAATATATACTCCGCCATAAGAAGAGATGAAATCCTGCCATTTGCAACAAGATGGATGGATCTCGAGATAATCATGCTGAGCGAAATAAGCTAGACTGAAAAAGTTGAAAATCACATGCTATCACTTATATGTGGGATATAAACCTAAAAGTAACAAATGAACAGTACACACAAACAGACTCAGGCACATGGACAATGGACTAGTTGTCACCACAGGGTACTGGGCTGGGGAGAAGGGGGAGGCAAATGGAGTAAAGAGGGTCAAATATAGTGGGGAGGAGGGGGTGAAGTGGGTAAAGGGGATCAAATATATGGTAGATGCAGGAAACTGGACTTTAGGTGGTAAACACACACTAGAATATATAGATGTCAAAATATAATGTACACCTGAAAATTATATAATTGTATTAAACAATGTTACTCAATAAACTTAATAAAAAATTAAAAAAATAAAAAGTAAATGGATATGATAATGTTAACGTTTACTAAGTGCTACCTATTTGCTGGAAAATTTTGTAATTGTTTTCTTTACATTCATCACCTCATTAAATCCCCATAACGGCCATTGAATTAGGTACTATTATTCTCATTTTGCAAAGCTGGAATACGAGGAAGCCAAATAACTTCCCAAAGTCATACAAGCTAGTAAATACTGCAGCCATATCTAGTCTAAATGTGTAACTATTTTTATTTGGTCTATACGATGTCTTTTAAAATATTTTGTTTTCAACATGTAAATAGAAAGACAATTTGCATTTTTAAAAGGTACAGATTATTAGCTTCTTTTAAAAAATATGCTAAAATCTAGCTATACTTGGACTTCATGAGCTTCCCATGTTAGACAGGGCATAGGCTATCACAGACCTCAATGCCTACCCAGGCTGCCTAAATCAATTATGATACTTGGCTGTCCTAGTGGGGATATGAGTCACAGTTTTCAAAGTGTAAGATGTATAGTTCTCAGGGAATTTTAGAGGAAGACAAATGTAGATAAAAAATAATAAGTAATATAACTTATAATTTAATAAACTTATTATTCAAGGCACAACATTTTAAAGGAATAGTTATGAATAGGGCCTTTTTTATAGCAGATCGCTTACATTGAAGAGTGGATGAAAATAGAATCATAGGTAAGGTCAATCTACTTTATGGAAAATAATGCTCTAATAATAGTACTCAGTATGTCCCAGGCATTGTAATAAACATTTTACATGCATATATCTCTTTGAATCCTTTCAACCACCCTATGAAGTAGATGATCATCATCCTCTTTTTACAGATGTGGAAACTGGTGCCCCTGGCTATTGGTGATTTGTTTAAGGATACACAGCTACTTAGTGATTCAGGAACCCTGAGCTCCTGATTTCTGGTTTAGAGCAGAAAATCTGGACAGTTTTCTCATTCTCTAAGGACAGTTTTTCAACTGAGGAGGTAGTAGTGTGGCAGAGAATTTGCTAGTAGAATTTGCCTCAGGTGTTCCAAGTTGCCTCTAAATTTCTTTCAGGGAGCCATTGAATACAAGATGAGACAGACCAATAGTGGTGAAACGGACCCCAAAGTTAATCAATACTACAGATTCTGTATCAGAATTGATGTTATTGCCTTGTGGAAAAGTTTGTAGGTTTTATGCATATCCAATCCTCTGTACATTATAAAGCTCAATAAGTAATGTGTGAGCCAGTGGAGACCTCACTATTCACTCTGCCTACTGCATGATCTATGTCTCCAGCCCTGAAGAAATCTAGTTTCTAAAAAGTGATTCAGTTAAACATTTTTTTCTTCAATGGCAGTTCAGCTATTTATGAACTAGTTTACTGAGATAATCCCCTTAAGCTATAGAGAACAATCTATAGAGGGAAAAATATCAACAGTGTTGTTAATTCAGAGAAGTAAAAAAAAGCCTTCTTAAATTTAATATTTAAGTTAATTAAATATATTAAGAACCCCTTTAGCTTGTCTTCTTAAAATAGTGGATTGACAGAATTACCTGGTTAACTGAGTGTAAAGCAGAAACTCCCCTGCTGAAAATTCTCAATATTGAATAAACCCAGGAGATTCCATGCTGAATGCCTTGGTTAGTGGATTCTTGGGAACATTACCAAATATTTGTGGCAGGGAGAACTGTAAGACACCACCAGATTCAGCCTTATGAGGGAAATAATGAAGTGAGAGGACACAAAGGGAGTCAGAGGGCACAACTTGGTGGGCGATGTTCTTTTCTCTGTACCCTCCAGACTTGAGAGCTTTTTAAAATACTAATATATTTTAAATGTGCTGTAGAGACAAATCTGATATTTTTTCAGCTGTATGAATGGGTAATACTAGTAGTGTTTCTATCAGCTATGAGTTGTACTGCAAATAACATATTAATAATAACAAACTAAAACTTGTAGATTTTTAACATAAATAAAGCAGACTCAAGGTTATCCCTTCCATCAGTCAGGATCTCAGCAGAAATCAGGTGGCACACTCAGAAGACTAATTAAAGGCAATTTAATGAAGCGACTATTCACAAAAGCGTGGTCATTCTCCTTGGGCACAAAACAGAGTAGAAAATGGTGGAGAGTCAATTTGGGGGAGCAAGCAAAATGTCTAGCACACCCCTTAACAATATGTTAATGGCCGGTCTCAGTAACAGACAAACTCAAATTTTCTGGTGCTTAACATAATAAATGTCCAATTTGAGTCCATGTAGGAAACAGGTACCTCTGTTCTGTGCAGTTATTCAGGGACTCAAGCTCCTTTCATCAAGTTCGTGCCATGCCTTAAAGCAGAAGTCAGCAAATTTTTCTGTAAAGGGCCAGTTAGTAAATACTTCAGGCTTTGTGGGCCATATAATCTCTGTCACAACTACAGATCTCGGCCCTTGTAGCAAGAAATCAGCCCCATATAATACTCAAACAAATGAGCATGGCTGTGTTCCAAGAAAAGTTTATTTACAAAAAAAGATGGCAGCTGAATTTGACCTATGGACTATAGTTTTCCAACTCTGGCCTAAGGAAACATAGTCTTTCTTAGAATCCTCTGCATCTGAGGGTAAATAAAAGGAGAGAAAGTATGTGGCGAATTGTGTGAGTCATTTTTATGGATCACACCAGGAAGTGGCATATAAGAATTCTACCCACATCCCATGGGCTATATAACTCAGTCATGTGGCTGCACATACCTTCATGTGAGGCTGGGGAATGTCATCTATGCTCAGAAAGAAGGGGAAATGAGCTTGGTAAACATCTAACCTATCTCTATCAGTTGTTACTTCCAATTTTGCTTTAAACCAGTATTTCCCAAAGGGTGTTCCATATATGAAACACATGTACTGGAGACTTTCTTAAAAAAATAATGGATCTGAGGCCATATTAAATTGGGTAATATGTTTAGTAGATTATCCCTTTTCATTGAGATTTGCAATGCATATTAGCATACTGAAGGCTCTGAAATGTCTTCCAGTGTGCATGTGTGTGTGTGCACGCGCGCGTGTCTAACTTTAGTAAATGCTTCTTTATAATTAACTCACTGATGTTCATTTGCATTCTGAGAGAGAGAGATGAAAGGAGTAAGTTTACAGATAATGTCGGCCGTATGATTTGCAATCCAAGATATCTTCCTTGTACATGAAAACTTTTAAAAAATTCATTGTAAAGCCAGTACATGTACATGGTTCAAAACTAAAATTACCATTTCTTCTAATCCTTGCCTACCTTCTATAACAATTACCTACTTACATTAGTTTTTGTACATTTCATTTATATGCCTATTGATATGCTCTGCCTCATACTTCTGGCATGCTGTCCCTCATGCCATCTTCATCTTCGGCTCTCTCACTGGAATATAAATTGTATGATTCCAAAGATTTCTGTCTTTTTCATTCATCATTGTGATATCTCCAGTGCCTACAATACTGCTTGACACATAGTAGCTGCTTAATAAATGTTGCATAAATGAAATCTTGTACTGCCTTGTAGATTATATTTCCTCTTAGACTCACAGCTAGATACAGGATGTGTGTGTTCTCTCTCCACTCCCCCATCCCATAGTCAGTTCCACTTTCCAGGCATCCTCCTATTAGGACAAGCCAATTAGGGTATCAAAGACAATTTCCCTATTGTTTAGAGCAGTGATTCACCAGCCTGGATGATTATAAAAATTACTTGGGGGGGGGGTAGTTAAGAAAAATATATATTTCCCGGTTTCTAGAATCAGAATTTCTAAGAGTGGGATCAGGAAATCCGGAAATTTGAAAAACTTAATTTTTATATCTTTAAATACGCAAATATTTAAAAGTTACTAGGTAGTAACAGGGAACAAAATAGATCAACTCCCTTATTCTATCAAATTTATATTCTGATTTGGCAGTCAAAGTAAAATAGTTAAGAAATATATAATACCTCAGGTAGCATTAAGTCCTATGAAGAAAAATAAAACAGAGTAATGGGGTACAGAATGGCAGGAATACATATAATATTTTAAGTAGGGTCGTCAATGAAGAAAGGGTGCTGGTTTCTGATTTCCACTACTTCTCCACTCCATCCAATTCACTCTCTACACTTCTTTGCTTTGTTCTGTGCCTGTGGTAGCAGTCTCCAAGATGATGCCCAGTGATTATGAGCTTCCGCTATTTATACCCTTGTGTGGTCACCTCTTACACTGACTTGGAATCCTGTCTGTTACCAACAGAATGTGGCAGAAGTAACTGCGTGATGTTCAAGTCTCAGTCATAAATGACATTATAGTTTCTGCTTGGCCTCCTGAATCACTAACTCTGTGGGAAGCCTGGTACCATGTCATGAGGACACTCAAAGGCCCACATGAGAAAGAACCGAGGTCTCCTGCCAAAAACTTGCATCAAATGGTGAATCATGTGAGCAAGCTATCTTTAAAGTGAATCCTCCAGCCCTAGGCAAGCCTTCAAATGACCGAAGCCCCAGCTGCCATTTTGACTGCAGTCTAATGTGAGGCCCAGGGCATGGACCACCAAGATAAACTCCCCAAATCATAAAAGATAATAAGTGTTTATTGTTTGAAAAGAAAACTCATCTGACTCTGATGCTTTTTTCTTCTTAGGCCATGACATCAGATGAAAAGTCACATGCATGACACAGACAATTTTAACAGTGGCTTGTTCTCAGGAAGGAGACTAGAGTGTCTCTGTAGGAGAGGGAGGAGATATGTTTGTATATCTTCCCCAGGACATGACTTCAACTCTACAAATACGAGGGTACTAGGCTAAGGGTACTGGGAAACTCAGGCACCATGAACGATTAAGGGAAGGATGGAGGGATCCAGTTTCTATTATTAACAAGCATATGAGGTGATGACTATGTCTATTCTGGAGTCTCATAGCACCCTGAGCATGCCTCTAGCTCTAAACAAATACTATGTTATTTTAAGATTATATAACTTAAACCTGACTAAATTGAGCTATCTCTAAAGCCTGACTAGAGTACCCAGCACATAACAAATGCTCATTAAAGCTCACTGATGTGTGCTGAAGAGTTAACAAATTATGATGACTAGGATACAGTGTTAGGGCTAGATCATCAATGACAATGATCCTGCGTTGAGTATAGACTAGAGAGTTGAGATAGAACTCTTTAAATGCTCCTTTATCAACCATTATTTAGATTTATTCTAAGAGTTAGAACATGGTTGAGGCTGCAGGTGGGAATCAGATGGCCCCAAAATTGAGGACTGTAAAAGCTGGAAACGAGGTAGGGGCATGACTGGTATATTAAGATACCTGAATATGAAGAATGTTAAAAACAAGATATTGTTACTATTTTTTCAAGAATCTCAGATATCATTGTAAGTTTCTAAACTCCCACTGATTCTGATCAAAATATGTTTTTTCCCCAGGCAGCACAGAAAAAATCTTTTGGAATGATACTGTTTTCTTTCACCTTGCAGTCAGATTAGTCCAGATTTTTGATATTGTCAACTTCTAACCCTTAAACTGTTGAGGAGAAGCATACCAGGCATTACAGATTAGTGGTGTTCACCAAAGAGATGTATCCTTACACATACCCATACAGACCAGCATCTTTCACTGAATACTAAATTTGGATAGAAAAAAGACACCTTCATTTCTGAGACAAACACCATCAATATGATCAAAAAATCTACAGTTGAAATCATTTACTTTTTAATCCTTAGAGATGCTTTTCCCCTTCATCCTAGATGAGTGAAGAAGACACTTCGCTGGAGATGACAATTAGATTAGAAAGCCTGAACTTTTCCCTTGATTACTTAAAATGATACTAAGTCCTTGAGCTAACTTGGATGGGAATGGTTTCCAGAGGACAGACAAATCAGAAAAGACAACTTCATTGTACTTTCTTTCCAATTTATTTAATGCTTTGAAAATGCTTTTGTAAATTGTATTAAAAGAGGCTGCAAGCCTTTTTAAAATGGATCAGAGATCTCTATCCTGATTTAAAATAGCTGAATAAAATTCTGCCAAGTGCTGATAATAACAATCCTTCGCTGTCATAGATGGTCAACCCCTTACTCTCACCCTTATAGCAAGTGTAAAGTTCTAATCAGTATAATGAATGAAGTAGTTATCATTTCAAAAAAGAACACTCAAAATTACTGCTTCTTTGTGAATTATGCTTGTAGATTTTATCTCTTTTTTCTTGGTCAGACTGCCAATCCAGGGACTTTGTGATTTAAAAGGCAAGAGGTTATTTACAAATGGATAAATGAGAGGATTGTTTACTGAAGAATTAACTCATCACTGGGAACCCTCTCTCTGTATTGAAAACAGGTTTTGATTTATATGCTTTTTAAAATTACCTTCTAAAACTAAAATGTCAGGCACACCTATATTTTAGGGACAATCCTATTAGTGACTTATGAACAGTAAACAAATGTGTAGAATATCCATTTCATGTATGGTTAGGCCTCCACAAGTTACTTGGCCTGGCTGTCTCAATTTCCCCATTGTTCAAGTGGGATAATAATAGTTTCCTACCTCAAAGAGATATTTTGAGAATTAAGCACTTAGTGAATTGCTTTGAAGATGAGCTGCCATGTTTTCATGATTCCTTTGCTTCTAGTCTGGCTCAGTCACTACAGTAGTTAAACGTATAATGTTATAAATATACCATATCGGTTTTCAAGTAATCATGCTCTCTTGAAGACAAAATTTGCTTAAAATATTTCTCCACCCTTCTGTCTTTGGTCTGTGTGGGACTTGGGGGTAATTAGCATCCACAAGCTCTTATCTAAGCCTTTTTTGGCTGGCTAATTAACTAGCGTATACTTTTCCAAATTGTCATGAGAACTGATATGGAGTCATTTTACCTGGTTTTATGTTCTCTTGGGGAAGGAATATTATTTTTGGAAACATTTGTCTTTTTCAGAGACAATATTTGTTAGTTTAACCAGAGCTTACTAAGTACCTTTAAGGCCCGTGAGAGTACAAAATAATATGAAAATTTTTAAAGAAGCTAATGGATCTGAGGAGGCTAAGCTAGTTATAAAAAACCTGTAAGCCACAAACATTATGCATATGTGTGAAGGGACTCTGCAGTAAATGAGTGTTGAAGTGGGCTTAAGGTGACAACCTTGACAAATGCAAAGGGCCTCCTTTGGATAGTAATGAAGAAGATGAAGTATGTAGGATGGACTTGGGGGTGAATATAATAGGCTTAGGGAAGGAGAGCTTAATCAGAGGGTGGGGAAATGGAGAGAGAAAGTGTAGAGAAAAAAGTGCTAAACTGGGATTCAGAAGACCTGGGTTTAGTCCTGATACAAACTTCACTGTTTTGTAGCTCTTTGACCTTTGGCTTGTCACTTCCCCTCTTAGAACTTTAGGTTACCCCCTCCACAATGCAGAGGTTGGGACTACATAAGGGACTTCCAACTGAGGCATTCTTTCATTGAAAGATTCCTCAGAGAATTGAGTTTTAAATTTTATTTCCAGTCAGATTCTCAAGTTCTCAGTAGGTCTCATGGCTAAAGAGAAACATATTACAGAAAACGATGAACCTAATGAAGCCTCTCCGTTAAAGCCCAGAACCAGAATAAGTAAAATCTGGTCATGGAGAAAAGAATACATGAGAGAGAAAATTCTAAATCAAATGTATTAGATAGATTATTTGGGAAGTGGTATCATGAAGTAGAAAGAACACAAGCTTTGGAGTTGAATAGACCTGGCCAAGATTTAAATCCCAACATGTCAACTTACTTGTGATTTCAGGCAAGTTCTATAACCACTCTGAGCCAGAATTTTCTAACTGTTAAATTAAAAAAATACTAATAATACCATGTATTTAAGCTTGTTTTGAAAACGAAATAAGTTTATCTGAGCAAAGCAGTTGCACCCACCTGGCTTGCCATAAACACTCAATAAATGGTAGCCATTTATAGCTCCCAATTTACTGGAGCCTTGGTTTGTCTTGACTGTTTTACTAGACAAGTCAGATTACACGAAGGGGCCTCTTTAGCTTCTATTTAAGGGACTGAGCCTTTATTATCTTTAAATTGAGGGCCTCCATGTCAGTTTACACAACAGCCTCCTCCCCCTCACTATTAGATTTTTTCAGTTCCCACTGCAGACCTCAGTTCCCTTCACAGAAAAGAGGTTTTGAGGCATCTCTCCTATTTTCAATTTGTCAGTTTGTGGATCTGCCTGGTCCCAATCAATCTAGAAAGAGAATTAGACTGTATCTTTGTTCTCCAAATGCATGTGGGTGTATCTGATTTAATTCCTGTCAATGTGGAGTTTCCACAAAATACCGAAGAAGCCATTTCCCATAGCCAGGCAGGCCCGACCACCACCCTCCTCCCTCTCATTCTCAGGAGCTTACTGGGGATCTTCGCTGGGGTAAACACTTTGACTCACTCAGATATGTTAGGCAAAGATCTGTTTGGTGATTAGTTTCGATTAGATAGGAGTTCCATACGAAAGAGGGCTTGTGCATTTATTGTAGTTACTGAGATTAAGGGAACCAGATACTCCTGTGGGAAGCTGCTCACTGAAAAAAAAAAGAGGCAGTTCTTTGATATTAAGAGGTCCATCCTTCCCTGATGAGAAAAATGACTATTTCCTTGACTTTGCAAAGCACTTTAACCAACTCCTTAGCTTGGATAATGCTTGTTTGAGGGTGGGGGATTTAAATCTATGCAGAGAAAGCAAAGTGCAGATTTTGTTTTTTACTTGTTTCCCATGATCTCAGCAGCAGCTCAACTTACTCCCTCACCCCACCCCACTTTTGTTCTTTCTCTTTTTTCCACTTTATACACTTAGTCACACACTCTTCTTCCCGGCCTCCTATTCTGGTATTTTTTTTTCAAGCAGCACCTCTGTCATGATTTACATTGATCTAACCCACACTTCCCCATAGCACTCACCCATTTCATTTTTTGGCACTGTAACCCCTATCACTGTATAAAACTCCTCGCAGTCAATTTCTTGTTCTCTATACACTTAGTTACTTGTGTGATTGGAAGAAGAGGGATTATATAGGTAATCTAAAAGATTATAGATTTACCTTTGGATACTATATTGTGCTTACTATCAGAAAAGGAGTGTGTCTGATTTTGAAACAACCACTTGAATGAATTTGGAAGATATGCTATGAGAAAGACCTAAAAGCATGAAAACCTTAGAAGTAACTCACTTTACCTTCTCCCTTCTTGTCTGTCCACTACTCTGTAATGATGCTGGACAGTGTCAGCCCTCAAACTGATTCCAAAGAATAAGCTAAATGGAGCTGCTCTCTTCTTCCTCCATCCTATTCTTCTCCTCCCTCTCATTTAATCATGCATGGAACATGCTCGATACTTGGTCTGATATATGGTAGATGCTCAATAAATAATAGCTAAACCAAGCCCTGGTATTCCCTATCCCCTTTCCTGCTGTATTTATCTATATAATGCTCATTATTGTTTGTGTCTTTCCACTTTCCCCCCTAACGCACACACTCAATGTGGGCTCCAAAGAGGCAAGAGTTTAAATGTTCACTGTTGTACTGCTAGCACTTAGGATAGTGCCTAACACTTGGTAAGTTGCTCAGTGAATATTTGGTAAATAAATGATGTAGCTTTTATCTGCCTGCTCTTCTCTGGGGCATTTGGTTAAGTGGATACTATGCTGAAGATCTCAGTGAACTCCTCCCAAGTGAGGAACTGCACCAGCCATAAAACTCTTGGTAGCAATTGGACCTATTTAAAGGTGAGGAATTATCCACCTCAAGACAAAGGAGACAACAATGACAACTCAAAGCTTTTAAGTCAACTAAAAGTGCATTGCTCTCAAGCACATGTTTTTGTTATCTAGATGTCAAGACCAATGTATAAAATGAGACATTTTCCTAGGGAAGATGGATCTTTCCCCAGAAGATGCATGATTTGGGACATATTTGGGACCTGGCAGAAATAATGGTCCATAAACCTAAGAAGGCAATCAGCTGAGCAAGGTTAGGAGAGGGGGCAGAAAGAGCGGAATTCTTGCTTTAAATTTGAATGATTTCATCTGCTCCTGTGGAAGAAGGGAATGTTTTTCTTGTCTAAAATTTCCAACCCTGCGTCTGGCCTTATTGTCTGTCTTGTGCTTTGGCTCAGAGATGCTTCTCTGAATGGGAAACATTTTCTTTGAGTGGACTTTTGCTTTGAAAACTAATTTTCTGGGGCCAGTTAGTTGTGAAATGTCACAGGAAATCAGAGTACCTCAAGACTGAAAGTTTAAGAGGGCATTTAGTGTAATGATTTTCAAGCTGTTCTTCATGAATGTAAGTTGGGTATAAAATCTCTTTCTTTAACAATTAAAACATTGGCTATTGCCAAGTGCTGGCAAGAGTTTGGGGAAATGTTTGCTCTCATATCTTGCTGGTGAGAGTAGAAATTGATGTAGACTATTGTTGAGCAATTTGAAAACACATATAAAAAATATAAATTCATATACTCTGACCCATCAATTCCACTTCTTGAAGACTATATCATAAATATACCACATTTCATCAATTCTAAGATGCACATTTATGTTATAGGTGTACAATTATGCACATTTTAATGTATTTGAAATTGGAATGCATTTTTTATTCGATGAAATATAGTATTTTCCAACATTCACAAGATGTTACTATATAAATTTTTATTGCAGTGCCACTTGTAACAGTAAGATTGAGAAAAGCATAAATGTTCATAAATAGAAGACTGGTTAACTAACTTACATTTGTACCAAATAATATCTTATGCAGCTGTTTAAAATATTATGTCGATATCTATGTGATGACTTCAGAAAAAATGTCTGATATATATAATTAAACGAAAAAAATTAAGGTATATAATATTATATTTTGAAAAATCTCTTTAATAAGATACGGAGTGTGTGTGTGTGTGTGTGTGTGTGTGTGTGTGCACGCGCGTGCGTGCGCATGAGAGAGAGAGAGAGAGTTAGTGTGTGTGTATTATGTCATATATGTACAAATGTTTTTCAGGTAGGCTATGTAAGCAATTATTATAAAATATTTCTTCTAGGAAAAGAGTTGACTAGTGGGAGTCTTTTACTTTTCATTTTGTACCTTTTTTATATAGTTTGGATTTGCTTACCATGTTCATGCATTGCTTTATTTTCTTAAAGACCAAAAGAGATTTCTTGGAAAAGAATTATGGCTCTTTTCCTCCTCTTTTTATACTTTTCTGTATTAAAAACACACAATAAATGTTATTTTTTAAAGGAAATCAAAAGGATGGCCCCTGTCTCAGTAAACTTCATAGTGTGATAAACCAGAGAATAGATGCTTCTTTACTTGGTCCAATAATAAAGAGTTGAACAAAGTGCTGAGTAGAGGAAGCAAGGAGAGAAAACTGAATCAGTGTCTCCAAAGGCTTTAGGAGAGTGTCATTGAGACTTATGACATAAGAGGTGACATTTGAGCAGAGTCGAGTCTTAGTA
The DNA here is from genome assembly GCF_014176215.1 of Rousettus aegyptiacus. NCBI lineage: Eukaryota > Metazoa > Chordata > Mammalia > Chiroptera > Pteropodidae > Rousettus > Rousettus aegyptiacus. The sequence goes on along the minus strand of NW_023416312.1, from coordinate 64,559,414 downwards.
GAGCAGAAGACATGTGGTGGGAAATATTCCAGGAAGAACAGACAGTGCATGGAAAGGTACAGTGGTATATAAGAGCACCACTTGTTCTTGGAGTGTTGAGAGGTTGTGCGTGGTCAGAGACATATTCGTACATGTCTGTGGGTGAGCATATGAGGGAGAGTGATGAGTAAAAAGAATAGATGAATGCATATTATGTGCTAGACACTGGGCTAGGTGTTTTCAAAGTTTCACCTCCAATTTTTAGAAGAGTAGTCAGGAATCTATGGCCTGAAGAATAGCAATAGTGGTAAAGACAACCCAGGGTTTCAATATGGATCAAATTGCATTCCATTCCAAGCAAATTAGTTTATCTGATCCTTCATTAAAGAGCTGTGATTAAGTTTGAAGGAAGCTGTATACAATGTTCTTGATATATTGTCAGAATCCATAAAAGTTAGCTGCTATTAATATTCTCATCCTCTAGAGCCAGATGTGTGCTAGAGTTATTGGAACAATCACTTCATAAACCATATAAATGTCTAATCATTGTATTATGTACCTGAAACTAATATGAAATTTTTAAAAAGTCTCATCCTCATCATTCCTTCCCTCCTAAATCTAGCTTTGTGCTGCATATACAGTAGGAACTCAGTGAATCCCTGATAGTGAATGATTTGTGAGAGTTGAGTAGGTGTATGGTAGAACATTATATGGTGGAACTTTCACTTTCTATTCTCCCATTTAGCCCTAATACTATAGAAGTCAGAACATTTTGCATAAGAGAACCTAGTACACACACTTTCTGTGTATGTGAGGAGGCAGAACTCCAGGAACATGAACAAAATAAAAAGACTTGTATACTCTTTATGTGAAGTTGATCCTCCCAAGGCTTTTAGACTACGTGGATGATAGAATAAAAAGTGAAAATAAAAAACCGCCAGTGCAAATCACATTTAAGATAGTCCCTTAGCTTTAATAAACTAGGCAGTATAGTACCAACAGCAGAACTGAAGCAGACAGACCCTAAAACATGGCTGCTATGTGGTATCATGAGAATTGAAGTTAGAAGTTGACAGTCCCAACTTTGTCATTTTTTAGCAGTGTGACCTTGAACAGGCCATTTTCCCTCTGGGGAAATAGTCTCTCTTTGTTCTTACCTATAAAATATGGGAATTGAGTTAGGGCTAGATTAGAGTTAGATAGGGTCAGAAAATAGCAGCCAAATCCAGTCTGCCACCTGTTTTTGTAAATAAAGTTTTGTTGGAACACAGCTATGATTATTGGTGGCGTAAGTGTTGTATATGTTCTGTTTTGCACTCCAACAGCAGATTAATCATGACAGAGACCATATGACATGCAAAGCTGAAAATATTTACTATTTGGCCCTTTGCAGAAAATGTTTGCTGACCACTGGTTGATGTGTAAGGTCTCTTCCACCTCTGACATCCTGTGATATCTGTACTGCTACAGGCTTAATGTGTGAGGCCAATAGTAATCATTAGATTCACCTTGGAAACCTTTCATGAAATTTGCAAATGTTATAGAGGTCTCATCTATATGTATATTATTAACTCAGCGAAACAGTTTGGAGCATTTCTGTTTGCTACATATTATACTCATTCTGGGGTACAATGGGGAATAAAACCGGACATGATCCTGGAAGTCATGCAATTTATAGTCTACTTACTGGAAGAGACAGTTTTTAACAGGACCTCACCACATCTTTCATTTTAGAAAGCAAAGCTAATTATTTTTTATAGTAGGTTGATAACTGACCAGGTTTACATATAGGTTTGTGAATACCTTTTTCATTCGTTTATCCATTTGCTCAATCATTCGTTCAGCACATATTTATAGAGCTTTCACTGTGCCAGGTGCTGAACTAGGCTAGATTCTGACATACTAATGAAAAGAATATGAACAAAGTTCCTGTCCTCATGAACCTATATTCTATTGGGAGAGATATATATTAATAAAAAGAAGTAAAAATAAATATATAATTATCAACTGTAATAAGTCCCTTTTAGAAAAGGAACGTGGTCATATGGCAGCATATAAGCAAAAAAAATGATCTAGACTGAAGAGATCAGAAAATGATTTCTGAGGAATTATTTAAGATAAGATTTGAAGAATGAGTAAGACTAATAATCTAAACAGTACTAACAAGAACTGTTTCTTTTCTTGGTTGGTGGAAATGGAGTTTAGGGACCTCTAAATCAGTATTTCTTAATCTTCAGGTTTAAAGAAACCCACTTTTGTTTTTAAAAATCAATTGTATAGATCCTGACCAGCATTTATTTCCTAATACAATAGAATGGAATGGATAAGACAAGAATGGAATAAAATGAAAATTTCCAATTGTATCACTGGAAATACTTGTTTTGGGAAATTATGTAAAATGCATATCTTAATGTCTTTTCCAGAAAGTGTGAATCACTGATCCAAATGATCTTCCGTGGCTCTACATTATTACAGTTCATCAGATAACAGCTCTTCAGTTTCCTGTCTATAAAGACAGAGAGATGAATTCTTCAGGTCTTTCTAAGTTTCCTTTCATGTTCTTTTCAGAGAAAACATGAGAATGAGTGAGATAGCACCAGCCACCTTTTACTGAATGCCTGCTCTGATGCCAAACAGTGAACAATGTGCCTTGTGTAAATGAAACCATTTGATCCACACAGAAGACTTACAAGATAATTATTATCCTGTTTTCAGATAACAGTATTTGAGGCTAAGAGAGTTTAAGGTGCTAGCCCAAAGTCACATATTCAATAAATTTTACTTGCCTAAGTAATTAGAAACAAGATAAACTCGAATAAACTCAATTTGGTACTGTTCAGTCATTTAACAGATGTTAGGAATTAATCAAACTTGAAACGCTGGTTGAGAACCTGCTAGGCTTCTATAACCTGTTTGATAATATAAGTTCTATAGACCTTTCAACTGAATCCATCTCTCTCTTTTCCTTTCTAGAAAAAGTGTTTACTAATTCCTGAGCTACTTAGATAGAATTTGGATCCGTTTAATTCAAGGTAGCAAAACTCGTTCTTTACAACTGAAAAGAGAACATCAGAAGGTATGACACTGATGTCACACTATCAGTCCCTTAGCCCTGCAAAAGGAATCTCTAAAGAATGGAAATTTAGGGAACAGTAGACTCCTGTAGGATTGTGACAGGCAATAACAGAGTGATCAATTCTCCAGGTTGGGAAATACAGACAAAAGATGCATCACATGTGAAACTATAATAACAAAGCCTGTGGAAGAAGATTGATGCTATCCTTAAGAGATTCAAAGTGGTTTCATTTCATTTTCTCAATCAAAGTAGATTAGCAGGTACCTCCCATATTCTTACTCGAATAATTTCATTCTTTTTAACATACAATGAGAATGGAGGGGGGCAGGAAGAAATCTTTTAATGACTAAATAGAAAAAAATTAATAGCATTTTGGGTCATATAATTACAATTCTAAAAGCAGATTTTCCTTAACCAAAGATGTAGTTAAAGATATTGGAATAATGTGAAGATAATTTCACAAGTGCCCCTTTATAGGACCATCTGCTTTAAAGTGGCAATCTGCTGTATGATGTGATAAAAAATTATTTTGAAATTGGAGTCACAAAACTTGGTTTGGGGACTGTCTCTAATCCAAGTTTGGATAACCTTGGGAAAACGGCTTCACTTCTATGAGCCTCAGTTTCCACATTCTATAAAATGAGCATGAAAACAAAACATCTGACCTAACTCTCAGTGTTATTGTGAGGATCAGATGACATTAATGCATAGAAAAATGCGTTTTATAAACTGAACATTTAAATAGCAATATCAAGTTCTTGCTTAAGAATTTACAATGAGAAGTCTAAACTCCTTAGAAGTTTTTGACGCAGCTAATAATTTGGCCTTCCAGACCTACTGAACCAGTATCTGCATTTTAGCAATTCCCCCACTGCACGTTACAGTATGATAAGTGCCATCCTACACAGCTCTAGCCCTCACTCCTCTCTCCTCTGAACTTCTAGAGCACTTAAGGTTGTCTGTCTTATTACTGAATTACTTCCCAGTTAAACTACTCTTTTCGACTTTGAGACTGTAAGCACTTGGGGGCAGCTATATATTTAATGATTTTGTATTTAGGAATCTTTTTTGCCTGTTTTCTATTATACAAATGTTTATTGTGGGTCTTCTGTGTGTAAGGCACTGTGGGTACAAAAACGAGTAAGATATAGTACCTTGAAGAAGCTCAAGGTGTTGTAAAGGGAAGGAGTGATCCCTCACTCTCTCCCTCCTTCTGTCCCTTCCTTCCTTCCTTTCTTTCTTCCTCCCTTTCTTCCTCCCATCTATCCATGCCTCAACATTTCCCAAACATTACTCTGTTTTGGACACTGTACTAGTTGTTGGAAATATAAGGATAGCTAAGACAAAGGCTCTGCCTTTGAGTCTAATGGAAATATATGTGACCATAAGCAAGGAACTTCAATAAATGTTATGTTATAACAATGTTGCCTCAAGAGTGCTGTTAAGTGATTGACTAATTTGGTGATTGAGTAGATAAGAAAAGCTACAGAAAGAAATTTGGAATTTGAGTTCAAATGCCTAGGTAGACAGGGGTCTCCCACATAGAGGAAAAAGCATGTACACATGTGTGTGAGTATGCATGTACACACACGCATACACACACACACACTATGCAATATATTTAGAGAATGGCAAGTAGTCATGTGTGGCTACATCATGTGGGATATATGTGTATGCTGGGGTGTGGGGCAAAGGGGTCTGGATGGCTGGAGATAAGCTCAAAATTAGTCTGGAAGTTACCAAACAAAAGATCCTATATAATATATATCACACAAAGGAACTTAATTTTTTTTCCCTTTCATTGCACAATGGGGAGTTCTCAGTGATTTTAGATATCATTATCTCATAGCAAGTGCTCAATAAAACTTCTTTGAATTGATTGTGGAAATAGAGGTAAAAAAGTCTCTTCAAGGGTATGGAGAAAGTGTCCTTTAATTTGCTCTGGATTCTGTGATCTGAATTATCATTGTCAAGGTGCTGCCATAATGAGGGAGGGAAATGCGCCTGACTGAAGAGACCTCACTCTCAGTATGGCAAAGTCAAAGCACAACTTTTTTAAAGGCTCAGAACAAACTGATCTGAATGAAATGTAGGTTATTATTTTAGCAAAACCCATACAGAATGTCTGATATGAGTGAAGACCCCCTTTACAAGTAGCAGGCATTCAGGTGACTGGAAAGTAAAAGTGCATGTATATGTGCTTGGTATTGAGATATACTTGCAGCTGTGAAGATAAAGGCTTATGGTTTAGGGTCTGGACATCTAATTTTCAAGCCTTATTCTTGTACTTACTAGTTACGGGGGTGCCCCATGACTAGTGGGGTAAGTTATGCCTATAGGAACTAAAAATAGGCCATTGCTTTTTATTTTAATCTCTGGTTTCCTACTTGGGAAAGATCTTCCTGTTGGAAACCACCAGGGCAGCTGTGGTGCCACATTCCTAATTTCTCACTATATTGCTTGCAGGAACTTGCTTTGTTGACTCAACTTTTGGGGAACATGTGAAGAGGTTCTGATTGCAGAGGTTTTTTAGAGATTATAGGATGTCAGTTGGTTTATGGAGTCACAGATTTTCAAAGCTCAGAGGGATTGGGTAAAATATTATTTACCCCACCACATCTCCTTCTACAATATGCCTACCAAGTAATAAACCCACTTCGTGTTTACACTCTTTCAGTAGGCCCATGTTGCCTCCAGCTACAGTTCACTCTCTCCTGTGCTAATTCAGTTCTCTTCAGCCAGTCTAAGTTTGAGGAGGTTCATTCTTGTTTTTAGCTACTGTAATATCACATTGCATCAGTAGAAGTAAACATAGTATAGTCTCTAGAGCAAGAGACTTGATTACCCTGCATTCTTCTGCATTGGTTAAATCCTACCTCAAAGTTTAAGGATAATTCTTGGCTATTAAGTTTCACATATATGTAAGGCAACTAACTTGTCCTCATAAATGGGTGACTTGGGAAGTGAAGGTACAGGTGAAGGAACTAGGGCTGTTGAGACTGGAGAAGAGGAAACTTCTGGGATAGGTCGGCTGTCTTTAAATGTTTGAAAGGTTGTCATGACAAAAATGGATTAACTTTGTTCTATACTGATGCAAGGATTTTAGCTAAGATCAGTAGGTTGAACTATAGGGAAAAAAATTCAGCTCAATATGAAGAAAAGCCACCTCATAGTCTGAGCTATCCAAAGGTACAATATAGGCCACCCTGAGAAGGAAGGTGTTCCCAGTGACTGTAATTATTCAAACATAAGCTGAATGTTTTTTTTTTTTTTCAAAAATAAAGAGGATGTTATAGAAGACATTTCAGCATTGAATTTGTAGGCAAGACCACTTGGCCCCCTTGGTGAACCCTGAGATGCTCTCAAGAAATCTTGAAGCTTTTAAAGAATCATTTGAAAACCACCCATTATGAATGGGGAGCTCCATGTTGTCTACTGTACTTTGTAAATTGTATTTCTCAGGTTTCCAAACCAAACAGGGCCTTGAACCACATGACCTGTGACTATTCCACACAGGAAAACAAAAGAGTTACTAAAGAGTTATTAGAGTTATATAATACATTTCTCTCTCTCTCTCTCTCTCTCTCTCTCTCTCTCTCTCTCTCTCTCTCTCTCTCTCTCTCTCCCCCACCCTCTATTTTTCTCTCTCCCTGCCTCCCTCCCACCCATCCCCACACCTGGTTTGATGAAATTGAATCCAGAGATTCCAAATGACTTTTCCAAAATCATACTACTGTTTAATGTTGGATCCAGGAATGGAACTAGAACCACACAGATTTCATTACTAATGGTATGGTTTAAATTTCTGAAGAGATTGTAAACCCTTCTTCTTCTATAATATACTTCCACTAAATATTTCTCGAATTAATTTATTTAGAAGTATGTGTTAGTAAGGTAAATCTATAGTTTCAAGATATAAAACAATATCTGATGGTATTTTGGACTTATTTTATCTCAAATCAATGAGGTTTCACTGGCCTCTGAATCTGTTATGATTTTAATCCATGAGATTTAAGATGACTATGGGTACGCCTCTTATTCTCAGGCTCTCTCCTGTGAGAGATGCTGTGATGTTCTTTATACATGCTTCCATGTTTTATGACTTGGAAGTTCCATCCAGTTTTCTTTAAAATCCCTTGGCTAAAACCGAATGCTGTCCCAAGAATGACTTAGAGCACTGGTTTTTGGAGAGAGGGCTTCCTCTTTTGGATGGCTGAGTAGCTCCTTTAATCTATTTACTGCAAGTGTTCATTGCTTCAGGGCTCTGGGATTCTTCAGGATGAAATCCCTTATAAATATTTGTTAGTGTTATGATAACCAGTATAGCTTCCTGAGTGAGATAAATTTGTCTTCTGGCTTCTGCTTCTCATAGCTTCCTTCCCTATTCTTTTCTTTTTCTCTCCAGATAATTTTTGTGTTAGAGAAACAACCTATTTGTGTAGTTAATTAAGCTGAGTACAGCGTAATTGGCATTAGCAACTTTCAGGTTGTGAGTGCTAAGGGATAAAAGCACTGCAGCTGGAGGTTCATATCATAAATATATTATTTTAATAAGCCAGAGGAGAAAAGATCCTTGAAAACTAAATTAAAGGTGATAGCAGAAAAATAATTAAATATTACATGGAGAAGTCTTTGGGGACTGGTTTCCACAAAATTAAAGAAATGGTAAATCAGCGTAACCAATATCTTATAGAATATCATCATGATAGCTCTGGATTTCAGGTTCCTATAGGCTAATAGCTGGACCAGTTACCAGGAACACAAGACCTCCTTGATAGGGCCCCAGACTAGTTTTCCAGACTTATCCATTCCTTCTCTTTTGAATGAATCATTCTCATCTGTCCTTGCTTATTAAGTCCCCCTCCTTCTTAAATCATAACCCAAGAGTTTAGGTGATGGCATCTTCATTAAACGTCCCTCACGATGCATACCCCAAAACATTGATCTCTGTTCCCTCTTCTTAAATCTTATATACCTGTCAACATTCTCATTTGGCATGCCACAGTTTAGGACAGTAAATTCTGGTACAGTAGTTCCCCCTTATCCATGGGGGATACATTCTAAGATCCCCAATGAATGCCTGAAACTGCTGGTAGTACTTAATTTTATATATACTGGTTTTTTTTCTATATATACATACCTTTCTCCTTAATCAACTTCTTCAATTCTCCCAGAAATATGGCAGCAGCTTCTTGATCATTAGATGCAGTATCTCCAGTAATTGTTATATTTTTCAGTCCAAACTGATTCCTTAATCTGTGTAACCATACCTCACTTGGAGTAAATGGCTTGGTGTCACTCATTTCAGAGAATCCCTTGCTGGGTGGCTCAATGCTTTCTGATGCAGCACCTTGATATCAATTGGAACATGTTTTCTGTTCATGTCTTCCACCCACACATTTAATGCTTTTTCTAACTTAACTAAGCACTTCGACACTGTGGCTGTAACTTTCACAGTTTTAGGTGAGACAGCAAAACTAGAACAATTTTTTTCCTTCTTCACAAATTCACAAATAAAAGATTCATTCTTACTGTAGATCATAGCAACCTCAACATGTGATTTTTTTTTCTTTCCTTATTAAGTCAAAAATTTTCACCTTTTCACTTAAGGGAAGCACCTTATGACTTCTCTTTGGTATATCTGAATTCCCAGCATCACTACTCTTGTGCTTTGGGCCATTATTAAGTAAAATAAGAGTTATTTGAAAACAAGCAATGCAATACCGCAACAATTGATCTGATAACCAAGGCAGCTACTAAGTGACAAAAGGATGGGTAGCATATACAGCGTGGATATGCTGGACAAATGGATGATTCGTGTCCCAAGAGGGATAGTGCAGGCCAACTTGAGATTTTGTCACGCTACTCAAAATGGTGTGCAATTTAAAACTTATTGATTGTTTATTTTTGGAGTATTTCACTTAATATATTCAGACTGTGGTTGACTGCAGGTAACTGAAACTGCAGAAAACAAAACTATGGATGAGGGGGAACAACTGTTATCTTCTCATGTGTGTTATTATTATCTCCCAAATATTAGCAGTTTGTAAACATCTGAGAGATGGAGCCCAATTCTGTCTTACATGATATGCCCTTGTTTTCCCAACAGCACCATGTGATAGCAGACACTAGATTAATGGGTTCGTAATGTCATATTCAGGATCGTCATATTGAATAGAATGGAAAAGTGAGACTCACGGTTGGATATTGATATGAATAAAAGTATGTGGGGACACTAGCAATTGAAGTGAAGGGAAACTGGATAGATCTCTGGAGCTTGGGATTATTTAGCATTTAGGTAAGGGCATTTGATTGTAGCCTCCACACAGACCAAAATATCTGGTTCTCTCTAAATATGACTGACACAGCTATTGGTGCTCTTAGAAATATTTCAGCCATGAAGTTAATGATTTTGGGTTAGCTGTGTCCAGTTTTCTAGCAGCTACTCTGAATATAGTAGCTCTGAATTACATCTGTTGACTCTGCACAAGTAAGATATGTCCATGGGGTTTCTTTTTTATTTCCTTAACTACAAATATGTTCTGTAGGTGCTACTTCCCTGAAACTTGAACTTCCCCAAGGCAAATAATGACAGCCTTCATCCTTTAACTTTCCTGAACATGTGAGCATTTGCTCACTCATACCTACTCCCCACTATCTTGTATTCCATATTTATAAGTTGCTCCCCCTTCAAGACAAGAACTTGTATTGAGTTCTGAAACACAGAATGGACACCTAACAGGCACTTAACAATTTTTTCCAGATTTGGTCGATTTAGTTAAAGATAGGATAAATAGAGTCTAAAGTCTAAACCATCTATGTTAAATTTTAAAATGATTGGAGATGGACATGGTGATGAATCTCTTGGTATAGGGTAGAGTATTACATGGATAGTATAGACAGTTGTCCTCCATTATTTTGAAAGACAGGATAATAGGAAGGGAAGCCTTGGCAATTGCAGCTTGCCTAAGATAAGAAGGAAACATTACCAGAAGGGTTAAAAACAAGGAGTATGGTATCAGATATATCTGGATTAGAGTCCCAGATCTGGTCACATACTAGCTGTGTGGCCTTGGATAATTTACTTTTTCTCTGTTCCTCAATCTTCTCAATTCCAAAATGAAGGTAATGATACTGTGTACTTTAAGGGGCTGGTTTAAAGAAACAAATAAACTGATGCAGACTTAAGAAGTGGGAAAGGAGACAGTAGAGATTACAAGGTTGATGATACAGGGAAGGGAAGGAATCACTGATTAGCAAGGAATTGAAGGTAATATCTTTTGAATACTATGGATCAATCAGATTCCAGAATAGTTTAGGGTTATGCTCTTTCTTTATTTTTAAGATGACATTGGTTAACGAAATCCAATCAGTTTCAGCTATACACTTTAAACAGTAAGGCATGTATATATTTACACTTTGTTAAATTCCCATAGTTAGATTTCTTTCTGTCACCACATATTTGACCACCTTTACCCCATCCACCTCTCCCCTCCTCCCCAAACCCCAACCCTCTGGTAACCACTGGTCAATACTCCATGTCTATGAGTCTCTGTTTATTTGTCCTGTTGATTTGCTGCTTTTAGGTTTATATCCCACATATAAGTGATACCATGTGATTTTCAACTTTTCTGTCTGGTTAATTTTGCATAGTATGATTATCTCGAGGTTCATCCATGTTGTTGCAAATGGCAGTATTTCATCTCTTCTTATGGCTGAGTAATATTGCATTGTATATATGTTCCACACCTTCATTAGCCAAGCATCTATCATAAGACACCTTGGTTGCTTCCATGTCCTGGCCACTGTGAATAAAGCTGCTATGAACATCAGTGTGCAAATATCCTTTCAGGTACGGGTTATCAAGTCTTTGGGGTAAATACCCAGCAGAGGGATTGCTGTATCATATGGTACACCGTTTCTTAGTTTTTTGAGGAACCTCCATACTATATTCCAAAGTGGTTGTACCAATTTGCATTGTATGAGGGTTCCTTTTTCTCCGTATCCTCTCCAACATTTGTTTTTACATGCCCTGTTGATCATAACTATTCTAACAAGTGTGATATGGTATCTCATTGTGGTTTGGATTTTCATTTCCCTAATAGCTAGCGATGTTGATGTTGAACATCTTTTCATATATTTGTTGGCCACCTGTATGTCCTGTAGGGAGAAGTTTCTGATCAGGTCCTCTGCCCATTTTTTGGCTTAGATCATTTGTTTTGTTGTTATTGAGCTGTATGAGTTCTTTGTATATTTTGGACATCAGGCCCTTCTTGGAGTCGTTGTTTGCAAATATATTTTCCCATCCAGATCATTGTCTCTTTATGCTGTTGACTATTTCTCTTTCTGGGCAAAAGATTTTTAATTTGATGTAGTCCCATTCATTTATTTTTTGCTTTTACTTCCCTTACCTTTGAGGACAAATTCATAAAATCCTGTTTAAGTCCAAGGTCCTTGAGAATAGTTCTGTTGTTTTTTTTTTCTATGCATTTTATTGTTTCAGATCTTATATTCAGGTCCTTAATCCATTTTGAGTTCATTTTGGTGTGTGGTGATAGACAACAGTCTAGTTTCATTCTTTTGCAGGTGGCCTTTCAGTTTCCCCAGCACCATTTCTTGAAGAGGCTTTCCTTTCTCCAATGCATGTTTTTGGCTTTTTTTTTTGTAGAAAATCATTTGGGCTTATTTCTGAACTCTTGATTCTGTTCCACTGATCCACGTGTCTGTTTTTCTGCCAATACCATGCCATTTTGATTACTGTTGCTTTGTAGCATAAATTTGAAGCTGAGCAGGTTGATACCTCCAGCCTCGTTCTTTTTTATTAAGCAATTCCGGGTCTTTTGTGCTTCTATACAATCTGATGATTTTTTTTGTTCCCTTTCTTTAAAAAATGCAGATGAGATTTTGAAGGGGATTGCATTAAATCTGTATAATGCTTTAAGTAATATGGTCATTTTAACTATGTTGATTCTTCCAATCCAAGAACACGGAATTTCATTCCATTTTTTTGCATCTTTTAGATTTCTTTAATGGGGTCTTGTAGTGTTCATTATACAGGTCCTTCACATGTTTCATTAGATTTCTTCACAGATATTTTATTCTTTTTGTTTCAATTACAAAAGGAACTATTTTTCCACTTTTTTTTCTGAAACTTCATTATTAGAGTATAGAAAAGCTATGGATTTTTGACATTGATTTTGTATCCAGAGACTTTACTGTATTTCCTTATTGTATTTAGTAGTGTTCTTGTGGAGTCTTTAGGGTTTTCTATATAGAGAATCATGTCATACACAAATAGTGACATTTTGACTTCTTTCTTTCCTATTCGGATGCCTTCTATATCTTTCTCTTGCCTGATTGCACTCACTAGGACCTCCAATGTTATATGGAATAACAGTGGCAGTAGTGGAAAGACTCCCCTTGTTCCTGATCTTAGAGGGAAGGTTTTTTAGAATTTCACCATTAAGTATAATGTTGGCTGAGGGTTTGTCATATATGGCCTTTATTATGTTAGTATACTTTCCTTCTATAAAGATATTGTTAAGTGTTTTGATCACAAATGGATGCTGTAACTTGCCGAAGGCTTTTTCTACATTTCTTGGTAGGATCATATGATTCTTATTTTTAAATTTGTTTATGTGGTGTATCACATTAATTGATTTTATGAACCAACTTTGTGCCCCTGGGATGAAGCCCACCTGATTGTGGTATCTAATCTTTTTAATATGTTGCTGTATTCGATTGACTAGTATCTTATTTAGGATTTTTGCATCCGTGTTCATGAGAGATATCAGGGTAATATTGGCCTCATAAAATGAATAAGGATGTATTGCCTCCTCTTTCATTTTTTAGAAGAGTTTGAGGAAGATAGGTATTAAAGCTTCTTTGAATGTTTGGTAGAATTCACTAGTGAAGCCATCTGGTCCCAAATTTTTACTTTTCGGTAGGTTTTTGATAATTATTTCATTTTCCATACTGCTGATCAGTTTATTTAGATATACTAGTTATTCTTGATTCAGTCTAAAAATGTTGTATTTTTCTAAGTACTGGTCCATTTTTCCTAGGTTCTTAAATTTGGTGTTATATACTTTTTCATAGTGTTCTTGTATGTACTTTGTATTTCTGTGGTATCTGTCGTAATTTCTCCAATTTCATCCCTGATTTTGTTTACTTTTAGCCTTTCTCTTTTTTTTAGTGAGTCTAGCCAGAGGTTTTTCAATTTCATTAACCTTCTCAAAGAACCAGCTCTTCGTTGCATTTATACTTTCTTCTCTTTTTGTTTTCAATTTCATTTATTACTGCTCCAATTTTGGTTATTTTTTTCCTTCTGCTTACTTTAGGTTTCATTTGTTCTTCCTTTTCTAGTTTTTTAAGATGAAGTATTAGCTTGTATATGTGGGTTTGTTCTTTTTTTTTTTTTTTTGCACGTAAGCTTCTAATGATATGAACTTTCCTTTTATGACCACTTTTGCTGTGTCCCAAAATTTTGATAGGTAGTACTATAATTATCATTTGTTCCTATGTATCATTTGATCTCTCTTTTTATTTCTTCTCTGACCCAGTTACCCTTTAGTAGCATGTTGTTTATTCTCCATGTATTTGTGGATCTTCCTGATTTCTTTTCGCAGTTGATCTCTAGTTTCAAAGCATTATGATCAGAGAATATGATTGTTATGATTTCAACCCTCTTATACTTGTTGAGGCTATCTCTGTGTCCAAGTATGTGGTCAATCCTTGAGAATGTTTCATGTGCACTAGAGAAGAATGCATAAGCAGCTATTTTGGAATGGAAGACTGTAAATGTCAATTATGTCCAGTTGGGCTAATGTGACATTTAAGGATGTTATTTCCTTATTGATTTTCTGTTGGATGATCTGTCCATATCTGACAGTGGGGTATTAAGGCCCCCTACTATGATAGTGTTTTGGTCTGTTTCCCCCTTTCGTTATGTTAGTAATTACTTTACATATTTCTGGGCTCCCTGATTGGGAACATTGATATTAATAAGCACTACGTCTTCTTGGTGCATGATTCCCTTTATTATTATAAAGTGTCCTCAGTATCTTTCTTTACCTTTTTTTTTGAAGTTTGTTTCATCTGATATTAGTATAACTACTTCAGGTTTTCTCTGAATGCTATTTGCTTGAAATATCATTTTCTATCCTTTCACTTTGAGTCCATATTTGTCATTGGAGCTGAGATGTGTCTTCTAGAGGTAGCATATGGTTCAGTTTTGTTTCTTGATCCATTCTGCAACTCTTTGCCTTTTTATTGGTGAGTTCAATCCATTTACATTTAGAGTGATTATTGAAATATGAAGTCTTCTTATAGCCATTTTATCTTTTGCTTTCTTGTATCTCCATATTTTCATTGCTTCCTTGTCCTTGTGTTTCTGTTTTCTTCATTTTGATCGGCTTTTGTGGGTTTTCCATCTGGTCCTTCTTGTTTTATGTTGTATACTTTGGTTCTTAATCTTTGGTGTGTGATTACCATTACAAATATAAAGGATAGTTACACACACACACACACACACACACACAATTGTCCATTTTCTTCTGTGTGTGCCTTTACTCCATTCCACTTTATGAATTTGGACTTTTGAATCCTTCCCTTTTCAGTCATCGTTGTCTCAATTTGTCCCTATCTATGCTGAATGTTCATTACTATCTTGCTGTAGCAATTCTCTTCTTGTTGTTTAAGCTTATAATACTCTGTTCTTAGTAAGAGTTGCACTTCTCTGCTTCTATTTACCTGTTAGTCACCTAACTCTTAATTATAGATATATCTTTTTTTTTAATTTTTTTTGTCGTTTTTTTTTTAGGTGAGCTGACACCTTTGAGCATTTCCTGTAATACAAGCCTCATAGTGGAGAATTCCCAAAATTTCTTTACATCCACAAAGGTCTTACTTTCTCCTTCATATCTAAAGGAGAACTTAGCTGGGTAGAATAATCTTGGCTGATATTTACTTTTACTTAATAATTTGAATATTCGATTCCAATCTTTTCGGGCTCATAAGGTTTGTGCTGAGAAGTCTGATGATCATCTAAGTTACCATTTTCTTCTCCCTGGCTGCCCTGAGAATTCTGTCTTTTTTGTTGATTTTTGATATTTGCAATACAATGTGTCTTGATGAAGGCCTTTTGGGGTTGAGATAATTGGGTGTTCTGTTGACTTATTGCATTCCAAGCTGCAGCTCCTTCAGATTTGGAATATTCTCTTCAACTATCTGTCTGAAAATGCTTTTTAATCTCTGCTCCTTTTCTTTGCCTTCGATAATGCCCATTATTCTTATGTTTCCTCTCCTAATGGTATCAGCTAGTTCTTGTATTTCTCTTTCATTATTTTTCATTCTTTGATTTCTCTCTTCTTCCTTATGATTTATTTCTAAATTTCTGTCTTCAATATCACTGATCCTTTCCTCCATTTGGTAGACTCTATTTCCCAAGCTTGCTATTGCATTTTTCAACTCTTGCAATGTGTTTTTTTATCTCCAGAAGATCCATTCTGTTCTTTTTGATGGTTTTAATCTCCTTGCTAAAGAACTCATTCTGCTTATCTAGTTGTTTTTTTGATTTTGTTTTTTAATTACTGAAATAGTTGATATGAGTTGTTTCGGAACTCTCTGAGTTTTTTCAGAAGTATATTCTAAATTCTCTGTTATTTAAGTTGCATATTTCAATGTCTATAAGCTTTTTGTATGGAGATTTTCTCTTCCTTTCTGAGATTCCTTGTCACCTTTGTTGGTCATGGTGTTTAATGGACTATTTCAATACCTGGGCATTAATGACAGTGTAGTCTGTTCTTTTTTTTTTTTTTTTCTAGAAAGAAAATTTATTATGTAAAGGTCTCTCTTTAGCCTGTTGCAAATCAGGTGCTTTCTTTTGCTTTTCAGGAGGTGGCATCTAAGCCTCTTAGTTCCCTGCTTTATATAAAGTTTTAATAATGCCTTTTTATTTTCTTCTAGATGTTTACTCACACTTGCTATCCTCAGTTTCAGTCGCTGTCCTTGTTTCCGATTTTACTCAGATTCCCCAGGGACTCTGCGGTGTTTGTCTTGGAGGAAATAGGGGGAAGGGCCCTCTGGTTTGTGGAATTGGGGCTGTGGCTCAGCCTTGATTTTGCAACTGCAGCTGGTAAAATTCAACTCTTTCTTCTCGGCCATCCCATTTCTCTGCTTTCTTCCCTAGTGACTGGGCCCTGCTGCCAGCTGCATGGAGCTCACAATTCTCCCAGGCAGGGCTGTTCAAGGAATTCTCCACACCTTCTCCCTTACCCCTCCTCCTACAGGGAGTTCCAGGGCTGTGAGATGCAGCTTCTTTATTTCTCCCAGTACACTGCCTGACACCTGGAGTTCTGCCCTCTGGTAGCTCTTATGCGAATATCCCATGCTCAGATGTGCTGGTGGAAGTTTGTGTGTGTGTGTGTGTGTTTCAGTTTTAGATAATCAGTTTGTTGTTGTTTCAAAGTGAGAGATGTGAGGATGTCTCTCAGTCTGCCATATTTCCTCTGTTCTGTCTTTAACCATGTTCAAACTATGTATCTAGTATATTTCCAACCCATAGGATTCTGAAGCTCTGTCGAACTTTATGCTCCCTCCCCATGCATTGTCTGGAAACACCTCCCTCTGGAAAAGATGTGAACTCCAAACTTTTTATTTCAGCTACTTCGTTCTACCTATACCTTATGTTATGTTGTGTTGTCAGCTCATAGACAGAATTCAAAAGACAAGACTACTAAAGAAAACTTTCTGCTTTATTTTTCTGCAGTTTCCCAAGTCATAAATATTGATTGAGTTCTATGATAACAAATAGAATAATAATAAGAGACAATTTCTTAAGTGTAATTATCCATCAAAGTTAGGTCTGCTTAGATGTTACAGGTTAAACGAGGTGGAGCCATACTCTTCCTCAGAGGAATTCTTACCGTTTTCTTAGTTATTTTACCTTTCAGTGTTCATGCTTCCATTCAGCAAATGCCTACTCTGTATCATGTGCTGTGTCTGGCCCTGGAAATACAGAAATCAATATATTCTCCCTGCTCCTGAGGAATGCATAGCCCAGTAAGGGAGACAGACAAGAAAGCTGATAGTTCCAATGCAGAGTTCTGAGTACTATGTGTAGGGGTGCTGTGGGAGTCTAAGACACCCTAAATTGTGTGGGAGGTATCCAACAAGACTAGTTGTGACACCTGAATACAAGAAATATAGGAATAACTTTCAATCATTTCCAAATGTTGGTACTTTAACAATTATTTGTAACAAAAAACTGACTTTAATTAGTCCGTAAAACACCTTCTTAACTAGGGAACTTCCCAGTTCTTAACTAACCCTATTCTTGTCCATTATATACTTAACTGCCAGAGTTACTCTCCTAAAAGTTCCCAAAGAAGAGTTGTCAAGTTGGAGTTATCCAGGAGAAGGGGGAGAGAGAGAAGCAAAAAGAGAAAAGAGAGGTGGCATCTCAAAAAGTAACAACGTATATAAATGGAAGAAGATGAAAGAGGATACATAGAGGGCCTTGTATGCCGTGTTAAGGAAGTTGTTGTTCATCTTGTAAGGTTGAAGTAACCATGAAATAATGACCATTTTTGTGTCGTCATTGTTTTATTTCATCGGTTGTAAGGTAGGGAAACTGAGGCAGGGATACAAGAAGAATTTTATCAAATTCCAGGTTGGGATCACATTTAAGGACCCAAACTAGGATGGAGTCAAAATATTTTATCAGATCTTTACTGAGAAGGCACTGGGCTAGGGACTGTGAAATAGCAGGTAGAGGAGGCTTAGCCTGTCAGTTGCAGGTTTTTGGATCTTGTATAGTCCAATTCCCAGTGTGTATAATGATAAAACTCTACCGGATATCTTGCACATTTTTGATGGTTTAGGTAGGGATAGGAAAGAGAATGTCATTAGCACTGGCTTGGAAAATCCAAGCATGTGCTCTCTGCAATGCTAGTGTCTCCTGCAGTGGTCATTAAAAAATGGGTACCTGATAATGTTTGTTACTCTCTCCTCTGTTCCCATAGGTGTCCCCGGATAGATGTTGATATCTCAATGGGTATGACCTTGCCATTTTTTATTATGGTATCCCTAGAGCATTTTGTATAGTCATTTGCACAAAGCAGGTGCCCAATAATTGTCCACTATATGAATGAACTTTTTCTTTTATCAACATGAAACTTATATCTCAATGAGGCGTGGAAAGAAAAGAGACCACTTGCATAGGGATTTCAAGTTAGGGCTTAAACGTGTGGATTGTGAAGAATATCTACTCAAAACGGCAATCTCTTAATACAATATTGTCTAAGCTAGGCCTTAGAGCTTTCTCAAAGAGACCATTGCTTAGCAATTTCAAGATGGGCTCTCTCTCTCCTACCTTTTGATTGCCAAAGAGATGGCATGTTTTTCTTCCTACATGATATTTTCTTGTAATCACAGAAGTCTGTCCAGGTTATTAGCACAGACAATTTGGGAGCTAGGAGAAGGTGGCTATGGCAGCTTCGAGGCCTTGCTACCCTAGAAAACCTAGTTTGTTGAATGAAGTGAGGAAAGAGAATCTAAAGACCATCCTAAAAAAATGGCTATTTTTGGAAAGCCTTTGCTTTTCCCCTTTGGCAATTGAGGGTGTGTTAATATAAGAAAAGAAGGAAGAGTTCTAGGTCACAGGGTTCAGAATTCAGGGCTGCAATGTGCATATAATAGTTGTCATAGAAAACAACATTTGTGGGAAAAAATGTGTTCAGAAGTTTTTAGTCAGTGTCATATAATAAAGCACTTATAGAACTGCACTGAGCAGCACAGAATTGTTTCATGGTATTCATTAGTTTTAGTTTATATGAATATATGCTTCTTAAGGGAAAAGGCCATATCTTAACATTTCTTTTGCATCTTGTGTAGCATATTAACCTGTCTCATCTGCAAGTTTTCTCTCATTTTCTGGCCCCCTTGTATTAATCTTCCTAAATTACTTGTCTGATAGCATCATTTTCTATCAAAACATTTGATAGTGCTTCCCTGCTGGTTAAATGAAGTCAAATCCTTGAGTCTGACACTAAAACTCTTTTAAAGTCTATCTTTGTAGCTTGCTTTTCCACCACTTCTAAAATGTACTCTAATCTCAGACATTCTGTAGTACTTATCTTGTATTTCCTGGACATTCCCCCTGCCTTTTGGGTTTAATCTTTCCCACCACCCATCCCCCATAAAATGTTTACTTATGCTGTTCCTTCCCTCTGGAATGCCTCTCCATCATCCTAGAATCTCAAGGTAATTAAATTCTTCTCATCTATTAAAGTTCATTTAAATGCCACTTCAGTGGAAAGTGATCTTTTGATGTTGGGATTTCCTTTATCCTTTTCTCCTAATCTTCTCCATCCTCTTGACGCTTAACACAAAGCTACCATATAGGCATTCTGATATTTGTAGAATCATAAATCCACTGTAAGTTGATTCAACTATGCGCCAAGGTCATAGAGGCAGAAATGACAGCTGTCTATCAAGGCTGTACAAGAAGTATTCAGTATACTGAAGCCTGTTTCCTCATTGTCTTTCATGATGAAAAGAGAAGATGATTTTGGGGGCTTGTATGGAAAGCAATAAGCAAGCAAAGAGAAAGAGGTCCACTTTACAAGAATTTCTGAGGAGATCTGGCTTGTCACAGCACTGAGGAGTAGAAGACATGTTTTAAGTGCAAGGGCACTGGGACCTAGAAATACTAAAGACTGACTTTGGCCTTTCTTTTTCCTTACCACCACTACTGTCAGAAAACTCAGAAAACTCTGTGCCTTCACCATCACCTGTTCAACCACTATTATACTGATGTCAAGAAAACTATATAATGAAATTGCACAGGTATGAATTTGATAAGAGGAAAGAAAACCAATACATATTCCCTTAATTAAGACATTCTCACAAGAACCCTAAGTTCTAGTCAATCTCATAAGATGATAGACAATAATTGTCTGCTACCTTTAGAAGCAGTATAGCATAGCGTGATGCTCAGGCAGAAGGCAATAAACACCTACCCCTTAGGGACCTTGGCACAGTGGCCCAAAGCACCTATCATAAATTAATTCTTATGCTTTATCTTTAAAAATCCAGACCAATTTATTTCTCCTCCATAATATAATCGTGTTTTTTGATATTTAAAGTAATGTTTTCTGTTAAATTTGATACTCCAAAGACATGTACTAGATTTAAGTAGTAGCTTTCAAGGAATACCTGCTACACCACTGAACAGGAGTATTCTCAACTCTGTTCAGATATAGTGAGGATAAAATGAGATAATGCATAAAAACCATGTAGCCCAGCACCAGACACAGAGTAAGTGCTCCATACATGAGACTTGTTTGTGGTTACTTCCACTTAGAGTACAGTTTTTTTTTTGTTTTTTTTTTGTCCATTAAAAGATTAATTTCTTCCTCAAAGATTTGTCATGAGAATTCTGTGAAGCATATATACAAAGCAAATCAACTCATTGATTCCTGGCAAAGTAAAAGCCTAATTTTGAGGAGAGTCCTTTGCTGTTCACAACTTCTAGAGTAAAATGTTGAGTTGTATTCACATTAAACACATTCTGAGAATTTGCTCCTTATGGGTCAGTTGTATCCCTCCCTTTGTTTTTTTTTATTTTAACTTTAATTAATTTATTTTTAAATAGAGATTATTGGGGTAACATTGGTTCATACAATTATATAATTTTCAGGTGTACATTTTCATTTGACATCCGTATATTTTATTGTGTGTTTGCCACCCAAAGTCCAGTTTCTTTCAGTTACCATATATTTAATCCCATTTACCCACTTCAGCCTTCCCCTAAACCCTATATTTGAACCCCTCGAACCCCATCTACCTCCTTCCTCCTCCTCCACCCCACTAGTACCACTAGTCTATAGTCTTCTGGTAACGACTAGCCTGTAGTCCATGTCCATGAGTCTCTGTTTGCTTGTCCTTCTCACTTGTTGCTTTCAGGTTTATATCACACATATAAATGATATCATGTGATTTTCAACTTTTTCTGTCTGACTTATATCACTTAGCATGATTATATTGAGGTCCATCCATGTTGTCGCAAATGGCAGTATTTCATCTATTCTTATGGCTGAGTAATATTCCATGGTATATATGTACTACAGCTGCTTTAGCCGATCATCTATTATAGGACACTACGTTTTCTTCCATGTCCTGGCCACTGTGAATAAGGCTGCTATGAACAACAGTGTGCAAATATCTCTTTGGATATGGGTTTTCAAGTCTTTGTGGGTTTTCAAGTCTTTGTGGTACCCAGTAGAGAGATTGCTGGATCATCCAGTAGATTAATTCTTAGTTTTTTGAGGAACCTCCATGCTGTTTTCCATAGTGGCTGTAGCAATTTGCAGTCCCATCAGCAGTGTATGAGGGTTCCTTTTTCTCTGCATCCTCTCCAACATTTGTTATTACTTGTCCTGTTGATTACAGCTATTCTAACAGGTGTGAGATGGTATCTCATTGTGGTTTTGATTTGCATTTCCTCAATAGCTAGCAATATTGAGCATCTTTTCATATATTTGTTGGCCATTTGTATGTCCTCTAGGCAGAAGTGTCTATTCAGGTTCTCTGCTGCTTTTTTGATTGGATTGTTTGTATTTTTGTTGTTATTGAGTAGTATGAGTTCTATGTATATTTTGGATATTAAGCCCTTATCAGAGGTGTTGCTTGCAAATATATTTTCTCATTTGAATGGTTGTCTCTTTACTTTGTTAATGATTTCTTTTGCTGAGCAGAAGCTTTTTAGTTTGATATAGTCACATTCATTTATTTTAGCTTTTATTTCTGTTGCTTTTGAGGTCAAGTTCATGAAATTTTCTTTAAGTTCAAGGTTCTTGAGTTTAGTTCCTATATTTTCTTCTATGTGTTTTATTGTTTCAGGTCTTATATTTAGGTCCCTAATTAATTTTGAGTTAATTTTGGTGTGTGGTGATAGACAACAGTGTAGTTTCATTCTTTTGCAGGTAGCTTTCCAGTTTTTCCAGCACCATTTATCGAAGAGGCTTTCCTTTCTCCACTGTCTGTTTTTGGCTTCTTGGTCGACAATTGTTTGCCCATACAAATACGGGTTTACTTCTGGACTCTCGATTCGGTTCCATGGGTCAGTGTGTCTGTTTTACTGCCAATACCATGCTGTTTTGAGTACTGCCACTTTGTAGTATAATTTGGAGTGGGGCACAGTAATGCCTCCAGCCTCATTCTTTTTTCTCAGGATGGCTTTGGCAATTCCGAGTGCTTCCATACACATCTGATGATTTTTTGTTCTCTTTCTTTAAAAAATGCCAATGGGATTTTGATGGGAATTGCATTAAATCTATATAATGCTTTAGGTATTAAGGTCATTTTAACTATGTTGATTCTTCCAATCCAAGAACATGGAATATCTTTCCATTTCTTTGTATCTTCTTCAATTTCTTTTAAAAAGGTATTATAGTTTTCATTATATAGATCCTTCACTTGTTTCATTAGATTTATTCATAGGTATTTTATTCTTTTTGTTGCAATTGCAAAAGGAATTATTTTTTCCACTTTGTTTTCTGACACTTCATTTTTAGAGTATAGAAAAGCTATGGATTTTTTAACATTGATTGTGTATCCAGAAACTTTACTGTATTTGCTTATTGTTTCTAGTAGTGTTCCTGTGGAGTCTTTAGTGGTTTCTATATAGAGAATCATGTCATCCACAAATAGTGACAGTTTGACTTCTTCATTTCTTATTTGGATGTCTTTTATATCTTTATCTTGTCTGATTGCATTCACTAGGTCTTCCAATGTTATTGAATAACAGTGGCACTAATGGACAGCCTTGCCTTTTTCCTGATCTTAGAGGGAATGGCTTTAGTTTTTCACCATTAAGTATAATATATGGCCTTTATTATGTTAGTGTACTTTCCTTCTATACCGATTTTGTTAAGTGTTTTGATCATAAATGCTTGCTGTATCTTGTCAAATGCTTTTTCTGCATCTATCGATATGATCGTCTGATTCTTATTTTTAAATTTTTTTATGTGGTGTATCACATTAATTTGCATAGGTTGAACCATCACTGTGCCTCTGGGATGAAGCCCATTTGATCATGGTGTATAATCTTTTTAATATGTTGCTGTATTCAGTTCACTAGTATCTTATTTAGGACTTTTGCATCTGTGTTCATGAGAGATATTGGTCTGTAGTTTTCTATTTTTGTGTTACCTTTACCAGGTTTTGTTATCAGAGTAATATTGGCCTCATAAAATCAATTTTGAAGTATTTTCTCCTCTTTGATTTTTAAGCAGAGTTTGAGGAGAATAGGTATTAAATCTTCTTTGAATGTTTGGTGTATATCCTTTTCTTTATATCTGGAGACAGAGAAAAGAAAATGGAGGGAACAGCCAGATAAGAAATATGTCTGCATATGCATGCACACACACAGACATATACACACACTTCATGACAGCCTCACAAATATCGCTCCTGATGCCTGCATTCAGCAAACGCTAAAGGAAGGGCTGTAGGCCAAAGTGTGCTAACCAAGATTTCTGTGTACCAAAGACCTTGCCACATTGGGGAAGAGGTTTCGTAATATGGTAGTAATTACCCATGCTATTTGCAAAGGATATTTTACCTGCTAGTGTGCTATCAGAAATGAACTTTGATTACAAGCTATCTGCAGTGAATATAAAGGTAGTTTATTTCACTGTCTTTCCAGTGTGTGTGTGCATGTATGCACACATATTCACACATTTAATTTATGTTTCTTGCTACCTGAAGAAATACAGCTTAAATGTTTTTTTCTTTGTATGTAACATCACTATTTATCACAGTTAGAGATAACTTTATTTAATTTTTCTTGTTTTTCTCCCCTTCTTTCTGCCCCTCTACAAGCAAAGCTTCCTTTTGCATCTTGAAACAGCTGGCTTTAAGATCAAGATATAGTCCTGTAGGGGTATTACCATCTGACATCTGTCACAGAGGCAATGCAGCCATTTGCTTTATCAGTAGATCACAATCACAGGCTATATTTGCTTATGGTGTGGCTGCGAGATTCTCCCCAGCCACGCTTCCAAAACACACACACACACACACACACACACACATACACACACACACGTCATGTACCTTTTCAAAATACAGCATAATTTGTGTTTTAAAAATAAATTTAAAAATTAAATCATACTCATTGAAAAATAATTTATTTTTAAATCAAAAAGTGCAGATATATATATATATATATATGAAATATTCCACCCTCCCCCAGAAACAACCACTATTAATATTTATAGCAGTGGTTATTATATCTTTCTAGAACACAAATTCATTTAATTTCATCTTAATAATGAAAACTAAACTGTCAATATGACAGAATTATTTTAAGAATAACAGAAATATGACTTGAAATGAAGCAAAGTCATGGTGCTAGGATGTGCACCTGCAAGTTCATTGGGATTCCTGAGGCTAACCTTGGCTGCAAAAGAATTCATTGTGGAGAAACAAAGAATTAAGTGCCTGAGTAGAAGTCATTTCTGAGGGACTGACTGTCCTAGCAGAGGCTCTATAATGTAAGCATAACTAACCTTGCTCATTACTGGCTAAAACTTTGAGTCCTGGCTCTTGAAAAGAAAAGGGCTAGATTCTGGTAGTCAGCTGCTCAAACTCCTCTCACAGCCCCCAAACCAGAAACAAAGTCAAGGTTAGTACCAAGGTCCTTTGAACATAATTTATTTTTCAGAAACCTCTCTTTCGAAAAATCAGTTATAGGTGTTTGGGGGGAGGATAGGATGTGTGGCAAAAAGTCATGAAGCTCAGTGTTTTGCAAGATTTAGTTGTTACTTATAGAAAGATGAATGATTTAAATCATTTCAAATATTCACTTATATTGACACCACTCATAAGCATGTCAGGGAATACATTTATATATAAAGATCTCTTTAGACACCTGAATTTAATTCATTTTTTTTTTCATTCTTTCCATCTATCCGTTCAACTCTGGTTCTTAAATTGTAGTGTGCCTCGGAAGCACTTGTAGGGTTTGGGACAAGGAGTTGGCTACCAAGTATCTGACTTAGCAGATATAAGGTGAGGATCTGAGAATTCACATTCCTCACAAGTTCTTAGATGGTGCTGATGCTGCTGGTTTGAGAACTAGTTTTTGAGAACCACTGACCTACAAGAATGCCTAGTGATGGTTCTATCCCAAAATATTTAAGGAGAAAATGAAACTGAATTTTCCAAAATATTATTTTTGAATAGGCTAATTTTTATAGAAAAAAAATTACTGGATTTAGCTACCAGCATGTCGCCATTCCATACTTATTGCAGATTTTAATTTTTAGATCTATGAGAGCACTTTTGTTCCACAGTTCCTTTTGATCTACTCCTGTGCCTTCTAGGCAACAGGATTGCTTCAATATTTGTGTTTCTGAAAAAATATAGTCTCCCAATTCTTTCAGGTAGTATCTGGGCTGGTTTCTTTGGAGGAGATTTCTGGCTTTGCAACAATTATTAGCTGTAGATACTTGAGCAAGTTATTGAACATCTCTGGAACTCAGCGTCCATTTCTGTAAAAAGGACAAAAAGCAAAACAAACAGAAAAACACCTGGCTCACCCATGGAGTGTGAGCATTAGACAAGATAAAGAGTGTATAAAAGGCCTAGCATAGGGGTTAATAAATATTAGGCTTCCATCCCCGTTTTATTATCTATATTTGTGTTGCAAGTGATACTCTATTACTGTTTCTAGTGTTGGCTAATCTACATTTCACTGTAAATATCTAATGGAGCTTAGGCAACATTTCATAGATATCTTAGTAAATCAAGTTTTTCCTATAGTTCTAAGGCATTTTTGTGTCAGGAACAAACGAGAACAGGTTTAATACTAATAGTCAGCATTTATTGGTGCCTGCTATTGTGAGTGCTGAGAATGATCTCATCTAATCCTAGTCTGTAATGAAAGTATTATTATTATTATTGTTGTTGTTGTTATTATTATTATTATTTTACAGATGAAGAAGTGGAGGCTCGTGGAGGTTGTTAGGTAATTTGCCTAAGGTCACACAGATGCTAATAATGCAGAACCAAGATTTAAACCAAAGGCTCTCTTCTCTCCAAAGTCTGAACCAGTAACTACTATCTTTCCAGTTCCAAAACTTTTAAGCTGTCCCTGTCTGGAAGGGACCTTAGACATCATAGTCTAGTCTTCCCATTGTGGATATAAAAGAACTGAGTCACAGAAAGAGGAGCAAAATACCTCCAGCTTACTAATGACAGAGCCAAGAGATAAATTAGGGTTAAATCCAACCTCTGCAATTTTTATAGCGATGTAGTTTTGCTTTGATACAAATAAAAGTTTTCACCCCCAAGCTCAAGCATTGGACAAACAATGGCTCTGCTGAATTAGGAGGGAAAGTTAGATATACCCGTGTTTAACAGCTAGCTCTGTATGGATGGAGGGAAAACCCTGATTTGTAGCATTTGCCAATTTCCACAGTATAAATACTCCCACCAAGGCTGATTTCAAGCTATCAATGTGATGTTACTGAATGCAGAGCGGGGAAGAGATGTGCACAATCCACAGTCTTGAGCTGATGAGAACTATTTCTAGCACACCACTGCCTCCATCTTTGTAGAAGATGACAAACTAAACCCTGAGATTTGTTCCAAGGTGAGAATCCTATAGTCAAGAAAAAAATGAGTATTTCTTGTATGCCAAAATTCTGAAATTTAGTAGAATTGGTATTCTGGCCAACCTTTAGAGTTTAGGATTGGCTCTATTACTGATATTGAACCCCTGCCAAGGGCCTCATGTGATTTATTTGTAGAATCTCCCCCAAACCATACATGGATACATTGGATTATACTGTATCTTTAGAAGTGCAAATTCTTTTTCTCAAATGATATTTTTGAAATTGAGGATAAATCGAAGCACTCATTAGAAGTTTTTTGTTTTATTTTTAAAAAGTTTTAAAACAAAAACTCTTCCGAAACTTATACATTAACTTGAGGAATACATGTTTATTTTAGGAAATGTAGAAAATACAAGCAGATAAAAGAAAATAGATAAAAAGTCATCAGTTATTCCAAGTTCCATAGATAAACATGGCTAACATTTTATTGTATACACTTCTAATATCTTTCTCCTCTTATATACAGATAAAATTTTTAAAATGACTCTAAAGAAAATCCATTTGCAAAATGAAAAGATATCATAGATTATTATTCTCCCTATACAGGTCCTGCTACTCTTATTCGTATTCACGGAAATGGTATGTTAAATATATGCCGATGTTCTATACACATTTGAAGATAATACTACTAATGGGGATTGTTATCTGTGAGTACAGATGGGGCTAAAAAGACCAAGGTGACAGTCTCAACCCTTTTCAGTCCATAGGCCACTGTACACACAAAGACTGTTTATGAGATACAATTGCAGCTATGCTGATATGGTGGTTGATTGAGATTCTGCCTCTTATAGCCTGAGGTCATCCTGGAGCTCAGAAAACAAACACTTATTGCTATAGCCAGCCTGGCCTGCCTGCTGTTTGTTTCCTGATGTCTGCAGCTCAGCTCCATTGTTTGAAGTGGGGCTTCAGAGCAGCTTTAATGGATTTTCTTTTGCCCTCCCTGTTTGATTTTACCCCTCTGCAGCTCACCATACAACAGTCTGATCTGGTATCCTGGGGCCATCCATCCTTCACACATGTCCAGCCCAGTAGGGCATTGTTAGAAAAGAAATGGAATTTGTTTATCCCCTCTACTCAGTCTTGATTTTAGTGAAATAATACCCTAGAAAAATTTAACATTCATAATAAAAATGCTAGATAATTGACTCTGGAAAAGTAATGATTCTTTCTGAAATAGATGCTCATTATTAAGTTTGTGAAAAGTGACCAAAAGGAGTTGCCAAGAGGTCAAGCAGAGTAGCAGACCTTTCCAGAATCTTTGCTTTTGACTCTAGTCTCCACTGTGGATTTTCTTAACAGATCCTCTTCTGCCACGTTTCCTGAGTTTGATTCCGTACTTGAAGACCAAAGTTGAAAGATTAGGATAAACATGAAATGTTTTAAGAAATGTATCTTATAATTAGGAGTTGCTAAAAGTTGTAGTAAATTGAATGTATATAAATGGGCGATATTTGGTGGACTTATGCTGACATTTTTGTTACTGAACATTATTGTTGACGAGGGTAGACTGTCAGGCTCCCTCCAGAGATAAGATGCATTTTTTTGTTGTTGTCGAGAAAACAATAAGACAAAAGAGAACCCAGGCCTCCAGACAGTTTATGAGACATAAATTTTTTTTTTTTTAGTTTCAGAAGAGTTGAAAGTACTAGCTGTGTGACTTTAGGAAAATTATGTTACTTGTCCATGCTTCAGTTTCTTCCTCAGTAAAAAGGCAATGGCAATAATATATCCCTCATAGGTATGTCATGAGGATTAAATGAGACAGAGCACATGAAGCAGTTCATACACAATCCCTGGCACAAAGTAAATGCCCATTTAATATTCGCTATTTTCACCAAGGAGAAGGTAGTGTCCTCACAGTCCCAGTTGTAAGTCAGTGATTTCAAGTCAGGAACCCAGAAGATCCTCCAGTTAAATATCAGTTCTAAGTGTGGGGTGTCCCTGGTTTCCCCTATTGTGTTGCTTTGAATCCTTGTGAATCACATTTAGATCTGTGGCTCAACCTTGGCTGCACATTGGCATTACCTGGAGAGCTTGAAAAGATACGATGCTTGAGCCTCACCTCCAGAGATTCTGATTTAATTTGTCTGAGATGGGGCCTGGGCAAAGGGATTTTTCAGAGCTCCCCAGGTGATTCTAATGTGAATTGAGAGTTGAGAACCACTTGATTCTAGACAGGTTCTGCACATCTGTGATAACGATAATGAAAACATCATGACATTGAAAACAGCATAGTGCCACTACTGCCATGATCATGGATTTCTCCCAAATCTCTTGACCTAGGACAGTAATCACCAATTCGCAAAATTTGCATTGGCGCCACCTGTATTTACCAGATGTCACACCCAGCCATACTATACCCTTCCTCACTTAATGTGTCCAGTTTGCATAAAGGAAGATCAAAAGTGCACTCCTGGACTTGTAATCAAGTTAAGCAAACATATGACAGTAGTCTAAGAGTTTATCTCATTAATGCTGATCTCCTAATGCTTGGGCTGTTAGCTATTGCTCAGCTTTTATTAATTTAGGCTTCAACATGTATGTGCCTTGTCCACAATTTCAGATGATGCTATAAGTCATGCCCTTCTGTCAGCTCCAGAAGATGACTATGTGTGTTTTATTTAGATAAACTGTAATTATGCTGACTTTCAAATGTTTTGGCAATTTTGGCCCATTTGTGGATAATAAGAAGTAAAATCCATTCTGTTATTACATATTTTAAAAAAATCCGAAAACAGACTTGTTTGATTAATGAAGCCTTATGGAATGGAGGAGATGAGGACAAATCATAGTACTTGAGATTGTAGTTAAAACAAGCAATAAATTTATTTCCTTGGAGGCTTCAAAGCCAGGCAACAAAAATCTACCTTGAGAGGGCAGCAGTTAGGTCTCCACCCTACATGTCTATGATGTATTCTAGTTTAGTGTAGACACTTAATCCAGGGTGGAGCCTATTAGTAATATAGGGCACAATCATCCCTCCACTTCCTCCTCATGGCAAGTGTTCATCTGGGTAACACGCTCAGTTTGCAGTTAATTTCTATGTAAAATGGAAATATAAATCATACCTACTCAAATATTTGCATTTATGTCTGGATTCTTTCCTGTAAAAGTCTCAGTGTTTCTGATAGAGGAAAATGGACATTGTTTTTATACAGAATATGATTTAGGAAGTAGCTGTCTGAACTCAAAAAAACCCCGGTCGCAA
This sequence comes from Rousettus aegyptiacus, assembly GCF_014176215.1. NCBI lineage: Eukaryota > Metazoa > Chordata > Mammalia > Chiroptera > Pteropodidae > Rousettus > Rousettus aegyptiacus. Next base: position 64,529,467 of record NW_023416312.1, on the reverse strand, counting down.
ATAAACTTGTCAGTTTGAAATCAATGGATCTTGAATTAGTAACAAATCATGGTTGCTCATACAATATTGTATTAATTTAAAGCATTATTTTATCATGGACATTCACTAGAAATGAATTATTGATAATATGGTTTTTAGTATGTGACTTAAACTACTGAAGAAAAATTAAAAGTATTTTTTTTTAAATGTTAAAAAAAAATACCTTCTGGAAGGGCCTAGTGCTGAGCCTCAGCAAAATTCAAGTTTTATCTTAAGCATAGATCTTTTATATTCCAAATTCATTCCCAAAACTTTGAGATTCTGCCAAGTAGTAAGAAGAAAGAGAGCGATAATAATTGCTTTTGCTTTGTTTATAAAGCTGTTCCCTCTTATTTATACTCTTGGTGACCACGAGAGAGGCACTGGGCTTCTTTGTTTTTGGCTAAGGTCACTATTTTACCAAATAAAGGGTTTTGAAATCTTTAGTATGTTCCCTTGAAGTGAAAGAAAAAGGCAACTTTTGCCTCTAAGTATATTCTAAGTGGAAACTAGTGGTTTGGGTGATTCAAGGAGCTGACTTTAGATTAGACATGGAATCCTGTCCTGCAACTTTTAATGCAGATCTGAGACTTTAAGAAATATGACTTTTTGGAATGAAGTTGATTTTATTCTTGGAGTCTGATGAAATGAATACAATACTTACTAGCTACAATCAGTAAAGTGGATCTGCCTTTTTTGGCCTTTTGACTTTGCAGCCAAAAATAACTGGTAAATTATGTTCATTTTCATCCTAATTTGGAAGAGAAGGATAAAACCAACATTTTACTGAAATCTTTTTGGTACCCTTGTCACTTCCTGCATACAATCACTCTGAGCATTTATCGAGTGTCTGGGTAATGAATGCTCTGTCTTCTATTTCAACTAAGAGTTAATTTATCAGTGAATCAAATCTCAAATTTAAGGTCCATTCCAATCCCTAGATTCTGTTCATCTCTGATGCCAAATCTACATGCACTAGGACTAAGAATATTTATTCTTAAGTAATGTTTTAATTTTCCTTAAAGAAAGAAGCTGTTTTAAAAGTAGTAACTTTCATTTTATGATTAGATATCCCACCCAAATAAAAATGAACTTTGAGATCCTCAAACAATTTTTCACTACTCTAGATTTTCATCTATACATTCCAGATTTTGAAACACCGCTATCCCCCTGGTTTATATGCTATGAAGGCAGGAGCAAAAATTTAGTGGTGTATCCATAGCAGATGTTCATTAAATTGAGTTGAGTCTACCTTGTTTATGAGTACATTGTGAACTGCAAGCCTTTGTACATTGACAGTAGGTGCTCAGTAAATTTTGGTGAAGAATCCCCTTTCCCCGCCCCACTAAAGCCCAACCTGGCCCTCCTCCATTGTTCTCAGCAAATGGTTTTACCATCTACCTATTTGCTCAAGGAGAAACCTGCATATCATCTTTGATTTCTTCCTCTCCCTCATCCCTCATATCAAATTTCTCACCAAATCCATTGATTTGTATCTTACTTTACATTTATCTAATCTGTCCCTATCTCTCTGTCTCCACTCATTGTTTTAGGCCACCATCATCCCTAGCTTGAATTACTACAGCAGCCTCTAATGGTCTCCCTTATCCACTGTCTTCCTCTAGTTTATTCTCTACAAAATAGTTGGTCAAGTCAATACCACTGCTTAAAATTCTCCTGCTTCCCACAATTCTCAGAATGGACCACAATATTTTGTATGGACTGGCTCTGCTTTTCTATTTCTAAGCTCAATGCAATCTACCTTTTCCTTGCTTATTACATTCTAACTACACTTTCATATAGTCCTCAATTATACCGAAATACTTCCCAACTCAAGACCTACACATTGCTTATTTCCTTTTCTGGAATGCTCTTTCTCCCATTTCTTCTATGGCTAACTACTAATTCAAACCTCAGATTGAATGACATTACTCAGGGTGGCTGACCATTCCTGAATATTCATCTAATTTAGGTTTTTCCATTAATCCTTCTCAGAGCACTCTTCTTTTTCTTCATAGTGTTTACTACAATTTTGAAGCGTCTAGATTGATAGACACCTAACTCTATATCTATATGCATGCAAAACTACTGCACAGTATTTTTCTATATGCTAGTCACTTGGAACAACTGAGTCATGTAAATTCCATGAGGGAAAAAAAGCCATGTCCACTATATCCTCAGCATATAACATAGTGTTTAACACATATCAGGCACTTATAAATTTTGTTTGAATAAATGAACAAGGTCTCTTTTCTTCCCCTTAAACCAGCTCCATGCAATTCTCTCATTCTACCATTTAGAGGTCATATAGAGTCAGTGTTTCTTTCAATAAGTATCCATTGGGTACTTAGCTAAGTCCTGTGCTCTGCCTTATTACAGTCCCAAAGAGTTTAACAAAAGATTCTTGCCTCCCCAAACCTTATGGCTAAATAGGAATACAAAATATACATATGAAGCAAGATTGCTGCTTAAAATTATCCATAGATGGTGCCATTGCTATTTCAATTCACTGAACAGAGTGTATTTTTGGTTCAAAAGGGATGATAGCTTAGGAGTGTTCTCAGAGGAAGGTTACATGCCCCTGTGGGTGGCACCTTACTTAGTTCCCCACATTTCTAAATCTGGCCCTAGGCTTTGCCCTCTTGGAAACAATTTTGTCAGCCAAGAGGGAGTACATAATTATGTTAGGAAATACCCAGACTATCCAAGTTCAAAAGAGATGGGCACCTAAACTAGAATATTAATTTATCGATTTAAGATAAGAAAAAATCACTGCTTGGAATAAGCAGATGGTCACATAAGTGAGTTTTCTGCCTGTGGGAAAATATGAGAAGCCAAAATATAACAGGAATATTGCTTAGTGTATATGGCATTTGGTTGTGTAATCCTTATACCTGCAGAAAACCAACTCTAATGGGTTGACCCACCCATCTTCAGAATGGGGATGTGCTGACCTCAGTGAGTGGATAATAGATTTCTTGAGCCAGAGGTTTTTCCTAGCCTTGGCAGTGCTGCATTGTTAAGGATCTCCTATTGAAAATCCTGATTTTCAATATTTCCAGCCGACTTTTTTCCTCTCAGGGAATTGTCTTTCTTTAGATATGATAATAACTTTGATTGGGTTACTGCCTGACTGGCTTTTAGCTTGGAACCTCTACTGTGTCTTTTAAGGTGACTTCACATCTCACTGGTATTATCTGATGTACTTTAATTTTGCTTATCAAATTCTTAGCATCTGGTGGATGCATTGCTGGGTGCTCTGTGGATTCTTTATATAATATAGTACAACTATCAAATGGAAAAACAAACTACATTTCTGACTCCAAAGTCATTGGAAGAAAGATTATTCAATGGTAAGAGTGATTAATCTTGCTTGGGCAGTTAGAAAAGACTTTCCAGAAGAAGTGACATTAGAGCTAAACCTCAGATTAGAAGCTTTAAGGGTGGTGTAGAGAATATTACAATTTGCAAGTAGAGAGAACAACTTACCTAAATATTATTGCATACCTGTAAGACGCTGTTATGTATTAGGGTAAATAAAACACAGTTCACTGGAAGTTTAGGAAGGTGCAATGGTAGAGATTTTTTGTACATTTCCTGTCCCATGGCTCTCAATAAACCTTATAAGCCTGTGAAATAACAAGTATTAACTTTTCTGTCTGAAACATTGCACGCAAGCCATGACTTGACCCTTGGACCATCAAAATCTGTTCTAAGTATGCAAAGACAAATATGGGGTTTTTTCCCCTATAAGCTTCTGAACATTTTTCTCTTCTCATGAGCTTTATAAAGTATGTTTATTTGTACAAATATACAAATTTAACCTGCATCCTGTCCTTCCCCCCCGCTAGTAGACTGTAAGTTCCTGGAAGAGCAAGAAATTCACTTTTTAATGAACTATTTCAGGTACTTACCATTCTGATACATGTCTTTATACTTTCATTATGTTCATCAAAAATATAGAGTATTATTTTACATGTACATAAGTTTTATATAAATGATATGAAACACAACATTCTGCAGCTCGTTCTTTTCATTCAACATTATGTCTTAAGATTCATCTATGTTACAGTTTTGTTTCCTTCATTTTAACTGTAATGTAATATTCTATTATGTGCATGTAATCATAATATGTTTGTCTTTTTGTCTCTTGTTGAATATTTAAGCTATTTTTACAGTTTTGAGGTAATGTAACCATTTTGGAAAACATTTGGCAATATCTAGTAAAGTTTAAAATGCACATGCTATTCTACCCAAGTAATCCATTCCTAGATATATACATGAGATCTATACTGTTCAATATGGTAGCCATTAACCATGTGTGGTATTTACACTTTAATGAATTAAAATTAGGTAAAATTTAAATACCATTTCCTCAGTTGAACTAGCCACATTTTAAGTGTTTAACATTTATAAGTAGTAAGTGGCTACTGAATTGAACAGCACAGATATAGAGCATTTCAAACATTGAAAAAAGTTCTATTGAATCCTTCAGTTTCCCTTGGAGGATAACTTTATTTGCATATTTGCAGTATACCATGAAAGCAAAAAGCATGCTATATCTATAGAATGAATGAATATGAAAATATTGCATTACAAGGCTATATATAGTAAGCGTTACATAAAGTCCAGGAATAATAGCCAAACAAGTTTAGAGGGGTGGGATTTAAGCAGAGTTTCAGGGTCCTGTGCATGAATTTGGAGAACTGAGTAAGGTGTTTATCCAGAATAGTCAACTACAGCATAGCAGGAGAAAGAGTTATTGTGGAGGAAACCAGATAGCTGAAAAACAGAGAAGCTGTAGCAAGTCAGATCCAATGCAAGACTATGAATATGGAAAATGAGTCATGAGGTCAGAATCCAAAATGATTAAAAGGAGGCCAAGAGGTAAAGTGCAAGGCAGGTCAGAGAGAGCAGTTCAGGACAGAGACAGTGAAAAATGTAGCCTCTGAAGCCTCTGCTCCTCCTGGCTTTGAGATCAAAATCTGTTCATTTCCTAAGCAGATTGCTATCACCCACAAGAAGGGAGGCTTATCTACTTTTAGTCAAGTTATGGTTAGGAGAAGTATATGTGTAAGACTGTGGAGGAAGATTAGGATTTGGCTCCCGCTACAAGGAGCTTCGAACATTTGAAATGGTGAGAGAGGGTGGGACCTGGAATAGGCTGCTAAGAACTGAATTTCTGAGAGAGTAATAACTCTGGGAAGAGTAATAAACCAAGGAGAAAGCAAGTATGATAAAAGTAGTACAGATCAAAAAGGAAGGGGGATGAAAAGGGCAAGGGTTAGATGGAAGCAGAATACAATGAGAGGGAACGTTATACAGGTCTTAACATTGGTTTTCAGTTACTTATAGAGTTTTTTCTATAAATTGAAAAAAAAACAGAAGAATGCAGTTTGGGATTCAAAAGCCATGGGTCTGATTTAGACATAAAGTTCAGTTCCAGCTCCAGCCTTCTGCCAAGCTCTTTGAGTTGCTCAGTCATCCACTCCTACTTTCCCTGAAAGCTTCTCCAGCTCTTCCTTTCAACTCTCTTACTTTCCACAAATCAGAGGCAGCGATTTAAAAATTCTGATTTCCAACATTTTTGGCAGGGAGAGTACATGTGTGTAGCCACGGGGGAAGTTGAGTATGAGTGGAAAATCAGAGACATCTATTTTAAAGTGCACAAGTCAAGCAGGATATTTTATGTTACTCATGTGAAGCTTGGCTTGACAATAAAAATTCTATCTCTCCTGCCCACCCCTTGTCCTTTACATACTATAGATGGTCCAAACTCAGTTAAGATTTCAGTTATTATTTTCAAAACTCAATATTCATATTTGTGCCCACTTTCAAAACAAATAAAGGTATAACCAATTTTAGGACCAGACCAAACAAAGCTCTACTTATTTCATTTTCTTGCTTACAATAGTGCAAACTTGTTTCTAACCCTGGTTTTTGAGAATCACAGCATATGGCAGAATGACTAGAGAGAGCTTGCCCAAAAGGGCAAATGAACTTATCTGATCTTGGGAAAGTAATCTTTCAAGTGGAGATCGTGCATTATAAGAACAGCCAACTGTATACCAATAACAGATTTGGAATCCCAGAAATCTTTCCCAATGGCTTTTATACCCTCTAGCAATACTGACAGAGGTTTGGATTCCTGAGTAAGACCAATCTGAAAGAGCTGTATGTTTGCATTGTTAATTCTTTGTAAAGATTACAGCTCTTCAATTCCCATCGCCATTTCTTGTTCTGTCTCTCCTACTTCTTTTCACCTCATGTTACTTCACTGTGCAGCTTCAAATCCCTGTGTCCATGCAAGAGCCAGTCTACTGAGACGTGGGCAGCTGTCTTGACATGCATGGACAATCAGACGTTTGAAGAAAATTGATAAATAACCATGTGTCCAAGAGCTCCATAGAGCATAGGGAATTAAAAGGCTTATCCTTGTGGTTAAACACTGGGAATGCCATCTCATTCCCATACACTGATTTCTCTGTTATCGGTTGGTAAGCTACAAGCAGATCCCTTGTTCATTTGCCAGGATGCAAACCAGCCTTTCTTTCTTTCAAGTTCCACTTTTGTTCTCAGGCTTAAGAATGCTGCAGTTATTCCAGAAAGAATCTGATTGGCACAGTTAATTGGACTCATTAGGTTATAATTATAGCATCACAGCATCACCTTGCATTTTTCTGGATGTGATCATTGCACCTTCCTAATGTATATCTTTGTGTCCTAATGCCACCATTTAGGACTCAGTGGTTGAACCTGCCATACTATAGATCAGGAGTCCCCAACCCCCAGGTCGCGGACCAGTACTGGTCCATGGGCTGTTAGGAACTGGGCCACACAGCAGGAAGTGAGTGGTGGGTGAGCCAGAAAAGCTTCATCTGTATTAGCAGCCACTCCCCAGTACTAGCATTACTGCCTCAGCTCATATCATCAGGCATTAGATTCTCATAGGACCACTGGTCTCTGGTGCCAAAAAGGTTGGGGATGGCTACTGTAGATGACTAGGCTAAATGCTTCCCTGAGCAGTGGGCTGATAAAGAAACTGTTTCCTTAGGAAGGAGGCTTGTTAAAGCGATTGATCATCATAAATACTAATATACTCCATGTTTATACATGAGGAAACTGAGGCTCAGAGAAGTAAGGTAACTTGCTCGAGATTATACAGATAGTAAGCACAGAATTGGAATTTATTCTCATGTCTATTCTGATTCAGAATATATGCTCTTAACTACTACATTGAAAAATATCTGTATGCTCCTTGTTTTGCTAGCAAGAGTTCATCTGATTTTAATTTCTTAGAAACTGAAAAACAGTAGAATAAACAGATATTTCCTTTCTAATGAAGTGATGGGTCATACTTGTCTATTTTACATATGGTTACGAGGTGGGTTGTGAAAATTTGTAGATCATTCAACATAAGAATTATTGGGTGTCTATTATGTGCCAACAGATGTCGGGTGATTCAAAGCTGTGTAAGAAACAAATGTTACCTTCAAGAAGTGAGTATCTTACCAGAGAAATAAGGCTAACTCACAGGAACCCTGCCCAGAACATTATGTGTGTGTGTGTGTGTGTGTGTGTGTGTGTGTGTGTGTGTGTTCAAGAAAGAACAGGGTCCAAGAAAGAATAGGGAAAGGACAATAGGAGTTATGGCAGAGAGGAGGAGATGAGTCCATAGTGTTTATGGACCAACACAGAAGAGACATTGTAAGTACTTTAAGGAGCAAAACCCACTATGTTAGGCATAGAGGAAATCAAGACCATTGAATTGATTGATTGGGCTGCTTTTTAATGTAGTAAAATGCATATAACACAAAATTTACCATTTTAACCATTTTAAAATATACAATTCAGTGACATTAGGGCATTCTTAGTGTTATGCAGCCATCACAACTATCTAGTTCCAGAACTTTTGACCACACCAAACGGGAATCCCATATCCAGCAGCCACTCCCCTTTCCCCCCCTCTCCTCAGCCCCTGGCAACCACTAATCTTGTTTTGTCTCTGGAGATTTGCCTATTCTGAATATTTTATGTAAATGGAATCATCACTATGTGACCTTGTGTTTCTGGCTTCTTTCACTTAGCATAATATTTTTAAGATTTATCCTCATTTAAGTACATGTCAGAATTTCGTTCCTTTTTTATGGTAGATAATATTCTATAGTATAGATATATGTTATATTTCGTTTATTCATTCATCTGTTGATAGACATTTGGGTTGTTTCTACCTTTTGGCTATTGTGATTAGAGCTTCTATGAACATTGGTGTGTAGGGTTTTGTTTAAACACATGTTTTTAATTCTTCTGGGTATATAACTGGCAATGGAATTGCTGGATCATGTGGCAATTATGTGTTTAATTTATTGAAGAAATGCCAATGTTTTTCATGAAAATTTAGCTTAGAAGTTAAAGACAAGGGCTTTGGAGTTTGAGTTGAATCCTGGCTGTGCTAGTTACTAGTCGTATGTTCTTGACATAATGTACAGCAGCTACTAGGAATACCCTGTGTAAGTCTCATGCTAAAGTGGTAATGTATAGTCAACATCATAGATAGTAGAGGCACAGCCTTCTTATTGACTTTGCTACTTACCTTTGCCCTTTCCCTTGTAGAACTCAGGAAGTGATCCAAATTTCAAGGAAAAGAAATGAGCTACTCTGGTTCCTTAACCCCTCAGTGTTAGTGTTCTAATTATTTAAAGTGTGTGTGTGTGTGTGTATACATATATACACACACACATATATACACACAGATACATATACACATACATATATATAAACACACATACATATACACACTAATTATTCTACTGAAAAAGTGCCCTTAAAATGTTAAAAACCTGTGTGTGTTTCATAAAACAGACATTTTCCAAAAAGAGGCAATTCAGTGTAGTAGTTAAATGTGTAAGTTCTGATTCAAAACAGACTAAATTCCAATTCCATGTTTATCAGGTGTGTAATCTTGGGCAAGTTGCCTCAACCCTCTGAGCCTCAGTTTCTTCATGTATAAATATGGGACTATTAATAATAATACTTGGCTTTGTTAGTTTCTTGTGAATATTAAGCAAAATAATGCAGGCATAGTGCTAGACATATAGCAAGCACTCAACCTCTGTCTGTTACTGCAGAGATACCCATTACTTTGAACTATCTTGCTTTCTCATACACTGCGAAACATCCAAGTGGCCCACAGGAGTTAAAGACCCAGGGGATTTGAATCAGACCTGAAAGAATAGCAAATGATCATAAATATTCTTTCCAAATGAAATGAAATTTCAGCATAACAAAAGCAGCTCCAGACTATAATATCGAATGCTTCCTTTAAGTTTCCTGTTTACACTTAGTATCTCTGTTGGAAGTATATTTTTCTAAGAGGGATTGATTTTCCACCTACACAGAACAGAATCATATAGTATTTGAACTGAATGGGGAAGGGGCAGTGAAAAGAATTAACATCTAATGTACACAGTGCACTCAATTTGTCTTATTTTATCTTCATAAAAACCCTGTCGTGAGGCAAGCATTCATATTCCCATCTTGCAGCTGCATAAACTAGAGCTCAGGAGTAACATGCCCACAATTAATAAGTTTCTGAACCAAAATTTGAACCCAGGTCTTTCTGAAGGGTTCACTTTACTAACTATGGTGGCTTTAAGAATTTCTGGGATCGTGTTTAGCTATTTGGAAAGCAAAAACCAAGAAAGGTAAAGTGAGTTTCCCAAGGTTACTTAGCTGGTTGAAAGAAGGGACTAGAATCTAGCTCCAAGAATGTCAGCTCATGTTACTTTATTGCCTCTATATGGATGAATAATATATTGATTCACTAATTTAAAAATGAATAAAAGATTGGAATCTGAAAATAAATATCATCTGTACTTTTATTATATCCATCTCATGTATCACAAGCTTTGTTGAAAAGTTGTTTGGTCTAGTTAGAAATGAACTAGTGACCTGGTGTTCCCTGACATTTGAGTGCCCTCTGTATTTGCTACTTGATGTTCAGAAATAAATGTGAAATGTGTCAATTTGGCTAGGCTACGGTGCCCAGATGTTTGGTCAAACACCAGTCTAAATGTTGTCAAGAATATATATTTTAGATATAATTAACTTTTATTTATTTTTGATGACTTTGGTGCATTTTAATGGTTTTCTTTCTGATTAATTTTTAAATTAGTAGACTTATAGTAAAGGAGATTACCCTCTATAATGTAGGTGGGCCTCACACGGTCAATTAAAAGCATTAAGAGAAAAAGACTGAGGTTTCCTGAAGAAGAAATTCTGCCTCCAGCCTGCTTTTGGACTTGAAACTGCAATATCAACTCTTCCCTGGGTCTCCACCCTGCCAATCTGCTCTGTAAAATTTAGACTTGCCAACCACCACATTGTGTGGGCCAATTCCTTTAAATAATTAAATAGGTAGCTACATAGATAAATAAATAAGTAATAAATCTCATCACACACGAACACACACATATCCTCATAGTTCTATTTTTCTGGAGAACCTCAACTTATATAACCACTTACTAATATGGCAGGCACAGTGCTAGGCTCTGGGAATATAGAGAAGAGATTTCCTTACAAAGAGATTCGTACAATGTGGCAAAAATATGACAAAACACATAGACAAAATTAAGATGGGAAAACAAAGCCACAAGAAAAGCATGCAGATGTATTTCCTAATGCCCTTTACACCTGCCAATAATACTAATGAATGACATTCGGGCTTTATTTTTAATTTGACCATTAAGTTAATGCCAAAGAATAACCTTGCCACTAGGCAAAAATAGATACCCCACCTCTCTTTAAACTATCCTTACTGTGTAAGTCTATTGACTGAATTTATTAATTCAGTAAACATTTATTGAATCTTGGCCTTGTGCACGGTGTGAAATGACAAAGTGGTGATGGTTTGAGAAGCTTCAAGGTTACCGGGGCCTCTCCCTAATCTTGGCCTAATTTCTGGAACCAGGCTAGGGAAAAAGAAGTTGCTTGATGTAGCTGTGGAGTGGAAACCAGGCATATGGAAGCCCCTGGTCAGCCCCATTTTCTCACTGACAATTTGATTTGGGCCCAATTAGCCAGTAAACCTATAAGCTAGGGCAGTAAACTGCTCTCAGCCTTCCACCTTCCGGTTTCAAGGATTGCCTTCTTAGTATTAAGGCTCTATTTGTGCCTAGTATGCATGCACCACCCATCAAGAAGACTGACCCTGGGTATTTTAGGGAAGGCTTAAAATGTGATTTCCACTTATTCTCTAAGATGCAAGCTCTTCTCTGACTCCCTGCACTGAAGTCATTTATGGTCTTGTGACAGAAAAGACTAATTAATGCCCACAGATTACTTGGAGAGCCATGCAAGACAACATATGACTATTTTTATTTTATTTTTAATTAAAATGTTTATTTAAATTAATTTATTTTCTAAACACAGTTAACAGACAATATTATATCAGTTTCAGGTGTACAGCATAGTGATTAGACATTTATATACCTTAGAAGTGATCACCCCAATACCTTTAGTACCCATCTGACACCATACATAGTTATCACAATATGATTAGCTATATACGCTATCCCATACTTTACATACCTATGACTATTTTTATAACTGGCAATTTGTACTTCTTAATCCCTTTCACTTTATATACAGTGGAATATTACTCAGCTGTAAAAAAAAGAATTAAATTTTTCCATTTATAACAATGTGGATGGACCTAGAGGGTATCATTTTTAGTGAAGTAATTAACACAGAAAGGCAAATACTATATGATTTCACTTAATGTGGAATCTGAAAAACAAAATAAATGAACAAACAAAACAAATCATAGAGACAAAGAAAAAATTCATGCTCACCAAATGAAAGGGAAGTTAGGACTAGATAAAAATGCGTACGACTATTTTTTTTTACAATTTTTAAAATTTACTTTTAAATTAAATAGAACATATATATTTATAATCAACATCTAATTATGTTGGACGTTCACAGCAATATACATACACATATGCAAACTTGTAAACTGTTTTTCTTATTTTGAAAGATTATATTCTTTTTTTAATTATATTTATTTATTTTGAATTATTTTTTTTTATTATGGTGACATTAGTTAATGAAATCCAGTAAGTTTCAAATGTACAATTCAACAGTAAGGCATATATATTGCATTGTGTATTCACTGTCCACAGTTAGATTTCATTCTGTCACCACATATTTGATCCGTTTTACTCCACCTACCTCCCCCCTTACCCGTCCCACCCAACTTACAGTAACCAATAGTCTATTGTCCCTGTCTATGAGTCTCCGTTCTGTTCATTTGTTGCTTTTAGGTTTATATCCCACATATAAGTGGCATCTTGTGGTTTTCAGCTTTTTCTGTCTGGCTTATTTCGCTTAGCATGATTATCTTGAGGTCTATCCATGTTGTCACAAATGGCAGTATTTCATCTCTTCTTATGGCTGAGTAATATTCCTTTGTATATATGTACCACAGCTGCTTTAGCCAATTATCTATCGTAGGACACTTCGATTCTTTCCATGTCCTGGTCACTGTGAATAATGTTGCTATGAACATCAGTGTGCAATTATCTTTCGAGATGGGTTTTCAAGTCTTTGCAGGTAAATGCCCAGTAGAGGGAATGCTGGATCATATAGTAGATCAATTCTTAGTTTTTTGAGGAACCTCCATGCTGTTTTCCATAGTGACTGTACCAATTTGGAGTCCCACCAGCAGTGTACAAGGGTTTCTTTTTTCTCCTAATTCTCTCCAACACTTGTTATTATTGGTCCTGTTGATTATACCTATTCTAAAAAGTGTGAGATGGTATCTCATTGTGGTTTTCATTTGCATTTTTTTAATAGCCAGCGATATTGAGCATCTTCTCATGTTTGTTGACCATTTGTATGTCTTCTTAGGAGAAGTGTTTGTTCACGTCCTCTGCCCATTTTTCATTTGGATTGGTGTTGTTGTTGCTGTTGTTATTGCTGCTGTTGTGGTGGTGGTTGTTGTTGAGTTGTATGAGTTCTTTGTATATTTTGGATATTAGGTCATTATTGGAGGCATTGCTGGCAATTATATTTTCCCATTCAGATGGTTGTTTCTTTACTTTGTTAATGATTTCTTTTGCTATGCAGAAACTTTTTAGTTTAATGTAGTCCCATTCACTTATTTTTGCTTTTACTTCCCTTGCCTTTGAGGTAAAAGTCATAAAATCATCTTTAAGTCCAAGGTCCCTCAGTTTAGTTCCTATGTTCTCTTCCATTCATTTTATTGTTTCAGGTCTTATATTCAGATCCTTAATCCATTTTGAATTAATTTTGGTGCGTGATGATAGACAACAGTCCAGTTTCATTCTTTTGCAGGTGGCTTTCCAGTTTTCCCAGCACCATTTATTGAAGAGGCTTCCTTTCTCTACTGAGTGTTTTTGGCTATTTATAGAAAATTATTTTCCCATATAAATATGGGTTTACATCTGAACTTTTGATTCTGTTCTACTAATCTGTATGTCTGTCTTTCTGCCAATAGCATGCCTTTTATTTATTGTCATTTTATAATATAATTTGAAGTCAGGCAAAGTGATGCCTCCAGCCTTGTTCTATTTTCTCAGGATGGCTTTGCAATTCCAGGTGTTTTGTGCTTCCATACAAACCTGATGTTTTTTGTTTTATTTCTTTAAAAAATGCCGATGGTATTTTGATGTGGATTGTATTAAATCTGTATAATGCTTTAGATATCGAGGTCATTTTAACTATGTTGACTCTTCCAATCCAAAAACACGCAATATCTTTCCATTTCTTTGTATCTTCATCGATTTCTTTTAATAGGGTGTTATGATTTTCATTATACAGATCCTTCACATGTTTTGTTAGATTTATTTCTAGGTATTTTATTCTTTTTGTTGCAATTGCAAAAGGAATTATTTTTTCCACTTCTTTTTCTGACAGTTTGTTATTAGAATATATGAAAGCTAAGGATTTTTGAACATTGATTTTGTATCCAGAGACTTTACTGTGTTTACTTATTGTTTCTAGTAGTATTCTTCTGAAATCTTTAGGATTTTCTATATAGAGAATCAAGTCATACACAAATAGTGACAGTTTGACTTCTTCATTTTCTATTTGGATGCCTTTTATATCTTTCTCTTGCCTGATTGTACTCGCTAGGACCTCCAATGTTATATTGAATAATAATGGTGCTAGTGGACAGCCTTGCCTTGTTCCTGATCTTATAGGGAATGGTTTTAATTTTTCACTATTAAGTACAATGTTGGCTGAGGGTTTCTAGTATATGGCCTTTATTATGTTATTATGTTATGTACTTTCCTTCTATATCGATTTTGTTAAGTGTTTTGATCATAAATGGATGCTATATCTTGTCAAAGTCTTTTTCTATATCTATTGATATGATCGTATGATTCCTTTGTTTTAATTTGTTTATGTGGTGTATTAGATTATTCAATTTACATATGTTTTACCATCTTTGTGCTCCTGGGATGAAACCCACTTGATCATGATGTATAATCTTTTTAATACGTTGCTGTATTCGGTTCACTAGTACCTTATTTAGGATTTTTGCATCTATGTTCATAAGAGATATTGGTCTGTAGTTTTCTTTTTTGTGTGTTATCTTACCAGGTTTTGTTATCAGGGTAATATTGGCTTCATAAAATGAATTGGTAAGTATTGCCTCCTTTTCAATTTTTCGAGCAGTTTGATGAGAACAGATATTAAATTTTTGAATGTTTGGTAGCATTCACTGGTGAAGCCATCTGATCCTGGACTTTTACTTCTCGGTAGGTTTTTGGTGATTGTTTGAATTTCTATATTGTCGATCAGTCTATTTAGATTTTCCAGTTCTTGATTCAGTCTAGAATGGTTGTATCTTTATAAGTACTTGTCCAATTCTTCTAAGTTATTGAATTTGTTCATATACTTTTACATGGTATTCTTGTATAATGTTTTGTATTTCTGTGGTGTCTGTTGTAATTTCCCCTCTTTCATTCCAGATTTTGTTTATTTGTGTCCTTTCTCTGTTTTCTTTAGTGAGTCTAGCCAGGGGTTTCTCAATTTTATTAACCTTTTCAAAGAACCAGCTCTTTGTTACATTTATTTTTTTCTATTTTTTGTTTGTTTTGTTTTCAATTTCATTTATTGCTGCTCTAATTTTTATTATTTATTTCTTTCTGCTGACTTTAGGCTTTATTTGTTCTTCCTTTTCTAGTTTTTTGAGATGAAGAATTAGGTTGTTTATTTGGCTCGTTCTTAATTTTAGAGATAGGTGTAATGATATGAACTTTCCTCTAATGACCACATTTGCCATGTCCCAAAAGTTTTGATATATGTTACTATCATTATCATTCATTTCTATGTATCTCTTGATCTCTCTTTTTATTTCGTCTCTGACTCAGTTTTTCTTCAGTAGCATTTTGTTTAATCTCCATGTATGTATGGTTCTTCCTGCTTTCTTTTTACAGTAAATCTCTAGTTTCAAAGTATTATGATCAGAGAATATGGTCATTATGATTTCCATCTTCTTATGTATGTTGAGGCTACCTCTGTGTCCCAGTATGTGGACAATCCTTGAGAATGTTCCATGTACACTAGAGAATAATGAATAAGCAACTGTTTTCAGATGAAAAGCTCTGCAAATGTCTATTATATCCAGTTGGTCTAATGCGTCATTTAAGGGTCTTATTTCCTAATTGATTTTCTGTTTGGATGATCTGTCCATATTCCACAGTGGAATACTTAAGTCCTGTACTATGGTAGAGTTTTGGTCTGTTTCTCCCGTTAGTTCTGTTAATAATTGCTTTACATATACTGGGCCCCCCTGATTGGGAGCATAGATATTAATAAGTGTTATGTCTTCTTGGTGCATGATTCCCTTTATCATTATGACGTGTCCCTCAGTATCTTTCATTACATTTTTTATTTTGAAGTCTATTTCATCTGATATTAGCACCACATCTCTCACTTTTCTTTGAATGCCATTTGCTTGAAATATTATTTTCCACCCTTCCACTTTGAGTCTATATTTATCTTTGGAGCTGAGATGTGTCTCATTAAGGTAGCATATGGTTGAATTTGTTTTTTTCATCCATTCTGCAACTCTGTGCCTCTTTATTGGTGAGTTCTGTCCATTTACATTTAGGGTGATTATTGAAATATGAGGTTTTCCTATGGTCATTTTATCTTCTGCTTCCTTGTCCTTGTGCATCTATTTATTTTTTTTGTTTTGTTTTAGGAGGTTTTTTGTTTTGGTTTTGGTTTTGGTTTTGGTTTTGGTTAGGTTTTGTGGATTTTCCCTCTGGTGCTTCTTGTTTTATGTTATTTACTTCAGTTCTGAATCTTTGTTGTGTGGTTAACATTACAAATATATAAAGGATAGTTGTATATATATAGTCATTCATTTTCTTCTTTGAGTGCCTTATCTCTATTCCCCTTTGCAAATTTAGATCTTTGAATCCTCCCTTTTTCTGGTATTGTCTCAATTTTTCCCTATATATGTTTAATGTTCTTTACTATCTTACAATAGCAAATCTCTTCTTATTGTTTAAACTTACAATGCCCTGTTCCTAATCAAGGATGCACTCTTCGTCTTCTATCTGCCTGCTAGTCGCCTTACTTATAGTTGTGTGTGTGTGTGTGTGTTTCCATTTTGTTTTAGGTGAGCTAACCCATTTCAGTATTTCCTGCAGTTTAGGCCTTGTATTGGAGAATTCTCTCAATTTTTTGTACATCTGGAAAGGTCTTAATTTCTCCTTCATTTCTAAAGGAGAGCTTTGCTGGATACATTATTCTTGGCTGGTAGTTATTTTCATTTAACAGTTTGAATATTTTATTCCAATCCTTCTGGCTTGTAAAATGATAATCTAATGGGTTTTCCTTTATAAGTTATGGTCTTCTTTTCCCTGGCTTCCCTGAGAATTCTTTCTTTGTCGTTGACATTTTATAATTTTAATACAATGTGTCTTGGAGAAGGCCTTTTAGGGTTGAGATGATTGGGTGTTCTGTTGACTCCTTGAATTCCAAGCTCCATCTCATTCCTTAGATTTGAGAAATTCTCGTCCACTATTTGTCTGAAAATGCTGTCTAGTCCCTGCTCCTTTTTCTCGCCTTTGATAATGCCCAGTATTCTTATGCTTCCTCTCCTGATGGCATCAGCCAGTTCTTTAAAATCTCTTCATTATTTTTCATTCTTCAGTTTCTCTCTCCTTCCTTCTGATTTATTTTTAGATTTCTGTTTTCGATACCACTGATTCTTTTCTCCATTTGGTTGACTCTATTTTCCAAGCTTGCTATTTCATTGTTCATCTTTTTTTCAGTGTGTTCTTCATCTCTGAAATTTCTATATAGATCATTTTAAGAATTTCTTTCTCCTTGTTATAACACTCAGTCTGCTGATCTAGTTTTTATTTTTTTTTTAATTGCTGGAATTGTTCATATGAATTGTTTTGGAGCTCATTGAGTTTTTTCAGAAGTACCTTTTTGAATTTTCTGTCATTTAGTCTCATATTTCTATGTCTTCAAACTTATTTTCTGGAGATTTTTCTCTTTCTTTCTGAGCTTGCCACCATAGTTGTTCATTATGCTTAATGTACTATTTCTCCTCCTGAGCATTAATGTAAGTGTATTCTGCTTATTCCCCCCCCCCCCGTAAAGAAGATTTATTATATAAAATCTTTCTTTAGCTTGTTGGTAATTTTTTTTCTTTTGGTTTCTCGTAGGTGGTGTCTAATCCTCTTGGATCCCTGCTTTATAAAACATCTTAATACTGACTTTTTTTTCTTATAAATATTCAATTATGCTCACTACCCTCAGTCTCAGTCCCTGTCAGTGTTAGCAACAGTTTTAGTGGCATTTGCTCCTATTACCCTGGGGCTCCATGGATTTGGTCTTGGAGGATATGGGGGAAGGTGCCCTCTAGATTGGAGGATGGGAGCTGCAGCTCAACCTTGCGTTTTTCAACCCCAACTGCTAATAATCAGCAGTTGCTCTCTGACATGCCCCTCTCTGCTTTCTGCCCTGATCCTTGTGCACTGTCGCTGAGGGGAGCTCACAGCTCTCTCAAGCAGGGCTGTTCAAGAAACCCAGCGTACCTTTTCCCCTTCCCCTCCTCCAGCAGGGAGCTCCATCTGTGAGAAGCATCTTCTTCATTTCTCCCATTCTACTGCTTAACTCCTGCAGGTCTGACACAATAGACTATTTTTGCCATAGTTTCTATGCTTATACCAGGCTACAGAACTTACCTGAATGTATCTCCTTATCTAAAGTGTGAGCTCTCCAAAGACATAGTCTTTGTCCCATCCTGTTTTGTATCCATACAATTTTGGGCTCTGTGTCCTCTGCTCAGGTCTTTGATGTGGGTGTTTCTCAGGCCTTTGTTGTAGGATATCTTCTTTCTGTGCACAATGTGATCTATACGCCATTCTATATTTCAGCCCAAATCTCTCTTCCAAGCCCCAACTTTCTTTATATCTAATTTCTTAGACATGTCTCCCTGGCTATTTGCAGTTACCTCAAACTCAGTGTATCTAGAACTGAACTCATATGTTCTCTGTCTCTCTCTCTGTGTCTGTCTCTCTCTCTGTGTCTGTCTGTCTGTCTGTCTCTCTCTCTCTCTCTCTCTGTCTCTCTCCCCCTCTCTCCCTCTCTCCCTACGCACACACATTGGTCCTGTTCCATGCTTCCCCATTTTAGCAAATAACACTACCATCCTCCCTGTTACTCTCTGCTAACTCCTCTTTCTCTTTTCCCTCCAAATTTCAATCATTCACTTTAATCCATTCATTCACCAACTCGGAAACTTCAATTCCCTTTCTAAAATGCATTTTTATATAAAATGTCAAACATATACAAAATAGAATGATGCAATACAACTCCCACATACTAATTTCTCAGCTCCAAATTTACCAATTCATAAACGGTTTTGTTTCATATATCCCCAGTTCTCCCCAATCTCAGTTATTTTGAAACAAAGGTCAAGGTTCATTTTATTTCATCCGTATATCATTATGTATTTCTTAAAAATAAGTTATGAGAACATCTAACATTTCATTATCACACCAAAAGCAAAATTAACAGCCATTCCATAATATAATAAAATATCCAGCCAGTGTTCATGTTTCCTCATTGTTTTATAAATTGTTTTGCTTCTTTACATTTGAATAACTAGATAAAGTCCCTGCATTGCAATTGGATGGTTGATCTCTTAAACCACATTATTCTGTTGTTTTCCCTTAATCTTTCCATTTTTCTTTCTGCAATCCTTTGCTGAAGAAAATGCATCCTTTGTGCTGCAAGAGTTTCCTACAGTTTTGACTGCTGGTTACTGTTGCCATATATTTACTATAACATTATTGTTGAGTATTGGTATTTAGACCTAGATTCTTGATCAAATTATATTTCTCTCTTTCCCTCCAGGACTATTTCATCAGGCAATATTTTGTTCTTCCATCGAGAAGTTCAAAATGTCTGCAATATCTGCCTCTTTCTCTTTCAGTGATATTAGTAGCTGTTAATAATATTCATTGCTTCAATCCATTATTTCATAGGGGCTCGCAAATGCTGATTCTATAAACCTGTCTTTTCTTTTAGACGGAACATCCATCCCTTCATTAAATTTTATGGTTATCCTGAGTTCACTTAGGAAAGGCAGAGTAAATGCTTCCACCACCACTACTTCTTATTTTAAGCAATTATTTAAAAATTAGTTATTTCCCTAGCATCTTCCAAAGGTGGCCAGTGAGAGGTTTTTGTTTAGGGAGTTTGGAGAAAGAATACCATTATGAATTCATGGAGTTCTAAATATGTTAAGCATCTCATATATTGCAGTTATCATTATAGATGCTCAATTCACCACTTATTTGGCCAGTAAAAGCCTGTTTGAATTGGCTCTTAGGTCCTTTTAAATACTTTCTTAGTTTCTTTTAATAGCTTTACTGATATAAAACTGACATACAGTAAACTGCACATATTTAAAGTGTATAATTTGATACATTTAGAAGCATGTATAAAACCATAAAACCATTACCATAATCAAGATAATGAACAGATCCATTCCCCCAAAGGTTTCCTCATGCCTCTTTGTAATCCTTCCTTCACACTTCTTCCCCATGCCCATACGTATGCAACATCAATTCTGCTTTCTGTGACTATCGATTAATTTTTATTTTCCAGAAAGTCATGTGAACGAAAATGTAGAATATATATGGTTTTACTGGCTTCTTTTATTTAGCATAATTATTTTGATATTCATTCATGATATTGCCTTTATTAGTAGTCCATTATGAGGTATATATTTGCAAATATTTTCTTTGAGTCTTGGGCTTGTCTTTGTATTTTCTAAGAATATCTCAAATAGTAGAAATTTTTCATTTGGATAAAGCCCAGTTTCTCAATTTTTTTTCTTTTTTTACATCAGGTTTTTAGTGTTGTAGCTCAGAAATCTCTACCCGATCTCAGGGCACAAAGATTTTCTTCTAATATTTCCACTGAAAATTTTCAAGCTTAGAGCTTACATATAGATCTACAATCAACTTGTCCAGCTTTATTGAAATATAAGGCAATTAGTTGCTTATATTTACATTGATGATTCAACGAGTTTTTTTCGATTATAGTTGACATACAATGATATATTAGTTTCATTTGTACAGCAGTGATTAGAGATATATATAACTCACAAAATGATCACCCCACTAAATCTAGTACCCCTCTTCCCCCTTACATATTTATTACAACATTGTTGACTATGTTCCTTATGCTACACTTTATATCTCCATGACTATTTTGTAACTATCCATTTGTATTTCTGAATCCCTTTGCCCTTTTTCACCATCTCCCCAACCACCCTCCTGTCTAGTAGCCCTCAAAATAGTCTCTGTATCTATGAGTTTGCTCCATTTGTTGTTGTTATTGTTGTTTATTTTGTTCTTTAATTTCCACATGTATGTGAAATTATGTGGTGCTTGTCTTTATCTGACTTACTTCATTCAGCACAATACCATCTAGGTCCATGAAAGTGATATCTTTTTCCATCCCCTTCCTTTTAGTCTGCATGTGTCTTTTAATCTGAAGTGAGTCTCTTGTAGGTAGCATATGTAGGGGTCTTGTTTTCTTATCCATTGAGCCACTCTATCTTTTTGTCGGAACACTTAATTCTTTTCCATTTGATACTTGTTGATAGGAATGTAGTTATTACCATTCTTTATTCATGCCTTTGATACATTTTGTTTTATTCTTAAAGAAGTTGCTCCAATATTTCCTATAATACTGGTTCGGCGTTGATGAATTCCTTTAGCTTATTTTTGTCTAGGAAGCTCTTTATCTGTCCTTCAACTCTAAATAATTGCTTTGCTGGATAAAGTATTCTTGGTCGTAGATCCTGGGTTTTCATCACTTTGAATATTTCCTGCCAATACCTTCTGTCCTGCAAAGTTTCTTTTGAGAAATCAGCTGCCAGTCTTATGGGAGCACCCTTGTAGGTAACTAACTGCTTTTCTCTTGCTGCTTTTAAGATTATCTCTTTGTAATTAAGCTTTGACACTTTAATTACAATGTGTCTTGGTATGGGCCTCTTTGGGTTCATCTTTTTTGGGGACTCTCTGAGCTTCCTGGGATTTTATGTCTATTTCCTTCACCAAGTTAGGGAAGTTTTCTATCATTATTCCTTCAAATAGTTTTTTAACTTCTTGTTGTCCCTGTCATCCTTCAAGTAGCCCTATGACATGGATATTTTTTCATTTAATTATGTCCCACAGTCTCCTTAAATTATTAAGATTTCTTGGCTTCATTTTTCTTGCTGTTCTGACTGGGCGTTCTTGGTTTCTCTCTCATCTTTATCCGTGGTTCGATTCTCTTCTTCGTCCACTCTGTTAATTGCCTATAAAATACTTTTCATCTCAGATATTGTGTTCTTAATTTCTGACTGGTTCCCTTTTATAATTTCCATTTCTATTTTTGTGTTTTTACCTCTTTTTTAAAGTTCTCACTAAGTTCATTTACTCTTCCCCTAAGTTTATTGGGCATCTTTGTAATCAGTGCTTTGAACTCTGCATTTGTTAGATTGCTTGACTCAATTATTCCTGGATCTCTGTTCTGTTCTTTCATGTGGTTTCTGTTTCTTTGTCTTCCAACTTTGATTGCCTTTCTGTGCCTATTTCTATGTAATAAGCAACACTCCTAAGTCTCCTGGTCTTATTAGTGTGGCTTTGTGTAGTAGGTGTCCAGCAGCATAGTCCTAAGAGGAGTTCAGTTGCAGACCAAGTTTAACCCCAGCCTGTGGCTATCTGGGGCCACCTGTGAAGATTCAGCAAGCAATCCATAGATGCCGTGCTTACAATTGCCTCAAGAGGCCATGCCAGAAACCAAGGTCAGCTACTACCAGTGTGGGTCTTGTAGCTGCTCATGACTGGATGCAGGACTCACCGGGGACACAACTGGATGAGGGTTGGGTAGGGCTGCAAGTTGGGAGATGCACAGTTTCAAGGAATCTTCCAGGCAGAGTGACCTCTGTTACCCTGTTTGTCGATGCCTCAGCTATGGTGATGCTGCATCCGCATGCAGGGATGGGGAAGGGCTCAACAGACGAACAATAGATAACACAAGCACTTTTGCCTCGGAGAAAGCCTTGCACCTGGCCCTCACTCTGACAACTCAGTATTCTCTCGTAAGTTCCTGATGCCACACCCCCAAGCAGCCAGCCTGGCTTTAGTGCTCAGGGTGAGTGAATCTGGCTCAGCAAAAGTCCACTCCTGGACACAACTTCTTTAAGAGGCATCTGTAGATGCCAGCTGCTGCTGCCATAGCCTCTGTCCCACTCATCCACTCTGGAATGGGTAGCCTCACATTTTTACCCCCTCCTACCTTCTACTATTGCAGGTTGATGTGTTATATCTCTCCTTAGCTGTACTGCTTCTGTTCATTTAGACCCCCAGGTGACTCTGGTTGGTGTTTTCTCCATTTTTCCATCACACCTTTGATGTGGTCGCAAGAGGGGATGAACATAGCCTATATTATCTACACCATTTTTTCTGATCTCCCTACAATCAATTTTCAGTTAACTTTTGTATATAGTGTGAGGTACAGATCAAATTTATTTATTTATTTAGCATATGGATGTCTAATTATTCCAGCACCATTTGTTGAAGATTAGTCTTTTTCTGCTGAATTCCTTTTGCAGCTTTGTCAAAAATCAATTGATCACATATGCATGGTTCTATTTCTGGACTTTCTCTCCTGTTCCATTGATATATTTGTCTATCTTTATGCCAATAATACACTGTCTTAATTGCTGTAGCTTTTACATCTTTGAAGTCAGGTTCTGTAAGTCTTTAAATTTTGGGTTTTTTTTTTCCCAAATGTTTTGGCTATTCTAGGTCCTTTGCATTTCTATGCTCAGTTTAAAATAAAATCGAATCTATGATGATCAATTGTGGAGAAATCAATATCTTAACAATAGCTTTTCACTACTCAGGTTGTTAATTTTACTAGCAATTATGTTTTCAGTGTATAGATTTTGCACATTATTTTGTCAGATTTATTCCTAAGTATTTTATATATTTGATGTTATAATTATTTTTAATTTCAATTTTAATCATTGTTAATATATAAAAATATAATTCATTTTTGAATATTAATCTTGTATCATCAAATATTACTAAACTCATTAGTTCTAGCAGCTTTTTTTGTAGATGTCATATTTTTTACATTGTCATCTGTGAATAAAGATAGATTTACATCTTCCTTTCAAATCTGGATGCCTTTTTTCTCTTATGCTTTATCACACTGGCTAGAATCTCTAATAGTGTTGAATAGAAGTGCAAATGTGAACATCTTTGCCTTGCTCTCAGTCTTAGTGCAGAAAACATTCAGACTTTCACCATTAGTTATAATGTTCGGGATTTTTCATAGATAATCTGTAGCAAATTGAAGGAGTTTCCTTCTATTTCTACTTTGCTTTGAGTTTTTGTCAAGAATGGTTGTTGAATTTTTAAAATTATTTTCTGCATCTATTGAGATAACCATATGTCCCCCCACCCTTTGGTTTGCTAATATGGCAAATTGTGTTGATTGATTTTTTAATGTTAAACCAACATACCATTCATGGGATAAACTACACTTGTATATAATGCACCATCATTTTTATATTTTGTTGAAATCAATTTTCTCAATTTTTGTTAAGGATTTTTGTGTCTATGCTCCTGAATGATTAGTCTGTAATGGTAATGCTTGACTCAGAATGAGCTAGGAGGCAACCCCTCATTTTCAATTTTCTGGAAGAGTTTGTGTTGAAGTGGTATTACTTATTCTTTAAATGTTTGGTAGAAATCACCAGAGAGACTGACTAGCTTAGGAGTTTCTTTGTGGGCAACGTTTAATTACAAATTCAGTTTTTTTAAAAAAATGATATAATACTATTCAGATTATCCACTTCTTCATTAAGGTTTGGTAGTTTTTATATTGCAAAGGAATTGCCAAAGCTATAACTGGTTCTTGCCACAGATGGGCTATCTTAAATCAGTTGTACATGTCTTTGTCTAGAAACTAAAAGAAAAGTAAATGAGTTTCAAAGCTATGAAACAGAAACACAGATAGAAATATAGGACCACGCATTTGCTTGTGGGCTTTGGCTAAGGGAAAAACATTTTAACTGGAGCTTTGACTTCGCTTATGGCACATAATGCTTTATTTTTTATTTTTTATTTTCTTTTAGCATGGTCCTTTTTAGTCTTTTCCCACCAACCAAGTAGACTACTTGACTAGTTTCTATTTTCTGCATATAAAAAGGGATTAGGGTTGTTTTTCCTAATTTTAGAAATACAGGCATACGTGACAAGTTGATTTGTCTTGCTCATCCTGCAAAAACTAACTTTTCAAAGGATTTACAGCTTATAATTATAGCCATAAAATTAGGTAAAAGTATCATGCTGTTCTTGGCAAATGAAGACAGAGATCCTGGTCTGCTATTAATGGGTTTTGTATTTGGTGGGTGGGGAAGTGAGGGTTCTATTATTTTTCTTCTAGTCATGAGGGTTGGATTTTCTATGAAACATTCTATTTTCGTGGTTCTGGTCTTCCTTCCAATATCATCTTTCCTCATCTCTGAGCAAGGCAAAACATCTTTAGCTTCATCTACATCAGTAAGCCTTAGCTAAATATCTAGCTAAACATTATCTTCATGGAAACAACCTCTATTTGTATTAAATTCTATCTCCTCCTAATAGTTGCCACTACTGGTGAACTTGACTTGGACTCACTGTCCATCTCAACTGAACATTTTTTAGGCTTCCTCCCCCTAATAGAAAAAGAAAGGGCAGTGTCCTTGATCACTTGAATTCAATAACATGAGACAGTCTGTCAGGATATTTCCAGCAAGCTACAGCCTCTGGAATTCTAATCCTTCTTATTCCTATAGATTCGGCTCATAGTTTATTAAGTTTTCCACCCTAATTTATGCTCCTAACTAGAAACCCCAAAGTATTTTGTTTTCAAATTGAGATGATTTTCCTGAAAGAATCACGTTATAAATGGGTGATAAGGCTCTGAACTAAGCCACTAAAGCATAAAGATTAGTAGCAAGAGTAGGCTCACAGAGTGTAGGAGGACATACAGCCCCACCATGCATTGCACAGCTGGGGAAACTGAGGCATAACCTAACCATTCAAAATAATCTTGTATATTTTTATTAGAAAACTGTCATCACGATTCCTCTGAAGTAGTGAAAAAGGAGGCTGTTAGAGTGGTCAATAAATACCATAATGAAACATTAATAGTGCTATTGAAAAAGGAGAGGTCACATATAAGAAAAGATATATTAATGTATCATATATGAGTTATATCTCAATAAAATCATTACAAAAAAGAAAAAGACAGGATGTGACTGGGATTTCCAGAGAAATGGATGGGCTATGAAGGATATTCCAGAAAAATACAATAGCTGAAAAATAGACCTCTAAAAGTAGAATATTGGAGGTAATGAGTGGGCCTTCAGTTGTAGGCGGGGCCTTATTTAGAGCAGCTCTCAAATGTTGTGCTTGGATTTTTAACTTTGAGGATAAGAGTCATCAAATGTTTTTGAGAGAAGACAGAACATATTTACATCTAAATTTTACAAAGGTATCTCTTTACCTTTTCCAATGATATTTCTCACTTCTTTTGATTATAGTTATCTCCTTCATTAGGCTTTAAGTTCCTTGAGAGCAGTAAATGTTTTCTAAATATTTGTCTTTTTGCCATAGTGCTTAACACAGTGCCTTTATACTCAGCAGATGTGCATTAAAGATTATCTTCAAATTAGTAAAGTGAACTTGGTGTGAGAAAGTCTTGGTTCTAATCTTGTCCCTTTCTGGTCACGTTTTCTCTAAATGTATCTTAGATCCATTCTCTTCTCCCCATCCAACTGCCATAATCTTTGTTCAGGCCACCGTCTTCTCTCACTGCAATAGTCTACTAATTGGTCTCCCACCTCACTACCACCCCTCTCTTGTCCATTATCCATACTGGCACTAAATTTTTTTCCTAAAATATCACTCTGATCATGCTTAAAATTATTCAGTGACTTCCTGTTGCGCTGAGGGTAAAAACCATCCTCCCTAACATGGCCTACAAGAGACTCTGCATAAGCAAAACTTTGCTTGCTTATATAGTATCATCTCATGTAACTTTCCCCAAAACTTTCTTGTTCCAGTCACTCTGGCTTTCTTTTAGTTTCCTCTATGTGCCATGTTCTCTCTCTCATCACAGGGCATGTACATATATTGTTTCCTCTGCCTGGAAGATTCTCTGTCTCACTCCCATCCCTTAACCTAGTTGATGTTTCTTCATTCTTCAGACCTCAGTTTAACTATACTTTCTTAGATAAACCTTCTGTAATTCTTCTAAGGAGGCCAAATGCTTGTTTTGTGTTTTCATCTCCTTCCATTGGTCTCCTTTGTATCATATAGCACAATTATAATTAAAAGATTATTATTTGTTTTCCCAATGCCTGTCTCCTCTACAAGAATATAGATAGAGCATGGGGCATATTTTATTTAATAGCATACTTCAGGGTGTAATCCAGTGCCTGGAACAGAGTAGGCACTCAATAAATATTTGTTGAATGAAGGAATAATGCTTATGTCTTAATGACTTAAACATTGTAAACTTTCACAGCATCCTGTTTTTCTCCATCTCATTTTTCACAATTATTATTCTTTAAATATTTGTGTAAGTATGTATTTATATTGCCTTATGAGAATGTAAGCTCCATGATACCAGAGGACATTTTTATTTTTTAATTGAACTTTAGTTTAAAAACAATAAAATGTACTGATTCTAATTGTATAGTTTGATGAGTTTTGACAAATGTGTACACTTATAAACATCACTCCGAACAAGATATAAAACATGTCCATTATCCCAGAAAGTACCCTTATACCCTCAGTCAACTTCATCCCTCTACTCTTGCAGAAGTAACCACTATTCTGATTTCTATCACCATGCCTTTCCTATTCTAGAGCTTGTGTAAGTGGATTCATACTGCATATGCTCTTATGTGTCTGGCTTCTTTCACATACCATAATGTCTGTGAGATTCATCCACGCAGCCACATGTATCAATAGTTTGTGTTTTTTTATTGCTAAGTAGTATCCAATTGTACAAATATACCACAATTTGTTTATTTATTCATCTACTGTTGGAAATTTGGGCTCTTTCCACTTTGGGATTATTATGAATAAAGTTACAATGAACATTCATATAAAAGTCATATTCAATTTTTATCATCTTATTCCCCAGCACCTAGCATAATGCCTGGTACACAGTAAGCACTCAATAAATATTCAGTGTGAAAAATGATGAATGTAATCCTTACAATGTTAGTTATAAACCTACCTTTCCCTCCTCCTTTGGAAAGTATATCAGAATACAAATGATTAAGAGTGAGTCCATTCAGAAAGAAATTTAAATACTCTCTTAATTTTCTAAAAAGTAAGGTGCAGATTTTGTACTTTAAATATCATTACTAACCATTACTTATGACATACCTTACAACTGAACTTGGCATATAAGTGTGTCATGATCCCACATGTAAGATTTCAAGATAAAATATAGGATGGCAAGTTAAATTTGAATTTCAAATAAAATGAAATCGTTTTTTTGTATATCCCTAGCATTACATGGAACATACCTATACTGATTTGGTACATACTTATAGTAAAAAGTTGTTGTTTCTCTGAAATTTAAATTTAACTTGCCATCCTGAATTTTTATTTGCTAAATCTATTCCCCTTTACTACATGTGAACTGTGGAGCTTCTGGTCCTCAGGCCCTTTCTAGCCTTAAATTGTAAATATTCCTCACATGTTCCCAGTGACTGGCCCTAGGAAATGTTGTTTTTCACAGCTGTCATTAAGTACTAACTAACACAGGAAAAGGAGACATCTATTTTAAAAACACTGTGGGCAACATTCACTTTAAATTCTAACTGGATAGTACATCCCCTCAAGCCCTGGTACAGTCTGGCTGGCTAGGGCTTTTTCAAATGAAATCCAGCATGCTCATTCCTTTCTCCACCCCTGGGCCCCATCAGTTGTGTTTGTATGTGTATGTGAACACATCAGACAAACATTGGAGGGAAATAACTTCCTGCACTACTCAGCAATGTCTTGTGTCAGCTTCATCCTTAAAGTGTGGGCGACAAGTTCCAGCTGGTAGGAACCCAGCTCTTACAGGTTACTTCTTACTCTTCCAGAACCTTTCATTCATAAACTCATAGGGTGCTATTCTTGAAAGGCAAATGCACGTTAAACAAATAACAAGACTCAGCTTGGCTGAGTGTGTGCGTGCGTGTGTGTGTGTGTGTTTAAATATCAATGAATAGGTTTTGTTTTAGAATTGCTCAAAGTAAAGCCAGACTCTGTATTACTATTATTTTTAAAAATGTATATATTTTATTTTTCAATTATAGTTGGCATATAATATTATATTAGTTTCAGGTGTACAACATGGTGATTAAGCATTGATATATCTTATGAAGTGATCACCTCAATAAATCTAGTACATGTCTGACACCATACAAGTTATTACAACATTATTGTCTATTTTCCTTATGCTATACTTTACAGCCCCATGACTATTTTGTAACTACTAATTTGTACTTCTTAATCCCTTCCCCTCTTTTATCCACCTCCCCCAACCCTCCTTCCTTCTGGCAACCTTCAAAATGTTCTCTGTGTCTATGAGTTTCTTTGTTTTGTTTGTTTATGTTGTTCCTTAGATTCCATATATAAATGTCTCTTGTATGTCTTATGTATGCCCTCCTGTTATAGTCGAGCCTTCATTGCTTTTTGCATGTAAATGGGAGGAACTGACCCTTGGGATGATTGATTGTGAGGACTGACCAGTGAGAGGTTGACCCTACAGAGCAGGATCACTTTTGCAGGGCTCTGGCGCCCACCCACTCTGCCTTGTTGGTGTGTCCCCCTCAGATCTAGTCCTGGGTGGTGCTCCTGCTCCAGTCAAAGCTGGCTACCAGGCGTTTGGGCCCAAAGGCCTCCTGGAAGGGCCTTAGCTATAGGCCAAATTCAGCTGCATCCCATGCCCTGCCAGGGGCCACCTAGCAAAAGCCTCCAGGCAATCTGCAGATGGCCACCCCCATGCTGGGCTTAGAGGTGCCTCGGGAAGTTAAGCCAGGAACCAAGGTTGGCTGCCACTAGTGCTAGGCTTAGAGCTGCTCAGGAAGAGGTATAGGGCATGATGAAGAGGTAAAGTCAGATGCTGCTTGTTTGGGTTTTGTGAATCTTTGAAACGTTTTAAGAAAGTCCACAGCATGAGCTAAGACAGGCCATTTTTACAGAAAAAAAAAATGGGAGGCGGCTTGGGTGGCCCACAATTTTGGAATGACAAGGTCTTGGGGAATCACTAGGACAGGGCAAACAGCCTTAGACAGGTTGATGGAGACTCAGATAAAGCGGCTCCTGTGTCCTCATACCAGGAGAGGGAAAGGCTCAATAAAGGATCAATGTACTCTGCTAGTATTTCTGTTTGGGAGAAAGCAGCCCCTCCAGCCCTCACCCTGAAGCCAGACAACTGAGTTCCTCCCTATATTTCCTGGTACTCCTCAAGCAGCTGCCCCAGTGCTGGATAAGAGCAAAAGCGTCCATTACTGAGTAAGTCCATATGTGGGCCCTTTAAGAGGAATGTTTACAACTCCCACAGCCTTCTGTCTCACTTAGCCACTGGTTTTCACAGCCAGAGGTTGTGGAAACTTCTCTTCCTGGAATCCTTGGCTGGGGAGTGCAGTCTGGGGCTGTGACCTTTAACTCCTCCAAGAGGCCCTCTGCAGCCATGATATCCCTCTTAATTCTCAATTGCCACATGAGGTCGTGGTACCAGCTTGTTTTGTGTCTCCTCCCCTCCTACAAGTTTTGAGGTGATCTCTAATCTAGATCCCCAGTGTACAACTTCTGTTCAGCCAGACCTCAGACAACTCTTAATGATGGTTGTTCTGTAGTTTACTTGTAATGTTGATGTGGTTGTGAGAGGTGTCTAACATAGCATTTACCTAGTATGCCATATTGAACAGAAGTCCAGACTCTATTATTAGCACAAAGCTCAGAACTCTAGGATGAGGTTAAAGGGGGCCTGGTTTAGTGGAAGAGCACTTAAATTTTGAGTCAAACCTGGATTTGAATTTGCGCCACTTCCTAGCTGTCTGATGTTGGATAAGCAAACTATTTAGCCACTCTAATCCTCAGTTGCTTCATCTGTGAAATGATGATAGTAATAGAGCCTAGTAATAGTGCCTCACAGTTTATAGTTGGGTCAGTTTTGTGAGATAACAGAAGTTAAATACTTAGCCAGGCACATAGCGATGTTCAATAAGTGGTAGCCATAATTGTGCATGTGGCCCGAGGAATAGGTCTGATCCATCCAAAGAAGCCTTTCTGGGTTTCTGAACCCTGAGGCCATGAACATGGAATGAAGGTTATTAAAGGGTACCTCATCGTCTTGTATTATTTTTTTTATTTTAGACATTTAGCTGTGCATTGAAAAACGAAGCCTCAAGTCCACTTTGTCACTTAACTAGCAAGCAACACAAATTCTCTAAGATTCATTTATTTTAATAGGGAAAATATATAAAAATCTTTCCTTTGTATGTTTCAAAAGTACTTGTGATAATCATACCAGAAGGTTGTTCAGAAAGTGTACAAACAGTATCGGTAATATTGCAAAGTTGATTTTTTTTTAAAGGCACTTCTTTTGACACTCTTCTTTTCATGACTTACTAATTTCAGGCTAGTTCCTGTAACTAATGGTAGTGGGTCCAGTGGAAAAATACAAGAGGCAGGGTGTGAGAATACCTGTTTTTTTTTTCCAGGTGTCCTTTTTTTAAGTTTATTGGGGTAATAGTGGTTAATACAATTATATAATTTTCAGGTGACATTATAATTTGACGTATATATATTCTATTATGTGATTACCACCCAGAGTCCAGTTTCCTTCAGCTATGATATATTTGATCCCATTTACCCACTTCACCCTCCCCCAACACAACTATATTTGACCCCGTTTACCCGGCCTACCTCTTCCCTCCTCCCCTACGCCCTTACATCTGATAACCACTATTCCATGTGCCTGTCTATGTTTGTCCTGTTCGTTTGTTGCTTTAAGATTTATATCCCACATATAAGTGATATCATATATTTTCAGGTTCTTCTATCTGGCTTATTTTGCTTAGCATGATTATCTCAAGGTTCATCCATGTTGTCACAAATGGCAGTATTTCATCTCTTCTTATGGTTGAGTAATATTCCATTGTATATCTGTACCATAGCTTCTTTATCCAATTATCTATTGTAGGACACTTCGGTTGCTTCCATGTCCTGGCCACTGTGCATAATGCTGCAATGAACATTGGTGTGTAAATATCTTTTCAGATATGAGTTTTCAAGTCTTTGGGGTAAATATTCAGTAGAGGGATTGCTGGATCATATGATAGATCAATTCTTACTCTTTTGAGGACCCTCCATACTATTTTCCATAGTGGCTGTACCAATTTTCAGTCCCACCAGCAGTGTATGAGAGTTCCTTTTTCTCCACATCCTCTCCAATATTTCTTATTATAGATAAGACATTATTATAATTGATTATAGCTATGTTAACAGGTGTGAGATGGTATTTCATTGTGGTTTTGATATACATTTATCTAATAGCTAGCAACATTGAGCATCTTTTCATATAGCTGTTGGCCATTTGTATGTCCTCTAGGGAGATGTGTCTGTTCAGATTCACTGTCCATTTTTTTTTTATTGGATCATTTGATTTTGGTTATTATTGCATCATATCAGTTCTTTGTATGTTTTGGATATTAGGCCCTTATATGAGGTGTTGCTTGCAAATATATTTTCCCATTTAGATGGTTGTCTCTTTATCTTGTTGACAGTTTCTTTTGCTGAGAAGTTTTTTTAGTTTGATGTAGTCCCATTCATTTATTTTTTTGCTTTTACTTCCCTTGCCTTTCAGGTCACATTCATAAAATTCTCTTTAAGTCCAAGGTCCTTGAGTTTAGTTTCCGTGTTTTATTTTATACATTTTATTGTTTAAGGTCTTATATTCAGGTTCTTAATCCATTTTGAGTTAATTTTGGTGTGTGATGATAGACAACAATCTACTTTCATTCTTCTGCAGGTGGCTTTCCAGTTTTCCCAGCACCCTTTATTGAAGAGGCTTTCCTTTCTTCGCTGTATATTTTTGGCAGTTTTATCAAAAATAATTTGCCCATATAAATATTAGTTTATTTCTAGACTCTTGATTCTGTACCACTGATCAGTGTGTCTATTTTTCTGCAAATACCATGTCATTTTAATTACTTTTGGTTTCTCATATAATTTGAAGTCGGGCAGAATGATGCCTACAGCCTCATTATTTTTTCTCAGAATGGCTTTGGCAATTCAGGGTCTTCTGTGCTTCTATACAAATCTGATGATTTTTTATTCCATTTCTTTAAAAACCGCCAATGGGATTTTGATGGAGATTTCATTAAATCTGTAATGCTTTAGGTAATATGGTCATTTTAACTATGTTGATTCTTCCAATCCAAAAACACAGAATATCTTTCCATTTCTTTGTATCTTCTTCAATTTCTTTTAATACGGTCTTATAGTTTTCACTATATAGGTCCTTAACATTTTTCATTAAATTTATTTAGGGATTTCTATATAGATAATCATATCATATACAAATAGTGACAGTTTGACTTCTTTGTTTCCTATTTAGATGCTTTTTATATCTTTTTCTTGCCTGCTTGCACTTGCTAGGACCTCCAATGTTATATTGAATAACAGTGGTTATAGTGGACAACCTTGCCTTGTTCCTGCTCTTGGAGGGAACGTTTTTAGTTTTTCACCATTAAGTATAATATTGACTGAGGATCTGACATATATGGCCCTTATTATGTTAAGGTACTTTCCTTCTATTCCAATTTTGTTAAGTGTATGATCATAAATGGATGCTATATCTTGTCGAAGGATTTTTCTGCATTTATTCATATGATTATATGATTCTTATTTTTTAATTTGTTTATGTGGTGTATCACATTGATCGATTTGTATATGTCTAACCATCCCTGTACCACTGGGATGAAGCCCACTTAATAGTAGTGTATAATATTTTTAATATTTTGCTGTATTCAGTTCACTAGTATCTTATTTAGGATTTTTGTATCTGTGTTCATGAGATATATTGGTCTGCAGTTTTCTTTTTTTCTGTTATCTTTACCAGGTTTTGGTATCAGAACAATATTGGCCTCATAAAATGAGTTGGAAAGTATTGCCTCCTTTTCAATTATTTGAAAGAGTTTGGGGAAAATAGATATTAAATCTTCTTTGAATGTTTGGTAGAATTCACTGATGAAGCCATCTGGTCCTGGACTTATACTTTTCGGTAGGCTTTTGATGATTGTTTCAATTTCCATATTGCTGATCAGTCTTTTTAGATTTTCCAGATATTCTTGATTCAGTCTAAGGAGATTATATTTTTCTAAGTACTTGTCCATTTTCTCTAGGTTATTACTGGTGTTATATACTTTTTTCATAGTATTCTTGCATGGTCCCTGTTTTTCTGCGATGTCCATCATAATTTTCTGTCTTTCATCCCTGGCTTTATTTGTGTGCTTTCTCTATTTTCTTTGGTGAGTCTAGTTAGGGGTTTGTCAATTTTAATAACCTTCTCAAAGAACCATTTCCTTGTATTTATTTTTTCTATTTGTTTTCAATTTCATTTATTTCTGCTCTAATTTTGACTATTTCTTTCCTTTTTCTAACTTTAGGCCTCATTTGTTCATCATTTTCTAGTTTTTATAAGGTGAAGCTTAGGTTGTTTATTTGGGTTCATTCTTGTTTTTGGAGATAGGTCTGTAATGATATGAACTTTCCTCTTATGACTGCTTTTGCCATATCTCAAAAGTTTTGATACGTTCTACCATCATTATCATCATTCATTACTATGTATCTCTTGATCTGTCTTGTTATTTCTTCTCTGACCCAGTTATACTTTAGTAGCATGTTGTTTAATCTCCATGTATTTGTGCTTCTTCCTGATTTCTTTTTGCAGTTGATCTCTAGTTTCAAAGCATTATGATCGGAGAAAATGTTTAGTATGATTTCAATCCTCTTATATTTGTTGAGGCTACCTCTGTGTCCCTGTATGTGGTCGATTCTTGAGAATGTTCCATGTGTACTTAAGGAAAATATATAAGCAGCTGTTTTGGGATGGAGGGCTCTGTATATGTCGATTATGTCCAGTTGGTCTAATGTGTCATCTAAGGATATGACTTCCTTATTAATTTTCTGTTTGGTTGATCTGTCCATTTCCAACACGAGGGTATTTAGGTCCCCTAGTTTGATAGTGTTTTGGTCTGTTTCTCCCTTTAGTTCTGTTAGTAATTGTTTTTATATTTCGGGGCTCCCTGATTGGGAGCATATATATTAATAACTGTTATATCTTCTGGGTGCATGATTCCCTTTATCCTTATGAAGTGTCCCTCAGTATCTTTCTTTATTTTATTTCGAAGTCTATTTCATCCAATATTAGTACTACTACTCCCAATTTTCTCTGAACACCATTTCTTGAAATATCATTTTCCACCCTTTCACTTTTAGTCTACATTTCTCTTTGAAGCTGAGATGTGTCTCCTGGAGAAAGAATGTGATTGGGTTTTGGTTTTTGATCCATTCTGCAACTCCGTGTCTCTTTATTGGTGAGTTCAGTCCATTTACATTTAGGGTGATTATATATATAAATGGCTTCTTATAGACATTTTATCTTGTTCCTGGTAGCTCATTGTTTCCATTGCTTCCTTGTCTTTGTGTTTCTGTTTTCTTTATTTTGGTTGGCTTTTGTGAGTTCTCCCTCTGGTTCCTCTTGTTTTATGTTATATACTTCAGTTCTGAATCTTTAGTGTGTAATTACCATTACGAACATGTAAAGGATAGTTATATATATTCAGTCACCCATTTTCTTCTGCATGTGCCTTATCTCCTTTACTCTTTGCGAATTTGGATTTTTGAATCTTCTCCTTTTCAGTCATTGTTATCTCAATTTGTCTCTATTGTATGCTGAATGTTCATTTCTATCTTACTATAACAATTCTCTTCTTATTATTTAAGTTTATAATGCCCCGTTCTTAGTAAGGGTTGCACTTCTCTGTTTCTATTTGCCTGATAGTCACCTTACTCCTAATTATGTATTTGTGTGTTTGTTTGTTTGTTTTTTGTTTTAGGTGAGCTGACCCCTTTCAGAGTTTCTTGTAGTGCAGGCCTCATAATGGAGAATTTCCTTAATTTTTGTATGTTTGGAAAGGTCATAATTTCTCCTTCAAATCTAAAGGAGAGCTTAGCTGGATACATTGTCTAGGCTGGTAGTTCGTTTTACTTAATAGTTTAAATGTTTTATTCCACTCCTTTCTGGCTTGTAAGTTTTCCGTTGAGAATTTATGATAATCTAATGGGTTTTCTTTATAAGTTATCATCTCTTTTTCTCTGGCTTCTCTGAGAATTCTATCTTTGAGGTTGATTTTTGATAACTTTAACACAATGTGTCTTGGTGAGTTTTTGGTGGGCAGATTGAGATAATTGGGTGTTTTGTTGACTTTTTGAATTCCAAGCTCCAGTTCATTCCTTAGACTTGGGAAATTCTTGTCCACTATTTGAAAATGCGTTCTAGTCCCTGCTCCTTTTCCTCACTTTCAGTAATGCCCATTATTCTTGTGTTTCCTCTCCTGATGGTATCAGTTAGTTCTTGTATTTCTCTTTCATTATTTTTTATTCTTTGGTTTCTCTCTTCTTCCTTCTGATATATTTCTATATTTCTGTCTTTAATATCACTGATCCTTTCCTTCATTTGGTCTACTCTAATTCCCAAGCTTGCTATTGCATTTTTCAACTCCGGCAGTGTATTTATCTTTAGAAGTTCTATTCTGTTCTTTTTTGAGGGTTTCAATCTCCTTTCTTTGCTCATCTAGTTGGTTTTTGCATTTCTTGAAATTGTTGATATGATTCATTTCGGAACTCATTGAGTTTTTTCAGAAGTACCATCCTGAATTCTCTGTCATTTAAGTAGCATATTTCTGTGTCTGCAAGCTTATTTTCTGGAGATTTTTCTCTTTCTTTCTGAGCTGCCTTGTCATCTTGGTTGTTCATGGTGTTTAATGGACTATTTCTCTGCCTGGGCATTAATGGAAGTGTGTACTGGTTCCCCCTCCCTCCCCTCAAATTATGTAATGGTCCCTAGCCTGTTGCAAATAATGTTTTTTTTTTC
This sequence comes from Rousettus aegyptiacus, assembly GCF_014176215.1. Lineage (NCBI taxonomy): Eukaryota > Metazoa > Chordata > Mammalia > Chiroptera > Pteropodidae > Rousettus > Rousettus aegyptiacus. The sequence continues at coordinate 64,492,660 of NW_023416312.1, read as the reverse complement.
TTTTGGTTCTCAGTAAGTGGCGTCTAAACCTCTTGGATCCCTGCTTTATTTAAAGTTTTAATAATGTCCTTTTTTTCCTTATAGATGTTTAATCATGCTCACTACCCTCAGTCTCAGTTCCTGTTACTATTAGTGACAATTTCAGTGGCGTTTTCTCAGATTCCCCTGGGACTCCACTGTTCTGTCTCGGAGAGTATGGGGCAGTGGCCTTCTGGGTTGGGAGATAGTGACTGCAGCTCAGCCTCAGTTTTGCAACTGTGGCTGGTAAAAATCAATTGTTGTTTCTCTGTCATCTTCTCTTTTCTGCTGTCCCTGTTTCTCTGCCTTCTGCTCTGATGATTGGGCACTGCTACCAGCTACGTGGAGCTCACAGCACTCTCAGGCAGGGCTATTCAGGGAATTCACCAATCCTTTTCCCCTCCCTCTCCTCTTCCAGGGAGCTCCAGCTGTGAGAAGCAGCTTCTTTATTTCTCCCAACCCACCACCTGACACCCAGGGTTCTGACCTGTGGTAGCTCTTATGTGAAGATCCTACACTCAAACTTGCTGGTGTGCAGTTTGTGTGTTTTTTTGTTGAGTTTTAAATGTTTAGCGTATTGTTGTTTCAAGGGGAGAGATCTGGGAACATCTCTCACACCGCCATGTTTAATCTAATTTCCTTTGCTTCAACCGTTGCCTCACTGTAGTTCACACAGCAACTAGAGTGAACCATCTTAAAAAGTAAATCAACAGATGTCACTCCTGTGTTCAAAACCATTCAATGTTTTTCCAAAATCAAATTATTTATGGTGGCCTATAAAATCTTACATGACCTGCCCCTGCAACATCTCTGACCTCATCATCAACTTTAATCTCCTTATTCACTCCATTCCACACTCTGGACTCCTTGCTACTCAGCCAAAACATCAAGTGTGTTCCATCACTTTTACTGCCTTTGCTCTTCCCTTTACCTCAAACATTCATTCATTCCCCAGATTACTACATAGCTTGCTCCTTCACAAAACTTTACCATACATCAGGATCACCTGAAAGGCTTGTTAAAACAAATTTCTGGGCTCCATTCTAAAATTTATGATTCAGTAGGTCTGGAAGGGGCAATAATTTGCATTCCTAATATGTTTCCAGGACTAATAATACTGGCCCAAGGACCACTGCTTTGAGAAACACTATGCTCAGAAGTCACCTAATGAGCAAAGCCTTCCCTGGCTTTCTAAAAAATAACAACCTGGCCCCAACACTTTTTGTCCTTTTTACCTTGCTTTATTTTCCTTCATAACACATATTATCTGAAAAATATGGATGTGATATTTATTTCCTTTCCCTCTGTTCCTTCAATCAGTTCTTCTGAGAAGGTATCTTAGATATCACCTCAGGCTCTTTGTTGAATTCTTTGTCAAACATCATGAGAGCAGGGATTTAGTATTACTTGTGGCTGTATGATACAGCCTTTATCCCCCATGTCTAACACAATGCTTAGCACATAGTAGGTGCTTAATACATATTTATTGAGTGAATGGTCAAAATAAAATGTTATATAGCCAACTTTCTGTGACCTAAGATTCTGGAGGACTTGCTCACAAGGGTAGCTCATTTCTTGGGTTATCTTTTGTGTCATTGTCACCTCTGCTACCGCTCATGCTGGAAATCACTAGTGATACCTGGAAAAAAACATTGGTTTGTAGAAGGAACACTGCGATGTAACTATTTCAGAAAACCAAATGGAGAAGGATAATCCCAACTGGAGCTAGTCCAACGCTTGTAATCAGTTGTTCTGAGAGCAATAATTTCATAGCTCTTTACTGAGTACCTGCCTGTGCAGGGGCTACAGAAAAGAATTAAACAAGAGACCTGTTCCCAGGCTGATGGCAGAACCAAATAGATTGAGTCAAATATGGCAAAACATCATTAGCAAAAAGGAAAGAGCAAGAACTTTTGCTTGAAATTGCCAAAAGGAAAAAAAATGAGGGTGGAGGGAGTCTTCACCAAGAATATGGTGTTTGAGCTGGGTCTTGAAGAATGATCAGAAGTTAGGTTTGTGGTAAATGGCAAAAGGGGGTAAGGAAGGCATTTTATACAAAGGATCCAGCACCGGCAGTGAAAAAGATGTGTGTGATAGTGGTGGCATTAAAAATATTTAATAATCAGTTGTACACAGACATCAATAAATCCAAATAGGTATTCTAACCAAGTAGATTAGATATAAGCCACAGACAAACTGGCATGGCTGTTATTGTAGCTTATCACTTGATTATCAGCTTCAAAGCGAGACCAGAGTATTACATAGATGCTGAGTAGTGTGGCATAGCTAATATTAATGTAATAATAATAGCTAACATTGAGTACTTACTATAATCTAGGCACTATGCTTTGCATGCTTTATCTTATTAGATCCTCAGTTAAGCCCTATACAGTAAATAGTGTTGCCATCCTCATTTTACAGATGAAAAATTGAGTATCAACAAGGTTAAACCATTTGCCTAAGATCATCTACCTCAGACATATTATAACTGGGATTTAAGCCTACACAGACTGACTCCAGAGTTTACATGCTTAACTAAAGTATAGTGCCTCAGGTAATGGCTACAACATAGGTTGCCTTTCTGATATTGTGGAAATATGCAAAGAGGTAAAATAGGTTGTCCTTCCCTTATAGGCATTATTGTTTGGTTGGAAAAACAAGACCCTCAGTCATGCAACCTAAGGAACATTGTAACGACTGTCCCACAGCAATATATGACACTTGCCAAATGAGTAGGACATATAGTGTGTGCTGTGTCTTTTCACTGAGCTTGCCTGGTCATGGAAGAAATGGAACTTGAGCTTGGTCTTGAGAAGTATGCAATAGTGGGAAGAATATGAAATTGGGTTTAGAAATGCTAGGGTCTGCTGACTAGCAGTGTGACCTGGGCCAAAGTAATTTCCTTCAGTGTTTTCATCTATAAAATGGTTGATTTGGATTATACTAGTAGTTCTCAACAGAAATTTTGGAAATTTTGAGGTATTTTGGAAATTGTGAGGGTGATTTTGGCTGTCAAAATGATTGGGAGAGGCTCTTAGGTAGGGGCCGGAAATGATAGGTGTTCTGTACACTACAAAGAATTGTCCTGCTTCTATATTTAGAAGACCCCTGGACATCCATGGAAGTGAAAACTCTGTTTATAAATTATCTGAGTCTAGAACACAACCACATTTTACATATTGAAATGCATTTTTCATAGTTTTATCATTATTGATGAAAGCTATCTAGTAAATAAAGCAGAGATTGAACTATTTTTTCAGAACTTTGTCGTGAGTTATCTACCATTTCAGAGAATCACCACACTAATAGAAACTCGATCATGTTATTTGAGTCACCAATACCATATTCCAGTATCATTATACTTCAGTAGGCTGTAGCATTTATGGCAATTCTGTCTTGAGCTGCTAGCTTCTGACAATTTCATTACATCTTCTCATATAGCCATGTATGAGGATTTACATATTGAGATATATATTGTTTCATTATAAATTTTTTTCTTTGTAATATAATTATGGCATAATATGTGTTTTAAATTATTGTTTACATTTTTATTATAACTTATTCCTATGAATTTCTTTTCAGAATAGCAAGAAAGAATAATAAATACCTATAATAAAAAATGGTATGCTGGTCTGATGAAGTTAAGAACTACTGTATTAGATAATCTCTCAGGGTCTTTCTAGTTCTACTTTTCTGTGTGTATAAGGAGAGGTTGGATTTTGAGGAGAAGGGGAAGATAACTCTAATCCCAGGGAGTGACATGGCCTGGTTGAGCAGGGGTTGGAGTGAACCCAGGCAAACCAGGATAGGGCAGAGACTTCCTCAGGGCCTGGTCTTTTGATCCATGGAAGCCACTCTATTTATCCCTCCCGCATCACTGTAACCCAAGACTCCTGGGGGAACTGCCAGGGCTGACATTACAGGAAATTGCTTATGATCGGTGGGGCTTCTCTGGTTACTTTCTTCAGTGACAGAGGACTGTGATGCTTTGCTGTCTGTTAACTGGGTGTCTTTGCCTCCTTGTTCTACAAAATTCCCAAGAAATCATAGTTTTGACTCTTTAAATTTTTGTTTAGCTCCTTTAATTGACATTTTCTCCCTGCCTTATTCAGCTCCCTTACCTCAGGCCTCATTGCTCTGTGCTAGAGTACTGGAAACTTTTGGTCAACGATAGATAGATCTCATGGGACACCCAAAAGCCATTGTTTAGAACTAGTCTATAGCTTTGAACAGACACCACTTCAACTTTGGCAATGCCTATTGAGTCCTCCTCCTCTAAAGCAGGTGCTTTTTATCATTTAGTAACATTTTTTTCTTCCTACTAATTATATGTGCTCTTTGAAGACTGTTTGGAAAGTACAGAAATATATGGAGAAGCAAATACAAATTATCCATTATCCCAAGAAATATAGTACTCAACATAGACAAAATGACAGCATAGGCAAAGGTTAAATTCAATACTACTCTGTCTCTCTGTTCTCTCTTCTATGATAGCCACCAGTTTCCTCCTCCCACAGTACCCCTTGATCTCATCCTTATGAAAACTTGCCTGTCCTACATATGATAAAATAGAGGGCAAACTGGAAAGTGTACAATAGCACTTACCATGTCAAAGGCATATAAGAGAGATAAAATATCATATATCAGGAAGGTGTTTGGAATCTAAAATAGCAATATTTTCTCATAGTTCTACCTTATTACTGAGGTGTTGTGGTGATAAAATGTTATAGGAATGTCTAAAGAGATAAGAGACCGTCTGAGAAATTCGCAGTGCTTCCTAGGACTTAGGAAAAGGCTCACAGTACAAAGAGGCAAGCATGATTAAGTATGAGGCTGGTTCATAAATATGCCCTTCTCTTTTGGAAAAAAAAAACAACATTAAACAAAAAAGTTGGATGATACTGAATCCATCTTAGAGATAAATGTTTTGTTACAGATAATAGTTAGAATTTATGTTTTGCTTTTTCTCCTAGATGGATAGGGTCAGAATGTTAGTTTCCACATTTTTGAGTTCTGACATAGAGGGTCTGGTAGACAGAGGACATAGAAAACACTAAGGTATAAGGGCTAAGGTCAAGGCTTCGAAGTTAGTCAGACTTGGGTTCAAATCCCAGTTTCACTCATGTGGTCATCAAACATTCTGTATGTGCCATCCACTGTTTTAGACATTGGGGATACAATGCTGGACAACACAGATGAGGTCCCTACTAAAATGCAGCTTACATTCTAGTGGGGGGTGGGGAGAAGACAGAATTTTAATGTGGAAAAGGTAATGTAGCAATATAATTGGAAGTAACTGGGGGCTGCCTTAGGTTGAATTGTCGGGAAAGGACTCTCTGAGAATAGACAATCGAACCGAGATCTGGATAATAAAAAGGAGGCCTGCACAAGGAAAAAAAATGTAAGAGAAGAACATTCCAGGCAGAATTAACAGCCAAGGCAAAAACCCTGAGACAGAAACATACTTAAGTTTTTAAAGAATAGAATGAATACTTTTGTGATTGAAGCAGAGTGAGTCAGGGAGAGAATGAGGAGATGAGGTTGGAGAGGGTCTGTGTATGTCAGGTTATTTGGGGGCCTTGTAGAAATTCAGCTAGTGATAATCATCATCATCATAAAACAGAGAAGAAAAAAAGGAAGTTGGGGAGTTTGAGGGATTTGGGTCAGACTAACTGGGCGCAGGATATAAGTGTAAGGTTTGAATTATGTGCTAAAAGTAGAGCCTGAGGAGAACAGTTCTCATAGCAGAGTACATTATAGCTATTTTCATCTATCATCATATTTCTAGCATTTGAATTTCTGTCAAGTTCTCTGCTACTTTCTCAATTGGTGCAAAAACCTAAGTCCAGTGGGAACAGGGATATGTTAGGGGTCTATTTCCAGACCCATGTAGAGAAATTCTTTTGTATTTTGTGACTGGAATTTCTACCAATGAAGGAGTATCTGAGTCACAAACCAGCTACCAAACTGGCTATTTAGTGAGGTATAGACCTGACCTAAAAGGTTGCTAGCTTAAGATGACTTTTTATTTCATGTTACTCTTGACATCAAATGAGATGATTAAAGCCATTCCAAATTTACCTGGTTAGAAGTGTGGATAAGGATTAAGTTCCTTGAGGCAACATTGCTTCTTAGTTCACACGGTTTACTAACTTTTTTCTTTTTCTTTTTTTAATAGGGAGAGAAGTCCTATGGAAAGCCATGTGGAGGCCAAGACTGCAGTGAGGGCTGTAAATGCTTTCCTGAGAAAGGAGTGAGAGTAAGTTGCTTCTTTCATTATTGAAAAACAAGTAATCACAGGAGCTGTTATGTGGAATGTGTGTGTTTTCTTTACAATTAAATGCTTAGAATTTTCTCTTATGAACTCGTGGAACAAGGAAACTGATGAGGACCAGCTGGAAGGATCTTTGCTAACTAATAATAGGCAGAACTAGATTGGTCAAAGTCTCTGGGGGACCAGGAAGAGATTTTCTTCATTGACTTAATGCCAAGGTTTCCTCAAGATTTCATCTGGAATATTTCCAAAATCCAATTAGGTTGTGTAGAATCAGATTATGATATGTTATTAGATATGTGTAAATTGTCATAGCTCATTTATATCCACGTGATCCTTCTCTATCACTCTGGGGACCAAGTAGTCCAATTGTTATCTATAGATTAGGGATATTATTTGTCCAATATCAAGGGTACAGGGTAGCTGTAAAGTCCAGAAATATAGTTGACTATACATAAAGAGTGATTTATAGATATTATATTAAAACATATGGTATGTTTTAAAATATTATCTGATATAGTCAATGTGTTGTCCCTTATTAGCAATGTGCAATTCAAATTGTTGTGCAAACTGCAATGAACATAGTACACTAACATTGCATTTCCATCAATCACATATATGCATATGTGATTCATTAACCCAGATGATCTGTATTTCTGATTTTTCACTGAATAAACTTGCATCTTTGTATAACTCAGAAAAACTATTCAAGGGAGTTCAATTTGTAAATATATATATGGTTTCCAGAATTGATGGCCACAGTGTGGAATTCAGATCTTCCAACTTCTAGGATTGTGTTTGCACTTTCACCACACTCAGACAAGACTAAGAGCTTACACTGTCAAAGGAAAACAGCATAAACAGGTCAACCAAACCCTCAAAAGCATTAAAGTGAAATGTCAAAGCTATGCCAGAATTTGGAGTAAGAGAATAAAAAGTTATCTCCTCATCAAAAGGGACCAGATCCATTTTACATTAAAGGCATAGACTTTGAGAATCATAAAATAACAGAAAGGGAAAATATCTTAGTAAGCTCCTCATCTTATCCACTGATTGTACAGAGACTTTGAGAAGAAAAATGACTTCCCAGGGTCACATAGCAAACTGAGGAGAAATTCAGGCAATTACCTGGGTCCTTTGATTTCTCGTCTATTTACTTTACCCACTACTGTTCCACAGGTAAGTCATGTTCACTATAGCTACTGAGACCCATGTTATTGCCTTTGATCTACAACCAGAAACACTTTAAGAAAAAATAATTCTATAAGAAATATATTAATAGATTCTTAAACAACATCAAACAATGAAAACAAAGTAAAAGTCTCCCTTGATGCTCTCTCAGTCCCGCTATTTTCTTTCAGGTCTTTTTCTGTGCATGAACAGAGATATGTACAAATATGTATGAAAATAGTTTCATGTGTATATTCTGTGCCCTTTTTTCCCTTTGGTCGCTTAATACATCCTTAATTTTTTTTCCTCTCCCTCATAGTTCAATTCAGTCATTCCTTTTTGATGAACACTTTAGTTGTTTCCAAGTTTTTGCTATTTAAAACAAAAAGGTAGTGCTGCAGTGGAAATTCTTATGCAGGCCTCCTTGTGGTCGTCTCCAGCATAGATACTAAGGCTCAGAGTTACTAAATATGAGGGTTATAAGCATTTTTAATTTTCAAAGCTAATGTTCAATTATCCTACAAAGTATCTATTCCAATTTACACTCCAATCAGCATTATACAAGAGTGCCAGTGTTTCTACACCCTTGCCAGCACTTGATATTTTTGATAACATGGGTGAAAATCATCCCAATTCCCAAGTACTTGTGATTTTAAGTGTCTTTTCACATAGTCATTGCATTTTTGTATTTCTTTGTGAATTTTCTGGACATATCCTCTACCCACGTTCCTAAGAGGTAATTATTATTGACTTACTTTATCTCTGCGAAGAAACGGCGAATAAAATGGCTCAAGTGGAAACAGATGAGGTTTAAAGTTTGACACAAAAAGGTATTTCCTGATGGGTTGTTGGAGTCAAGAAGTGGTTAGTTAGACCTCACAGCCATGGAATTGAGAAGCAGCCCTGAATTGTTTGTTGGGTTGAGGAGCCTTTAAAAACAGTAAATTTTAGTATATATCAGAATGGAGGTTAGTTCTACACTAGTCAGACATGCCTATGCTGACCTCTTTTTTTTAACCCCTGGCTGAGAATTTTAATCTTTGAAAATGGAAAGCAATGAATTTCCTCTGTAATAACCCTCATTTGGGTTCCATACATCTGGAGCCCAAGTCTGGCTTCTCTTTTGAAAACATGAGTAGTTGAAGGGGCATGGGATAGGAGAAAATAGAAAATCATCATGGATATTTTTTTCCTTCAATATTTAAAATACTCAGAATCTGCATAGTTAAACAGGTTTCCAAAAGTTTATTTGTGAAGCCTGAAGTTTCTGGGAACATTTAATAAGGTTATTGAACTGGACCAAACTGTATTTCATGAGTCAAGAGAGCAAGGATGTCCTATTTCCCAAGTAGATCAGGAGGCCAGTGCTTATGGGGTTGACCCTGTGAACATGGATGCTTGAAGCTGCCTGCAATGCCAGGGCCCATTATGTCATCCTTCCTACTCTCCTGCGTTCTCAGGGCCAAGCAGGATTGTTTAAACTGGCCCTAGCACTGTTGACTCAGCAGGGCAGCCCCGCAGCACCCCTTTTATGCAGATGTCAGAAAGATTTGAGACTGCTTTCCTTAACTGAGGAGAGGGCCCCATTTGGATTTTAAGCTGTTTCTCTCGACCTCTGCAAGGTGTGAGGGGATTGAATGTTAGGTCACCCCAGAGATATGCCACAGCCCCTTGAAGGCCTGCCTCCTGAATTGGGGAGACATCAAGCACAAAGCTTGCTTGGCAGTGTGTACTTTTCCTTTGCCAAAGGCCTTTTTAACTGACTAGGACATTTACATAACACCTAGCATTCCTGAACAACTGCAACCCAACTCTTTGTGGCTTAAGCTATCTTGATTTTTCAATGTATGTCCTGCCTCATAAAAGCCCTTTCCTGGTATTAGTACATTGCTTTGTACTTTCCAAAGCATCTTCTCCCAGGGTGTGTATTATTATCTGTATGCTACAAATGAACTGGTAAGTGACTTGCCCAAGATCACGAACCTGTTACTGGCTAAATCTTATTTATCCTACATTAGGAGTATGTCAACTTTAAAAAATGGCGTGCCTAGTAATGTTAAATAAAGTGGTTTTCCCTGGATATTTAAATTTGGATTTAATGTTTAATCAGTTTTCCTCCTTGGGGGTAAGTGTTATCTGGAAGAACTATTATTTTGAGTTGTTCCCCTCCCTGGTATTTTTTTTGTGCTATTGGATTTAACAAAACATTTTAAGTTGACATTTCCAACCCTTCCCCTTTTCCCTACAGGATTTGAAATCGTTATACTCCATTGGTGTGTTTGTCTGAGTTAGGAGCACGTGGAACTATTTGTTTTGTTCTGAGCCTACTATTCTTTAATACTATTTTAGGGATTTCCCCATTTTAACATTGTTCTGGTGTTTATATACAGCATGGTGAGCTCCTAATTATTCATACAATATAAAGGAGCATTATTACAGATAATACCAAACCACAGGAAATGTTTGGATTCACCCTTAAATAAGAACTATTTGCCTCAGTCTTATAGCTTGAGAAGCTATGTTCTAGCTAGAGAGTTTATAAGGCAAACCCGAGTTTAATGCAAAGCAGCCAAGGTTTCTTAATTCCTTATCTTCTGTTTGCGTTCTGCTGTTTATCTGTCAAAAAATCTATTTCCCATGAGTTCCAGAGTCTAGATGCATTATCCGCTACTACTTCAATTTACTCTCCTCTTTCAAACAGCTGGCGTTCTCTGTGTCATCTGACTGTCATGGCTACCAAGAGCCCTTTCCATTTTCTTCTGAATTAGGCCATTCTTGTGTACATTTTTACTTCTCCCTTTATCACCAGACCTGTTCCGTAACCAACCACTACCACACACACCCGTGGCCTTATCCTCTACTGCTTCAAAGTGAAAGATCATATTGCACATGACCTTCTTGGGTGGCCAGGCCTTGCTCCAGTTGCCTGTACACAAGTTCTTGCCTTCATTGCCCAGTAACTCTTCACCTCTCTGAGAACTGGCCTACTGATAACACTGGTCACCATTCACTTGCTGCCAAATCCAATGGACATATTTCATTCTTCCTTGAATTCTTGCTATAAAAGCTATCTCCTTCTTTCCTGAAATGCTCTGTTCCCTGGAATCTCTAGTGCTATTCTCTCCTAGTTCTTTTCCTACTCTGATTGGTATTCCCCAGGGTTCTGCCCTCATCTTGATTATGTTTTCACTGCAGGCCTCTCCCGAGATGGTTTCATATATTCCAGGGACTTCAGCTACCACCTTTACAGTGATAAATATTAAATCTCCATCTTGGGACTTTTGGAGAAACATGGCATAGTCAGAGATGTCTCCATATCTATCCCCTTGAAACAACAATAAGCTGAATATGTTAAACTCAACAAAAAAAACACCCGAACTACACACCAGCACATCTGAGTATGGGATTTGAGCATAAGAGCTACCACAAGTCAGAACCCCAAGTGTCCAGTAGTGGACTGGGAGAATAAAAGAAGCTGCTGCTCGCAGTTGCCAGAGCTTCCTGTCAGAAAAGGTGCAGTGAATTCTCTGAAAAGCTCTGCCAGGGAGTGCTGTGAGCTCCACATGGCCAGGTGCAGTGCCCAGTCATCAGCGCAGAAGTCCGAGAAATGGGGGTGGAAGAAAGGCAGAGATGGTAGAGAAACAATTGATTTTTAACAGCCATGGTTACAAAACCAAGGCTGAGCCACAAACCGCCTGCCCCACCCCAGAGGGCCCCAGCACCTATATGAAACTGATTACTGTGGAAACCCAGGGGAATCTGAGCAAATGCTGCCAAGACTCACTGACACTGACAGGGACTGAAATTGAGGGTAGCGAGCATGATTAAATATCTGTAAGATAATAAAAAGGCATTTCTAAGGTTTTATATAAAGCAGAGATCCAACAGGCTTAGACGCCACCTACTGGAAACTAAAAGAAAAGTGTCTTCTTTGCAGCAGGCTAAAGAGAAACCTTTATATAATAAATCTTCTTTCTGGAAAAAAAGGAGAATATATTTCCATTAATGCCCAGGTGGATAAATAGTCCATTAAACACCATGACAACCAAGATGACAAGGTAGCTCAGAAAGAAAGAGAAAATCTCCAGAAAATAAGCTTACAGACATAGAAATATGCAACTTAAGTGACAAAGGATTCAGGATGGTACTTCTGAAAAAACTCAATGAGTTCCGAAATGAGTCATATCAACAATTTCAAGAACTGCAAAATAACAACTAGATGAGCAAAAAAAGGAGATCGAAACCCTCAAAAAGAACAGAATAGAACTTCTAGAGATAAAAAAATACACTGCCAGAGTTGAAAAATGCAATAGCGAGCTTGGGAAATAGAGTCGACCAAATGGAGGAAAGGATCAGTGATATTGAAGACAGAAATCTAGAAATATATCAGAAAGAAGGAGAGAGAAACCGAAGAATGAAAATAATGAAAGAGAAATACAAGAACTAGCTGATATCAGGAGAGGAAACATAAGAATAATGGGCATTACCGAAGGTGAGGAAAAGGAGCAAGGACTAGAAAACATTTTCAGATAATAGTTGAAGAGAATTTCCCAAATCTAAGGAATGAACTGGAGCCTGGAATTCAAAGAGGCCACAGAAAACCCAATTATCTAAACCCAAAAAGGCATTCTTGAAGATACATTGTATTAAAATTCTCAAAAATAAATGAAAAAGCTAGAATTCTCAGGGCAGCCGAGGAGAAGATGTTAACTTATAAAGGAAAACCTTTTGGATTATCCTCAGATTATCAGCACAAACCTTACAAGCCAGAAAAGAATGAAATCAAATATTTAAACAATTAAGTGAAAAGAACCACCTGCCTAGAATAATACATTCAACTAAGCTCTCCTTTAGATATTAAGGAGAAATTATGACCTTTCTAGACATACAAAAATTGAGGAAATTCACTACGAGGCCTATACTACAGGAAATAGTGAAAGGGGTCAGCTCACCTTAAACATAATTAAGAGTAAGGTGATTATCAAGCAAATAGAAACAGAAGAGTGCAACCCTTACTAAGAACAGGGCATTATAAACTTAAATAATAAGAAGAGAATTGTTGTAGCAAGATATTAATGAACGTTCAGCATTCATAGAGACAAATTGACACAAATAAATAAAATCAGGGATGAAAAAGGGGAAATTACCACTGACATTGCAAAAATACAAAAGATCATACAATAATGCTGTGAAAAAGTATATAACACCAAATTTAATAACGTAGAAAAATGGACCAGTACTTAGAAAAATACAATCTTATTAGACTGAATCAAGAAGAACTGAAAAATCTAAATAAACTGATCAGCAGTGTGGAAATTGAAACAATCATCAAAAACCTACTGAAAAGTATAAGTCCAGGACCAGATAGCTTCACCAGTGAATTCTACCAAACATTCAAAGAAGATTTATTACCTATTTACTCAAACTCTTCCAGTCAAACTCTTCCAAATAATCAAAGAGAAGGCAATACTTCTCAACTCATTCTATGAGGCCAGTTTTACTCTGATAACAAAACCTGGTAAAGATAACACAGAAAAAGAAAACTATAGATCAACATTTCTCATGAACACAGATGCAAAAATCCTAAATAATATTCTAGCAAACCAAATACAGCAACATATTAAAAATATTTTACACCATAATCAAGTGGACTTCATCCAAGGAGCACAGGAATGGTTCAATATACGCAAATCGATTAATGTGATACACCACATAAATACATTTACAAAACGAGAATCATATGATCATATGAATACATGCAGAAAAGCCTTTAACAAGTTACACCATCTATTTATGATAAAAAACACTTAATGAAATCGGTATAGAAGGAAAGTACCTTAACATAATAAAGGCCATATATGACAAACCCTTAGCCAACATTTTACTTAATGATAAAGAATAAAAAAAAACCTTCCCTCTAAGATCAGGAACAAGGCAAGGCTGTCCACCAGTGCCACTGTTATTCAATATAACATTTGAGTTCCTAGCAAGTGCAAGCAGACAAGAGAAGGATATAAAATGCATCCAAATAGGAAACGAAGAAGTCAAACTGTCACTATTTGCAGATGACATGATTCTCTATATAGAAAACCCTAAAGACTCCAGAAGAACACTACTAGAAAAAATAAGCAAATACAGTAAAGTCTCTGGATACAAAGTCAAAGTTCAAAAATCCTTAGCTTTCCTATACTCTAATAATGAAGTGAAAGAAAAAGAAGTGAAAAAATTAATTCCTTTTGCAATTGCAACAAAAATAAAATATCTAGGAATAAATTTAATGAAACAAGTGAAGGACCTATATAATGAAAACTACAAGACCCCATTAAAAGAAATTGGAGAAGATACAAAGAAATGGAAAGATATTCCATGTTCTTGGATTGGAAGAATCAACATAGTTAAAATGAACTTATTGCCTAGAGCGTTATACAGATTTAATGCAATCCCCGTCAAAATCCCATCAGTAGTTTTTAAAGAAATGGAGCAAAAAATCATCAGATTTGTATGGAAGCACAGAAGACCCCAAATTGCCAAAGCCATCCTGAGAAAAAAGAATGAGGCTGGAAGCATCATTCTGCCCTATTTCACCTTATACTACATAGTGACAGTAATCAAAATGGCATAGTATTGACAGAAAAACAGACACCTGAACCAGTGAAACAGAATCAAGAGTCCAGAAGTAAAGCCATATTTATAAGGGAAAATAATTGTCGACAAAGAAGCCAAAAACAGACAGTGGAGAAAGGAAAGCCTCTTCAATAAATGGTGCTAGGAAAACTGGAAAGCCACCTGCAAAAGATTAAAACTAGGTTGTCGTCTATTACCACAAATCAAAAGTAACTAAAATGGATTAAGGACATGAATGTAAAACCTGAAACAATAAATTGCATAAAAGAAATAGGGACTAAACTCAAGGACCTTGGACTTAAAGAGGATTTTATGAATTTGTCCTCAACAGCAAGGGAAGTAAAAGCTAAAATAAATGAATTGGACTACATCAAACTAAAAAGCTTCTGCTCAGCCAAAGAAATTGTCATCAAGGTAAAGAGACAACCAATGAATTGGAAAATACATCTGCATGCAAGGCTTCCAATAAGGGCTTAATATCCAAAATATACAAAGAACTTATACAAGTCAATGATGACAAAAGAAACACAAATAATCCAATCAAAAAATTGGCGGAGGGCCTGAACAGATACATCTCCTTAGAGGACATACGAATGGCCAACAAATATATGAAAAGATGTTCACCATCGCTAGCTATTAGGGAAATGCAAATCGAAACCACAATGAGATAGCATCTCACACCTGTTAGAAGAGCTATAATCAACAGGACAAATAGTAACATAAGTTGGAGAGAATGTAGAGAAAAAGGAACCCTCGTACACTGCTGTTGAGACTGCAAATTGGTACAGCCCCTTTCCTCTCCTTGTTCTTCTCTTTCCTCCCTGGTCTTTAATTTCCTCTTTTCTCCTTCCAGGCTCCTTTCTCTCTTGCTCCAACACTTCTTATTCTCCATCCCTCACTTCCATTTGCTCAACTGGGGCCTTCTCACCCAGTTTCTCCTCTTTGTTTTCAGTTGACGATAATCACTTCCTGTGTCACCAGTCCATTTTTTTGTCATCTATTAACTGACATGAAACTATACCAGATATCAGAAAGTGTTGCTGTGATGTGCTTGATAGAAACATCTGGCTTATCTAGAGATCCTAAATCTCAGAGTATGGATCGGTAGTTTCCAAAATTGTGGGACGGGGCCAGGGATACAGTGGCACATGCAAGTCAATCTATTGGGATGTAAAAGAAAGTATTACAACTTCCATTTCCATTTAAATTGAGAAAATATAGACAGTAATTAAGATTTAGATTAAGTGATTTAATTTAAGTAAAGTGCTTAAAACAGTGTGTAGTACACTAAATGCTATATAAAAGTAATAGCTATTACTATTACTATTATTAAGCCTTTCAAATATGTAATATACATATTGTCACTGACACCCTCACCAGGCAGGTCTGTCCTCAACTTTCCTGTTGCATATCCTTTGTAAGGTATTCTAAGGGAAGAGTGGGAGCCCACAAGATGAAAGGGCTGACCCTGGGGCCCTCATTTTTTTTCTGTATGTATACCAGTGATATTGCTATTTCCTTCAGTCCAGTGAAGTGGATTTATGGATTATATTACCTAACTGCATTAACCTTCACAAAATAGACAAGTGACTTAAGAATATTCTTGCAAATAAACCATGTATTAAATATAATAGCAATAATGCAAGCACATGAAAATGGCAGTGCTCACACTTCCCCTCCTCCTAGAATGAGTTGTCCGTCAGCCTCATTATTAGGCAAAAACCACAACAATCTAATTATACCTGAGATGAAATTGGCAAAAACAATGCAAGAGCAATCAAGAAGACTATATGGAATATGGATTTACATCCATTCCTAATAATGAAAGATCTTGCCCTAAGTGTATATCGTGCCTTGAAATATTAGCTAACAATAACTAATAATATAATAAAGTCAAGATGAACAAAACACTTGACATGTTATTTATTTCATCTTTCATTCTTTTACATTTTCTATTTATATATAAACATATGTATAATAAATGATATACATGTCCTACTCTACATATATATGTATATACATGCTATGAAACACACAATGCTCTTGCCAGCTTCTTCTCAGGCATAATTAGATTGTTGTGGTTTTTGCATTATTGCTATTATATTTATATTTTACTTAAAAAAATTTGAGCATGATATATATATATATATATATATATATATATACTCAAATTTTTTAAGGAAAAATGGTGTCCAATCTGAAACATTTAGAGACCACTAGCCCAGGCTATACTTAAAATAGATGGGCACCCACAAGCGGAGACAAAAGAACTTTGAAGAAGAGAAAAATAACTGTCCCTAAATCTCTTGCTTTTTCTCTGTAGAAAAACCATGCCATCAACTTTAAAGCTTCACCTTGACAACTTTATGTGAAATAAAGCAATGGGGAGCTCAGAAGTTGGGAGAAGTGAGATAGCAAAGAAATTTAAAAATATAAAATCTCAAGCCCGAGAGGTCAGAGCCAAGTCCCAAGTGGCATATTATAATTTATAAAAGGCTCTCCCAGCATGCTTGTAAATGCTCTTTTCCTTGCTGTAAATGTGCAGACACTTAGAAGAATCAGTTTTGGAGAGGTTTACAAGACTTTCCCAAGGTCCCTTGTAAGTGGCATAGCTGAAATTTGAATCAAGTATTCCATCTCCGTACTCAGCGTTCTTTCCACCATGTTAAATGGCCTCTTAATTCCATTGTCAGAACAATCTGAGCTCATTGTGGTTGGATTGTTGTGGATGGAGGAATACTTGTAGAGAAAATCTTCTAAGAAGATGTAGACAAGATATCAACAAATCCATTATCCTTCCCCTCCCTAGTGAGAAGTAATTCCGATTATATGTACAGCATCTGTTTATATACTCATCTGGGTATTTTAATGTTTTCTTGACATTCATGTCTTTTAAAAGTTAAAGAAATGAAATCCATGCAAAAGGGAGGCCTGATTTTCATCTGTGATTACAAGTTTTGTGAGGAGTCACATCAGTTTTTGCAGCTCTGACACATGTCTCTCCCATTATGTAGGCTACTCACTGCAATGGAGTTAGAAATGCATGTAGATGAAATTACCAAATATATGTCAGGAAAGTAAGTTGGTGTCTATTCTGAGAAGACTTGCATTAATGGAAGCCTTCTAAAAATATTTAACAAAATTAATTGCATGACATCTCTCTTAAGCTAGAGTACAAAAGTCAATGGTGGTGGGGGGGGAATGTGCATTACATTGAAGAAAATTGCTTCACTGTCATCTTTTCTAAAAAGATTTTATTTTAACAAATGAACTGCATGACCAATTATTTAATGACCACCTTTACTTATGGATGTAGAAGTCCTAGACTGTGCTCTATATTCTGTTTTTCTCATTGTGTTGTGTGAGGTTCAAGCCTACCAGACAAACATTTAAGAAAGCGTTCTGGGGGCTAAATACTGGTGCAGGTACTATGGAGAATGCAAATATGTTATAAGCCACAGACCTCTACTTAAGGGACTACACACACGCACACACACACACAACAGCAGCAGCAGCATTTAACTATACAATACTGCATCTGGATTGAAAGTCCGGCTGAGCACAAGTCTTCAAAAGGAGATATTGGTATGGACTAGAGTGATTAAGCAACTCTTTTTAAAAAAATATGGTGAAAAAAAGTTTCTTAGGAAGATTAACTTGGTGGGGGTTGTTCAGGGTGGATTGGAGTGAAAGATATGATAGGTAAATAGAACACTTAATTTTAGAGGGTAAGTGTCAAGTCCAAAATTTTCTAGCACAACAAAATAGAAAGTTTGCATTTTCTGCTACTCAGCTCCTATTTTCCTTCGAAAGATTCTCTACAACCTTGAACACACACACAAACACACATAAACACTCACCTTATATAGTGATTTGATGATGAGAGCTTATCTTCATTTTAGGTGAATGTATCATCTTTTAATTTTTTTTTAATTAGCTGGAGGATGGTGCTAGTTCTTTTCCCTCATATCTCCATTGGTTAGTTTCTACTGATTCCAACTGAGGAAAAGTCATCCTAAAACAAAGTGGAATCTGCAACACTGAGATGACAATATCTTGATTACAGAGAGTACTGAGATGCTTCTCTCCATGAGATGCTAAGAGCTCCTGCATTTACTACAGTGCCCAGTAAGAAAGAGCAATCTGTTTTCTACTTCACACATTT
The DNA here is from genome assembly GCF_014176215.1 of Rousettus aegyptiacus. Taxonomy (NCBI): domain Eukaryota; kingdom Metazoa; phylum Chordata; class Mammalia; order Chiroptera; family Pteropodidae; genus Rousettus; species Rousettus aegyptiacus. The sequence goes on along the minus strand of NW_023416312.1, from coordinate 64,474,409 downwards.
TGACTCACATGTGTCTACTTGATACATATGAGTAAAAGGTAGGGTTTGCGGAATCATGAAAAAGGAAGTCATTGTTTCACATAAGACAAATTTTAAACTTGTTCAGCAGAGAAACCTATAGAGTACCTTAGAATTTTGCCCTTATCCTGAATAACCAGCTATAACCATAGCAGGCTCATACTGTGCACATGGCTAAGTACTTGGCTTTGCTGTGGCAGTTTTTATACTTTTTATCCTCATCTTTACAAGCATAGTTTTACTCTTTAATTTTTTTTAAAACCAAAGGAAAAAATGCTCATTTATTTAGACACTAGGAGGTTAATATATATGTTTGGTTATCGTGCATATCAAAGAAACCATGGCATCTGTCCTTGTACATGTCTTTGCTAGTTCAAGTAATTGCTGTGACTTGGCATTCCACTGCTTTAGTTAGGTTCCCGCTTGGAGCTGACACTAGTCAACGAGTGCTGCCCACTTCATATGTTGCTGGGGAAATGCCAATAAAGCTAGGAGCAAAGGAGGGAGCTGTGAAGAAACATGCTGTGGGGCACAGAATGGAATGAGGGGTAACTAGAGTTCAGGATCCAGGTTTCCCCGGAGAGAGACAAAAAAGAAAGCAAACAAAGGGAAGAGACAGGTCTGTACAAGCTCCCTAGACAGGGCCCCTTTGCTGTAAGAACAGAGCTTTAGACTTCACAAAGCCCTGGTAGGGAAGGGAGCCTGAGGTTAAAGATAGTCTTTGCAATTGAGTCGAAGAATTACTAACTAAGCATACATATAGAGAAAAGCCATACATGTCCATATGAAGCAACATTTATTATTCTTAAACTCATTCAGATACTTTATGAATTTATAAATATACTGAAACCTGTATATCTAGATAGATACTAATATTGATCCTCACAGACCCCAAAGGTACTCACCCTCACACAGATAGAAACAGAGACTCAGAGAGGCTCAGCAGCACAAAAACACCTAGAGTTTCATGAAGCCTAGCTTGGGCTGTTTTTGGAGGCATGGTTTGAGTTTAGTGACCTGACAAAACCAGTTATTGGAAATGGGGGCCCATGGCTCCAGTGATTGGCACCAGAGTAAGACAAACTAACTTCTATGATTTTGCCTTCCAAATATGGTCCAAACCTAGCTCAAGCTCTGAGAGTTGGATGGAAGACTGTCTCCTCCCTCTCATAAAATGAAGAGCCTGGCTTGAAGTCCCCCAATGTCCCTTGGAGAAACAAGAGTGTGAAACCAGAGTCCTCTATCCTCTGCTTCCTCCTTTATCCCAAGTTCATTTACAGCCTAATGACAAACCATCCTCAGGCCCCAGTCTGATCAGCCTGAGTTTCCCAGATCCAGCCCAGGATCCAGCATGGACTCTTCACATTGCCCTCAGAAGTCCCTGCTCAGGATCCCCAAGCACAGCACCCACTCCCACACCCAGCCATGTCCCAAGGCATCTGATGGCCAGCAGGTGCCTTGGATGGGCCGTCTCAGGTCAGTTCACCAGGCTGCCACTGAGGGGAGGGGCACTGCCTAGTCAGGCAGGAGAGAGTGGTTCCAGGAGGAGTGACAGAACTTCCTTCGCAGCCCAAGGGGGGAGGGTGGCCACCCTAGCTCAAGGTGGTCATTAACCATTGGCCCACCACCTCATTGTGTTCATGGCCCAAACCAGAGTGGCTGTCAGCCCTTAGCTGTGGGAGAAACCAGTTGGGAAGAAGCAAACACAACACAAAACAAGTACAGCCTGGGAACTTTGGACCAGCTTCCAAACTGAAATTCCTCAGATGTCCCTTGAACCACACCCCCCAAAGTCTACTCATGACCAAAGAGAGGGTATTAGACTCCAGGGTCAGGGTGGCAGAGCCAGAAGGCACCTCAGGCATCATCATCCAATTATTTCATCTTTTATGTGGGATCAAAAGTGGGGAAGAGAATTAAACTCTAACGAGTTTTTCTTAACTCCTTTTCTTGATTATGAAGGCCAGATGTGTGTGCTTGTGAGAGAGAGAGAGAGAGAGAGAGAGAGAGAGAGAGAGAGAGAGAGAGAAAGAGAGAGAGAGATTGGAGAGAGACAGACAGACAGACAGAAAATATGAAAGCCTGGACCAGGAACTTGTGACCAGGAATGCCCTTAATCCCAGTGGCCAGATATCCTTCTCACTTCTCAATGATACACAGGTACCCAGAACAGGGTAGGGAAAACTTTCCATCTGGGTAGTACAAATATGTGCAGTGGCTGAGAGCATGGATTTTGGAGCAAGATAAACCAATCTTTTAAAACCCAGCTATTATTTACTAGGTGTGTGATATTAACCCAGTGGTTTTCAGCCAGGGGCAATCTTGTACTCCCAGGGAACACTGGGCCACGTCTGGAAACATTTAAGGCAGCTATAATTGGTGGAGTGCTATTGGTATAAGGTATGTAAACGATGAATGCTGTTAAACATCCTACAATGCTTAGGACAACCTGCACAAAAAAGAATTATACAGCCCAATGTGTCAGTAGTATCAGGGCTGAGAAACCCTGTGTTAAGCAAACAGCTGAACCATTCTGAGTTTCAGTTTCTTATTTATTTATTTATTTATTTATTTATTTATTTATTTATTTATTATTTTTATGGTGACATTGGTTAATGAAATCCAATATTTTCAGCTGTACATTATAACAGTAAGGCATATATATATATATATGTATATATATACACACACATACATATATATACACATACATACATATATATGTATATATATACATGCACATATACATATATACATATATATACACGCACACACATTTGCACTGTGTTTTTGCCTCCCACAATAGAGTTCTTTCTGTCACCACATATTTGACCCCCTTTACCATGTCTACCTCCGCCCCTTCCCCTCTTCCCTACTCATATCCATGAGTCTCTGTCCTGTTCATTTGTTACATTTTTAGTTTATATCTCACATATAAGTGATATCATGTGATTTTCAACTTTTTCTGTCTGGCTTATTTCGCTTAGTATAATTATCTCAAGATCCATCCATGTTGTCGCAAATGGCAGTATTTCGTCTCTTCTTATGGATGAGTAATATTCCATTTTATATCTGTACCACAGCTTCTTTATCCAATCATCTATCGTAGGACACTTCAGTTGCTTCCATGCCCTGGCCACCGTGAATAATGCTGCTATGAACATTGGTGTGCAAATATCTTTTCCGATATGGGTTTTTAAGTCTTTCCAGTAGAGGGATTACTGGATTATATGGTAGATTAATTCTTAGTTTTTTGAGAAACCTCCATACTGTTTTCCATATTGTGAGCTTCAGTTTCTTAATCCGTGACCTGGAATAATGGTACCTATCCCACAACATTGTTAGGATAATTAAATATGCTAATACACATAAATAAATTAGCATAACACCTGGGACAAAGTAAGTGCTCTATTAATTATTAGCTTTTAGTATTATCAAGCCATACCTTAATTCCATCTTCTATAGTTATCATCCCATTTCTCTTCTCTCCTTCCAGCATAACTCCTTCAAATAGTTGTTTATACTCAAAATCTCCACTTTCTTATTCTTTCTTAAACCTATTCTAATCAAATTTCATTGCCACCACTACTTTCTTATAAAGGTCACCAATGACATTCACATTGTTAATTTCAGTGATAGTCTCTCAGTCTTCATCTTGCTTGACTTGTCATCAACATTTGAAATTGCTTTTCATCCCCTCTTTCTTGAAAAAGTGTCTTTGCTTGCCTTCCAGGATACCACTCCCTTAATTATCCTCCTACCTCAATAGAGAAAGCTCCTCAGTCTTCTTTGCTCCAAGAGGAGAGGAACTTGGTGTGATCTGTTTTGTTTTGTTGAATAAATGAATGAATTAATGAATGAATAATATTTACTGTGAGGAGTATATGAGATTGTGTACATGAAGTGCTTCATATTAAACACTTAATAAATAGTCATCAATTCTACTACTACTACAACTGTTATAATTGATGCTATTATTATTCTCCCCTACTGGGCTATGAGCCCCTTGAGCATAGGAATAATATTTAGCTTATTTCGGTCTTACCTTGTATACAGCTTTATTCAGTAAAAGAGTATATATCCAAGTCTGGATATATATCCAGTAAACAGTTTACTACAAACAAGAGTAGTTGACAAGGACATGAGAGTGGAGCAGGACCTTAGAAAAGAAATAGATTTAGAAGAGCTCGATTGGTGGTTGGGGGTGGCTAGAGGCTCGTAGGAATAGCTATCCAGAAAGGAGTTGCATCCTAGCCATTATCATTTCCCTGTTTATAAATAATGGAACCATAAATGGTAGAGAGTAGCAGTTCTCACTCATTAAACATCGCAATTCCTCCTCTCCCAGATATGGGGGAGAACTGGACTATGACCAAATGTTAGCATGAACAGAGCTCATAGGTTGAGTTTGACAGAGTAAGCAACATAAATTCACTTTACTCACAGTACTTTACTGACAGTGGAATTTCATTTTCAGTCATCTTAACCTTTAACAAATCTGCTCCTATTACTATCTTTATGAATTTGAAAGTAGCATTTATATTGGCCTGGAAATTTGATCCCATAGGGATAGCCACTAGAAAAAGCACATGACTCAAATTTTATTAGAAAAGTTGTGAACATTCAAAACATCCATTAGGTGTTGTTGATCATTCTAATAACATAATTTGGCAGCATTTTGACTGAAAATGAGATAATAACCAAAAGAGCTATTTGAACCAGGTGGGTTTTTTTTCATTAAAAATAGAATGCCTAGTTTTTTATAATATCCATGTCATTAACTACTGCCAACTGTGTCATTAGATGATGGCTAGCCTTTCCTTTCTCTTCTTCACCACTTACTCCAGATAAAATGTCCATAGCTTGAACCCTGACTAAGAAATGTTATCAAATAAAACCCATATGTTTCCAGTCCCTGACCATCCAAAATTTACATTCCTGACCACTAGCATTACAGCTCATATGCAGTAATCAACCTTTGCAGATGGGTCATCCTATCTGTAAATTGCCAGATGGAACCTGTCCAAGTGTAGAGGAAAATTTTAATCTTGCTTGCATAAACAACCAAGGAATTGTTTTTGAATCTACAAAACCCAAGCCATTGACTTCAAAAGGACTTATGTTAATACAACTTTATTTTCAAATCAGCATTTATTTTCTTTGAGTTTGAACTTGTAGCCAACTCAAAGTTCTTCTAACAATTAACTTGGTTTCTAAATTTTCTAAACTTTTGTTTAACAATAGTCTTGTTTTTTAAGGCTCTGAGTAGGCACTTAATAAATATGCAAGACATAAAGGCCACTATGATTTTTCAATTAGCTGGGCTGCTGGTGGCTATTAGTAGTTCTATTATTATTTGTCAAAGTCCTCCAATATTCATCTGGATTCACAGATAGCCAAGACTCCTAAGAGAAGTGTTGATAGAGCTCAAGGGGGAAGTGGTTATTCATGCTGGAAAGGTGACCTAACTGCCTGAGTCCCCTAAGCCTCCTGTAGGTGCAAAATGAGCTCCTTGCCTAGTAATTCAATCTGTGAATTAAATGTATCCAGAAACTACCCACTCATCTCTTCCTCTTGACTAATGTGCTCACAGAGACGTATTTTCATCTACTAAGATATTACATATTGCTTTCAGAGCTATCAGAGATAATGATTGTCATATTTTCATCATCATCATCAATATCATCATCAAAATGATAAGGATAACATGTAACAATGAAATGATAATAGTTCTTATCATTTATAAATAGTTCTTATCATTTACTCTGTGCCAGGAATATTGCTTGGTCTCTTATATATGCTGTCTCATTTAATATAATGGATGAGCTATAAATCTCACCCTTTGATAGTATACAGTTCAGTGGTTTTTATTATATTCACAAGGTTGTCAACCATCACAACAATCTAATTCCATTACATTTCATCACCCTGTCTCATTTAATTTTCTCAGTACCCCTGGAGAGTAGATATTTATTTTAAACTCCATTGTACAGATGAGGAAACAAAGATTTAGAGAGGATAAATGATTTGCCAATGTAAATGGTGGAGCTGACAGTCAAAAGCATATCTCTTTTCTTCCCAAACCCATGCATCTCTTTCTGCCTCCCTGATGGTCCTTTATTTGTACCATAGTCCATTGTCATTTTTATTAATAGGGACAACAAAAGGAAAAATTTTAACTTCCTTGTTTCTCTCTTCCAGTTCATGCCCTACTCTTCTTTATCCTTCAAGGGATTGTTGGCTTTGGAGTCCACAGCAACCACCCTCCTCCTGCCTATACCTCTTTCATGTACAAACTAATATACAGCGCAAAGTTTTCCTGTCAAAATCTGCTCTCAGATAATGACATTAATTTTCAGTGAAGTTTTAAAAGACTTATAAACCTCAATTTGTTACACCATTAAAATGGTAATAGTAAGCCATTACTTATCATAGTGCTATGAACAAAACATTAGCAGCAAGCTTAGATTTAAAATTCTGGTCCAGTTTCCCCAAATGTGTTACCCTGGGCAGTTAATCCTTGTGAGATTCAGTTTCCTCAGCTATAAAATGAAAATAATAATAGTACATTCATCACAGGACTGCTATAAGGGCTAAATTGCATATACATGCTAAGTGTATAATGCAATACTTTGAAAGAGAGTGCATGCTCAGTAAATGGTGGTAGTTATTTTGGTGGCATCGGTGAATTTGTACAAAGGGAAATTATAGAGCACCCATCAAGTTATACTGCCTAGAATCTCCCTAGGCTGTCTGCCCACAAGACAAGCTTTGATTTAAAAAAAAAAGCCTTTATTATGAAAGGAAGTGAATGATAGTGTGCCAAGTAGTAACCAATCAAGTTAAATAGTTCCTGCATATTCTTGCCAGCTTTATCAACTAAAAGCATAAAGATCACTTCTGGCATCAAATCTCTAACTTCTTTCCTCACTGCAGTCACAGTATTTTCCTCTTTAAGAAACTACAGGGTTTCCCTGTTGTCATCAAAAAGCAAAACTTCACTTGACCTGTAGGATATTGAGCACAGCCAGGAGTTCCCCAGTGTCAGGTTGGGTCTGACCTGCCTGAGAAGATCAAGTAGCCCTGGCAGACATGTGTGGTTGGCTAGAGGCCAAAGGCCCAAATATATTTGAGAGTATAATGGGCTATTTTAGAGTTAGCAGATTGGAATGAGAATCTGAAATATAGATTTCAAGCCAGGTTATCAGTTTCATGTTTAAGTAAGTCGATTCCAACATCCAATCCAAACATGATCAGGGTGACCAGTCAGCAAAGGTCCAAACAGCATGATACCCTTACACAACTAAGAACAAATACCAGAGACCTGAACTTGACTAATAATAATAGTTTCCACTAATTATTTATCATATATCATACACTTTGCTAAGGGCTTCACTGGGCATCATTTATCTCATTTAATTATTATAACAATCTTATAAGGGTAAGTTAGTATCCTTGTTTTAAAATTAAAAAAGCAAGGGTCACAGAGCTAGAATGTGGTAAAGCTGGGGTGGGTCAGAAACTATCAGGGAGAGGTAATGAGAGATTCTGGGTTGGACTGCAGCAAGTTACTGTTGTCATTTTTCATGGTTCTGGTTCTCTCCCTGCTGTACACAAGTTTACTTTATCATATAGATGTGTCCTTGAAATTTTGTTTTGATTATGTCACATATTCTAATGTTAAGTGGTGACAAATAGAATAATAGCTCCTATCACTCTACCCTTAAATTTCTTATCTGCTTCTCTTGGTCTATAAAGAAAATGCAACAAGCAAGAGGAGATGGATCTTTCTCCCTTAAAAAACTGTAACTTTCTGGTAAATTAAATGACAACAATTCTTCTAGGAGGTAGTCCCATTTTGCATGGATGGTGTCTGGGTGCTACGGAAATAGCCTAAGCAGTAATAGCTGAAGAGTGTGATAATGTTAAGTGTGTGGCCTCTGTTGGAAATCACCTTGGTCCTTTCTGAGGTTGGAGAGATGCTGTGAGATACCTCTGAACGTTTTCTCCCCTTTAGTGGTCAGTGGGAGGATGAAAGAATGGTGATATAAGTGGTGCCCACTTTCCACTGTAAATACAATCCTGGAAGTAGCATCCAAAGAAGGTGGCTTCCTTAAGAACTATGTTAGGCCTGATTCCTGCATTCTCAGAGCCGCACCTGCAGCTGGGCACATCCCAGCCTATCCTCTGCCTGTTACTTCATCAGGGCCAATAGCCCTTAACAATAGAACATATTTAAAAGCATCTGAGAGGTGTGGGGGGATCTTTGCAAACATGGCGAAGTGAGAGACATCCCCGGATCTCTCCCCTTGAAACAACAATAAGCTGAACATTTAAAACTCAACAAAAAACACCCAAAGTGCACCCCAACAAGTCTGATCATGGGATCTGCACATAAGAGCTACCACAGGTCAGAATCTTGGGTGTCAGGTGATGGACTGTGAGAAATAAAGAAGCTGCCTCTTGCAGCTGCCAGAGCTCCCTGCAAGAGAGGGGATGGGGAGAAGGAGCGGTGAGTTCATTAAACAGCCTAGCCTGGGAGAGATGTGAGATCAATGCACCCGGCCGGCGGCAGGAACCAGTCATCACGGCAGAAGGCATAGAAGCGGGATGGCAGAAAAGCACCACTTAATTTTTACTGGCCAAAGTTGCAAAACCTAGGCTGAGCTGCAGCCCTCAAACCCCAAACCAGAGGGCCCCTCCATGCTTAACCTCCAAGATCGAATACAGCAGAGACCCAGGAGAATTGAAGCAAACATTAACGAAACTGTTGCTAACACTGACAGGGACTAAAATTGAAGGTAGTGAGCATGATTAAATATCTTTTAGATATAAACAGGCACTTTAAGGCATTATAAAAAGCAAAGATCCAACAGGCTTAGATACCACCTACTGGAACCCAAAGGAAAGGTGCATTGTTTGCAGCAGGCTAAAGACAGAACTTATATAATAAATTTTATTTCTGGGGAAAAAAAAGGCAAAATACATATCCATTAATGCCCAGGTAGAGAAATAGTGTATTAAACATGATGAACAATCAAGGTGACAAGGCAACAGAGAAAGAAAGAGAAAAACCTCCAGAAAATAAGCTTACAGAAAATGAAATATGCAACTTAAATGACAGAGAATTCAAGATGGTACTTCTGAAAAAAAAACGCAGTGAATTCCAAAACTAATCATATCAAAAATTTCAGAAATTGAAAAAAACAACTAGATGAGCAGAGCAAGGAGATTGAAAACCTCAGAAAGAACCAAATTGAACTTCTGGAGATGAAGAACACACTGCAAGAGTAGAAAAAAATGAAATAGCAAGCTTGGGAAATAGAGTAGACCAAATGGAGGAAAGGATCAGTGATATTGAAGACAGAAATCCAGAAATAAATCAAAAGGAAGAAGAGAGAAACTGAAGAATGAAAAATAATGAAAGAGAAATATAAGAACTAGCTGATACCATCAGGAGAGGAAACATAAGAATAATGGGCATTCTTGTAGGCAAGGAAAAGGAACAGGGACTAAAAAACATTTTCAGACAAAGAGTTGACAAGAATTTCCCAAATCTAAGGAATGAGCTGGAGCTTGGAATTCAAAAAGTCAACAGAACACCAAATTATCTCAACCCAAAAAGGCCTTCATCAGGACACATTGTAATAAAGTTATCAAAAATCAACAACAAAGAATTATCAGGGCAACCAGGGAGGAGAAAATGGTAATTTATAAAAGAAAACTAATTAGAATAACCTAGGATTCTCAGCACAAACTTTACAAGCTAGGAATGAATGGAATCAAATATTTAAACTATTAAGTGAAAGGAATCACCAGCCTAGAATAATGTATCCAGCTAAGCTCTCCTTTAGATATGAAGAACTTAAGACCTTTCCAGACATACAACAATTGAGGAAATTCTTCACTACAAGGCATACACTACAGGCAATACTGACAGGGGTCAGCTCACCTAAAACAAAATGATCCCCCAAAAATACATAATAAAGAATAAAGTGGCTATCAGTTAAATAGAAGCAGAGGAGTGAAACTCTTACTAAGAATAGGGCATTATAACCTTAAATAATAAGAAGGGAATTGTTATAGCAGGATAGTAATGAACATTCAGCATACATAGAGACAAATAGAAATAACAATGACTAAAAAGGGGAGAATTCAAAGATCCATATTCTTAAAGGAGAATGGAGATAAGGCACACACAGAAGAAAAAGGACGACTGTATATATGTAACTATCCTTTACATGTTTGTAATGGTAGCCACACATCAGAGATTCAGAACTGAAGTATATAACATAAAACAAGAAGAACCAGAAGGAGAATCCACAAAAGCCAACCAAAATAAAGAAACCAGAAACACAAGGACAAGGAAGCAATGGAAATACCGAGATACAAGAAAACAAAAGATAAAATGGCTATAAGAAGACTTCATATTTCAATAATCACTCTAAATGTAAATGGACTGAACTCACCAATAAAGAGGCAGAGAGTTGCAGAATGGATTAAAAAGCAAAACCATATTCTTCCTCCAGGAGACACATCTCAGCTTCAATGACAAATGTAGACTCAAAGTGAAAGGGTGAAAAATGATATTTCAAGCAAATGACATTCAGAGAAAAGAGGGAGTAGCAGTACTAATATCGGACAAAACAGACTTCAAAATAAAAAAGGCAAAGAAAGATACTGAGGGAATCATGCACCAAGAATATATAACATTTATTAATATCTATTCTCCCAATCAGGGAGCCCCGAAATATGTAAAGAAATACTAACAGAACCAAAGGGAGAAACAGATTTTTAAAAAAGCACTATCATAGTAGGGAACCTTAATGCCCCATTGTCAGATATGGACAGATCATCCAAACAGAAAATCAATGAGGAAATAACCTTAAATGACACATTAGACCAACTGGACATAATTGACATTTACAGAGCCTTCCATCCCAGAACAGCTGCTTATACATTCTTCTCTAGTGAACATGGAATATTCTCAAGAATCAACCACACAAAGAGACACAGAGGTAGCCTTAACAAATATAAGAGAGTTGAGATCATACCAACCAAATTATAATGCTTTGAAACTAGAGATCAACTGGGAAAAGGAATCAGGAAGAACCACAAATACATGGAGATGAAACAACATGCTACTGGAAAACAACTGGGTCAGGGAAGGAATAAAAAGAGAAGAAGATATACATAGTAAGGAATGATAATAATAGTACAACATATCAAAACTTTTGGGACACAGAAAAAGCAGTGAAGAGAAAAGTTCGTATCATTACAGGCCTGTCTCTAAAAACAAGAACACGCCCAAATAAACAACCTAATGCTTCACCTTAAAAAACTAGAAAAGGAAGAACAAATGAGGCCTAAAGTCAGCAGAAGGAAAGAAATCATCAAAATTAGAGCAGAAATAAATAAAATTGAAAACAAAAAATAATGGAAAAAATAAATGCAACAAAGATCTGGTTCTTTCAGAAGGTTAATAAAATTGACAAAAATCCTGGCTAGACTCACTAAAGAGATAAAAGAAAGGACACAAATAAACAAAATTAAGGACAAAAGAGGGGAAATTACGACAGACAGCATGCAAATACAAAGGATCTTAGAAGAATACTATGAAAATGTATATAACAACAAATTTAATAACCTAGAAGAAATGGACCAGTACTTACAAAAATACAACCTTACTAGACTGAATCAAGAAATTCTGGAAAATCTAAATAGACTGATCATCACTATGGAAATTGAAACAATCATTAAAAACCTACCAAAAAGTATAAGTCCAGGACCAGATGGCTTCACCAGTGAATTCTACCAAACATTCAAAGAAGGATTAATTCCTATTCACGTCAAACTCTTCCAAATAATCAAACAGAAGGCAATATTTTCCAACTCATTTTATGAGGCCAATAATACTCTGATACCAGAACCTGGTAAAGATAACAATAAAAGAAAACTACAGACCAATATCTCTCATAAACAGATGCAAAAATCCTACATACGATACTAGCAAACAGAATACTGCAACATATTAAAAATATTATACACCACAATCAAGTGAACTTCATCCCAGGGCACAAGGATGGTTCAACAAATCAATTAATGTCACATACCACATAAACAAATTGAAAATAAGAATTGTATGATCATATGAATAATGCAGAAAAAGCCTTCGACAAGATACAGCATCCATTTATGATCAAAACACTTAACAAAATTGGTATAGAATGAAAGCACCTTAACATAAAGGCCATATCTGACAAACCTTCAGCCAACATTATATTTAATGATGAAAAACTAAAATCCTTCCCTCTAAGATCAGGAACAAGGCAAGGCTTTCCACTATCGCCACTGTTAATCAACATATCACGGGAGGTCCTAGCGAGTGTAATCAGGCAAGAGAAAGATATTAAAGGCATCCAAATAGGAAACAGAGAAGCCAAACCGTCACTATTTGCCAATGTCATAATTGTCTATATAGAAAACCCTAAAGAATCCACAAGAACACTAGTAGAAACAATAAGCAAATACAGTAAAATCTCTGGATACAAAGTTAAGGTTCAAAAATCCATAGCGTTCCTATACTCTAATAATGAAGAATCAGAAAAAAAAGTAGAAAAAATAATTCCTTTTGCAATTGCAACAAAAAGAATAAAATACCTAGGAATAAATCTAACGAAACAAGTGAAGGATCTTATCATGAAAACTATAAGATCATATTAAAAGAAATCGAATAAGATACAAAGAAATGGAAAGATATTCCGTGTTCTTGGATTGGAAGAATCAACATAGTTAAAATGACCTTATTACCTAAAGCATTATACAGATTTAATGCAATCCCCATCAAAATTCCATCGGTATTTTTAAAGAAGTGGAACAAAAAATCATCAGATTTGTATGGAAGCAAAAAGATCCCAAACTCCCAAAGCCATCCTGAGAAAATGAATGAGACTGGAGACATCACTATGCCCAACTTCAAATTATACTACAAAGCGACAGTAATCAAAACGACATGATTTTGGCAGCAAAACAGACACACTGACCAGTGGAACAGACTCGAGAGTCAGAAATAAACCCATATTTATACGGGCAAATAATTTTCAATAAAAAAAACAAAAACAAAAACATACAGTGGAGAAAGAAAAGCCTCTTCAATAAATGGTGTGGGGAAAAGTGGAAAGCCACCTGCAAATGAATGAAACTAGACTGTTGTCTATCACCACACACCAAAATGAACTCAAAACCGATTAAGGACCTGAATATAAGACCTGAAACAATAAAATACATTGAAGAAAACATAGGAACTAAACTCAAGGATTTTGGACTTAAAGAAGAATTTTTGAATTTGTCCTCAAAGGCAAGGGAAGTAAAAGCAAAAATAAATAAATGGGACTACATTCAATCTAAAAAGCTTCTACACAGCAAAAGAAAACATCAACAAGGTAAAGAGACAATCATCTCGATGGGAAAATATATTTGCAAGCAACGCCTCCGATAAGGGCTTAATGTCCAAAATATACGAAGAACTCATACAACTCAATAACGCCAAACCACAAACAATCCAATCAAAAAATGGGCAGAGGATTTGAACAGACACTTCTCTCTAGAAGACATACAAATGGCCAACAAATATATGAATAGATGCTCAACATTGCTAGCTATTAGGGGAACGCAAATCAAAACCACAATGAGATACCATCTCACACCTGTTAGAATAGCTATAATCAACAGGACAAGTAATAACAAATGTTGGAGAGGATGCAGAGAAAAAAGAACCCTCATACACTGCTGTCGATACTGCAAATTGGTACAGCCACTATGGAAAACAGTAAAGAGGTTCCTCAAAAAACTAAGAATTGATCTACCATGTGATCCAGCAATCCCTCTACTGGGTATTTACCCCAAAGACTTGAAAACCCATATTCAAAAAGATATTTGCACACCGATGTTCATAGCAGCATTATTCACAGTGGCCAGGATATGGAAGCAATCAAAGTGTCCTATGATAGATGATTATATGTGATTGTTTTCATGTCTTAATTTGAAAATACAGATATGGGAATCCCACATCACCTAATAGCAACACTATGATATAGGTTCTTCTAATAGTGCCATTTTACAGTTGAGAAAATAGTGGCTCAGAGAGGTCAATTTCCTTGACTAAGTTTACACAGTCACTATGTGACAAGGTCGTTTGTCTCCTGGTCCAACATTCTTTTCCACTTCATTAAATTACCACCCATTGAAAAGCTTTTTTTCATGAGGGACTAGCCAACATTTTTTCCCCTTTTACTCTAGAGTACTTTCTTCCTACTTACATCTTCAGTATGATCAAAATCTCCTCTTGGACTAAATAGAGGCCACCAGGGAACATTCTATGGGATATTTGGTTAGCAATCCTCAGATAACTTCGGTATCCTTTAGAAAGGCTATAAAACAATTTTAAGGTCTGCAGGACATCTCTCACAAGAATTAAAGTAGGTAGTATTCTGATAAATGTTTAATCACTGTTTCTGGGAGAGAAGAGAGGAAAGCTCTTATTTGTAGCTTATGCAGATATCCGTGTTGTAAATATTTCCACCAGGGTTGATTTAAAACTACCAATGTGATGGGCTTCTGTAAACCAGCGCTAGCCAATACAAGCTGGTGCTTACCCATTCCAGTATACCACTAGATGCACAGAATATTATGTTCAGTTGCTTTCCTGAGTTTATATAAATTCAGTGAGAATTAAAGTCTGGGTATTACTCAAGGAGCTTGATTTTAATATGTGAAAAAGAGAGGGAGAAGAAAATACAATAGGTTAGGATAGTCTAGACTGTGGGACAACTTAAAGGATGCCCCAGAAGAGCAGAAGATCTTCTGATTACTACCTACAACTCCTGGTCTGGCCTCCTATAAAATTTCTCAGTAAAGCCAAAGCTAACTCCCATAATAGGGATTAGAGAAACTTTTTTTCTTTTCATGAGCTTTTCATTTTCCCACCAGCTTTCTATTTCGAACATGTTCAAACCTTCAGAAAAGTTACAAGAATAGAACAATGAGCATCCATATACCCTTCACCTAGATCTACAAATTCTTAATATGTTTTTATATTTGTTTTATTACTGTTAATTTTTATGAACTATTTGAAAGTTAGCTGCAAATATTTTGACTCTCCACCCCTACATACTTGAGTAAGAATTTTCTAAGAACAAAAACACTCTCCTATATGACTACAGTATAGTCATCACATTCAGGAAATATAACATTAAGATAATATACAGGTATAACATCCATATTCAAACTTCCCCAGTTAACTAAATATGTTTTGTTTTTTCTGCAGAATCTAATAAAGTATTATGCATCACACATAGTTATCAGTCTGTTTTGTCTCCTTTAATCTAGAACCCAAGACCCCATATATTTTTTTAATGACATCATTTTTAAGAGTCCAGGACTGTTGTTTTTTAGAATGTGTACCAATTTGATTCATCTGTTTATTTCTCATGAAAATATTAAGGCTAAACCTTTTTTTTCTACAGTACTATATTCTTCTCAGTGCTTCACAAGAGTAGGACCATAATTTCATTTTCCCCACCACTGGTAATGTTAAGCTTAATTATTTTGTTAGGATGGTGTGTAACATATTTCTCTATTACAATAATATTGGTAAAGCTTTGAGTTGATGTGAATATCCTGTTCCTGGAGAAGCTTTTTTATGCTGAAAGCATAAATTACATAATTCACTTCAGAACCATGATCGTTTTCCCTAATTAAAGGAAAAAATAGAAGACAAGATTTATTTTTTAAGAAAATCTGTCACTAAGCCTCTTACTTAAATTCATGAACTATTCACATGACAAGAAATCTTATCTAAATAGGGTTTCTTATCAAAATTGTGAACTCCTAGTAGAGACATGTCTCAGCCTATACATACTTGCATACTTAGAACATAGCTTAGTGCCTAGGCTACAGTAGGTGTTCAAGAAATGTTTATTGAACAGTTTCGCTTTGTACTGTCTCCATAAAGGAGAAAATAATCTCACTAAGCAAAAAATGTACTTTGTTTTGTCAACTGGCACCAGATGGAATTGATTTGGATGCTTAAGCACCATTCTTTTCATGGGAAATGACAGAGCTTTCATTTTCATCTAGGTATTTGGCCTTACTCGGGCGCTATTCAAGTCTCTGGTTATTCTAAAAATCTTAACTTCTCTATTTTGAAGTCAAACACTGCTTTAAATAAATTAAGGATCAGCCCTGTATTTCTTAGGATTAGACTTGGATGCAAATGACAGAAAACCCAAAAACCCAAAATAAGAGTGAGTTAAACAATATTGTCATATATTTCTCTCTGACATAAAAGTCTCTAGTTCCAGCGAAGATGGAGTAACAGGGACTGGATTCACCCTCCTGCCTGAAACAAGTGAAAACCCAGACAAAATAAAAACAATAGTCTTCAGGCATTGGACACCAGACAACAAAGAATAGTGATCTCTGAGAGACAGAAACAAACAAAATGAGCCCTATGATTGATTGCCTCAGCTTACTGACTAGAGAGAGTTTTCAGGCAGTGATGCAGGGAACAGGAACCCAAGCAGGACCAAGTGGACAAGGAGAAGGAGCCAAGAGTTAGGAAAACCAAGGCAGCTAAAATTTGCAGGTCACAGTACTGCAGAAGAGAGAGCTGCATAAAAAGAGAACTAAAAATCAGTAGAATTCCCCTTGACTCTTCTGCTCAATACTGATCAACACATGTATATGAAACCAGGAAAAAGACCACTCAAAAGGAACAGGTGGAATAATCCTCAGAGATTATACAGAATTGGGAATAATGTCTGTTCCCACTAGCCAGAATTGAATATCTCATAATTCATAGAGCATCAGAGTACTCAAAAGGATCTTGCTCAGTAGTGTTGCCAAATTAGTCCTAGCCTCTAGACCAGCATAATGAAGTTTGGAAACAAGCCTTGAAAGGATCAAACTGTTTCCAAGTAACTTAAACTGTATTCCAGAACAAAGTCCAAGACTATTTATAGATACAAAAAATTCCCACCATCTTACAAGATAAAATTCATATCTGACATTAAATCAAAAACTACAAGACATTCAAAAGAAGGAAAATAATAAAGAGAAAAAAATAATCAAAACTGACACAGGAATAACACAGATGATAGGATTAGTAGGCAAAGACTTAAACAGTTATAACTATTTTCCACATGTTCAAGAAGCTAGAGGAAAAATTGAACATATTAAGTAAAAACATGGAAGACATTAAAAAGACCCACATACAACATCTAGAGATGAAAAGCTCAATGTCTGAGATGATATAAAAGTCCATGTAGGCAGTTGAGGCCTTGTATGGCAGCTCCATGATAACCAGAGACCCAGACATCTTTGGTCTTGTTGCTCTATCATTCCAAACAAAAAATCCCAATTCATGATCCAAAATGGATCCTATATATGCAGCCATCATCATTTCAATCAGCAGGATTGGAGACTAGGGAAAAAGAATATTGCCCTTCCATTTAAAGACGCTTAGAAATCACATGACATCACTTTTCTTACATTCCTTTGGCCAGAACTTAGTCTTGGGGTCATGTTCATCTGAAAGTAAGATCAAAAATTATAGTCTTTATTTTGGGTGGCTACATACCCAGCTAAAATGTCGGAGTTCTACCACTTAGTGAAGAATGGGAGAATTGAAATGGGGGACAACTAATCATACTTTCAAGTGCAAACCCTTATCAATGAAGGAGAGGTTCTGATCTGGTATGAAGAGTATTATGACTCCTAGCTTAAAAATAATGAGACTATACCTCAGTGTTTTTGTTTCTGAAAAATTATAAAAATCTGATTAATTTGGTTTAAGGTTGTTTGGCTTCCAGCCCTCATGCCTCCATACACTTTTGAGTTTATCTCAAACAAACTGCCAGAGTTGCTCCATTTCCCTAATCAATGACACCAAGCTAGAGCTGGAGTTTAACATTTTGTTTAACGTATGCCTATGTTTATCCTAGCTAAGAAGCCAGGGTCATTCAGTGTGTTTATGCCCTAGTCCCGAAACAGCTCACTTTCTTTCCTAATAAAGTCACTAACACCTGTAGCTAAAACAGACTTTCACAGGGGCATTCAAATTACATGCCCTGGAACCCCAGTGCCTTCTTCCCATTGGGAAAAAAATCTGGCGTGTGATAGATACAATCTTTTCTATGTACCATTTAACTCCTGCCCAGACTTTCTGTTGCTTGGCCATATAACTATTCCTAAACCTCAAACAGCTTGGTTATTACAACTCATTGTCATTTTCAACAGCCTTTCGGTATAGTATTTCTGGACAGTATTATTGCTTTCCTAACACCAAAGCTGAAACCATACTTTTCAAAAGTAGGTAAGTGGACACACAATTCATCTGTTTTTGTTAGACAAGAAAATATTGCTGAAAAATGGCAGTTCTTTAAAGATTCCACACCAACCAAGTATGTGGCTGGCTCACTGAGTGTTCCTACAGAACACTTTGCACTAGTTCTGTGTGCTGTCTTGAGCAATTCAGACCAAAAAAGTCTTGAGGAATTCATGCCTGGGTATTTTCCATTTGTTAATAGTTTTGGTTTCTCTAACAATCTTCTGTTCATATGCTACAGTGTAACAGTTCCACTTTCCCCCCATGCAAGCTCTTTCCTCCTGTAATCAAACTGCTTTTCTATTATTAGTATCACCACCATCATTATTCTTTTCACTAAATAATAGTGATTTTTGAAGTCTAATATTCATGGGAGTTTGTACAGAAAACTAACAATGTAGAGAAATGCTTTCGTGTAAGAGTTTGAGATACAACTTACAGTATTGATTTGGACTCCAGACTGTGATCTCAGGGGAAGACTCTTTCCCCTTGAACTTTCTTACTGTGAACCTGTCTACAGAGGTCACAATGGAATGGATTCAGTAAACACACTCACTGACCTGCTGTGCCCTGCTTAATTTGATTTCCCTTTGGGCATCCAGTAGACCCAGAGTATATATCATCAGGGCCACTTGGGAAAGAACAGATGGTTGTTCATTTGACGAGGTGCTATTTGTCAGATAAAATTTTGTTTTCAATAAAACCTTGCTATTTGGATAAAATGGAGCGTAAGGGTGGGGAGTTGATATAAAGGGAAGATAACTCATGGGATTGGGTGGGTGTTTTCACCCAATAAGAAATGGATATTAAAAGGTTGTTGTCAAGGTTAAGGTGAGAAATCAACCTTTGTTAGGCAAGTGTTTGAAGCTTGATGCTTTTTATGAGCTCTGAAAACTAGAACTTTGTTCCATTTATTTTAACTAACCCCTCATTGACAATGACTGTCAAAAGATTGAGGTGAACATGAACTTATCAATGCCTATTAACACTGTAAATTGCAATCATTTTGTAGCTAGGTGCTGGTCTTTCTGACCCCTCTTTTTTAGTGATTGGGAAAACATAACATTCTTTGAACTGGTTGGCTCCATATCCGTGAAGTGTTTTGATCCAAATTGTGAATTGCCTCAAATGATGCAAAATAGAGTTTTTCTTTGGCCTTTAAAAAAATCTTGTTGAAAGTTTCATCCAATAATATACAAAAGGACAATTCGGCTTTAGGTCTTTGTGTCTTCCTTTTCAGTGGAATAAACCTAAAGCACAAGAGCTATCTGTTCTCTCTCTACCAGTCAGACAAGGCAATAGAGTAGTATTAGAAGATCAATAAATATAACATTAAACCTATCGGGCGCATTACAATTCTTTCTTTCTGTATTTTGAGCTTCTTCATCTCGTTCACATTTCTCAAGTGTAACTCCTCTTCAGATGTTGTCTTGTATAACTGGAACATCTTTTCAACAGCAAGTTAGTATCTAACAATCTTCCTTTTCCAGTACCCTCTATTAAATAGGTTCTACTTCCTCCTAAGTGCTTTTTTTCTTGGAAACTCATTCTTCATGGGAGTTTTATACAGCAAGCTAACAACCTAGAAAAATGCTTTGGTGTAAGAGTTTGCGATGCAACTTACAGTATTGATTTGGACTCCATATTGTGATCTGATTGCCACTTTGTATGCCATTGCCATGGCAGATTTTATAGGTTTCATTAAGTGCTCCAGCTATAAAGCACTGTGTCCTGCTGTTCCCTGTAATCGGATGTCAGATCACACAATAGTTGGCTATAGATACTGAAGAGGATATAATGATAGTCTTTGAGACTCGTTTCCCTCTCAGAATTTTATAGGGCCTATGGCCAAAAGAGGATGTTCATCTTAAGGTACAAACACCCCAGGGAAAACATTCCCTTTGAACCAATAGGTACATAGCAAGTTTTTACTGAACACCAGTTAAGTGTACTGCACTGAGCTAAGTACCGGAGAATAAGTCATTGGCAACTATCTATATACATCTGATAGTCACACCTGTAGCCTTTAAGTCAGCCTTCCTTGTCTCCAAAGTGAGTGGCATTAATAAAATTTTCTACCAAATTAGAAATATAAAATGGACATGACATGGTCCCCATCTTGGATGATATTCTATTTTCAGCTTAAGGAAGGGAAAAATATACATTGCAAAATCATACACCATATGAACCATCAAATGTTAGAGTTGGAAAGGACCTTTAGTTATCACCTGGTACAACTATATTTTCAAACTATGGACCCTCAAGCCCTCAGATTCAGCAGAGTGCTTCAAAGGCAACCTCTCTGTCCTTCTTGCCTCCATCCCTTTCAACCAGTGGCACAGATTTTGTTTGTGTAATGGAGATTCCATAGCTTTCAAAAAAATTACAAGCCATACATCTAGTCCAACCCTCTCATGTTACAGATGAGGAAGCAGAGCCCCAGAAAAAGGAAGAGAATTTGGTTGTGGGTCTGTAGCCAATTAGAAGCTGCAACTCAGTTTTTCTGATTCCAGTGATCTATTTTCCTATGCCACCTATCAACCTAGCAGCTTACACTTCTAAAATATCAGAGTGGCCAGCTGTCTTTGGAAGAGCCACTTGTCCCAGGAGCAAGAGGATGTTGCTTTGGGGTATCCTGAGCCAAGTGCTTAAGTCCTAAGTTACTGTAGGCCATAGGAGAGATCAGTAGGTGATATTGTTCAGCCTCCCATTTAGCTGCCATTAAATGGATCCTGGTCCTTCTCAAGCAGATAAGAGTACCTAGCTGATAGAATTGTGAAAATTAATTAATTGAGATAATATGTGCAAAGAATCTGGCACATAGTAGGTGATAAATACAGGGTAAATCTTAGTAATATAGCTATTTTTTGGAAAGAAAGTGGTATATTTTATTGATGTGGATCCCAATTATAATATAGGCAAATACAATGAAAATCAGAATCCAGGTCTGGGGTGAGTTAACCTGGTTTACCAGATGAATGCCAATTTCATATATATATATATATATATATATATATATATATATATATACACACACACACACACACACACACACACACATATATGTATATGTATATGTGTGTGTGTGTATATATGTATATGTATATGTGTGTGTGTATGTGTGTGTGTATATATATAAAATTTGATGGAGTCAGGGCACTGCCTTCTCTTCTCAGGGTGCCTGGCAGGGTTTGGAAATTTTAGTGTGTCCTACTTCTCCAGGACAGATAGCTAAACAGAAAGTGTGGTACTAGGTTTCTTTTAAGCACAAGTCTGGAAAATACTGTTTTGTCTCTCACAATCTGACTGGCATATATAGAGGAGAAAGGTAATGTTCTTAGATCAATTCAATTATCAAAAAATCGCAAATGAAATTTCCTCACTTGGCATTAACATACTAATACATCACTACAAAGACCTAAACAGGAAGAACACTGTTTTTAAGAAATGGCTTGAGAAGCATCACTGATGGCATCACCTGGTTTCATGGAGTATGTGTTTCATATTTAGTGTCTGTGACTTGGGCTGAGGGATATTCTAGGCAAGGCTTACACTTCCCCTTGGATTAAAGCCCCTGTTCTCCCAATTGCTTTATTTCATCTGAGCAGTGGTCCTGACTTATTAGAGGTTAGCCAATTTATCCCAGCTTTCCCAGCTAGAAAGTAGCAAGAGCCAGGAGTAGGACCTAAGCATATGGCCTTAGGGTTTGAGAGCTTAAACCTTATGCTCTATTGCTAAGGAATTTCAAGAGCAAGAGGGATCACCTCATGGCTGGTGGGATAAAGAATGAGTTTGCAGAGGAAATATCAATTGGCCTTGAAGGATGGATAGGATTTTGACATAAATGAAGCAGTGGAGTAGCATAAGTGCCATACAGGTGGAAAAGCACAGGGTAATATGTGGGCCAAGGTACTTAGTTGGGCTTGAATGTAGGGTCATTTGAAGGGAGTATTAGAAGGTGACTCTTTGAACAGCATTGGGATTGTTATGGAAGACCTATTGTGACAGGATGAAATTATGCTTATCTCAGTAAGCAACCGAAGGTTCTTCCTTTTTCCCTTATTCTTTCTTTCTTTTCCTTCCTTCCTTCCTTCCTTCCTTCCTTCCTTCCTTCCTTCCTTCCTTCCTTCCTTCCTTCCTTCCTTCCTTCCTTCCCATTTTCCTCCCTTGTCTCTTAAATAATATAAATGTTTCATAGAATAAAAATTAATACCTAAAAAAGAATACCACCTGAAAGCCCCTCGAAACAGATTATGCATGTTAACATCTTCCAGACTTTACTCTCATGCAAATATATACATATAAATAATTTCATATTGTGGAAGGCAGAATTCTAAGATTCTTGCTCCTTATCTATTAGTCCTGCATAATCCCCTTCCCTTGAGTGTGGGCAGATCTGTAAATATGATGTTCTGTCATTCCTTTAATTAAGTTTCTATATATGATGAGATAGTTACATCTGTAATTATGTTACATTATATAAGAATTCCAGTTGGCTTTGAAAAAGAATTTGTGTTATGAGAGGGCCATGTGGCTAGGACCTGAGAGCAGCCTCTAGGAGCTGAGAGTGACCTCTAGCAGTCAGCTAACAAGATATCAGGGTCCTCAGTCCTAAAAACACAAGGAACTGAATTCTGTCAATCAGCAGTGAGCTTGGGTCAGAGCCCTGTCTGATACTGTGATTTCAACTTGGTGAGTGTATTAACTATATTTTCTTATCTTCTGTATTCTTGATGCTTTGGCATCTGAGGCTTGCTGTCTGGGGAGATACTGCCCCTCTCAGGGCTAGCCAGTTCTTAGAGCAAATAAAAGGAGCTTTTCATATGCAGACTAACCAATATAGACCCAATATCTGAACCACCCCATCTATCTAGCTGTTATACTCCAGGAAGCAATATTCATCTGCCCTAATCATTTCAGGCCCAGGTACCAGACAACTAGTAACAGCTCCTATATCCCAGAGCCCTCTGAAATTATTCAGATTAGCCAATCCTAAACCTGCTTACTCTACTTTGCCTTGCTTTGCCCATGGATACTGCAATAAAGGCTATTACCCATGCGTTTCCCTCATTTTTTTCTGCCTCCTGACAGCTTTTGGTGTTTCCCTATGTTGCATGCTGTGCCTCTCCTTTTGATACCTGTAGTAACAAATTATCTTTTCAATGGCTGTCATCCCCTGACCTGTTGACCTCACCATACCTGACACTGATAATAAGACCTACATCTTAAAATAGTGAAAGACCCTTAGCAACAGTTAAATTATTCTCCAACTCCTGGTCTATAGAAACTGTGACGATAAGTTTGTGTTGTTTTAAGCCACTAAATTTAAACTAAGTTTGTGATAATTTGTTATGTACAATACAAAACTAATATACATATAAAATTTATATTTAAACATGCCATATTCTTCTCTAACCACTAATTTTTCATTTAATATAGGATATGTATGTTCATGTATATATACATAGATAGATAGATATAAATAAGTATAAATATAGGTATAGATATATACATAGATATGCCATTGAAAGATCTTGAGTGAGGGAATAAAACACTTGGAGCTGAGAATTTAAAGAGTAATAAAATGTGGTATAGTTGAAAGAAGCAAGAGGTGGGGGAAACCTGGCAGGAGATTATTTGGATTAGCTGTTATCAACCTCAGAATCACCTAGAACAAATTTTAAAATAGTGATACCTGAGATTCATCACTTGAGATTCATCACCTGCAGTATGACATGGTATTTAGTGTTTTCAAATTTCCCCAGAATTATTCTAATACACAGATTGCCAAGGTTGAGTACCTCTGACAGATTGAAATAGAGAATGCCATCTTGAATTAAAGTGTTCTTATTGAAATAGAAAAGGAGGAATGTGTGAAAAAGACATTGCTGGGGGAATAAAAAATCACCAATAACCCAGCAGTAAGAAGACCAGGAATCCTCTTGCTCATCTTTTTGTTGTTGTTGTTGTTGTTGTTGGTGTTGTTTGATTGGTTGGTTTCTAATTATATTTCCACTCATCTCATTAGTATCATTAGGAGAATTTTCATGGGGAGACAGAAACCTGAGGCTGGCTCTGCATACATAGAGTGGTAGAAGAGTTGAGGAAGCCTCAGAGAGCATTCCAGGCAAATAAAATGGTTCAAGCAATTTCAAAGGTGAGAATTAGTATTCCAGGTGCCAGCCTGAAGTTGGTGGTTGATACAGAGAATGAAGTTTAACAGCACTACCACACAGATCCTTTGATGCCATAAGGAACCAGGAGTTATTCTCATTCCTTGAAAAGAAGGGAAATTAATTGATTTTTCACAGCAGTACGTAAGGAAGATGACCTGAGACTGCAATGTGAAAAAAGTTATAGAAAACCTAGAAGCCAGGAAGCTTAAAAGCTGTTATAGTTAGGAAAGCATGAGAGAATGGAGTCTAACTTTGGGCAGAACAGTGAAAGGGGAAAGGAGCAGAACAAATCAAGATATGTTCCTGAAGAAATGGCAAGTTTAAAGGACCTATTCAATGTGGTAGCAAAGGATGAGAAGGGTTGCAAGCTTTGGGCTTGGTAAGATGATAGTAAGGAATTTGATCAAAAGGTATCTATATTGGCATTGTGGTTAAAGGAAAGGTAAACTGGTTTATTACATTTTAGGTGTTCTTGGGTGTCACTGAAGGAAGCTGGATAATAAGGGAATTCATCCACTGTAGACTATCCTCTTGCCCAGGGTGAATGGATGAGAGTTGGTTTTCACAAGAGAAACATGGTAGAAATAACGTGCTTTAAAGTATTTTACTTGCATCTCACTCCCTGCGAAGAGAAGAACTCCCTTTGAACAGTTGCATGAAGTGAGAATTAGCAATCCAAGCTGCCAATAGAGTACACATTTTTCCCCTTTATAGACCTCCAGAGTGGAAGTTTCTGGAGGTATATCAGGTTGTGATTCATATTTTTGGCTGTGATTCAAGCCTTGGATGTGACATGTAAGCTGGTCACTTGTAGCTGGAGCAGCAATTGGTCTTTTCTTCCTCCCTTAAATGGCCATGTCTGCCCTGAATTCTTAAGTGCAGAAATAATTTACTCTATTCTTCTGAGCCCAGTTAATATTACTTCTCAAAATACCTCTGCCTGTGCTCTTATATTTACTTATACTTTTCTTGCCAAGGTCTTCTAAATATCCCTTCTGATATTTATTTTATTGGTAGAAATACTGGCCTGATCTAAACTCTGAAGTAAATTGTGAAGGATAGGAGTATCTTTAGTCAGACCAGTTGGATTTTTAAAGCATAAGTGCCCCCCTCCCTTGGGGGAGTTTTGTACCAGAAACAACCATGTGAGATTCTGTTCTCTATCAAGGGTTTATTGGTTAATGAGGACTGTGGCTGGTGTGGTTTTCCTGTGTTTAGCTTTTGGAACTCTCAGAGACAGTTGCTTGGAATAGAGGGCGACAGAATTATTGCCCAGCAAGCCTGCTGGCCACAGCCCACAAGACTCCACCAACACTGATGAATTTTATGGCTAATTCAGTAACAGAACAAATATTTGAAGAGGCAGAGTGAATAACTGTTGGCATCCCGTTCTGCTATCTGAAGAAGTCTGCAAGGCTTCTCATTAAGTGTTTCTTTTTTATCTCCTTTCACACTAAGCTTTCTAAAGTACCTGAACAGGAACTCATGGGCAACCATGAGGTCACTGGAATGAAACTTTGGGACGAGCTCCCCTAGTTTTCTAGTTGCAAAGAGATCTCTTTCAGTTAAATCCTGCAGTAACATAACATGACCAAATTCCACTCTACCTTAGCATTACAACCCTTCAAGCTACTTAGCCACTCTTAAAACAGTCCATTGCATTTCTAGAAACCTCATAAATTTTGAAAAAATAGTCTCATATATTACATTTGAGACTCATATTACCTCTATGAATTATCATATCAATTAATTATCACTGTGTAACAAACCACCCCAAAACTCAGTGGTTTAAAACATTTATTATTTATTTCCAGGCTGTAGATTTGCTGGGCATTGGCCAATCTAAGTTGGGCTCAGTCATGAGTCTGTGGCATGCTGAGGGTTGCTTGATCTAGGCTGGATGTGGTTGTGCTTCACACATTCCTCATCCTCATCCCAGAACCATGAGGTATTTTCATGGTTAAAGTGGAGATACATGAAGAAGAAACAATAATGCATCTTAAGCCCTGGGCTCATAAGTGGCTCACTGTTACTTCCACATCATCAAATTTGCCAAAGCAAGTTATGTTATCAAACCCAGAGCCAATGCATAAGAGATATACTCCACTTCTTTCATTGAAGAAATGAGTCAAATGGCACAGACAGAGGAAGGGGCAAAGAATTGGGTCAATAATGCAATCTTCCATGGGTAGGTAGGGAAGATATAACTGCTCTCATTTTACATATGAGAAACCTGAGACCCAGAGAGCTGAAATGATCTGCCCAAGGTCACATAGAAAATTTGGGTAATAGCGGAATGCAAACCCAATCCCTTGTCATTTAAACTTCTCTGCTTTTTGCCACACTGAATTCCATTTCATGATGTATGCCCTATCAGCTGGTTTAAGGTCCATGGTTTTTTTTCTCTTCAAGGATGAGTCTTCATGGCCTGATTCTCTTTTTCTGTTGTTCTCCCTATTTCTTTGGGATTCGCCCCATGTCATCACAGTCATCATCATCTATTTTTCCATTTGGACCTTATTGTTGGTAGAAGATGGATGAAATTCCCCCTTCTGAGGCACATCAATACAAATTATCCTGTCCCTAAAACAGATATAGCAATGCTTACTTTTTCAATTTAAAAAATATTTTTTAAAAATCCAAAAGTCACATGGTAGTTGGACCAGAATGACCTTAAACCCCAACATACTATGGTTTTTCGAAGAATGGGAGTATTATAATCACCTGAAATCTGTCAACATGCTTATTGCTGACTCTGAGCTTCACCTAAATGTTAATAAGTCCAGGCTAGTTTTCTCTTAGCCCCTCCCTGTCTTACTTTAGTGGCTCTCAAACTGTGAATCTGCCCTATCCTCAGACTGATCTGGGTAAAATATTAATCCAGGCTGCTCAAACCTGAGGATATTTTAGCTGGTATCTCTGATATAGCCTGCAAGAATTTTTGGGGTCTGAGTCTCCATGGCAACCCTAGGCCTCTGGCATTTGGTACATGTACACTCCTAAATTTGGCATCCTAAAGATAGATGGTAAGGTCTGACTTTAAATTTTCCTGTTCTGTGTTTCTGGCCAACATGCACTGACAGTGTGTTTGCTTCACACAAAACTTCTAGACAGAGGTCTAATGACCCCAGTCTCTAAAAGCTCCTCCATTTCCCTTAACATCGTTCTTTTTCCTGGACTTATTTTCCTGCAGCATAAGTTCCAGAGGCTGGTTGATGAGACTGTCTGACTATCATTCAGTGAGGCTCTGACTAATCTCTTTTGATTTTTAAGGGCTAATGTGGCTTAGCTATGACAAGGAGACTGAGTTCTGATTTCTTTCTCTATACTTTCATGGATGACTGAAAGACAGATTATTTGCAGTGATTTCTGGAGACAGAAGTTAAATGAGTGGCATCTATAATGGTAGAACCAAAAGAGAATGATGATTGTCTTTAAGCCTTCAGAGGTGATTGGTAAATACAGAGAGAGCAAGTAGGGGAAAAGGGGGGGTAAAGGTGCTGCTGATAAATAACCTCAATAAATTCGAACAGTTTCTGCTTTTGTTTTTTTATCTTTCTGGCTCATCACTAGGGAGATAGAGCTATAACTACCATATCAGAGGGGTTAAGGAAGCAAATAAGTCTAGCTAGGGGCATGCTATAGATGTTTTGCCTCCTGCTTTGGAATGATCCACCATTGGACTATGAAGAGGAAGCAAAAAAGCAGCTGGCAGTGTAGCACCACGTGCTATAATTACTGATTTGCTTGTCTGATTATCTGATAGTTGACAACATAGTATACTAGTAATAAATATGGGCTCTAGAGCTAGACTGTCTGGGCTTAAATGTTTTTCTATTTGTGATATTTGGTAAGTTTCTTAACTCTATATTTTAGTTATTTTATCTGAAAAATGGTTTTAATGTATCTTCATATAGTTGGAAGGATTAAATAAAATAATGTTTAACAAAGTGTTTGGCACAATAATAGGCACATAAGAAAGACTAAATATTAACCATTGTTAATATTAGCTGATGCATATTTGGGGGAAGAATTTCAAGAAGGAATTGAGACTACATGGTATCCATTGTTCCTTTTCTAGTAAACTCTTTTAAATATAGTAAAAGTTCCTCTTACTGGCCTCTACTTAACTGACTTGGTAGATTAAGTTAATGCTTTTCTTTCCTCCTGAAATATATACTAACAATACTCAGGGCACAAGGAAAGCTCATGTGCAATAAGTTGCCCTCTGGTTGAGTTGACACCACAAATTAGTTGTTCTGTCACCAAACTCCTTTATGACAGTTGTATTTGCTAATATAATTAAGTAACTTAATGTAAATTTATTAAATATGAGTTTAAAATGGAAACCACTGTTTCCACGAAAACTAAAATCAATGTCTTGTAAAACCTTGGTAAAGAAAAGTTGCTTTTAAAAACTGCCCTATAGGAGAAAAAAAAACCCATGAAACTGGAAGTCAAATATGGTATGTAACTTATGGAACAAAGAGTCTGAAATTCCAGTTCGAGGACCCACATTTTTTTTAAAAAATGGCCTTAGCCTTACATAACATCACCAGGTTAGTAAGTGAATGTACATTTGTATGTTTGGGGTTGAAATAAAATGCTTAAAGATCATATAGTTTATTTGATATGTTTCTTCACTTTAACCAATCAATTACTTGTTCTGATAGTGTTATACAAAATAACTACTGTGTGGTCAATGTACTGTGTTAAATACTTTATATGATGTGGGCTTGAAGAAGGGAGCACTTCTAGTAAAATGGGTTTAGCAGTTTTATGGATGGAAGCTTGTAGTAGGCAGAATAATGCCTCCTACCTCACAAAGATGTCCACATCCTAATTCCCAGAACATGCAAACATGTTATGCTATGTGTCAGGGAGGAATTAAGGTTTCAGATGGAAGTAATGTTGCTAATCAGTTGACTTGAAAATGGGAAGATTATCCTAAATTATCCAGCTTGGCCCACTGCACTCACATAGGTCCTTACAAGTAGAAGAGAGAGGCTGAAAAAAAAGTGTCAGAGTGCTGTGAGGAGAGAAAGACTTAACCAATTTTGCTCGCTTTGAAGATGGAGGAAGGGGCCATGAACCAAGGAATGTGGGCAACCTCTAGAAGCGAGAAAGGAAAAGGAATGGATTATCTCCTAGAGCCTCCACAAAGGAATGCTATTCTGCCAACACTTTGATTTTAGCCCAGTGAGACTCATTTCAGACCTACAGAAGAGCAAGATGATAAATCTGTATTGTTAAGCTACTAGGTGTGTGGTAATTTGTTACAACAGTAATAGGAAACTAATGCAAAAGTTGAGCCAAGATGATGACAAACAACAAATTCTATTCGCTAACCTCCACCACCCCTACGAATATGCTCATAGGAAAACTAAGCTTTCATACTTTCAGGTACCTTAGACACAAGATTTACACTTAATATCTGGGTCTGGTCTTAGAAGCCCCATATTTACTAAGTTCCTACCAAGGCCACATTGGTGAACAGCATAGTTATAGATCTGTCTTCATGAAGCTCTCAGGCTATTTTCATTATCTCTTCACATTTCAAAACCTATACTTTGCGGGAAGGGAGTTCTCAACACCTTCCCATTTCTGGACTGAGGAACACCTAGCTTTTGCTCATTTGTAAAACAGAATATTTAAGCCATTATTAACTTCATTCTTCCTCTAACCCTTTTCCTCATATTCCCTTTGATTTGTGATTCTGGTATCTTCTCTGTCACCCATTCACCCATTCCACAAAGTGATTTTTCATAATTCTATTATTATAGTCTTTCAACATCAAAATACCAGCAATAAAACATATTTCCACTGAAGAAAGAGAAGGGCAAGTCCCTCACACTCCAACTTCATACATTCATGTTCATTTTAAACTTTCCGCTTTATTCAGGTGTTTTCCTCCACCCAAAATAAACCACCTCATTAACTCCAAGTCTCTCCCATTCATCAGGTCCGGCTCATGCCTGCCTTCAACATACCCCCTCCAGCAATAGTGGCTCACCTTTTTGCCTATACAGTACATATAGTTCTGAGTCATGCTTTTATTTATTTATTTAGCGCGACAACTCTTGGTCGATCTCACAGATTGCAAGGACATTGTCAGCTTACAATCCCTTATGTTTTTTTTTTTATTTTTTATGCCTACAGCACCTGGTCTTCCTAGGAGGTCTCTGAGTCATGCTTTTGTGTTCTTATTATTTATGCCATTTTATTCTCTATTATATGTGGAATCTGTATTTTATTACTTCCATGATTAGAAACCTTTTCAATGGTTTTCTACTGCCCTCAGAATAAAGGCCAAACCCTTTATCATAGCACTATGAGCCATTATGATCCGGTGGTCCTGTCTTCATATCCATGTTCTAGTGCCATTCTCCCTCTCCCCATCTGTCTTTCTCCACTTGGGCTGTTATAACAAAAATACCATAGACTGGATGGCTTATAAGCAATAGAAATTCATTACTCACAGTTCTGGAAGCTGGGAAGTCAAGATTAAGTCACCATCAAATTTGATATATGCTGAGAGCCCACTTCTTAGCCATCTTTTCACTGTAGCTCACACAGTTGAAGGGTAAGGTTCTCTGGAATCTCTTTCATAAGGGAATGAATCCCATTTGTTAAGGCTCTACCCTTATGAGCTAATAGGCTCTCAAAGGCCCCACCTCCAAATACCATCACCATTGAAATAGTGGGTTTCAACATATTATTTTGGAAAGGACATAAACATTCAGTCTGTAGCACTATTCTCAACAGCCATTCCAATATCCTCAAATGTACCATGTTCTCTTCAACTTCTGGGCCTTTAACATGCTGCATCTTCCTGAAATGGTTATCATCATCTATTTTTTTCTCCTACTCCTACCCTCACCCTCTTAGTCTGGTTTACTAAGCCTCCAGTTGACAACAAAAATATCACTTTTGATAAAATCATCTCTGTATTAGGCCTCCCTTGATAGTATCTTCCCTTAGACACATAATCCTTTAGCACCATGAATTGTCTTTATAGCCCCTTACATATCTTTGGAGCATTTATTGACTTAAAATTACTTGGATTTCTGTCTTCCTCTAGATATAATTTCCATGTTTATTGAAGTAGAAAGTGAGTGGGTAAATTAACTAGTGAATGAATGAATGATTTTGAAGTTTAAAGTTTTTAAATGGTTTACTATCTGTCTCTTCAAACTAAATATAAGCTTAGCGAAGGTAGGAACTTTATCTATCTTTTTTTTCTTGCTCATACTTACATTGCACAAGTTAATGAGTTTTTTCCAATTATAGTTGGTATACAATAATATATTAGTTTCAGTCGTACAGCATAGTGATTAGAAATCTATATAACTCAGAAAGTCAATGTCCCACTAAATCTAGTACTCTTTTTTCCCCTTACATATTTATTACAACATCGTTGACTATTTTCCTTATGGTACACTTAATATCTCCATGTCTATTTTCTAGCTGTCTTTTTGCACTTTTTAATCCCTTTGCCCTTTCTCACCATTCTCCCCATCCTCCTCCCACCTAATAGCCCTCAAATTATTTTCTGCATCTATGAGTTTGTTTTCGTTTTTGTTGTTGTTATTGCTGTTTAGTTTGTTCTTTAGATTTCTCATGTATGTGAAATCATGTGATATTTGTCTTTCTCTATCAGACTTATTTCATTCAGTGCAATACCCTCTATGTCCATCAAGGCAATATCTTTTTCCATTCCCTTTCTTTTAGTTTGAGTGTGTCTTTAAATCCAAAATGAGTCTGGAAAATATGCAAGTCCAACTTATGGGAAAATATACCAAATAATCTGCTTGGATGTGGCCATCTTACAAACCAATAGATTAACCCTCTTTAATAGCCAGGCCTATTCAGCTTCAATTTTCTAGACAAGTAGATATTGTTTCCATAAAACTCAAAAGTGATAATAATGCTGCACTAAACTTCCAAGGTACAATTACCACACGGTGGGCTAGAGGTGATGTCTTGCTGAGTCTGAGTCAGGAGGCTGGAATCTAGTCCTATTTTTGCCACCAACTGACTCTGTAACCTTATATAACTCCCTTCCTTTCTTCCAGCTCTAGTCTTTAACTCACCCTATAAAATTAAGAAGATTAGACTGAGTACTTTTTAGGGTTCCTTTTAGTTCTAGAGCTCTATGTATTTTACTGTGTTTTTGTTTCTTAGAAATTGATCATGTACATATGGCAAAAATTAGAAAAGAAAAATAAGTTTCATCTCAAATGTTGTCAGTTAATTGCTTTAGTTGTTTGATACTGGCTGCTTAGAACACTGTGTTGAGAATTCTGAGGTTAAGTCCATGTTCAGCAAGAAAGAATGACAAAGACAAAGGAACAGGTGGGGGAATGATGGCTTTCATGCCATGGATTTACCATCCCAGACATAGATAGCACCATTCAGGCAACTGGATAATACTAGTTAGAAGCCTCCATTGTAACTAACTGAACTGGAGTTTAGTATTTTTTTCAAATACTAAACTTATCATGAATAAGTTATACACTAAGAACTATGATAGAAAGTCTTGGCTAATAAATGCCTATTATTATTTAGTTATGTTACTGCCAGTATCTATAATTAATAATAATATTTAATATCATTTACAATATCAAGACAAATATTGTAAATTTGGAAGCCAGAAGGGCAAATCCAGGGACAGCCATAGCCACTGTTTTTAATTCGGACAGATTAATAACCCTCTGCCGTCAATACTATTAAATGGCAAAGAAACATTTTGCAAATTAAGTAAACAAACTTTTCTCATATGAAAAATATTTAATCAATATGGAATGATGGAAGCTGAGTCTGTGTAGTATGCTGTGTATGCCTTAGAATGCCCTACAGTGATACTCGTTTCCCGAGTTACCATAGTGCAACTAAAAGAATGATAACATTTCAGAAAGAAAAAAAGAGGAAATTAGTACCACGGCTTGCCACTCCTTCTACTTTTTAGGGGAAGTAATAAGAAGTCAGGAGTTGTACATTTTGAAAACTTTAACACATCTAAGAAATATTTGATTATATCCCACCTACCACATCAGAAAAAGAGCATTTCCACTGAGCAGTGTTTATCAACCACTTTTTAAATCTTCCCCAAATTAGAAACCATAATTAGCACAGATAATAGCCTTCTATAAGGAGATAACCAATACCATGGCTAATCATCTAGCATTGTGATGCCCTATATGGTAGATACTAATCACGTGTGACTATTACATTTAAATTAATAAAATTTAAAATTCATTTCTAAGCCACATTGGCTACATGTCAAGTGCTCATAGATGCATGTGGGTAGAGGTCACCTTGTTGGACAGCACAGATGTAGAACATTTCCTTTATAGTAGAAAGTTTTATTGGATGGTACAGCTCTAGAGAAGTTAAATAGAGCAGCTGGGGTGGGTAGGGGTTTCAAAATGGCTTAGAGAAAGCTTCCATGAAAATTTAGAGCTAGAAGCAGTTGTAAAAATTCAAATTGATATCTTTTATTTTCTAGATGAAGAAACTGAAACCCAGAGCAGGTCTCACAACTAATTTGTAGCAGAGTTGGGACTAGAACCCAGATTTCCGAATTCTGAGGTCCCTGCTCATTCCATGATCCTGGTAACATACCAAGAATATTTTCCTAGTTACTCTACTAGCTCAGGGTAAGCTCCCTCCAATATTAGTAGCTCTTGTCCAGTAACCAGATGTTCCCATCATCTCCCCTCTGCCACTTTAGAGAAAACATCAGGAAAACACTGAACAGGGTTGGAGGTGAGGAAGGAATATGCAGTTGTATAAGTAAATACCTAGCTCCAGAATTAAAAAGTAAACATTCCAACTGATGTATAAATATTTAACTAAAGTCCTACATCTGGGCCCCAAAGAAGGGGGTTTGTTCTTGGCATTTTCCATTAAAATGGATAAATCCCCTGACACAATGTTGATACTAATCTTTCTTGAGTGTAAACACATCCTAGGATATTCCACACTGAGCGTAAATTATGGGAACAGATTATTCATTGGATAGCCAGCTCTTGGCAAAAATACAATCGTCTATTCTCAGAGCACATGGATAGGGACATTGCATCAGCAAGGAATTTGTTGGGTCCTATTTTCTATGGGTGGGGGGAAGAAATAGTCTTGCTTACAAGGATGATTAGGCTGTCCTCCAGAGGTTTGGCTGTTGGGACTCATTTGGATGGATTCAAGGCTAGATTCAAAACCTTTCATGGCGATTCTAGGATGATATGTTATCATTGGCTGCCATTCCCTCGACAACCCTGGGACTATAGAAGTAGCTAGGCCCCAGTTCATTACTTCTCAAAGTACTCACATTGCTTTTCAAAACAGGTTACTTCTGCAAGGAAGTTCAAAAATGGAAAGTGCAAGGAAATTCCAACTTGCATTAACAAGAGGAGTTAGTCTTCTAAGTCTCAGGCTTTCTTTGTGAGGTCCTATTTACCTTTCTCCTTTGATATCATTTTTCCACCAAGACAGTCAGTCATGGCTCTCCCTTCCTAAGAGTATTGGAGGCATCAGGGACTTAATGTGTAAGTTCTATCTACATTTTTATTAAAAGGGGATCCCGATACAGAATGTTTAAATCAAACACATTAATCACTAATGGTAGAAATTCAAGCCTAAGTGAGGAAATAGATGTAATTTAAAAAAAAAACATTGAAAATGAAGAGGGGCTCCTGCACTACATATCTCACCATCTCTGGTGTGACCGTCCCTGCAAAGGCTGACCCTGTGATTGGCTGTCTTACACAACTAATATGAGTCAGAGAAACATAAAGAAAAAGCTTATAAAGAATCATATCTATTCCACTTGCTTCAAAAGGGACCAGCAGGGTGATGGGATTCAGGACATGCTACCCCAAAATATGGCACCTTAGCATATTAAATATTTTATGCTGAAGGAGTTTGAGAAAACAGCAGAAGTGGAAGTTCACTCTGATCTTCCCCCAACTCCTCTCTCATGAAACAGGTCACAAAACCCTCCTGTGAGAGGATCCCTCTCTATACCTGGAGGAAAGGAGCATCCTTGTCTCTGAAGACAAAGCGACACCAAGAAGAATCTGAACAAACAGGACTTGCTATGTTTCCCCTAGTCTACTACACTTACCTCATTCTTCTTAACCTATTATATTATACCTCCTTGACTGCTTACTCTTCATAAAAATACACAAGTCTTACTGTTTCTTCAGGCCTTTATATCCTTACTAAGGCTCCCTTGTCATGTAAATTTATATTAATTACATTCGTATGCTTTTCCCCAGTTAATCTGTCTCCATCAGTTTAATTTTCAGACCCAGCCAGAGGACTTTAAGAGGGTTGAGGAAAACTTTCTCCTCCCCCACAAAAGCCAATCATGGATAGATAAACTGTTATTTGTTCCTACTAATTCACAGTGAGGGCCTTACAGACTTCTAGCTTTAAATACAACTTTGTCTTTATAAAGACTCTGTCTCTTAAAAGCACCAACTGCCCTATTTTTCATTTGATTATCTAAAACCAATTTAAATAAACCATCAACAAAAAACATTCTTTACAGAAGTAGAAGATATTGGAATCTACATGTTATTAACACTCTGATATATTCAATAGCTATTTGTTTAAAATAAAATGAGTGAGTGACTGCAGCCAATGTTTACTAAGTCCAGGAAGACTCATATGGACAGCACAACTATCATAAATGATAGATTCTAATAGGTAAACAAGATTTGGGAAACGGAAGCAATTCCACCACCTAACATCAAGCCAAAGTGCTAGGCATTCAGGGACTAAATCTATAGGAAAAGAGGATGAAATCCATTGAATGAGGTTCTCAAATAAGAGTCCTGCATCATACTTCTTAGAGCAGTTATTCTCAGTTTTAGCTGCACATTAGTATTATTCAAGTTCCACTATAGAGTGATTTAATTGATTTGGAGTTGGACCCAGGCATCACTGTTTTTAAAATGTTTCCCAGGAAATTTTGATATGCAGTCAGGGTTGAAAACCACTGTTCTAAAACATAGAGTTGTACTCAAAGTTCTCATTCATTTGAGGCATTAAGAATAGCTTAGGGCAGTGGTTCTTGTGAGATTAAAAAAGAAATTCTTGGGATATATCTCCATACTTCCATATTAGAAATTTTAACAGGTGGTTCTGGGAATACACAATTCTATAAGCCCCTCAAATCATTCTTATGAGGCCAACTTGGAAGATCCTTGTTGGAAGAAGTTGTCATCTGTATATCTATGATGGTGAAAAGCGGAGGATCTCAACCTTGGATGTTCAGATGCCTGAATCTCACCTCCAGACAATCTAATTTAATTGGTCTGGAGAAAACCAGACCAATACCAGGTACTAGGTACCAGTATTTTTTAAAAGCTCCAGTAATTTGTGTTAAATCAAGTTAAGGACCTAATAGATTAGAGCAAGAAAGGCAAAAAAATAGCCAATTTGCCAACCCTCTGTATTTTCATGTCTATGGCAGATATCACTGATCAATTCCAGCACTCTTCCCTGCAGTGTCCATACATAGCCTCATAATTCTTCTAACTATATTGTTCTGGGCAGCCACTTCCATGCACGGAGTGGGTATGTGAGTACTGTTTGCCATCATTATCTTAGATCTTGCCTGGAAGAAATTTAATAAACTCTGGAGAGCCCTTCCTGGGTTTTGTTTTGAGCTATAGTACTTAAATGTCCAGATTGTTGTCTGCCAAGACAATGTTGAAGTAGGAGAGAGTGGAAGCCAGAGATGGGTGCAATGGAGAGATCCATCATCTAGCTACATTTGCTACCCAGTGAAGTGCTTTCAATCCCATCTTCTGCTGCAGAGTAATTTATTTATTCATATTTGGTTGATGGAGGGCCTCTGCATAATGTTCTAATATCAAGTGTATAGGAAAGGACAAGTATAAGGGTAGTTCACTCAATATTTATTTAAAGTCAAGATGAGAATTCTTGTTTGTACATCCCAGTCTACTTTCCATAAGCATTCCACCTGTTGATAAGTATTCCACCTGTCATACCCAGCATGCTGAACTTCTGTCCCAGGTTATGATATGTAAGACAGCACTCGAGTTTCAGAGTAAAACTCTTCTCTTGCTGTGCTGCTTCCTGCATAATAGGACCAATTATACCTGGCTTGTTTGTCTATAAAATATTACAGTTAATTTATATGGGGAAAAGTGTATACAAGTACTGCAGGCAAACAACTTTCTAGTGGTATTAACTAATATCATTTAGATGACAGGAAAGGACATGGAGTGAATTTCAGGATTCCAGATTCAGGGAGAATCCTGACAGAGGGAACTTTCTATGCCTTCATTGCTTTCCTATTTATCTATAAGTATACAAATTAACAAAGGTATGTTTTGAATGGATTCCACAAAGATGTCAACATTCTTTTTAAGTAGTGTGTGTGTGTGTGTGTGTGTGTGTGTGTGTGTGTGCGCGCGCGCGCGCGTGCGCTATAAGGCAGGCACTGGTGACACAGCAGCAGTCAATAATATAGACAGTTACAGGGGATGACAAAAATAAATAGTGTAGATAGTAGAGGCTTTGTTCATCCCTCTTGCGACCAAATCCAAGTTGGGACAGAAACATGGAGCAAACAGCAAGCAAAGTCACCTGGGATCTAGATCAACAAGACATACAACTAGGGAGAGAAATAAGAAATCAACCAGCAATGGTAGAAGGTAGGAGGGGGTGAAGATGTGAAGCTGCCCCATCCCAAGTGGCTGAGTGGGACAGATACTGAAGCAGCAGTAGCTGTAGATGCCTCCTAAAGGGTCTGTGTCCATGAGTTGACTTTCTCACTGACAGACCTGCTCTCCCTGAGCACCAGCACTGGGTGGGCTACTTGGGGGACACCAGGGACTTACAGGGGAACACTGAGTTTTCAGATCCAGGACCAGAGGTGAGGCCCTCTACTGGGCAGAAGTGTTTGGGGTATCCATTGTTCCTCTCTTGAACCCTCCCTTCTGTCCCTCACTCCCAGTGTGAGGACTCAGCTCTGCCATAGCTGAGACATCATCGAACTGTATAACAGAGATTGCTCTGCCCAGAGGATTCCCTGAAACTCTGCCTCCCCAGTTTGCAGCCCCACCCAAACTACATCCAGTTGTGTCCTCATGAGTCAGGTGCTCCTTGCTGAGCCAGCTCCAAGACTCACACTGGTGGCCTCTGACTGTGGTTTTTTGTGTGGCCTCTGGTGGCAACTGTAAGCACAGCATCTGTGGATTGCTTGCTGAATCTACACAGGTGGTCCCAGAGGGGCACAATCTGGGGCTAAACTTGGCCTGCAGCTGAACTCCTCTCAGGACTATGCCATTTGGATGTCTACTATACAAAACCACACTAATAAGACCAGGAGATCTAAGAGCTTTGCTTAGTACATAGAAAGACACACAAAAGGGCAGCCAAAATGGGAACACAAAAAGGCAGACACCATGTTAGAGAACAGAACAGAGATCCAGAAATAATGGAATCAAGCAATCTAACAAAAGCAGAGTTCAAAACACTGGTTATAAAGATGCCCAATGAACTTAGAGGAAGTGTAAATGAACTCAGTGAGAAGTTTAACAAAGAGATACCAAACATAAAAATGGAAATGGAAATTATAAAAGGCAACCAGTCAGAAATGAAGAACACATTATCTAAGATGAGAAGTATATTACATGGAATAAACAGAGTGAATAAAGAAGAGGATCAAACCACTGATATAGAAGATGGGGAAGCCAAGGACATTCAATTAGAACTGCAAGACAAAAGAAGCCAAGACTATGATAATGACTTAAGGAGTTTGTGGAACATAATTAAATGTAAAAATATCCATGTCATAGGGGTATCTGAAGGAAAACAAGAAGTTGAAGAGCTATTTGAAGAAATAATGTGAGGAAAACTTCCATAACCTGGTGAGAGAAATAGACATAAAACCCCAGAAGCTCAGAGAGTCCCAGAAACCAGGAACCCAAAAAGGCCCGCACCAAGACACATCATAATTAAAATGCCAAAGGTTAAATACAAAGAGAAAAATCTTTTAAAAAGCAAGAGAAAAGCAGTTAAGTTATCTACAAGGGAGCTCCCATAAGACTGGCAGCTGATTTCTCAAAAGAAACTATGCAGACAGAAGGGCTTAGCACAAAATATTCAAAGTGATGAAAATCCAGGATCTACAACCAAGAATACTTTATCTAGCAAAGTGATCATTTAGAGTTGAAGGACAGAGAAAGAGCTTCCCAGACAAAAAGAAGCTAAGGGAAGTCTCAATTGGAAGGAAGAAATAACAACCCCTTAATTGAAACAACCAGTCATACCTTAGCAGGACCTGCTGGACTGTGCAGTACCAATTAACAAATATGATCTTTATTGTTATCATTAGCACATTGCCTTTGTTAATGTATTGGTCTCCACTCCACCCAATAATTTGCTCCTTTTACTTACAATCTGTGCCTTCAAAAAAAAAGTTGTTCCTATTCCAAAATTGCATTTACTAAGTCTAATAACATTGATATCATTGCCAAACAGTATCTAAGACTCGAGCCCTAACAATTTCAATAGACAGGAGAGAAGCCTGCTGTTCTAATCAGAGGCAACAGCAGAAACTTGGGAGTCTGGTAACCAGTTCTTTAGATTGTCTTTATGATATAAATAATTATTTAGGTTAACAATTAAATTATTAGCAAAATAAGAATCATGGTTATCATTTATTAAGTAGTATAATTACTAGCAATTAATAATCAAGAGAAAGGTATGATTCTGGTTAATGGGATTATCATTTAACTGTCAGGTACATCTATTTTACTTTCC
Organism: Rousettus aegyptiacus; assembly: GCF_014176215.1. Lineage (NCBI taxonomy): Eukaryota > Metazoa > Chordata > Mammalia > Chiroptera > Pteropodidae > Rousettus > Rousettus aegyptiacus. The sequence goes on along the minus strand of NW_023416312.1, from coordinate 64,434,026 downwards.
AAAGAGTAGCTCTGTTTAGAAAATGTGGTTATATCCTAAAGTTTCCCCCTGCTGCTGAACATTCGCATTAAGCAGCAAGTTGTATTGGAGTAGTTTAACCTCTTTCCTTTTATTGTAACTCGTTATTTTGTCTTAACGATACCATTTTTGTTTCTACAGTTGGTTCCTTATAATCTTTTTTTTAACTTAACCTTTCTTTTTTTGTCTTTCTTGAAATATAATAGACAATTAGTTGCCTGCATTTATATTGTACAATTCAATGAGGATTTTTTTTCCACTTATAGTTGGCATACAACACACCAGCTTCGGCTGTACAGCATATTGATCAGAGACCCACACAATTCACAAAGCACTCACCCCACCAAATCTAGCACCCATCCTCCTCCCACATATTCATTTCAACATTGTTAACCATCTTCTTCATGATATACTCTACATCCTCATGTTCACTCTGCATCATCCACCTGCACCTCTCAATCCCTTTGCAATCTTTTCCCCTCAACCCCATCCCATCTAGTAGCCCTCAAAGTATCCTCTTTATCTATGAGTTTATTTCCACTTTTGTTGTTGTTATTGTTGGTTTTGTTCTTTACATTCCACATGTATGTGATATCATGTGATATGTGTCTTTATCTGACCCATTTCATTCAACTCAGTACCCTCAGGGTTCATCAAGGCAATATCTTTTTCCATCCTCTTCCTTTTAGTCTGTGTATGTCTTTTACTCTGAAGTGAATCTCTCGTAAGCAGCATATGTAGGGATATTGTTTTTTTTATCCTTTCAGCCACTCTATCCTTTGGTTGGAACACAATTTTTTTTTCCATTTGAGGTACGTGTTGATAGGAATGTAGTTTATTCCTGTTTTTGATACATTTTTTTCTTCTTAAAGAAGACCCTCCAACATTTTCTGTAATACAGCTATATTTCTTTCTCTTCTTTTTGTCTGGGAAGCTCTTTCTCTGTCCTTCAACTCTAAATGATCACTTTACTGGATAAAGTATTCTTGGTTGTAGATCCTGGATTTTCATCACTTTGAATATTTTGTGCTAAGCCCTTCTGTCTGCATAGTTTCTTTTGAGAAATCAGCTGCCAGTCTTATGGGAGCTCCCTTGTAGATAACTTAACTGCCTTTCTCTTGCTGTTTTTAAGATTTTTCTCTTTGTATTTAACCTTTGGCATTTTAATTTTGATATGTCTTGGTGTGGGCATTTTTAGGTTCCTGGTTTCTGGGACTCTCTGAGCATCCTGGGGTTTTTATGTCTATTTTCTTCACCAGGAGAGGGAAGCTTTCCATTATTATTTCTTCAAATATCTGTTCAACATCTTGTTTACCCTCAGGTATCCTGATGACATGAATATTTTTACCTTTAATAGTGTCCCATAGGCTCCTTAAATTATTATTATGGTCTAGGCTTCTTTTGTCTTGCAGTTCTAATTGAGTGTCCTTGGCTTTCCCATCCTCCACATTGGTGGTGTGATCCTCTTCTTTATTCACTTTGTTTATCCCATTTAATATACTTCTCATCTCAGATAACGTGTTCTTCATTTTTGACTGGTTCTCTTTTATAATTTCCATTTCCATTTTATTTATTTTTTTAATCTCTTTGTGGAAGTTCTTAGTGAATTCGTTTGCCCTTCCCATAAGTTCATTGAACATCTTTATAACCAGTGTTTTGAACTCTGCTTTTGTTAGATTGCTTGATTCCATTATTCCTGGTTCTCTGTTCTGTTCTCTAACATGGTTTCTGCCTCTTTGTATTTCAATTTTGGCTGCCCTTCTGTGTGTCTTTCTATGTACTAAACAAAGCTTTTAAGTTTTCTGGTCTTATTAGTGTGGATTTGTGAAATAGGTGTCCAGTGGCACAATCCTGAGAGGGGTTCACCTGTGGGCCAAATTTACCCCCACCTGTTAAGATTCAACAAGCAATCCACAGATGCTGTGCTTATAGTTGCCTCAAAAGGCCACGCCAGAAACTGAGGCTAGTTGCTGCCAGTGTGAGTCTTGGTGCTGCTTAGCAAGGAGCACTTGACTTGTTGAGGCTAAACCTTGGTGTGCCTTGGGTGGGGCCGTGAGTTGGGGTTGGTGGAGTTTCAGGGAATCCTCTGGGTGGAGCAATCTCTGTTATCCAGTTTGATGATGTCTGTGCTATGCTGGTGCTGAGTCCACACACTGGAAGCAGGGAGGGTTCAACAGAGGAATAGCGGATACCACTGGCACTTCTGCTGGGTAAAGAGCCTCGCTGCGGCCCTCACTCTGACAACTCAGTGTCGCCCTGTAAGTCCCTGTACAGCCAAACTGGCACTTGTGCTCAGAGCAAGCAGGTCCATCACCACGAAAGTCCACTTGTGGATGCAGCCCCTTTAAGAGGCATCTGCAGCTACTGCTGCCATGGCCTTTGTCCCACTCAGCTGCTTGGACTGGGCAGCCTCGCGTCCTCTCCTAATCCTACTTTCTGCCATTGCAGGGTGAGTTCTTAGATTTTTCCCTAGCTGTATGGTTTGTTCATCTAGCTACCAAGTGATTTTTTTCTTGCTGTTTGCTCCTCGTTTCTGTCACAACTTTGATTTAGTTGCCAGAGGGATGATGAACAGAGCCTCTATCATCAATGCCATTTTCCCCCTTCTCTGATTCCTTATAATCTTTTAAGTAAACAAGTTCATTGTGTCTGAATATGCTCAGCTCTTCTGAAAGCATGAATAAGTGGGGCCTGATCCTCTAGTTCCCATAGGAAGACTCACCCTTCAGTTAGTGACTTATACCTGTAATTTCCTTTACAAGACTATCTTGGTTCTTGCCTTGAGTCTTGGAAGAAGTGGGCCAGACACCAGAGAAGAAGATATTAGTGTCTTCCCACCAGGGCAAAGGTAGAAAAAGTAAAGTTGTAAAAGTTTGTGAGGTTTTTTTTCATATTATATCAGCTCCCCTTTCAGTGAGACCCCACAGCTCATCTCTAATGTGCTCTTTCCAAGTGTTTTGCACATCATCTCCTCTAAAATGTTGGCTCCTAAGATGTTACCTATCCCAGGGATATTTAACCTGGAGAGGCCTCTTCCAAAAAGTGTATGTTGTGTAAGTGTACCATCTTAAAAAGGGAAAGTCTGACTGCCAACATTGGCCCATTCAACTTCTGATAAATCATTCTTCTTTTTCAATCTTGTTGTCATGGCCATCCTTATTTTCACATGAATTCAGACACCTTTTAATCATTCAAGAGTGAAGGCATCTCATCCTACACTATGATCCACCATTTCCTTGAGATCATTAACTCTTTCCACACTACTAGGCTCAATGCCTTGTATCAGAGCTCTTCCTGTGGAATCCACATTAAGAGAATAAAACAAGTATAAAGATAAGCTTTACACATGCTAATTTATAAATGCCTGATATTTGTTTCTATATTACTGAGGGAATCTGAATGAAGCAGTTCCCCAATTTTAAAGGTCCAGAGTTAACACTATCAGAATCTCTACTACTCCTGCATACCTCCTTACATATATGTTACTCTTAACCTCAAATCATCCAACCTTGAGATACTTCCAGAATCTTCACTCATACAGTAATCATCATTGTGGAAGAACCCTTTATTAGTTTGACCACTATAAAGCAGACTCCAAGATGCCATCATATATGTAAAAGATTTATAGAGTTCAGTGCCTGTGAAGAAAAGAAAGGAAGGAAGCCAAAGCAGGAGCTATCAGGTCACAGTGCAAGTTCAACTTCTGTAAATAAGTAAGGGAAAGAAAGAGGATTGGGCAAGTAGAGTCTCAGATTGTAGCACAGTTCTAAGAAAGTTTTAGCCAAGTCAATAAGAAGTCCTCAAGCCAAAGTCACCTGTCAGAGGAGTTCCTTGTCTCACCAGAATGGGCCCACCTTAGAATTCTTGCCACACAGTCATTGGCTGGAAACTTCCCATTGGAAGTGTGGCCTCAGCTCAAATGCAATAATGGGTTCAGAGGGTCATCAGCTAGGGCCCTCTCTCAATTAAGTTCCCCAGCACAAGAGATCTAAGGGGCACATTTTCATGTCTGCCATAAACTCCAATAATCACTATGCTTAGTTCTTTGGAAAATCTTTATCTCCAGCTACTACTCTGACTTAAGCACTGTAAGTAAATATTATTTCGCCCATGTCAACCTTGTGACTCACAGCAATTTGTTTGAATCAGTCATCTCTTTCCTCAAAACCTGGTTAGTTCCTCTCTGCCATCACTAAAAGCTATTAATCAAATTTTTGTCATATGAGGAAAAAGTCCAAAGCATCGGCTTCTTCTTCTTCCCTGGGTTCATCTCTGTCTTTTCCAGTCCTCTGAAAGATAGCCATCCTGGTTGTTCTTTGTGACCCTACGTTACTCTGTTTTCTTCCTCTTTATGTATTCTTTCTTCCTGTTTTTATAATCTTTCCTTAATCTGGCTCCTTTCCTTCTGCTATCAGACATGTCTAAGTTCCTCCAATCTTGCATAAAACTTGACTATACCTCAGTCTGTCATCCAAATCATTTTCCCATCATTCCACACTCACTGCCATTGCCTCACTCAGTATAGTATACTATAGTTTAGTATAAGCTCAAATGTGTGTGTAAGAATCACCTATACGGTTTGTTAAAAGAGATTATTGGACTCCATTCCACTGAGTTTCTGCTTCAGTAGGTCTAGGGTGGGGACTTAATAATGTGAGTTTCTAACAAGTTCCAAAGTGATGTTGATGATGCTGTTCCAGGAACCACACTTGAGGAGCACTGGTACAGCTTTTAAAGAGCATGGCTTCTGGATTCAATCTGCTCGAGTTCAAATTAGGGCTCTGACTCTTAAATTGTATGACATTAGACAAGTTTTCAGTTCCTCTATATCTAAGTGTCCTCATCTGTAAATTGAAAGAATAATAGTGCCTACCTCATTAGGTCATTGTTAAGATTACATTATTTAATATACATAATTATTAGGACACCGGCACATGCCTGGCACATAATAAGTGCCATAAATTGTTAGTTGTTGTTTAATTGACCCAGAATGCTAGAGTCTGTAGCAATAATTCAACCCATCCTTCACCAAATCAAAGTCAAAATTTGTATAACACCATCACTCTTACTATATATAGTACTTATTATTTTACTAAATGCTTTTGTTTAGGTTGGTTCATGATTTTACAAAGCTAAATGGATTTTTAAGCAAAACTGGAAATAGAAAACCAGTGTTTTTTAAATGTAAGATAGACTATCAAAACTATTAGAATAAAAAATATCCATGTGCCACCTCAAACTACCCGTAGTTTGGGCATCCTTCCTTGAAAGAAGACTGACTTCACTCATAAGCCTTCTTTTTCAAACAAGGAAACTGAGATCCATAGAAAAGCAGGTGCTCACTTATGATCACAGAAAGTTGATGGTAGACCTGAGACCAAGTCTCATAGTCCCCTGGCCAGGATACTTTCCTTACTACCTCTTGTAATAAATACCCCACTACTCCCTCCTCCTGCCTTATGATGATTTTATAGCAACTCTATCTCTAATACTGAAGAGACTTAATTTTCAATGAAGTCTTTGTCAGTTAACCTGATTTTATAGGTGTTGTGACAGCGTCTGTCACCATGTTATAGGGGTTTTGTTGCCCTAACAGCTTAGAGTTGGAAGAGAAGCCAAATGTGCTGAATGCCAGATAATTAAGAGAAGTGTGAAAAATGAACGTGGGCAAGAAAAAGAGTAACAGTTTGTTAACAGGGTGAGGTTGGCAGGCCAGTGACAAGAGATAACTGAAAAACAGATTCCGGGTACATTCAGAACTTGGACTTTAACAAAGTTAGGGGAAGAAGGGAGAAAAGCTGGGAAGAGAAAAGAGCCTCTGAATGATATATTGTTTCTTGTACGCTATAGGCAGGCAAAGAAGAAGTATATTTTGCTACTAAGTCTATTTATTGAACCATCAGTACTTGCTCAAGTTCCTTTGACCCCCAAAGGTATTCTGGCTCTCACTTTGAGAAATGCTGCTCTACATTTTAGAGTTACTAAAGTGTGGAGCACTAACACAGACCCTTTCCTTGGTCCAGTTCAAACAGCAAGCTATCAGAGCAGAACTTTGCAGACAGCTCTCTTCAGGAAGTAGTCCCCACTCCATCTTGGAGTGCCCTTCCTTTTTCTTTTTCCCTGTGAGACTCAGAGTGACTTGAGCAATCAGCAAAACCTACACTGTGGGTTCTTTGTAAGTGTGCTCTCAAGAGGGATAGAGCCTCATTAAGGCTTTCAACTTTTAGAAAACTTCCCTGGCAGATGGAGGGGAGTTTATACAAAACTTGGTCAGAGTTTGCTTTTTCCCTGAGGAACTGTTTTCCATTATTGCTTTTTTTAACCACTAGAGTTAAAAAGTTCAGGATTTGTCCAGATAAGGTAAAGTAAACAAAATGCTTTACTCCACTGGTGGTTTCCCCAAGCTTAACTTTCCTTCTCCCCACCCCTTCCCATCTTTCCACCCCAGTTCTCATGATCCTGACATATAACACCCTGTGACCCCTCTTGCATTTTTCATAGTCCCTCAAGATAAGCAAAATTAATAGAAGTAGGTATATTCAGAGTGTCCACTGGTGTTACAACATCTATTGATACAAGATTTAGAAAAGTGTGTGAGCTGTATAAAATGGACATTCCAGCCTTAAATAAATGTGCATTTATCATGTATAATTGGTTGATTTCACATTTGTTCTTTCCTAATCAAGAACTAATTATTCCCCTTGCATGTTAGCAAATTGTCACGTTTTGGGGGATTTGGAGTGTGTTAATTTTAAATCAAACTACAAGAGTTTCCTGATGTCAACTACAACTGTTCAAGAGTGCTTTTGTTGAAACCTCATTGCATCCAACGTAGAGAAGATTGTAGTTAAAATCATTTTCCTTAAATTAAGCATCCCCATAGTATTATAGATATTCCACTTAAATGCTCAGTAAAATCCAATAGGCCAAAATCTTTGCTATCTGAGATATTTGTGGAATCCCTTTTTTAGGAAGAATCATATATGACAGGAAAATGATCTAAGAAGTCAGTGATACAGCCCAGAAAAAAAAGCTTCCAGGCAGTATCCTGGGATCCCTATTTATTTAGTCCATGTCCTATAGCTCGAACAACTACAGTCCCAAACAATAAAACGTGATCATACTGGAAAGTAACTCAGAGGCCCACCTAGTCTTCAAACAACAAAGAAAGATTTTCTATCATGTCCACATGACTCTATCTCGTGAGAAAGGAAGTTTGCCTCTGACAATTTAGAAAGATCTGCATCAACAAAGGGTTTTTCCCCCCTAAGGGCTCAATGAACCATACAATTCTATAAACTTGCACAGTCCATACTCTAAGAGTCCCCATTACATAAAAGATTTGCTGTAATCTCTAATAAATGTCTTAGTAAATTAATGAGTTCTATGAAATATGAAACCCACAGGTGCCACAAATCCTAGAACAATATTCCCAAGGGCTGAGGAAGGGCTTGTGAATAAGACAGTGCCTTCTCCAGCTTGGGAAAGAAGTGACAGTTCTAGTTCTGCTTCAACCTGGCCTGAACTCCAACAGGACCAGATGCTTCCTCTGTTCTTATTTGGTTCCTAAGCTTTTCCATGTAAATCATTCAGTGGTCTCAATACCTATGATAGTATCCATTTTCATTTCAACATATATTTCTTGATCACCTGGTTGGGGTCCCAGAATACAAAGATGAATAAGACATAGTCTCTGTCCTCAAGCACCTTGTTTCTTGGTGACAGAAGGAAACCAAAATATTAACAACCACAATTCAGAGAGGTAAATGTTATTATAGAAGTATAAACATAATGCACTGTGAGAACTTTTGTTATTTAACAGAGAGGAAAAATAGATATTAGGATAATTATTTACTTTGCTGTTGGCCAATTTGTTATTATTGGTTAAGATCACATTTATCTGAACTAGAAAAAAAGAAACATAATTAGTTTATTACTGTACCTTATAGGAATGTACATTGATCAGCGTAAAACTTCTTACAAATTTTTTTTGGCCTTAGAATTCACGTTTAGGCCTTTATTTACATATTATATAACATTACTTTTGTGTATCTATCTCCCCTACTGTAATGTAATCTAAATGAGGCCAGGGACTTTTCTCTGTTTTGTTCACTGTTGTATTTGCAGAGCCTAGAACCAAGCCAGTAAGTGTGTAATAAATATTTGTTGAACAGATGAGTAAATATAGATAATTAAAATTATGATTAATGTAATGAAATAAAATTAATATGTATGTTTAGAGATTATAACAAGAGGATATATGATGTAGGTCAGGTCATTGTGATAATCCTCTCTGAGGAAAAGACAGGTGAACAGAGACATGAGGAGTCAACCAAGACAAGAGTGTTACAATTCAGACAACAGAGAGCTTATATTTGGCAAACAAAAAGTCCCTGGAAATCTGAAGATGTCTGGTTTTTAAGTGATTCACATCTGCAGGCTACTCATGTTAAGGAATAGTTTTGAAGTGGCGTTTTTTTTTTTTTTCTTGTTTAAAAACTTGTCTCAGTCTCCCAGCTCTACCTAAATTTTGGGGTTTAAAGCCAAGGAAACAGAGTTCAGACCCAAGTTTCCCTCCTGCCTCACTCCCTATGTGGGATTTTAGATAGACATATCTCTGTATTCAGCCTCTTGAAACTCCTCCATGACTCCTTTGTAGCTGGCACCAAAGCACAGGGCACTTTTCCTCCTTGGCTTGCCTAGCGAGAGAGGAGTCTGCCATCTGGAATCAGAAAAACACCCTGCCATCCACTAAACAGTTCATCCTGGCCTCTGGACAATGAGAATTGGGCAATGGCCAATTCCTTGTCTGCAGTTTGCTGATTATCACACCCCGGGGTGTGGGATTATACAGCCAGGACTGCTTTGGTCTGCCTCTCATTAAGGCAGAATGAGCACAGATCCTGACAGGTCAAATCTTCCCCTAGACCTCAGAGGTTGCTGTACAAAGGGCCAGGCTTAATCTCTGGCCAAGTGTATAATTCATTTATCTGCATGGTCATGAATTCTGGGCTCTCAGGGCAGGAAGCACGGGCCATTGTGACTGGTTCTACAGGCCCAGGGAGTCACTTAAGCCCTGATTGTATTGTGTAGGGAGGGATTTTGGAGATGAAGGCCTCTGTCCTCAAGAGATTGAGCAGACTGGAAGGGGAGCCTATGCATATAAAGGAATGGCACTTTAGAGAGAGATTGACAACCTTGTCATCAATGCCCATAAACTTCTCTAGAACATGTAAGTGATGACAAGGGGGTTGGAATAAATTATTTTATAGACTCTAACCAAGAGGAGTTGAGCTAGGTAGAGTTCATCTCAGGATGTTATCCCAATGCATATCCACCACTTTGTAGTGGAGGAACGTTTTACACACCAAGAGTTGTTTTTTTTTTTTTTCATTTGATCCTTTCTCCGGGAGTTGCTTCCAGCTATCAAAGCTCCTATACCACAACCAAAAAGATTTGAAATAAAATTCAGTCTCTATGGAGAGTAAATACTTAAAAACTAATTGGAAATTGTTTGGAAATTTACAGTTTCCTGGCTTGGGCAGCTGGCATTCTCTCTGATCCTCTGGACTTCCTGCTCAACAAAGATGGGAATGGGATATCATTTTGTGCTCCTGGGGTTTCATTTGCACAGTTCCACAGCCTGAGGGAGGTTGACTCATTGCAAAAAAATGTAGTCTCAAATTTAGAGTAATTTGTGTTTTGAAGTATTTCAAGTTCCATGTCTTTCATGTTACTGCAACCCTGATGGAACTGTGTGCCAAAGAAGGTGTTTTAATAACAGATTGTATGTCATATATATGCTTCAGGTTCCAGAAAGGGAGGAGGAAGAGTGGCAAATGGCACTGCAGAAGAATGCAGATAACAGGGCGCTGGTACCTACTCTCACCTCAAACAGGCACTTGACCTCTTTGTGTGGTGAAAAATCCTGATGCCTCATTTTTCCTTTTCTCCCTATTCATTTTTGGATTGTGATGTGAGAGATGAGGAAATCCTAAGCCTGGATCTCCCCAGCCAATTCTGTTAGTGCCTACACTGACAATCATTCATCATTTCACTGAAGGTCTCTGAGTTCAGCCATCTATTTTCTGGGCTTGGGTCAGGCATTAAATATATTATCAGTCATTACTACTTTACCCCCCCCCCACACACACACACAAATACATTTATCAAATTAGTCTCCATAGAAAATTGGGTCCCTTGTGGAAATGGACTGGAAGTATAAAGCTGGGGGTGACAGGATAAGAATATGTTTGCTTAGGCTTTTCACACTTTGACATCTGGTTTCCAGATCACCAGCAAGTACTAACAATTCCTTGTTTCATGTACCTTATCATTGGTAAAACCATGAGAGTACTCCACATCCCAGTGCATCCCAGTTTGTTGCTTTGTTTTCATTTAGCAAGTCTGTATTAAGCATTCATTCGAGCACTATGCTAGGTCCTACGGAAAATATGGAAAACATTTCTACAGTCTTCTTTTGATGAACTTGCTCTCTGGTTGTTAGAGATAAGTTAATAAAATCTGCAACATATGCATATAAGAACTGTCTGCTTAAGTGACATGAATGCTCCAGATAGAATTTTGTAGTGATGTAGCAGATGGATTAGTTAGAATAGGCTTCTTGATGGAGGTGGGACTTTACCTAGAACCTTGAAATATGGATAAAAATATTATGGAGGAAAGAATGAAGAGGGCTCTCTGTGCAAAGAGAATAGCATGAACCAAGGTCCAGAGGTGGGAATGAGTCTATTAATGTATACAAAGGGGACACGTAAAAGAGATGAGGGTAGAAAAAAACAGTTTTGGACCAAAGAATGAAAAGTAGAGGAATTTTGATTTGATCCTTTACAGCAGTATTTTCAAAAACTTTTTGATCACACGCTCCTATCAGACAAATACCTTAGCGCACTTCCAATATATTATTTATAAACTCTATAATTATACTAATGTACTCATACATTATAAAGCATGCACAAAAATTATAAAGGATGCACAAAAATTATAAAGGATGATGGAATAAAACTTTGAATGTTCTAATATTTCCTGCTCACATCCCAAGTAATCAGCTTGTGCTCCTCCTGGGGTATCTGTACCTCTGCTCTGGATACCACTGCTTTAGAGCAGTGGTTCCCAACCTTTTTGGCACGAGGAGCCAGTGCTCCTATGAGAATCTAATGCCTGATGATCTGAGGTAGAGCTGAGGTGGTGATGCTAGTGCTGGGGAATGGCTACAAATACAGATGAAGCTTCACTTGCTAACCTGCCACTCACCTCCTGCTGTATGGCCCATTTCCAAGCAGACCATGGACCAGTATTGGTCTGTGGCCCAGGGGTTGGGGACCCCTACTTTAGAGCATCAGTTAAACATTGTGAGAACAGAGAACCCTTTAAGAATCTAATGAAAGCTATATATCTTCTCCTCTTCCCAAATATCTATACACAGATACTTAAAATTTTCATACAAGTAATTTCAAGGAGGATGGGGTAGGTTGTGAACACTCTGAAGCCCATTCTTCGGCCCCAGTCTAAGACCCCCTTCTCTGGGTAGAGAAAGGCACTGAAGGCATTTGAGTATCTTAGTGGCCTGTAGATTTTAATCTTTCAGGAAGTTGAATCTGGTCATCCATTGTGCATAAAATGAATTGGCTGCATCCAGGGTTGGGTGGGAGAGGGCAGATGGTACAAGAAGAAAGACAAGTTAATAGGATATTTCAAAACCTCAGACCTAAAATGCAGATATAATGACAATGGCAGAAAGAGAACAGATGCAAATGATATTTTAAAGGGAGCATGGTCAGATGACAACTCTGAAGCCTCAAATTTTGGGTAGTGGAAGATGGCCAGTGATAATTGGAAATTATAAACTGGTTCAGATGACAGCCCAGCATCCCAATAGAAATGGTCTGAGGGTGATAGGAAACATAGATGAAGCTTGGGGGAATAGTGGACAGGAAACACAGAATGGGGAGTTCAAACAATGGGAGTAGAGTAGCTATGAGAAGAGAGAGAATAACAATAATAAACATTTATGTACTAGGCGCTGTTGTAAGCACTTTATGTAAGTTGATTCAGTTAATTCTTATGACAACCTCTGTGAGGCAAGTACTATTATTATCATCATTCCACTTTATAAATGGGAAACTGAAGTAAAGCAGATTGCCTCAAGGTCACACAGCTATGAAGTATCAGAATAAGGAATTAAACACAAACAGTCTCCAGAATCTATGCCCCTGAGCACTATGTTGTGCTGCCTCTCAAGAGAGGGGTGGAGAGTGAGTTACAGGAACATGCACAAGGGAAAAGAGAAGAAGATAAGCAGAAGAAAGGACTAGCACCTAGTGAGCACCCACCATGGATCAGGTATTGTGCCACTACTCATAATAATAAGCAGCAACAGCATCATAATTAAACCACCAAGAGCTTTCGATGTCCAAGACACTGTGCCAAGCACTTCATGGGGCATTGTGAATACATGTCATTTTAAGCCACTCAGCACCCAAATACCTTTTTTAGTTGAAAAGAATCCCCCATCATATGAATCTTGTTGTGGTATGGGGCCCCCACCTATCACTATGGAAGCCAAAAGAAGTCAGATATTCCCTTTACCTGTTTCTGGGTAGTTAGGGGGTGAGCATAAGACCTATTCTGGGCCAATAGAGCACTTTCTCTGCAACTATCAATATGGAGCAATGAAAGCTGAGATGACTAATCAGAATTTAACCATAGTGGTAGTCAGTGGATATGGCTATGATACCCTGACCAGATTGCTCCTGCTATCTAAGCTCCAAGCTCTCCTCTACCCTTTTATCTATTCTAGAAATTTCTGTATCATAGATTGGCAAACTACAAATCTGGCCCACTGCTTCTTTTTCTAAATAAAGGTTTATTGACACACAGCCACACACATGTATTTACTTATATCATCTGGCTGCTTTTGTACTACAATGGCAGATTTGAGTAGTTGCAACACAACATGGCCCACAAAGCCTAAAATATGTATTACCTGGCCTGTTACAGAAAAAGTTTGCCCATTCCTGCTTTATGTCCCTCCACTAAAATTTTTTTCTTGATATATGCAGAGCTAATTTCTTTTGCTTGTAGCCAAGAACTTTAACAGATACAAATGGATAATCTCATCCAATCTTTACAAGTACCTAGAACAGTAGGTGCTACTGTAAACATAAAACTGAAGATAAGAAAAGTGAGATGCAGACAGGTTGTCTGCCCAGGATCACAGAGATAGTAGATGCTAGCAACACAGTTGAAATTCCAACCCAGATCTATGTGACTCTATCACACATGAAAGAAATAAAGAAAATAGAGATGAAATAGTTAGTGGTCCTAGATGTCTCTTGAGATTCCAAAGGAAAATGATTTCCCCCAGTTATTTAGAGGTACCAAAATGATCAGTACCATGGAAACAGAGAGGAAAAAGATATAGAGATAGTAGCAGCTTGGGTTTGATATGTTTATCTCCTTCTTGGATGCTTCTATGCACTCTCTTATAATGTTGGTTTGAGACTGTTGAAAGGTTATTCTGACCTCTAAATTCTCAGATATCCTGCCAGCCTTTCGCTTGCTGAGATATCTAGAATATATTTGCATTACAGCCCAGGACTATACTAGACTGTGGAATTTGAATTCCTTCTTTAGGTCACTGAGACCTCCGCTGGATCCAGCCAATAGTAAGCAAAATACCACATTTTTCTTCTGCTAAAATGTATACCTTTTGAGGACAGTGTATGGTTTTCTAACTAATCCTACAGATACGTAGAAATATGTAGTCAGTGCCCTTTTTTGAGGTAGTACATGTGCAGATGACCACAAAAGCTTTTTTTATAGGCAACCCTGTCTTCTCGATGTGGCTAGGGCAGATGATCACTTTCACAGAGAGCTCAGCAGTCTGGAACTTTTGCTAAACGTAGAAGACAATGGTCAATAAACCATAGACTTTCAAAAGGTTCAGGCAAATACAGTTTTTCAGTCTTATGCACTAGGCCTGTAGTTCCTTCGGTGGGACTCCTAGAAATGCTTATAATAACATGATCTTCCTCCCACTCAGCATAGCATTTAGTTGAGCTAATTAATGACAGGTAAACATCTCATAGCACTGAGGCCTTTGTTAGAAGAGTCTGGAAATAGTGATATTCAAAATGCAGACTACTTCAGGAGACTTCTTGGACAAAGGTATCTGGAGTATAATTGGACTGACCTGTGTGTGTGTGTGTGTGTGCACGCACGCGCACGTGCACGCGTGAGTGCACACATGTGAGTGTGTATTCACCCTTCTGTTAAAATAGTCTACTTCTTTTAAGTTTTTGGGGGGAGCTCGTGTCAGAGTTTCTTTATTGTCTGGTCACATGTACTGATGGAATATTTTCCTCTGTGATTTTACCCCCAGCAAACTTCTCTGACAGTTAAAGAAGAAAACCCTGCTTCTGCCAAGTTATTGGTTGGGAGAGAATTTGTGAGGGCCTTGCATTGTTCAGAATATGACTTGTCCCCCCAGGAAAGTCTTGTTACTCTCTGCTACTATGTCCAGGGAACACCTAATGGTGTCTGAAAATAGACATCTCTTTGCTGTGGATCAAATCTAGTTCTGTGGCCATCCAAGCTCGCTCTTTTTTAAATGAGCGCCTAGAGCTACCTAGCAAAAGAGTGAATCCAGGGAAGCTATCAGGAACTTTCATTAATATTTCTTTATTATCTGCATGTGGGAAAGGAGTGGTGGTTAGGACAGTTGAGCCAGACTACAATTTACTCACCCCAATCATTTCAGCACAGTCAATAATTCTCATAACCTAATCACCATGCTGTGATCATATTCACCGAGTATTGAATCCTTTTTCAAAGACCTTTCCCCATTGAAGATTCTCATTTAAATCTCCCAACAATCCCATTGAAGTTCCGTAATTAGGGGCTGTCTTGTAGGTCAGCTGGTCAACAGCCATGCCAGTCAACAGGTCAAATGTTTAGGTGTGTTTCCAGGTGCCCTAGGACTTGGAGAATTGTAGCATTACTGATCAGCCCAAAGAGAAACAGAGCCTAAGCAAACAGCTCACAGTTGCATGTTTTTTTATGATCAGTGACCACTAATACAAAGTAGATAACCAGCAGAAGACTTTGATTCATCTCCCTTTGTCCTTTGATTTTGCTGTAAAACTCTTTCAAATCTTTTCTGACCAAACTCAATGTTGATTCTAAGCACTCGGAGAATACTGCTTAGTGTGAACACTAAATAACACATTACAGCAGTGCGGTCTTGCTTGGTATAATCAGAGAATGGTGTTTGATAGTTCTTTAATTTTACTGTGAAGAAAGCAAAATATGTTGATGAATATCTCTGAAGAGCTCATTCTTCACAGGACTTACCATATGCCCACTCAGATAAGAGGATTGTATGTCTTAGATAAGTCCACAAACAGAAAATACAAATCATAAAATCGTCCACAGCCTACTTCCTAAAGAGAAATAAAAGAGAAAACATGACAGCTGTCATTTTATTAAATGTCATGTAAGCTGCCCCTATTTTGGTGTAGAGTGCTCATGCCTTTGATGGATATGACTAAGTTGTTTGAGCAGGAGAGGGGCTCTTGGCTATTCTCTAATGAACTAGTGATGTGAGTTGATGCATCTCCAAGCATATGGAGAATGAGCTTTTGTGTTTACATGGGTGCAAGGGTGATGCTATTTGATGTTTCATTTACTTCAGCTGCTATCTAGAGCAAATTTCTCAGCCTCAGCTGCACATTAGAATCACCTGGGGAGCTTTATTCAAAATCAATGTCCAGGGCACACCCTGTCTTAGCTTGAGCTATCATAATAAAATATTATAGACTGGGTGGCTTAACCAACAGAAATTTATTGGCTGGAAATCCATAATAAGGGTTTCAGCGTGATAGTGCTCTGGAGAGAACTCTCTTCCTGGCTTGAAAATGGCCACCTTCTCTCTGTGTCCTTATATGGTGGAGAGAGAGCTCTGTCATCTCCTTGGCTTATAGGGACACCAGTTGTTTGCAATTAGGGCTCTATCTTATGACCTCATTTAACCTTAGTCACCTCCGCAAACAGCTTTTCCCTAATACAGTCACATGTTGGGGGTGAGGGCTTCGACATATGAATTTTAGAGGAACATAATTCAGTCCATTGGACACCCTAAATCAGTTATTTAAATCAGACTCTCTGAAAATGAGACCCAGAGAACAATAGCTGTTAAAGTTCCTCAGGCAGATTCTGATATGCAACCAAGTCAAGAGCTACTAATTTAGAGCTTTGCTACTTGAACTGCAGCTCACAGAACAGCAGCATCAATATCACCTCCAAGCTCATGAGAAATGCAAAATCTTGAGTCTCACCTCTGACTTACTTAATAAGAACCTGAAGAAACTGCGTTTTAATAGGATCCCCAGGTGATTCATATGCACACCACATTTTGAGAAGCACCAATTTAAGAGCATCTTACATGTTTCTACTCTAGAGAATCTTCCTCCTTCTTTATATAGTCAAATACTTGCAACAATAACTATATGAACTCTTTACATACTATAGGATTATTTCCAATACCAGGTGTTTGACTGTGAAGTCTTCTGACATTTGCTTGATGATACAGAGTACATGAGGTGGTGTGCTGGGGTCTGATCACTTACTCGGGTGCCATGTGCAGTGTTGGGTAACTTCCAGGTAGTGAGTGAAGTGACTAGTTTTAAGTTCTCTGAAAACTAGGGTACAGTCCCCTTTTTCTTCCTCATGATTTATTTGCTTTTGGATTGGTTTCACAGAATTATCTTCTCTCAAAACCATTTGCAGCTTCTTGGTCAGGCTAAAAATTTCACTCAAATAGGTTGCTTAGCTTTTTATTGCCCAAGCATTTTGTTTATTAAAAGTTTACCACTAACCCAATCTAGATGTTTCCTATAAGGACTGCTCATGCCGTTACGTAGCTGTTTTCATTGTTTCCATATAAATCAACCTCGTTGGTCTTGTTACAATGTAGTTGTTAATTGCATGGTGGTAAGTGGTTCTCTATGGCTCTCTGGACTATAGATTTTCTTTGTTGTAATAGTGCATTTACTAGTTTCATTTGAAGAAGATGAAAAATTTTTGGAGATGGATGGTCATGATGGTTGCACAATAACATAAATGTGCTTAATGCCACAGAATTGTACACTTAAAATCAGTTAAAATGGTAAATTTTATGTTATACATTTTTATCACACTTTAATGCACTTTACTAAATGTACCCTGGTTTGTACCCTGGTTTGTACCCTGGTTTGGAACAGAAAAAGGGCATTAGTATAAAAACTGATGAAATCTGAATAAAGTGTGGAGTTTCATTAATAGTATCATAGCAATTTTAATTTCTTAGTTTTAATGTACAATAGTTATATAATATGTTAACATTAGTGGAAACCAGGTGATGGGATGCAGAGTATATATGGTAAATCTAAGAGTATTCCAAAATAAAAAGTTTATTAAAAAAGAAGAAAATTGATTCCATTATGACTTATCATTTTAGAAAGGAGGTAGGAATGAGCAGTAGAACAATCTGACAGAAGACAACAAGAGGTAGAACCCTTTTCTTCAGAACTTCTACGATGAGACCCTTAGAAATGATAGCAGTTAAAGTGCAACAGAGCACCCTCACCATGATACGATACTTCGAAGATGACTTGACCAGATGGTACTTTTCTTTCCAGGTTCTAAGATATTTTCTATGGAGGGAGGGAGGGAGGGAGAGAGAGAGAGAGAGAGAGAGAGAGAGAGAGAGAGAGAGAGAGAGAGAGAGCGCTACCTTAAAATGAATTGTAACAGTACTATTTACTGAATGTCAGTCGGCATAGTGCTTAAGAGTGCAAAAGCTTGTTTTTGAATAGTGCTTTTCCTATTTCCCAACTGTATGACTGTGAGTAGTAATTTAACCTCTTTGCCTCATTTTCCTTATGTAAAAAGTGTGGATGATAATTGTACCTTCTTTATAAGACTTTTCTGAGCATTAAATGAGACCATCTTTATGAGTTGATTAGCACAGGCTTGACATATAGTAAACTCTAGGTATTATTATTATGTGCATGTATTATAAGTGTTTTATACATTTATGTTACTTATAAATATTGTATAAGTCTCATTTTTTTTTATTTTTACTCTCAAATTCTATATTCTATGTTATATATACCACATGCCCCAATTATAAGTATACAGCAAAAAGAATTTTTTCAAAGTTAACACACCCATGTAATCAACAACCAGATTACAACATAGAATATTATCATCACCCCATAAGTCTTCCATATGTCCCCTCTTAATTATTACCCACTACAATTAACTCCATTTGTTTGTTTCTATTCACTTTCAGAGATCCTTACTCCTCCATCTTTCATAATTTGACATAATTTACAGGGTATTTAAAACATTAACATGGTTCAAAAGTCAAAATTGTACATTAGTTAGTAATCTGTTTTTCCTTCTTCCCTCTCTTTTCTCCAATATCTAATTTGAAGTAACATGGCCATTTATTTTTAAATAAGAATCCCATGGCACTTTTGTCAGAAATTTACACAGATGGTAATTAAGTCCCCTTTATTAAGTTCAACTGATATTAAATGAGGACATACTATAGCAAAGTATAGTAGTGGAAAGAAAGTGAACCAAAAGCCTGTCTCTAGATGCTACAAGCTCGATTAGGGAAACAGGCCCTTTGACATAGAATTCTAATTCAGTGCACACTCTGAATATAATAATGGAAGTACAAAGTTCTGTATGTAAACTTACCAAAGTAACAACAAAAAAAGGAAAACTTAACATCTTCTTTGTTAATAATTTATCTAACAAAAAGTATATTGGACATTTTACAGATAAAATTTTTGAATTCTACTAATAGACATAAAATAACTAAATAAATGGTGAAATATACCATGTTTGTGGATGGGATGGCTTATCATTGTAAAGATGTCAATTTTTCCCAAATCTATTCATCCAATGTCATTCCAATGAAAATACCAGCAGGCTATTTTAAGGAACTCAAAAAACTTATTCTAAAATATGTAAGAAGAATAAATGCCTATGAATATCTAAATCAATTTTTAAAAAGAACCGAGAGAGGCTTGCCCTTCTACAGTTAGAGACATACTGCAAAGATGTTATCATCATCGTCATCATTTTATTATCATCATCAACTGTAAGACTGGCATAGTAAAAGGCGAATAAACCAATGTAATGGAATATAGAGCTCAGAAACATGATAAGATCAATGCAATCTCACAGTAAGAGAATAATGGGTAGTTTGGTATTAGAAAAAGGATCACTATGTGACAGAGCTTCTCAATCAGTCTATCACATTGCAAACCACAAATGGATTATAGGGGTGTGGAGCTCTTGATGCTCTTGACCCTTAGGATGGTCAGGAGGAATCTAAAGTGCCCAGAGCACCTAAGCTGGTGGCCGCCATCTCTGGCTATGAGCAGCTGCATCAAATTACCACATTAAGTTGAGAACATACTATCGTATTCTCTCTGTGCTATGACATGGAAAAAACTGAGAAGCACTGCTATATGAAGAAAAATAAAGTTTGACAGCTACCACATAGCACATTAAAAGGTGACCTCCAGGTAAATTAAAAGCCTAAATACAAAAGATAAAACTATAAATGTAGAAGAATTTCTTCATAATTCAAAGTGGTGTAAGGCTTCATGAATTTTACTACATCAAGCTTAAGTATTTCAATTTAGTGAAGGACACCATAGATAAAGTTAACAGACAGATGATAGACTAGATGATATTTGCAGTGTCTAAAACTGACAAGGCATTGGTACCTAGAATGTCCAAGGAACTCTGGTAAATTAACAAGAAAAAGGAAGAAAAAATGGGCAAGTATATTCACAGAATAGACAACTCACAGAAGGGAACTGGATTGGGTTACAAGAATATGAAGAGATAATCAATCTTACTAGTGTTCAGAGAAATGCAAATTAAAATAATAGTGAGATACCACATTATACTCATCAAATGGACAAAAATTAAAAAGTCAGATAAGAGAATAAAGTCAGTAATATGTTAATAACTATGTATGGTGTCAGATGAATACTAGACTAAGTTGGTGAAAGCTTTATTAGTTATGTAAATGTCTAATTACTATGTTGTACATCTGAAACTAAGCAAATATTGTATGCCTGGAAAACATTTGGTTGGAAGCCAGAGAATACAGGATGAATTTTAGTGTTAGCAAGGAGACCATTATGTCTGAAGTCTAGGGCAGATAGGACTGTTTAGTGGAAAATAATCCTGCAAGGACAGGTGTTTGCTGGATGGTAAAGGGCTTTCAATGTTTGGTTAAGGAGTATGGGTTTTATTTAGAAAGTAATAGGGAGTGATTTACAGTT
Organism: Rousettus aegyptiacus; assembly: GCF_014176215.1. Lineage (NCBI taxonomy): Eukaryota > Metazoa > Chordata > Mammalia > Chiroptera > Pteropodidae > Rousettus > Rousettus aegyptiacus. The sequence goes on along the minus strand of NW_023416312.1, from coordinate 64,413,630 downwards.
TTGAGCAAAGGGACAATAGGATCAGATTTGGGAAGAATACTGTACAGAATGTTAGACAGATTGCAGCAATGTTTGACTGGACATAGAGATAACCCCCAGAGGCTGTTTTCCTTATCCAGGTGATGGCTAATAAGGGACTGAGCTAAGTTTCTGTTGTTGGTCCCTAGGGACCAGTAATGGCCTGAGGAAATTGGCAGAACCTGAGAAATAAATTACAGTGGCATCTCATTTTTATAGAGGAAGTGGGAGAAGCTATAGAAGGTGGATGATATCAAGAGAGGGGCAAGATCCTTTGGGCAGAATGGAAGGAGCCAGTGAAGAGGCCTGTGAGAGGATAAAAGACTAAAGAAACCATAGTATAATGCAATGCAGGCTAAGGAGGGGGTTTCAGAAGAGAAAAGAGTATTTGGCAATGATGAATGATGCAAATGTCTGCGGGACTGGAACTTAGCAGAATTCACTGGTTACTTTCTGGAGAACACTTCCAAGAGAGAGGAGTAGTTAGGTCCAGATTGCCTAACTACTGAAAGTGGTAGCAGAGGAAGTCGAGGCAGTGAGTGTTGACTAGAATATCAAAAAGTTTGTTCTGGAAGGGTAGTGGAGAGATGTGGTGGTCAGTTGTTGGGAATAGTAGTCAGGGGGTCAGAGGACTGATGTTAGTTCTATTTTTTAGTATTAAGCAGACCAGAGTATGTTTTCAAGACCAAGAGAAAACAATCAGCCAAGAAGATATGAGAAAGTAGAAGAAGAGTTACTAGACTAAGGTCCCAAGGGTTAGGAGAATTCCTCTGACCCTGGAGCAGCCTACCTGGCAAGGCTCATTGAAAGCTAGCTTTGCTGTACCTTGATTTACACCTTTCCCCTAATCAAGCTCTTTCATGTTGCCCTTGGGAAATCTTCACTCTCCAGATAGACTTACTAGAGCTTCCTTTCCCTCCACCCCATCATGCCCTCCTCACTTATTTTTTCCTTCTCCTGAGTTCTGGAGACTGGTTGAAACTGGACTAACAAAGAGATCCCTCTTTGTCAGTCAAGTCAAGAGGAGCAATTAGCTGCTAGATTTTAGGGCCAAAGGACCTGAAGCACTCAAAGTCTTCAAGGGGAAAGTACTTGAATGTTTGTTCACCACTCAGCTTTAGGGGTCAATAGTTGCTACTCTTGGCCATGGCAGGCTTCATTGGGGACTTTATTTCTACAGAATTATCCATTAACATTTTCTGAAAGATTGCCAGCCCCAGATCTAGAAGCTTTTAAAATCCTCATAAAAGCAGAGAATTAAAAAAGTGGTGATCAATAGAGACAAGCAGGGCATGGGGCCTCTTGCCCAGTTAACCTCCCAAACCAGGCCCCTGGCTCAACTGGCAAACTCCGCTTTCATCTCTTTTCTCCCCCAGGTCCTAGTGTTTGGCTCATTTTGCTTCCTTTTCCAGCTGCTACTCCCTCCCTCTTCACCTTCTCACCTGGATTCCTCTCAGAATAGTTTCCTGATTTATCCTTTGCTCTGCTTTCTCTAGGAGCCAGATAATTGTTTTAAGTTGTTTAAACTGCTTTCACTGTTACTATCTCTAAGAAAACAATTAGGCCAAGTAAGATATAACAAAATTTTAAATGACACTATTGAAATGGGGAAGGTACAGAGGACCAAGAACTGACAAAATATGAATTTTCAATGAGCTGTGAACATGTGAGCTACCTACTTCCCTCCCCACACATGTCATTGACTCTGCCCAGGGAGTTGGCATCAGCCTAAACCACCTCCCTTTGAGTTGGATGCTAGACCCAGCTACAAGGTCTTTTAGTCTGAGGTAGATGCAGCCTGTTGTTAACAGTCTCGTGGATTTTCTCCATATGTGGATTTCCAGGTTGCTCTCTCTGGCTCTGGATTTGTCTTGACAGAATTGACTCAAGTACTAAATGCTGCATATAATTTATATCTATAACTAGTCAGACTTCACACTTTGAGCAGCCAAATTTTCTAGTAAATTATCTGTTTATCTGGCTCTTTCTCTAGCCGGGACCCCAACATCAACTATGTCAACAGTGTTCTCATGTCCTTCTATTGAATCTATCCCTCTCCCTCACCCTAGTCCTCACTCCCAGTACTTCTGATGTATGTGCTAGTGCCCAACTCTGGAAAACCTCACCATCTGTTTTGCTTGCTCCTGCACCTGAGCTTCTAAGTACTGTTTGGGGAAGCTTCCCACAGACACGTTCTCTAGTGCCCATGGAACTCCCAGGGCTGCTTGGCAGCCCTTCACACTTTCCTAACAATTAACTCCTTGCCATGTCCTCCACAGCAGGGGTCCCCAACTCCAAGGCTGCGGACTGGTACAGGCTGTGGCCTGTTAGGAACCAGGCCACGCAGCAGGAGATGAGCAGTTGGCTAGTGAGCAAAACTTCATCTGTATTTGCAGCCACTCCCCAGCACTAGCATCACCACCTCAGCTCCACCTCAGATCATCAGGCATTAGATTCTCATAGGAGCACTGGCCCCTGGTGCCAAAAAATTGGAGACTGGTGCTCTAAAGGAAGGGCAAAAGGAAAAGTGTTTTGAAGTTTCTTAAGTATTCTGTCATCATTAGTTTCTTTCTTACCATGTATTTCATGGCTAGGAGGGAGACCCCCAGCTACTTAGGCCAGAGTCTGTTAAACTCTTGCATCCTATCTACGCTGGCCCCATAGCTAAGATGGGAATTCCAGTTGGAAAGGACTAATTGTAAAATTTAAGCCACCTAATTCCTAGGCTGGAGGTCAGGGATCTCTGCTCCTCTTTCCCTTTTCCACAAGGGGTTTGTCAGGATAGCAACAAAGTTTTTTTAAATCTCATTAAGCTAATGAGACTTGAAAATATCCTTCTCGTAGATGCCCAAGTGCACATTTGATTCTGTATTTTCATTCATTCCACAGTTACACTTTACCCTACAATTATGTTTTGTCTGTCTATGACACATCAGACACTGTATCTCCAGAGATACTGTGGTGAACAAAGTTAACTGAGCTACCTGACCTCTCAGACCTTCCAATCTAGTGAGAGAAACAGGTACTGAACATACCCTAAATGGCCCCCGGGCATCTCTTTAACGGAAAACCCTTCATCTTCCACCTAAGACTCTGTCCTGTATGCTTCCTCATGTCAGTCAAGAGATCCACTCAGTTGCCCAATCAAGAAACCTGGGAGTCATCCTTCATACCACACTTTATTTTATCCACCAGTTTCAATACAGTACCAAGTCTTGTCAGTTTTAGCCTCTGAGATATCTCTCAGATCCATCTTCTCCCTGTCTCCACTGCCATGAACCAAGTCCAGGTCATTGTCATTTCTCTTTACAGAGATCACAACCTCCTCACTGTGTTCCCTGTCTCCGGTCTTTCTGCCCTATTCATTCCATTACTCTTGTCATATATCTAGAGTTGATACTGTATGAACTTGGGTAAGTCCCTTTCCCTTTCTGGGCTTCAGCTTCTCTAACCTGAACTAAATGATTTCCTGTCTTATGCAGCTCTCTTTTCCATGGTTCTGTGATCAGAATGTTCTTCATTATACTCTCATGCAGCTATCTAGTCTTTCAAAAAATATATAGAAAGACCGGCTTCTCAATGTATATATTCATGCATTAATTTCTCCATTCATTCAGCAAACATTTACTGAGCATTCACTGTGTACTAAGCATTATAGGTAGCATGGATAATTCAGTGTGGAGTAAGACATAGGCCTTGTCTTTAAGGAGCTCAATCTGTTTTAAGGTTATGGATACAAACAGGAAACATAGCCTATACTCTGGGGCAGGGGTAATTATGAAAGGCTCCCTGGCTCCCTAGAGGAGTTGGTATCTTGATTGGAGCCCAAATGATAAACAGGAGCTATCCAGGAGAGCAGAGACATGTACAAAGGTCCTGGGTCAGAACGCTAAGAGAGAGTAAAGCAAGCCTGGAGGATGGTAGACCAAATGGGAGACTGTGACAACACTCTAGGTGAGAAATGAGGAAGACCATGAACTAAAACCATAAGGATAGAGATCAATGGACAAGTTTGAGTTATATTTTGGGGGTGGAGTTGATAGTTCTTGCTGCTAGATTGAATGTGGAAGATGAAAGAAAGACAGAGGTCATGGAGGACCCTTGGATTTCCGCCTTGGTCAACTTTATGGAATACTGCCATTTACTGAGTTCCTTTAACTCAGGAGGAAGAAGCTGCTTTGGGGAATGGGGTTGGGGAGAAGATGATGAGTTCAGCTTTGGTCATTTTGACTTTGAGTTGGAATATCCATCCAGGTGGAGAGATCCAGTAAGCCATTTGCTGTAAGACCTGGTATGCTGAAAAGAGAAATCTGGGCTGCAGGTTCAGATTTGGGAATCATTAACACATAGATGAGGTCTCTTGAGGAGAATTGAGAGACAGATAACTCTCATTTCTAGACTCACATCTCTGCATATCCCATTTAAAAGGAGCATTAAGCACCCAAGCATAACTTCGCCATTTTGTCATAAATGATACCTAAAGAAAAAAAGGAACTGATATTTTATGCTATCTGTCAAGTATTCATTAACTCACTTAAATGCTCGCAATAACTCTACACCAAACTCCTAGCCCTAGAGATTCTGAGTAGTTAAGTCACTTGCCCAAGTTCACACAGCTATTAAATGGCTGTAATGAGATCTGACTCCAGGTCTGTCTGACTCCAGAGCCTGCACCACGATACCACCTAACAGCAGTGCACCGCGTCCTGCAATATAGCTGTATCCTTAGGAAAGCCTGTGCACACCCCTTGTCCCTTTTATGCTTCATAAACAGCATTTGCATCTCCTAGCTTAATGATTTGCTCTCCATTAAAATACAAATCCCTCTGGGGAGAAGTAAAGCTCTAAGTTGTTGTCAGACATTTATGCCTCAGTGGGAATGAGTTTCATATTCTTCCTTAGGAACAAATTTTAATTTTATAGGGAAGGACACTATAAGGTAGTATAAAAAGGCATGAAAGGGCCTTATAATGAAAAACCAACCCCTTCTCAGTTTTACAGTCCTACTTAGTTTGAGGCATGTTCTTTTCAGTTTCTTAGATGCTATTTCTGCATGTGTGTACTACTTTATATACAGACCCATTTCTGGGTCTGGAGCTATGGATTTGGTTGGATATAGTACTTTAAACTACATACTGACCTCAACCCACTGTGGTCAGCAAAAGACAGCCAGACTAGGGTGCAGTTGTGAACCTGCAATTCCTGGCCTTAGGAACCAGTCTCAGCTCATTCTCTTGAGAAATAGACCCTGATGCGCATATTTAAAATCCTGAGCAGATGGAGGCAGGAGACCATGTTGGAAAGACTTGGAGGAGTCCCTTCTGCCCTGTTTGGGTCTATTTGCCAAAATAAATGACAAGTATCAGGGCAAGGAATGCATCCAAGCACATTGAAATTCTGCTAGCAGTCCAAACAGTGATGATGTTTCAGATTGCTTTGTGAAATGCTCATAGTTAGGAAGAGAGAAATGATGTGTGAGCATCTGGATGCTTCGGCCTACTGATGGGAACAGTTCCAGGGGCAGACCTGGGGTTAGGGGGACAGCCTCAAAAACATCCTAGGATGTCTGCCACTGGCAAAAAGGGAAAGAGTCACACACTGGCAACAGGTGGTCTGGTTTGAACCTCGCAATGTCCTTAGTAGCTATGTGACCTAAACACATCCTTCCCCTTCTCTTGGTGTCCTATTTACCTCATGCATAAAATGGAATGGTCTCTAAGGGCCCTTTTTATTCAAACATTCTGTGACTCTCAGACACAGGTCTGATTTCTTTTTCTTTGTATTGAGAGAGGCCCATCCACTTACCTGCTTATGTGTAGCCTTTATATTCTCACACTGGCCTCTGCTGGCTATTATGAAAAGTGCCTCTCATAACTTTGGAGAAAACCCCACCCCCAAAACAGTTCACTGATTAAATATTAGGCTTCAGCAGTCCATTGGTCACTGAGACAGAAACTCTGGCCATTGGAGACAACAGAAAAAGATCATACAGCTATAAGCATAGCCTACACATATCTAGAGATGGCTGACAAAACAACTGACAAAAGAAATGTCTCTTTTTTTCTTTGCTATCTTCATTTGTTTGCACTGCTCTGTACCACTATGTGAAAGGACCTCAGTTGGGTGGGAAGGCCCCTTGTCTTATATCCTATGACTGCAGACTCCAGAAAGGCCTGATACCATGCTGAGTAGGCGGTTCTGAGCAGTGCCTCAGAGGCCTTGAAACATCCCACAGGCCCTTATTCTGGCCCTTAGGTAACTCTGAGAAATTTCTAGCTGGGGCCAGGCCAGAAATACATGTTCCTTCGAGGGGTGTCATTTTAAATGGCTTTTTGTAAAAAGAATTAGAACACAAGGAATTCATGAGTTTTTCAAGAGACTTACTTTAAGCTCTCTGGCTGGAACAGAGGACATGGCTATGTGACTGTGGCAAATTCAACATACTCACCCTGCCAAGAGAATGGGAGCAGGACATGGAACCCTGCCTTTTCTGGATAGAATCAGATTTCCTGTGAATTCCAGCCCTAGGATTGCCTTACTCCTTAGTCTCCTTGTCTACTCTTGCTGAGCATGTGCTCACAAAGGCAAGAGGCCTGAGCTGGAGTATGCCAACCTATGTGCCCATGCCAGGCACTGCTCAGGCTCTAGTGGTATGAGCAAGATGGGAATTGAGTCACACCACAATCTTCTCTCTCAGTAGCTGTTAAATGGTTTATCATGCTCTCCACCTCTCCTTCCCTGATGCAGCAAAACTTTGAACAGGGCTCAGATTAAGATCAGATATTCAGTGTCCTGACTGCATCCTCTCTGCTAGTAATAACATGGCCTTGGCAAGCCTGCCCTGCCTCGCATCCTCCCACAAAGCAGTCTCCTCTTTCCCCAACAGCTGGTTCTTATCTGTCTTTCTTGTTCCTGATTCAGGCAGGCTGCCCTGACTTCATTATGACACACACATGTTCTCCTGAATGCTGGTTGATGAGTTTCAGACCTGAAACACTGCCTTCCTCCCATCCCTCCTCTGTCCCCAAACCTCTAAGAGTTCCCTATTTCCTACCACATCAAGTCTTCAACTTTCCTGCCTTGCTTTCCAGACCCACTTCAGTTGGGGTCCACTTAGCCTTTGCAGTGTGGCTCATGACCCTCCCCAGCCATAGATAGAATGTAAGCATTCCACAAGCTCACCACGGCCAATCCTTCCTTTATGTTCCTGCACCACTTATGCTGTGTTCCGGACTTATACTGTTTGCTGTGGTTTTATGTACATTACTCTTGAAAGCTAGGCCCACATTTTAGACTTCTGTTAATTCTCAGCAGCACTCTAGCACAACTTTTTAAAAGTATTGCTCTTTTTTCTTCTTAGCTTCACATACTGTGTATGTAAAAATTCACCAGCGTAATAAATAACAGTCATTATAAACAAAATTTTAACAACAAGAAGTAAGAGCATAAAAAATAAAAGGTCAGCTTTCACCCCATCATCTTCAGAAATATGCTCATGAAATAGTCTGCAGCCTAGCATCCTTTGTAATCTGTGTGCATGTTGGGAGTCGAAAAAGGTTGAGTGGTAGGTGGTATCTCCCCACCCAGAGAATTGCATCTCCTTGGAAAAAGCATCTTTTCCTTTTCTGCAAAAGTCCTAGATCTTCAGGGGCCTGACTGACCCTGTAAATTGTGCTCTAATGGCCCTGTACAGCTGGTGATCACTTACATCTCCAGGATATGACTCGAGCCACTGCATAAAGCATCTCTCCTGTTTTCCACCTTTTGAAAAGTAAAACTTGAGGGTGAATATTAAAGGGCATGTTTAATGGGCTTTTCTCAGAGTTTTTCACAGATCTACAGGAAATTGCAGACAGTCGGTAAAGAAGTTGAGAGGTGGAGATGGGAAGCATTTATGAAAATGGCTTTCTACCTGATGTGGTGTTGTGTTCTCTGAGAGGCAATGAACATTACTAATGGTTTTCACTTTTCTGCCAAGAAAATTCAGTTCCTGCTGGCATTTGTTCTAAATGATAGACTAGCCTGCCTGTGTTGCACCCACTGCGGTTAATTCTCTGTCTCAGTCAGCTTTAAAATGTCAGCCTGAACTCTCAGACTTAATTGTTACAGACGCTTTATAACCAGAGTGTTCGAAACCCTCAGGGTGCTTTCTCTTGCTATCATAATTGATACATAATGGATATTCTAAGGTTCCTTTGATTTTACCCCTTCGACACCTGTACAGTTGGCAGGGGCAAAGGGAAGGAGAGAACTAGGGAGGGAACAATTTTAAAAAATTATGTGTATATGCATGTTTGTGTGGTTTTCCCCTGTGAGCATCTGTTTCTAGTAATGGGGTACTAAGGTCTGTCAACCAAAGATAAGCTCCAACAGGTTGGTCAACCCATGGGTTTCAGGGTTCTCCCCTTTCTGGACCCTGGAGGCAGCCTTCTTTAGGCACAGCCATTTCTGGACTTCACTGCAAGCATGTGGTTGGCCATTTGGATGTGAGTTATAAAATGTCATGATGCTCTCCAGCATTCTGTTCTTTTACTATTTTGACAGTCTGATAGATGGCCTGGAATTAACTAGGAAGAAGACAATGTTATCCAACTTGAATAACTAATCTCCTAAGAAGTACAAAGTTGAAGGATCTTGGTGCACATAAATCTTATCAAATGTGCTTGTAAAACATGTTCTATCCAAGTAAGTTTAGAGCACCTAAAATAACTTTTTCTGATCTATGTCTGGAACTTTGGCATGCTTCACAGATCTCTAAGCCAAAATTATTTAGTGAAGTGATGGCAGTGTTCTCTTTGTACATGGGAAAATGGGAAATGTTGATGTTAAGTCCTCTGTTAACTAATTGCACTCCTTCTGTTCATCTTAGGGGCAACCAGGATCAATTGGAATTCAAGGTCCATCAGGTCCTCAAGGATTTATTGGCCCTAGTGGTTTACCAGGATTGAAAGGAGAAAGGGGCTCCCCAGGCCCTTTGGGACCATATGGACCAAAAGGAGATAAGGTAAGAACACCAAAGCTTGCTTGTCCTTTGACTCATAGGTCACAATTATGAAGCCGAAAGGTTCTAAATCTCAGTTCTGTTGTGGTAAAAATACTGATCCTGAATACAGTGATGCCAGGCTACTTGCTTTAATAAGAGGTAGACTGGGGCCTATGCCTATGCTACTAGTGTATCAGCCCATTTCTGGAGAGGCTATGGTAAGCAAGCCATAAAGCGCATGTATTATTACTTGCTAGACAAGTGGGCTCACCAGGGTGGGAAGTCATGTGGGTTTGAACTGGACATGGGTCAGAAATCTAATCAGCCTGACAGTAGAAGTCAGGAATTCAAGCAAGACAACTGGGAAGCAAGGGCTCAGAATGCTTAGAAGCAATCTGGGTCACAAAGAGAGGGGAAAAATACAATAAAGGAAATTGATTGTGCCATAGTGGCTGAATGACTGAGTTTAGCAGCTAACTTTATGTTCTCTGCTGATTTTAATGACCTCTTATTCGCCCCATTGGTGAGGGAAGGATTCCCACTCTAGGATTCTGGGAATCACCAAAGATATGACACCTGACACTGGACAGAAGAGATCACATATACTCGCGGCAGAAGGGAGAAGGATGCCACACGCTGTGCAGGGCCACACGAGGGTCAGAATAAACCAGAGGGGTTACGAGAGGCAGATTTTGTAGTGTCATGAGATGCCCCTTGGTTCCTGAGGGAGGATGTGATTGGTTTGTTTGAATAATTCAGTGGGCCAGCAAGGAACTGAAACCCACTACTCAAGGATAAACAGAAATTGTATCTATTCTGTTTGATTATAGAGACCGTTTACCTAGGAGACTTTATCTACAGGAGCAAAGTGGAAAGGGGAACTTGGTTAGGCCCTTTGAGGCATTCCCAGTTTCCCCAGATATCAAAGCAGCATGTAATATTGAGCCTTAATTTTAGACCTTATACCACATTGCCTAAGACAAGAACTAGTCTCAGAACACACACACATGACCAGGACAATAGATAGAAGCAAGTAATCACCTAGAACTGGAGTAGGAAGCAAGGTGGTACAATGTGGAAAGGGAGATACAAAATGTTTCTTAACAACCTAGGTTATGAATCACATGAACAAACCCACTGAATCAAATGGAGCTCAACTGAATTGTTCTTACATTCCTCTTTATACTCCTTTTTTTAGGGTCCTATGGGAGTTCCCGGCTTTCTTGGCATCGATGGGATTCCGGTAAGTGGGTCCACAGGGCATTTTAAAATATCACCTTTAGGTTCTGCCTCATAACTCAAGCATTTTGATCTTAGCAACAAATATATTGTCTCATGAAAGCATGCTCAGGGTCAAGTGTTGAGCTGTGCATGATAAAGTTTGAAGGGCCATGGTCACACAGTTTCCTGGAGATTTAGTTACAAGCAGCGCTAAATCAGATGTTTGGGGTGCAAGGACATGTGCAACCATAAGAAATCATCGATATCTTAGCCAAAATGAGTTAGGTCTTCTGGGTTGAGGGAAACTTTAATTGGGGATGAGAAACTGGTTCTGAAGTATGGAGACAGTACCATATCAGAACAAATACATACTAATTATTAAAAAATTAAGGAGGTACATGAAATTAGATAGAGAAATACTTAATAATATCTTGATACACTTCATTCTAGTAAATTGTTTTTCTTCAGCCTCATCTCATTTCAGAGTGAATTTCTCATTAGTTTTTTACAAAATGACTGTTCCAAAGATCACTTGGAGGCAGCTTCTTTCATTAATTCCAAGGACCTGGCTTTGCTGGAGATGAGTGGGGAGTTCGGAGCTTGCAGACGTCTCCTTCGCCTATTTCATCCAACCCAAGCTCTTAGTTTTTCTATTTTCACCTTATATTTCTATTTGTCACACCATGGTTCCATGGTGACATTTTACCAGCCTTTAAAATACAGTTGCTGCTATCACTTTTTAGTTATTCCTTTCGGCATTTCACTATATATATTTGGTCTTTAGCCTGGGCTGTTCGTCTATAGCAATGTTTTTTTTTTGTTTGTTTTGTTTTGTTTTGTTTTGTTTTTACCTTGTTTAAGAGAAGAACCAAATCTTATGTAGAAGCCCTAGGCTTAACATCTTCTTGTGTGACAGTGTATAATCATCTAGTATCAGGGAAGGGGGCTCAAATCTTTGTGTCAATCCATAGTTATTTCTTGAACACCTCCTATGTGCTAGCACTCTGCTATGGGAGTACAAATATAATCATCTGATCCATTTTCTCTCCATATCTAATATACATTTGTGGATTTGGAGAATAGATGGCTCACTACTTACCTTGTATCTGTTACATGTATCAATAAACAGGCCATCGGATTTCTGCATTTTATCCAAGTGCAGAATCCGCAAAATGCCCAGAAATGGACCAGTAGGAAAATAAATGGTTGGGATTGGCTTTTCTTTTATGACATCCCCTAGCATTATCTCATGGCTATATCTCTATGGCCACTTTATGCAGAGTCTCCCCTCAGAAAATGTATCTTCTGTGAGCCAGTAGGTAAGGGATAGTAGCAAATTGGAGGTTTCCTCTTCCATTTATCCTGTGGAGCTAGCTTCACTGTAGGTAAGAGGGGGATTTAGAGTTTGCAGCAATACTATGCCCTTCTTCTTGTAGTCTCTTTTTAATAGGGACTGGAAGGAAGTTAATCCTGTGATTCAGAAGCTGATTCCAGTTCTGAACTAGAACCTACCCCAGAGTCCAGCTGGACTCTTCTGCCTCCAACTTGTAACTTAGAGAGCACTGGGGCTTGCAGAAATTGATTATTTCTCTTTGGTACTTCATTACTTGAGAGAATGAATTGCAGGTGTCCAGATTCCATGTGCTCCTCTCAGTAGAAGTCCCCAGGGCCTTGGACATTCGCTTGGCCCTTCCCTTGACCAAAGATTGTATGTTTTCTTTTGACTTTCGATTGCTTTAACTTTAGGATCTAAGCCTCACTTACTCCATGATTTTTTTCTCTTTTGCTTCTTTTCTTTCTTACAGCTATTCAGGATATATATATTGAGCACCTTCTGTTTATTGCTTACATTTTCCTTCTATCTCCAGTTTCCCATGAGTCCTTGATGTCTCTCCCACATACTCTAGCTCTTTATTACATGTGGTCCATAATATTTATTGATTGTCTTGTGTGATAGTCCTATATAGTTCTTTGATAAGGAACTAGGACCAGTTCCTAGTCTTCTGCTCCTCTCAGAGGCCTTAGAGAACCCAGAACTGAATTCAGCATATAGTAAGAACTCTAAAAATATTTGGGGGACTGACTCCAAACTTTAGTGCCTATAAAAACAACAGTTCTCATACTAGCAGGACTCCATCACACAGAGGAAAATACGGACACCCTTGGCCCAATTAGACTAATTATTTTGCATAATTTTCAGCGACACTTATTAAACAGCTTCCCTGACACATGTTACTAAACTGGATCGCTGTACAGATCTGGTTTCCCTCTTCTTATTGGCTGATCACTAATGTATGTGTCACTAGTTTGATCTCAAAACGCCATTTTTGAGTCATGTAGATAGTTGCAACATGAATGAGCAAGTAGTCATTACAGGATCATCCACATATGTGCACTAAGGGGCACAACAACCAGTTGAGAGAATGAACAAATATTCATCAAGATATTCAACATTAAAACAACATAGACTAGGGATGGTAGGGCTGTGGCTTTTAATGATATCACAGCTGTGAGTTGTGGCTGTTTGTACCCATAGAACTGTATGTTTATCAAATGTTTTCAGCTCAAATAAGTTGGGAACAGAAGTTTTAAAGTTGCCTTGCAATTTATGTTTGGCTTTTTCCCATGGAGTCAAATAGCAAACATTTTCCTGCCTAAAGATATGTAAATGAACATGCCAGATTTATATCTTCAAAATGAGTCCATACCACTTACCAAATGGAAACATTTCCTTTAAAAGATGGGCTCCGAGGAACATTGCTTTTCTGGAATACAGAAGATCCTCCTATTCTATGTCTTCAATCCCTTGTGGTTATATAGAACCATGGTTTCCTCCCCACAAAAGCTATATTTTCCTGGAAAGCTGCACACACAGGAAGGGCAATGTGCCAGAAATGCTGTGATACTGAGAGCTGAGAGGAGACACAGTTCAGTCCAGTAGTTTATCCTTGCTGACTTTCTCGAGAGAAGATGACTTACGATTTCTTGAACTCCTATGTAATAAATTTAGTCTCATTAAATTTTAAACATAAATATTTATTTACTTATTTATTTGTTTGTTTGTTTTTAAATGACATTGGTTAATGAAATCTATTAACTTTCAGGTATATAATTTAACAGTAAGGCATATATATATTGCATTGTGTTTTCAACTCCCATAGTTAGATTTCTTTCTGTCATCATATATTCGATCCCTTTTACCACATCTACCTTCCCTCATCCTCCTCCCTCTTACCCTCTGGTAACCACTAGACTCTTGTCCATGTCCATGAGTCTCTGTTTGTTTGTCTTGTTCATATGTTACTTTCAGATTTATATCCTACATATAATTGATAGAATGTGGTTCTCAACTTTTTCTGTCTGGCTTATTTCGCTTAGCATGATGATCTCGAGGTCCATCCAAGTTGTCACAAATGTCAGTGTTTCTTCCGTTCTTATGGCTGAGTAATAGTCCATTGTATATATGCACCACACCTTCTTTTGCAAATCTTTGATTTGCATTATCCTAATAGTTAGTAATGTTGAGCATCTTTTCAAATACTTCTTAGCCATTTGTATGTCCTCTAGAGAAAAGGGTCTGTTCGGGTCCTCTGCCCATTTTTTGATTGGATCATTTGATTTTTTGTTGTTGTTGAGTCATATGAGTTCTTTGTATATTTTTGATATTAGGCATTTATCAGAGGTGTTGCTTGCAAATATATTTTCCCATTCAGATGGTTGTCTCTTTACCTTGTTGATGATTTCATTTGCTGAGCAGAAACTTTCTAGTTTGATGTAGTCCCATTCATTTATTTTTGCTTTTACTTCCCTTGCCTTTGAGGTCAAATTCATAAAATCCTCTTTAACTCCAAGATCCTTTGGCTTAGTTCCTATGTATTCGCCAATGCATTTTATTATTTCAGGTCTTACATTCAGGTCCTTAACCAATTTTGAGTTCATTTTGGTGTGCAGAGATAGACAACGGTCTAGTTTCATTCTTGTGCAGGTGACTTTCCAGTTTTCACAGCACCATTTATTAAGAGGCTTTCCTTTTTCCACTGTATGTTTTTAGCTCTTTTGTAAAAAATTATTTACTCGTATAAACATGGGCTTAATTCTGGACTCTCGATTCTGTTCCACTGGTCCTTGTGTCTGTTTTTCTGCCAATCCCATGCTGTTTTGATTACTGTTGCTTTGTAGTATAATTTGAAGTTGGGCAGAGTGATGCCTCCAAGCCTTGTTCTTTTTTCTCAGGATGAGTTCGGCGTTTCTGGGTCTTTAGTGCTTCCATACAAATCTGATGATTTTTGTTCTATTTCTTTAAAAAAGCCAATGGTATTTTGATGCAGATTGTATTAAATCTGTATAGTGCCTTAGACAATATGGTCATTTTAACTATGTTGATTCTTTCAATCCAAGAATATGGAATATCTTTCCATTTCCTTGTATCTTCTTCAATTTCTCTTAATAGGGTTTTATAGATTATATTATATAGGTCCGTCACATGTTTCCTTAGGTTAATTCCCAGATATTTTATTCATTTTGTTACAATTGCAAAAGGAATTATTTTTTCCACTTCTTTTTCTGACACTTCATTATTAGAGTATAGGAACTCTATGGATTTTTGAACATTGATTTTGTATCCAGAAGCTTTACTGTATTTGCTTATTGTTTCTAGTAGTGTTCTTCTGGAGTCTTTAGGGTTTTCTATATAGAAAATCATGTCATCTGCAAATAGTGACAGTTCGAATTCTTGATTTCCTATTTGGATGCTTTTTATATCTTTCTCATGCCTGATTGCACTAACTAGGACCTACAATGTTATATTGAATAACAGTGGTGATAATGGACAGCCTTCCCTTGTTCCTGATCTTAGAGGGAAGGATTTTAGTTTTTCACCATTAAGTATAATATTGGCTAAGGGTTTGTTATATATGGCCTTTATTATGTTAAGGTACTTTCCCTCTATACTGAATTTGTTAAGTGTTTTGATTATAAATAGATGTATCTTGTGGAAGCCTTTTTCTGCATCTATTGATATGATGATGTGATTCTTATTTTTTAATTTGCTTATGTGGTGTATCACATAAATCTATTTGCATTTGTTGAACCATCCCTGTGCCCCTGGAATGAAGTCCACTTGATCGTTGTGTATAATCTTTTTAGTATGTTGCTGTATTTCGTTTGCTAGTATCTTATTTAGGATTTTTGCATCTGTGTTTATGAGAGATATTGGTCTGTAGTTTTCTTTTTTTGTGTTATCCTTATCAGGTTTTGGTATTAGAGTAATACTGGCCTCAAAGAATCAGTTGGAAAATATTGTCTCCTCTTTGATATTTTGGAAGAGTTTGAGGAGAATAGGTATTAATTCTTTGAACGTTTGGTAGAATTCACTGATGAAGACATCTAGTCCTGGACTTTTACTTTTTCATATGTTTTTCATGATTGTTTCAATTTCCATACTGCTGATCAGCCTATTTAGATTTTCCAGATCTTCTCAATTCAGTACTTGTATTTTCTAAGTACTTGTCCATTTTTCTAAGTTATTAAATTTAGTGTTATGTACTTTTTTATAGTATTCTTGCTTGATCCTTTAAATTTCTGCAATGTCAGTCAGAAATTCACTTCTTTCATCCCTGATTTTGTTTATTTGTGCCCCGTTCTCTAGTGAGTCTAGCCAGGGTTTTGTCAATTTTATTAACCTTCTCAAAGAACCAGCTCTTTATTGAATTTATTTTTTCTATTGTTTTTTTTGTTTTGTTTTGTTTTCACTTTCCTTTATTTCTGCTCTAATTTTGATAATTTCTTTTCTTCTTCTGACTTTAGGCTTTATTTGTTCTTCCTTTTCTAGGTTTTTAAGATGAAGCATTAGGTTATTTATTTTGGCTCATTCTTGATTTTGGAGCTAGGTCTGTAATGATATGAACTTTCCTCTTATGACCACTTTTGCCATTTCCTAAAAGGTTTGATATATTGTACCATAATTATCATTAATTTCTATGTATCTCTTGATCTCTTACTATTTCTTCTCTGACCTAGTTATTCTTCAGTAGCATGTTGTTTTATCTCCATATATTTGTGGTTCTTCCTGATATCTTTTTGCAGTTGATCTCCAGCTTCAAAGCGTTATGATCAGAGAATATGGTTGATATGATTTCAACCCTCTTAATATTTGTTGAGGCTATCTCTGTGTCCCAGTATGTGGTCGATTCTTGAGAATGTTCCATGAGCACTAGAAAAGAATATATAAGCAGCTGTTTTGGAATGGAAGGCTCTGTAAATGTCAATTATGTCCAGTTGGTCTAATGTGTTATTTAAAGATGCTATTTCCTTATCGATTTTCTGTTTAGATGATATGTCCATATCTGACAGTGGGTTATTTAGGTCCCCTGCTATGATAGTGTTTTGCTGTGTTTCTCCCTTTAGTTCTGTTAGTAACTGCTTTATATATTTTGAGGCTCCCTGATTGGAAGCATAGATATTAATAAGTGTTATGTCTTCTTGGTGCATGATTCCCTTTATCATAATGAAGTGTCCCTCAATATCTTTCTTTACTTTTTTTTTATTTTGAAGTCTATTTCATCTGATATTAGTTCTGCTACTCTCACTTTTCTCTGAATGCCATTTGTGCACAATATCATTTTCCAACCTTTTACTTTGAGTCTATATTTGCCTTTGGAACTGAGATGTGTCTCCTGGAGGCAGCATATGGTTGGGTTTTGTTTTTTGATACAATTTACAACTCTGTGTTTTTTATTGGTGAGTTCAGTCCATTTACATTTGGATGATTATTGAAATATGAGGTCTTCTTATAGCCATTTTATCTTTTACTTTCTGGTAGTTCGGTGTTTCCATTGCTTTCTTATCCTTGTGTTTCTGTTTTCTCTATTTTGGTTGTTTTTTATGGGTTTTCCCTCTGGTTCTTCTTATTTTATGTTACATACGTCAGTTCTGAATCTTTGGTATGTGGTTACCATTACGAATATGAAAAGGATAGTTTATAGATATATATGTGTGTGTATACACACACACGTGCACACACACACACACACGTACACACACACGCACACATATATATAGTCGTCCATTTTCTTCTAGGTATGCCTTATCTCCATTCCCCTTTGCAAATTTGGATCTTTGAATCCTCCTTTTTTCAGTCATTGTTATCTCAATTTGTCCTTATGTATGCTGAACATTCATTACTATCTCGCTATAGCAATTCTCTTATTATTTAAGCTTATAATGCCCTGTTCTTAATAAGGATTGCACCGCTCTTTTTTTATTTGCCTGATAATCACTTTACTCCTAATTATGTTTTTTTTTTTGGTCATTTTGTTTTGGGTGAACTGACCCCTGTTCAGTATTTTCTGTAGTGTAGGCCTCATGGTGGAGAATTCCCTCAATTTTTGTATGTCTGGAAAGGTCATAATTTCTCCATATCTAAAGGAGAGTTTAGCTGGATACATTATTCTAGGCTGGTAGTTCCTTTCACTTAATAGTTTAAATATTTGATTCCATTCCTTTCTGGCTTGTAAAGTTTGCACTGAGAAGTCCGATGATAATCTAATGTTTTTTTTCTTTATGAGTTACCATTTTCTTATCCTTGGCTGCCCTGAGAATTCTATCTTTGTCATTGATTTTTGATAACTTTAATACAATGTGTCTTGGTGAAGGCCTTTTCAGTTGAGATAATTGGGTGTTCTGTTGACTTCTTGCATTCCAACCTCCACCTCATTTCTTAGAGTTGAGAATTCTCGTCCACTATTAGTTTTCTAGTCCGTGCTCCTTTTCTTCACCTTCAAGAATACCCATTATTCTTATGTTTCCTCTCCTGATGGTATCAGCTAGTTTTTGTACTTATCTTTCATTATTTTTCATTCTTTGGTTTCTCTCTTCTTTCTTCTGATTTATTTCTAGATTTCTGTTTTTGATATCACTGATCCTTCCTCCATTTGGTCGACTCTGTTTCCCAAGCTTGCTATTTCATTTTTCAACTCTTGCAGTGTTTTTTTTTTAAATTTCCAGAATTTCTATTTGGTTCTTTTTGAGGGTTTCAATTTCTTTTCTCTGCCCACTGAGTTTTTTTTTCAGAAGTACCATCCTGAATTCTCTGTCTTTTAAGTTGCATATTTCTATATCTATAAGCTTATTTTCTGGAGATTTTTCTCTTTCAGGGGTGTCTTAGTTATCACCTTAGTTGTTCATTGTGTTTAATGAACTATTTCTCCACCTGGGCATTAATGAAAATGTATTCTGCTTTTTTTCCTGAAAGATTTATTATATATGATCTCTCTTTAGTCTGCTGCAAAGAAGGTGCTTTTCTTTTGGTTTTGGTTATTGGTGTCTAAGCCTCTTGGATCTCTGCTTTATATAAAGCCTTTAAAATGTTTTTTTTTAATTTTCTGATAGATATTTAATCACTCTTGCTACCCTCAATTTCTGTCCCTGTCAGTGTCAGTGAAGGTCTTGGCAGCGTTTGCTCAGATTCCACTGGGGCTTTGCGGTGATCGTGCTTGTAGGGTATGTGGGAGGGTCCCTTTGGATTGGGAGTTTGGTGCTGTGGCTCAGCCTCAGTTTTGCAACCTCGGCCGGTAAAAGTCAACTATTGTCTCTCTGAGGTCCCATCCCTCTTCTCTGATTTCTGCCCTGATGACTAGGCCCTGCCTACTGGCTGCGTGGAACTCATAGCACTTCCAAGCAGGACTGTTCAGGGAAGTCGTCGGACCTTCTCCCCTCCTCCTTCTGCAGGGAGCTCCAGCAGCTGCAAGAGGCAGCTTCTTTATTTCTCCCAGTCTACTATCCAATACCCGGGATTCTGATGCACAGATCCCACACTCAGAGGCGCTGGTGTGCAGTTTGGGTGTTTTTTGTTGAGTTTTAGATATTCAGCTTACTGTTGTTTCAAGGGGAGAGATCTGAGGACGTCTCTCAATCCACCATGTTTCCCAGAATTCCCCTGATTTTTGATAGTTTTAATGCAATGTGTCTTGGATAAAGACTTTCTGGATTGAGATAATTGGGTGTTCTCTTGACTCCTTGAATTCCGAGCTCCAGCTCATCCCTTAGATTCAGGAAATTCTCATCAACTATATACTTGAAAAAGCTTTCTAATGCCTGCCCCTTTTCCACCCCTTCGAGAATGCCCATTATTATGTTTCCTCTCCTGATGGTATCAGCTAGTTCTTGTATTTCTCTTTCATTATTCTTCCTTCTTCAGTTTCTCTTTTATTCCTTCTCATTTATTTCTAGATTTCTGTCTTTGAAATCGCCGTTCCTTTCCTCCATTTTTAACTATAAATTTTTATTTTTGCAACAACCCTATGAAGTAGTATTATTCATCTCAATTTAATATATGAGAAACTGAGGCTCAAGCTATGGAGTGGCAGTGCTGGTAGTGGAGTACAAGTCTGAGTGGCTTAAAACATGCTTTATCCACCATTCTACAGTGTCAGCTTGACAGGAAAGGTCTGACAGATCTAAGTCAAGGTTAATTTCATAGAATTCATCTAAGGTAGAAAAGAGTGAACAGGTGCCTCTAGAAACCTGCAGATAGGAGATATCAGGAGTTCAGGCAAGAAAACTACAGAAGGATCAGGGCCCAAGGTGAAAAATGTGGATACCAATGGGTAAGAATCTTGACGAAGGTTTTAATGCCAAACAGAACCAAGGCCTCAAGAGTAAGGAATATCCCTAGTACTGAGCCAGCCTGTTGTTTTACTTAACTCATGCATGTTACCCAACTAAGAGATAAATGCTAGCCAGTTTAACTGGGACATTTTAAAGTGGTGATTAGGATCCCAAGAAGAAATAGACACTACACCTGAAGGGGTTAAAGTCGAGTAAAGGGCAAGATTAAGAGTTGATGTGGGCAGGATTAAGGGAAACTAAGACGGATGGTGAAACAAATAACACAAAGCTGTTACTACCCCTAGGTTCAAAGGGGAAAGAAGGAATGGTAATATTGGAATCCTGTAAGACCTGAAGCCATGGAATAACAATCGCCCAACAAGAACTAAGACTGTAGGAAAGTGTGGCCGTTGCCAGATATAAAACCGAAGAGGGAGGGTATGAGGGAAATAAATAGCCCGTACTCTTCTTCCCCTGCTCTTTGATCTCCTGTGCGTCTACCAGTGGCCAAATACAACTGGGAGACAGATGGAAAGGGAGGCTAGGCAGTACTGTTCATAAAGTCCAGCCTCCCAAGGCACAGATCTGGGGAAGGTAAAGTGTATATCTTCAGGGAAAATAAGAATAGCCATCTCATTTAGTAATAAAATGTTGATGACTCTAATAAACTGTCTCAGTTTCCCCTACTGCAACTAAAAACCATCACCTGAGTCTGGAGAGGCACAGATTGTAACAAGTTTATTACAAAGATATATTTGTTGACCACTCCTCTGGATTTAGCATCCTATGAGTCCAGCAGTGTAGACACATACTTTTGTATTAACAGACTATCTCCTATAGCTATAATAGCAATGAAAATGAAATAGAATTCTATGAGGCATTTTCTCAATAAGAATTTGGTAAAAGTTTGTTTCCTCTAGTAATTTTAAAATTTGCTTTTCGAACACATGGTATATTTCCTTCGAATCGTTATATATATATTTATACACACACACACACACACACACACACACACACACACACACACACATGGCTTTAAAAAGTGTGTGTGAAAATGTCTACCTTTTATTAACCCATCTGGATTTCTCATCTCCCAGGTCATCTCTTTGCTCCATACTCAACACACAAGCCACTTCTAACATATTAAAAAAGAGATATTCCTACAGAAAAGTAGACTCTATGCACCAAGAAAGCCCAACTTTGAAAAATAATTTAATTTAGACTAACTGTATATGAATGGTTATTAATAAACCAGCAAAACTGCCTCCATAGTGAGTATGGAGAAGATACATTTCCCTAACCAAAACAATAACCTGGCATGTGATAATGACAAAGTAAGATTGAAAGTGTAGTTCTTCCAGGACCTGCTTATTTTTGACCAAGCCACTTTCAAAAGAGGTGGTGCTGTGGAAACTTCTGCTCTTTTGACCAAAATCCATCATCATTTCCCATGCAAACAAAAATTTCAATACGGAAAGCCATCCCAGGCTGCCCAGATTCCAGTCTATTCTGAGGAATACCAAAACCTGGCATGAGTCCATGTTAGTAGAATTTCAGCTGCCAGACAGCTACGCTACATCTTAGTACATCTTTGTACCCAGGGAAGGCAAAGTTGCAACCACCTGTGTATCCCATCTCTTTATGCTTCATCCCTTTGGTTTCAGCTTGGATCCTATTAAAGCGTTGATCCTTTTGGGAGAGGTAACACTGAGCTGTCATCAGCCACATACACTTGAGTATAAAGGGAGGCTATGAGAACATTGGTGATGGGGCTAAGGGAATGAACAAGGAGCCAGAGTTTGGCAGTATGCTTGGCTTCTTTCACCATGAAACCTATTGGAGTAGCTGAGAGTCCTGTACCTGATGTGATCCTTTCTTTTCTCTTTGAACAGGGCCACCCTGGACAGCCAGGGTCCAGAGGCCCACCTGGCCAGGATGGCTGTAATGGAACTCAAGGAGCTGTTGGATTTCCAGGCCCTGATGGTTATCCCGGGCTTCTCGGATCGCCTGTACGCTGCCAGATCTTTGTACATTATTTCAAGTGGCTTTGCCTCTCTCCAAGTTTACCCTTATTTTGTTCTCTGGAGATCTTATTAAGCATCTGTGGAGCAACCACTGTGGCCCCTCGTCTAATTTAAGAGTCTAATTTAGACACATTTAAAGGCTAAAGAAGAATACCAAGTGCAGGGGGTATATACATGCTTTCTTAGTTAGGGTTATTTTTTTTAAATAATACTTTTAGAGTTGGAAAAATTGTTGAAACACTAGTAAATTTCAGAGCAAAGTACATGCTTGGGCTGCTTCACATGTCACTACATCAGATAATATTTGGAAATGTAGTATTTGGAAGGCTTACATAGGATCATGGAAGCACTGACAATGGCCCAAATGGTTTGGCAAGCTTGGTATATATGTTATTCTTAACCAGGGGTGGTTTTGTCCCCCAATGGGGACATTTTACAATTATTAACATTTTTGATTGTCACAACTGGAGGTGTGCTGCTGGCACAGGACAGCCCCCTCCTCAACATCAAAGAACAACCTGTCCCAGAGTGTCAATAGTAAGAAATAGTTGAGAACGCCAACTTTATGCAGACATAGTTTGTGTCCCTCCCCCATGTCCTCCCCCACACAAATCATAACCCTTGGTTCTGGGATTGATAAAACATTTATTAGATCCTGGTGTCACCACTTTTCTTTAATTCCATTCATCCAGATGGATCTAAGGGATTTCTAATAGATACCATGCCCTTGCAAGGCTGCTTTTACAAGTGGCTGGAAAGAGAAAGAAAACATATTTTGAGCCCATTCTCAACCTCACTTGAAATAATCTAAACTAATAAGGGTACTAATGTGATATATTTAGCTCAAAATCACACTATTAGACAGATCTTACATTAATTAATTGATATTTTACTGAAAGAGCAGCACCATTGTCTTCGGTGACCAAGTTGTGGGTGTGGGTATAGGTGTCATAAAATGAGACATACATACATGTCATAAAGGACCTTGATATCTAAGGACCAAACCAATATGCAGCAGGGAGGGAGGATATATTACTGACTTAGGAGGAACTGTTTGAGTCACAAAGGCCTTTAGACACTCCCATGGCAACAGGAGAGGAGAACAAATCACATCTGTGTTAAGTAAATAGATATCCTGGAAAATAAGGAAATGCTGCCACCAAAAAGGAGAAAAGAAATCTTCAGGTAATAAACATCTGACAGCCAAAGCAGAAGGGTAAAACCTAATCCTGTCCCTAAACCTCCTCTTAAGCCTAAATAGGAATATATATATATATATATATATATATATATATATATATATATAATTTCTTTTTCTAAGCTGAACCTTACTAGTCCTGCTAAATCCTGAGAAGATATTCTTTAACACTCTTTTAATGAAAATAGTGGCCACAATAATAAGGAAACATAGAAAGTGTTAGGAAAAAAACTGGTTCGTGCTTTTGAGACCTTATTGTTCTTTTATTATATCTATGATTTTTTAACTCAAAGAATTCATCATTCAGCCAATGCTTCAGTCACCAAAGCTTAGCTGTACTCCTAATTCTAATTTTGACTTCCCCTTAGGTATGGGGTCATTGATTTTCCTCAGGAGAGTGACATCTAGCAAACAGCCAGCATCTGACACTGCAACAGTAAAAGTCTGGTTGATAGATGGATTGGGCATACTTTGAGCTATTTTCTATGTTAGTGAGACACACCGGCCTCTTAGACAGGTGTTGAAGTTGAAGGTATGTGGTAGTAGCACAGGACAGAGATGGATTTGTAGATTTCTCTTAGACCGGGGGTTGGCAAACTGGCCCACATGCCCCTTGACCTGTGACATGTTTTTACATTCTTAAAAGTTTGTAAAAAAGAAGAGTAAAAAAATATGGGATAGAGTCCAGATATGGCCTGCAGAGCTTAAATTATTTACTATATGTCTCTTTACTGAAAAAGTTCACTGCTCTGAATAGATTCAAAGTCTCATACTTTCTAGTCTCTTTCCAAACTTCTGACTTGGAGGTTGGGGGAGCAGGTATATAGCTTTGAGACACAGTGCCTATCCAGTGGACGTACTTTGTCCCTTAGCACAGCCAATTCTGGCACAGAACAAGCCACATAATTTCATCCTCTTGCTGTTCCATCCTCCATCTGATGAGATCATGCTATTAACAAAACTGTGTGTGTAATTATGAGTTTTTTTTTTCTTATTTTACTCAGGGGCCTCCTGGCCAGAAAGGATCTAAAGGAGAACCTGTCTTTGCCCATGGTAGTTTCAAAGGAATGAAGGTAAGAGCCTCTAAGGCAGACAGCTGAATAGGCTATAAGCTGGCCTCCCTGAGATCAGTCTCAACCTCTAATAAAAAGGTTTCCAGAGCTAACATCTGTGTCTCTTTCTAAGGAGCAGAGTAAGCTGGATATAAAAAGGGTCCTAAGCTCTTTGTGGCGGAATCATTGACAGAAATGTTTGTAACCATGCTGTCAAAGATATTTGCTTTGTAGGATATAGACCAAAAATAGGAAATAAATCAGCAAACAGTTTGTATGGGTATTATTTTCTTTGATAAGCCAAGACATTTCCTGGAGGCAGATACCCTTTGTCTGCTCTAGAATCCTTGATGTCTGCATACCTTGGTTTGAAGCCATGTATGTCTCTACCCATCTTAGCATGGCCACTAGCCCAGAATTTTGGTCCTGCTCTTTTTCTGTCCCTGAACACCAACCTATCACCCTTCTCTGGGCCCCTGGCTGTCTGTAAAAATTGCCTGACAACTCTGTAGCTGATTGGAAACTCTCATCTCTTCCTAGAACTGACGAAAACTTTCTGTGTTCTTGTTACTATACTCTTGGTGTATTCTGGCTAGTATCCTGTGGGCCCTTAGTAAATTTTGGTGTGAAACGATTGATCCTATTTCCCTTGTCGAGTGGGAAGGAAGCCCATCATTTCCCTGGTAGCAAATGGGAATCTGTATGCCCAACATGAGGGGAAGATGCGCCCAAGCTCATTCAGCTGAGGATGGAAACTTTCTGTCTTCCATCCATGCACAGAGCCCAGAATATTTGAAATCACTTTGGAAGGGAGTGATGGCGGGTGTGTGAGAACTGGAGAAGGTATGGGGTTCAAGCTCTTGTCTATAGATGCCATAGCAGAAGATAGAATGTTAGTCTTGGAAAGGACCTCATGATTGTCAGATTCATGTTTCTCATTTTACAGGTAGAAAAACTGAGGTATACTGAGGCTGTGTGACTTGCTCAGAGTCACACAGCCAGTTTACCAAATAGCCAAAACCCAGACAGTGTTCTTTCCATTCTGCAGAGAGCTGATGTTTTAGTATAAGCTGAGTGGGTAACACTAGCAGGTGTCAAAATATGGCTGTTGTCATAGCAAAAATTGATGAAATGGATTTGGCCAAAAATCAAAGAGACTCTGGACCCAGTAGAATACAGCACTTTCCACAAGATTGTTATATTACAGATTCACACAGTGACTGAAGATGCTGCAAAGTAATTAAAACAATCAGAGACTGTGTGCTCTGTTGATTCTCCCTTGAAATGTCTGATTTGTATTGTTTACATATGGGCATGGATTCTCTGTGGATGAGGGCACAAAGGCAGGTAGCTTTCCTCCAAAAAGAACAGGGAAACTAGCCTTCAGAAGCAATTTCTAATTGATAAGTTCCTGGCAAACGTGAAAATTATTTAATCCAAGTAAAATATGAAATCCTGTTCAACTAAAGATATAATATTTGTGTTCTAGAGTCCAGATTTCAGGAAAAAAGTAAAGAGTTGAACATTTCCGATTCATAAATTATTTAAAACAGAAGACCTTGAGAGAAGAGGCCTAAGCTTTACCAATGTGTTTTCATGCCCATAAATCTTATCTATGTCAGTTATCTATGAAATACCGCAGGCTTGATTTATTAATCTCTTCAGTGTCCCCACCTTTGTCTGTTTCTCAGGGGGATCCTGGGCTGCCTGGATTAGATGGAATCACTGTAAGTTATTATTTATGTGTTGAGCTGTCAATTTTTAGTAATCATTACTAATGGTCCCTTTTCATTCTTCTCTATGGAGTTCGAAATTATTTGTCAACTTTCTCAAGAAAAATCCAGAAAGTTGACATAGAATGGGTCACGCTATTTACATTTTCCAGATGAGAAAGTACTGAGAGGATGAACTGTCTACCTCAAGTTACACAGCAGGCAACCTTTCAGACTTTTATGCCAGAGTCCTACATACTCCCTGGGATATGTTATGAAATAGTTTTGTTTTTCATTCAACAAGCATTTGCTAAGTATTTTCTGTGTGTTTAGAGTGCTTTGGGTAAAACCAAAGTAGAACACTCTTCTTTAAAAAGTATTCTGTGTAAAAATTCCTTTTAGGGACTCTAAATAATAGTGAGTTAATGAAAAGCCCTGAGTTGTATTAATAAAAGCTTTCCGTTTTCCTTAAGTTTCCACATTGTCATCAATTTCCTTTGAAATAACTTAAGAAAAGCTCCTTCTAAATGTCTAACCACTATGCTGTACACCTGAAACTAATATAAAATAATATTGAATGTCAACTGTAATTGAAAATAAATAAAGAAAAAAAACCTTCCTTCTTCCTTGTTTCCTGTATCAGGGTGTCTTTCTTTCTTCTTTCATTTCAGAATAGGGTACTGAGCAACTACTATCAGCAAAATGCTATGAGTGATCCCTGAGACAATGCAGACATGGTCTTTGCCCTCCACTCCACCCTACCCCACCCCGGGCTCTAAAAAACTAATAGGAATATGGGATAATAATTCCACAAAAGCTTTGAGGAAGAGATACTGTCCACCTAAGGATACATTATGAAAGACTTTATATCTTAGGTAGAGAAGATAGCATCTGAGAAGTGTGGATGATGTTTAGGCTGGCTGGCAATAGGAGGAAGCTTTCTAAACAGAGAGAATTGTGTGAGAAAAGGTAGACAATAAACAGAATGTATATGAGCATACTTGCAAACAGAAATGAGTAAGGACCAAGGGCATCCAGGTTCCCTAGAGCTAAACATTGTCTTAGATAGCGTGTTGACTAAATTTGTAGAACATTCTCTATATTTGCTACCCACAAAAGTATAGTTTTCATCTACATACACAGGCATGATGAATAAACCATAAAGATTAGGAAATGGGGGTGTTGGAGGCTGAATAAGAGATTTGTAATCACTAAGGTTATTAGTTATTGTCAAAACAATATTGTACTATCATACATTTCCTTTCTCTTCCTTCTGTCTAAGTCTTGACTTCACTTAGTCTCTCCATCCCTTACTTCTTAAGGTATAGAACATTCTCATCACCTCAGAAAGTTTCTTCCTGCCCTTTTCTAGTCAATCCCTGCCCCCACCTAACTCCAAAGGCAACCACTATTCTGATTTTTTTCCATCCTTAGATCAGGTTTTTCTTAGTCTAGAACTTCATATAAAGGGAATAATACATAATGGAATCTTTGAGGTCTGGCTTCTTTTACTTAGCACAATTTTTTTTTAAGATTCATCCACATCGTTTCATACATCAGTAGTTCAGTAGTTTGTTACTTTTTATTGTTGAGTATCCCACTGTATGGATGTGTCACAGTTCATTAATTCTTTTATCAATGGACACGTGGGGCATTCCAATTTTTTACTGTTATGAATAAAGTTGCTATGAACATTCTTGTGCGATTCTTGTGGACATATAGTTTCTTTTTCCTTGAGAAACTGTCGTGCTTTTTTGATCTTGGTAAAAACTTGCCTTTCTAGGGCCCACGAGGAATACCTGGCTCTCCAGGAGCTGTAGGACCCATAGGATTACCAGGATTACAAGTAAGTATCCTAAATCTACCATGTAATCATGCCTTCTCCGCCAGACCATTCATAGGTGTACATAAATTTAATGTAAACATAGGCTCTCCTAATGGAGAAAGGCAACTTCCATTCTTAGTGGATTAAAGTGAAGTGTGCTCTTGTAAGGAGCTATATGTTGTCTTTATTTATTAGAGTCTTTCTGACTATCCGCTCTGCATCTCTAAAGCCTCCTAGTCTAGCTCAATCTAAAGAATAGCCCACAGGTGGCAGATACCTGGCCTATATTGCTACCATCCACTCCCTTCACTCATGTCACATGTTGATAGCTAATTATATCGCCACTACCATCACCTTCCTGAACACAGAAGCAGCTTTAAAATCCTTCTCAACACTGCACCTTGGACAGCTCTCCCTACCTATCTTTCTGATACCTGACCTATTTGCCATCACTGGCATAGGAAGAGCATAGCCAGTCATCTGTGTGGTTCTGGGAAAGCCTTGCCTCAAATTGTTCTCTCTCCAGTGCATGAAATCTCACCACTGATTACTTCGATATAACTTTGCAGAAGGTCTTTATTTTTTTAATTTCCTGGCCTACTGAGAGGAATCACACATGAAATCTTCACTACTATAGCATGAATGTGGTTATCAGGTCGATTTGAGAGATTTCAAAGAAGATTTAAAAAAAGGAACCATGGGAGAAGGAGCTATAATTTGCTGCACAAAAGCCAGGCTACACCAAGACAGTGGGGGACTTACCCCAGTAACTCTCAACATGCCAAGGTTCTTTTTGGCTGAAACTAACAAGTGCTAACTCTTTCCATTCATTTTTAATATAGGGTCCTCCAGGCTTTCTCGGTCTTCCTGGTCTTGATGTAAGTATACATCCCCTTGGAGCATTTGGATTCCTACCACTGAGTACTCTAGTTTCCCCAGAGATATTCTGGTTTGGTGAAATACACTTTCTGGTAAAAAGACTGCATTCCAATTGAAGTTGCTGGAGCTTGTTTAGTAATTGATTTTGTTTTTCCTCCCTGCACCCCACACCCCAGGGAAATATGGGGTTAGGTTTCCAAGGAGAGAAAGGAGACAAGGTAAATAGATTTTGAAAAATACCATCTGCATTCCATATGTTCCAAGAAACAGCTTTGGCTGCACCCATGTGCCTGCTTATGTAAGGGGATTTAGATTTTTGCCTTGAGAAATGAGCATTTCCCACCCCACATGGGTTCTCTTGTGGGGTCTCTTGAGGGCTACATGTGCACATACCACACATATGATATTGTGGTCTTTCTCCTTCAAAATATTGTAGCCTTTCCACTTCCTACCTGCGAAGGGCATATGTCTTACAAATATAGTCTCTTGAAATATATTTCCTCTTCCTTCCACCTGGATATTTCCCTGATGTTTCGTGTATTGTATCACCTTCTCTTTCTTTTCCTCTACTTCTCCTCTTACCTCCATCCTTCCTCCTCCTCCTCCTCCTCCTCTGCTTCCTTCCTCTTCCTCTTGCTCCTCCTCCTCCTCTCTCTATCCCCTCTCTCCTCCTTAACCACTCTTTCACCATTGTCTTTTACTTCCTCACCTTTATTCTCCTTTTTCCTTCTCTACAAATCATGTAGTGATTTGGAAGCCTAAGGGAGACTGGGAGCTTGTCCTCTCCACTCTTCATAGCTGCCTCTTGTAGATTGCTCTGCCTTCAAAGAGCAGATTCAGTCCCTCTTCCCCTATGTTTTAATATGGACTTCACTGCCTCTTCTTGTGCTCCCGGACCAATTAGAGTCTGATCACTGTTGCCAAGAGGTGACCATTCACCTTGCACAAATCCCTTTATTGTTTTTTTAAGTACCCTTCATACATGACATCGCAACCATGAACCTGTGGTTTCTTTTCATTCATCTTCCTTCCTCCCTCCACAGTGCTGGTACAAAATACATTTGTAGAGGCTTATAATTCTTCTCAGCCCTTGGCACTGATAGTTTTATTTCCTCATTGATACAAGGGTAAGGGTGAAGAGGCTAAATAATGGACAGTTTATTCATGAATTACATCCAGATGAAAAATCCACCCTCTAAAGAAATGGTCAGTGTGGCTTCTGCTTTGCTTAATATTCCCTTTGATTTTATAGGGGGACGTTGGCCTCCCTGGCCCTGCAGGACCCCCACCATCTACTGGAGAATTGGAATTTATGGGATTTCCCAAAGGAAAGAAGGGATCTAAGGTAGTGACCATTTAAGAACAGGAAAAATTAATAAGCCTTTTCCTATTAGTACCAAAGTTCAACTCTAATAACCAGACTATACTGGAAGGATAGAGGGTTCGGAACAATGGATTTTTGCTTGGAAGTGTTGGCAAAGCCTTCTTTGTTTGGTCCTTTGTGAAAAGCTTTCAAAAAATTCTGGATTTTGGTGTGTGGATATAGGTATGCTTGAGTTTCTGAGTATTTGTTTAAGTGATATTTCCTGTGTTTCAGTTTTGTAGATTCAATTATCAATATGCTAAATAACTTTAAATAATTATTAAATAGTTGTGTTTTTTTCTTCTAACTCTCAACATTCTCAATACTTATGTTGCCCCCAAAACACTGTGAAAGAACACATACGATATAAATGTTTGTTGTTTGAGTTATCTTTTTAAAAAATTTATTTGCCCTCAAAACTTGACTTTGCAAAAATGATATACTGTTACCAAGTGGCAGTAGATGCCCTAACTCACCTACCAAGGCTGAAGTTGTAAACCTGTTTAATCAAGATATTTTATAGTCTGTATTTTTATGTGAATGAATGTACATATGGTTGTGTTTAGATGGCCGTATGCTGTTGAGGTGTGTAGATATCTCTCAGTAACCTGCATTTCCTTATTTCCTGGAGTTCCCTTAAGTTTTGTGATTCTGTGCCTGTGGTCAAGGGATAGGCAAGGGAAAGTGTTTAGTCCCATTTCTTTAATATTGTCTTTGTGGAAGCAATAGCTCCAGGCCCTCTCCAGGTTTACAAGAAGTAATCATTGATTGGAAACAGTTTGGAAGCATATGAAAGATTTCCTGCCTCCCTGAGCATTCCCAAACTTTAGAGAGCCCTTCCACGGCACATATATGTAAATTAGTATATCAAGGAAACACTGATTAAAGTGTTGTGCCCCTATCCAAATTGTAATTGTTACTCTTTTTCCAAAACCATTGATTTCTTTGCAGCCTTTAATTTGCTATAGTAAATTACACTGAACAATTTCTTCCACTAGAAACAAAAGAAATGATCAACCTTTCTATCTCCCAATTAGCTTAGGTTTGAAATTCTGTTTTAGACAGTTTTCTTTCCCTGCCTTGGGCCTTGGTCCTTCCCACACTACAAAGGGCTCCCTAAACTATGACATCCTGGTGTAGTTACTTGTTGGGGAGACTGAGAAATTTATGCCACCCTTTGGTGTCCCAATCCTGATATCCCATTGTTTCCCCACTGCTCAGCCTAAGTAATTCA
Organism: Rousettus aegyptiacus; assembly: GCF_014176215.1. Lineage (NCBI taxonomy): Eukaryota > Metazoa > Chordata > Mammalia > Chiroptera > Pteropodidae > Rousettus > Rousettus aegyptiacus. The sequence continues at coordinate 64,382,515 of NW_023416312.1, read as the reverse complement.
AGCGAGCCATCTCCTTTATGTTTACTGCTTCCTGCTGCTACTCACTAAGCTTTGCTTGTTTTTCTAGGGGGAACCAGGGCTTCAGGGTTTCCCAGGAACAAGTGGCCCTCCAGGTCTCCCGGTAAGTATCCTTATATGATCAACATGTATTCAAGGATCCAACTGAACAAAAGCTATAGCAATAGAAGGCTAACAAGAAAACCTCTTCCAATGGTTATTATAGAGAATTACAGCATCTTTATTTTTTGAAAGCATTTAAAATGTTCTTGTTTCTTGAACCCATAGGGACATTAGCATGGTTCTTCATCAGACTATGTCTTAGAAGTTATCAGCTCAAGCTCTAGAGTTAAAGCAAACATAGGCTTGACTTCTGGTTTCACCAGTTTCTAGCTATGTGACCTTGGACAAGTTTCTTAAGCTAATGAAAGACTTACCACATGTATAGCATTTATCGATTGTTCAGTAAATGGTAGTTAACCTTAGTAATTCTATCTTCATTTTCCTATCTACCCTTGTATCTTAGAATCCTTCACTCAACAAACACCTTTTGAGGGCTCCTATGTGCTAGGCATTCTGCTGGATCTGAGACTAAAAGAGAGTATATAACAGTCCAATAAGTTGAAGTCCCCATCCTTGAGGAGAGTACATTCTAATAAAGGAATGAGGGGGAGATAGACAATAAAAAAGTAAATAAGTGAATCAAGAACAAGTTAATATAATAGTAAAGGACACATAGAAGTTAAAAAAAAGGATATAGTGATGGAGTGTGGATGGGGAATAAGGTGGGCTAATTTAGATAGCAGGCAAAAAGGGCTTCTCTGAGGAAGTACATATTATGAGGAAGCAAGTCACATGAAGATCAGGAAGATTGTTTTTGGGTGAGAGAAACCTAAGTGCCAAGACCCCGAGTTTGGAAAAAGCTCAGAGCTTTTGAGGAACAAGAAGGTGAGAGGGTGGGAGCATAGTGAGAAAGGCCAAATCCTAGGCAAAGAGGGGCCAAATCATGGAAATTTTGGAAGATCAAATGTGGCTTTTGTGTTAAATATAGTAGGAAGCTATTTGAAGGCTCTGACTTGTATTTTTAAGAAGATCGCTCTTGGGGCAGGGGAGTAAAGAATGGAGGAAGGGTGAGGCAGCAAACAGAGGCTACTAAAATAGTCCAGATGAGAGATGGTGGTGACTCGAACTAGAATAATAGCAATGGAAATGGAGAGAAGTACATGGATTCAAAATGTAAAAAGTTTAAACTTTTTATTATGGAACATTTCAAAGATATATGGAGTAGAGAGAATATCATAATGATGCCCTGCATATCTATTACCCAGCATCAAAATTTAGCAACTCATGGCCAATCTGAAGCAAATAACAGACATATCATTTCATCATAAATACTTCAATATTTCTAAGAGATAAGGATTTTTAAAAACATAGTGATGATATCATCGCTAATTAATTATTGGTAATTATTTAATATCAGTTAAATCAGAATTCAGATTTATGATTATCTCATAAATACATTTTTATAATTGCTTTGTTAGAATCAGAATACAAAGGAGGCCCACACATTACATCTGGTTGATATGCCTCTTAAATTTCAAGATGTGTTTTGAAAGAGGAGCTGACAAAAATTTCATGGATAGGGGTAAGGAGGGAAATGAATGAATCAAAGATGACTGGGACTGCCTCTGTTTGCTGGCAAAGTGGAGATGGATGACTAGTGCTTCTTTTCAATTCCTTGAAATACTTTGCATCACTCCAAGTGTCCAGAAAACAGAGCCAGTAGAGCCAGTGGCACAGGTTGCTTCCATGATGATCTCTATTACTCTGTAGAAACACAGGGGAACAGAGAATAATCTGTTCAATGTACTTGATTTTAATCAGCTCAGTATCTAATGAATCATAAGGGAAGAGGACTCAAATGTTGGAGACAGGACACCTGGACTTGAGACCCAGCTCCAACTTTGGGACTTTTTCAAGTCTCTGAACCTCTCTATATATCTATAAGATAGCACTGGTCATACTTACTGTTTTGAGGCCCAACTCTCAATATATGTGAAGTTTCTTTACAAAGTATAAACATGTAATGCCCAGTATGATAACCACTAGCCACATAGGGCTACTGAGCCCTTGAAATGCAGCTCATCTGAAATGAGATATGCCGTAAGTATAAAATAAAATATACGCCAGATTTAAAACACTAGTATTAGAAAAAAATCTCAAATGTCTCATTAACAATTTTTACTTTCATGTTGAAATGATAATATTTATTATAGATTCAGTTAAATAAAATGTTATTAAAATTAATATTACCTAATTACTTAACTTTTTAATATAGTTATAACATAGTAGCTCACATTATATTTCTCTTGGATAGCACAATTACAAAGTACTTTGCAAGCAGGTCGGGGAAGAAGGTTTCAACATTCCTTTGTGAGCATTTTACATAGATTCTAGTTAACTCGCATCATGCTCGTGAGATAAGCAAGGTGGGCTAGACTTATCTCCTTGTACTGCTGAGGAAACCATGGCCTGAATGGATAAAGAGAGTTGTCCAAAGTCACATAGCAAGTTACTAACCAAACTAAGACTGAAATTCAGCTTTCTTGAATTCTAGCCTATCCAGGGCTTTTTTTCCCCATACCATACTGCCCTCTACAGTCATGGTGGTAGATTTTATGATCTCTGGTGCCCTTGGAGTCACTGGCTTATTCTGCCTCTCTCTCTCCCTCCCATTCCCTTCCCAGTTCTACCTCAGAGGATGCCCCCTGCTGCAGTTTCACCCTGTTCCCTTTTATCCGTTAAAAGAAAGACTGGCTGACAACAATTCTGGATGGTAAATTGCAATATGGTTTCAAGCTCAGCATTTCCAGTGTTTCACAGTGTGGGCTGAAAAATAGAAACCCCAGTAAAGACATCCAAGCTGGAAAAAAATACCTCCCTTTACATAGCACAGCATATTTTCAGCATATTTTCAAAAAACAAACAAAAATATCAAACAAAAAACAGAGTTCTCAGCCCACTCTAGCATAGATTCAATGTGCGACCGTGGCCAAATCATGAAACTCCTTCACTCCTAACATCTCTATTTGCTTAATGGGAGCATAGGTACCTTATATGCCTTCTGACAAAAAAGTTGTGAGAAGAAATTGGTAACTTGTTTGAGATACTCTGGGCTTTTTAGAGGAGACACACTTCTCAAATCTAAAGCCCTCAGATAGGCTTTCAATTATCCACACTAACTGAGAAACAAGGCAGCACTAAGGATGCAAATCTCTAGGGAATCCAAAATGTCTCCTTTAACTATTTGTTTCCTTTTCATCTCAGCCTTAAACTTTGCAGGAACTGCTGACATATGGCCAACCTCATAAATTTAGTCCTCACCTTTCTCTTTCCCCCTCTGTAGTGACCAAATATCCCTGATTTTCTGACTCAGTCTCAGCTTCACACATTTCTCTCCATTGTCCCCAGGAGTACAGTCACACTTGTAGGCCACGGGTACTCCCATACAGATTGTCAGAGAGAATCATATACCTGTGTTCCCTTTGTCCGAGGAACAAACGAACATAGGGGTAGGACAAAATAGAAGAGATGAGGAGAGAGAAGAGAGAAAATTCACATATCTTGAGGTACCTATTCAATGGATCTGAGGCAGTTACTGGGCATATGCAGTTCTCCTTCAATCAAGCTTCAGGTTTTCCAGGAACTTCAAGTAGGTCCTCTGGAGAAAGAGCCTCAGTTGCCAGACTTAAGCTAGGCCCTAGGCCCTGGGCCCTGGCAGCCTGAGGGACAATACCAACAGGGTGACATGGCCAGAGTTGAGAAAGACTTTCCTAACTTCTCAAGTTTCAAATCTCAAGTCACCCCTGCAGTGCCAAGTAGAACAGATTTCTGCAGTTTAGCTTCCAAAATATTACCACAAATTCCTTCCCACAGCCTCACTCCCCTTTTCGTGCTTCGACCTCCCTCCTGCCTTCCTCAGTTAGAGAATCTGGTCTTGCTGTGGAGGGGGATCTAGCCATGTCCATCGCCTACACTGTGGTCGTAGGGGAGCCGCTTTGGGTTCTGGAGAAGTTCAAGCAGTATGTGACAGCATAGTGGCCTGCCTTTCAGGGAAGCATGGCTCTGAGGACGGGTGGCCCAAGTGTCTCTCACTGGGCAGTGGGGCCTGACACCCCCTGGTTCCGGCCTAGTGTTTACAGTTTGCTTTTCCCTTTTCTTTCTTTCTTTCTTTCTTTTTTTTTTGCTATAACTATTTTAATTTTTTTATATTTTGTTTCTAATTATAGTTGACAGACAATATTATATTAGTTTCAAGTGCACAAATTAGCGATTAGACATTTATATACCTTACAAAGTGATGACAACAATAAGTCTAGTAACCATCTGTTACCATACATAGTTATTATGATATTATTAACTATATTCCATATGTTATAGTTTACATGCCCAGGACTAATTTATAACTCAGTTTGCCTTTTTCTTGTACCATCCTCCTTATCCTGCCTCAGTGACTATGCCATCCCCCTTACTCCTGGTCAAGTGACTGAAATTGAATTTTTGCAGAGCCACTAATATCCTTAAACCAAAAGTACCAGGAGGCCAGGGCCTTGGAGATGAGGCCTATAAACAACCAAGCTAGTACTTTAATGAAGCTCTTCTGGCCACAGGTGAGAAGGAGTGTGGGAACAGTGGGCACAGGAAAACTCATGATGAGGACTGGCTGTGACTGGGCCGGGTTCCAGGACATCTTGCTAGAATAGAGTGTTCAGCAGAGTCATGTGCTGGGAGATAAGTTGAGCTTACAGCCCAATATCTTGCCAAGTTATCTATTTTTTATTGGCTTTAATCCACAGTCAAAAATTACTTAATTTTTTCCTTTTAAACTTTTTATGTATTTGTTTTTGTTCAATTGTAATACAAGCTCTCAGTCTCTCTCTCTCTCTCTCTCTCTCTCTCTCTCTCTCTCTCTCTCTCTCTCTCTCTCTCTCTCTCTCTCTCTCTTCTCCCTTTCTCTTTCATAAACCAAGTCTTCAAAGGCTCATTTTGCTTTCTGAGGGAGGACAAGGACCCCTTGCCTTTACAACCGTGGCAGGATAGGTGGGGGACACGAGGCAATTCCTAGACATTCTTTCCTTGACCCTTTGCAACACTTTTGTTCTCTGGGATATTATTTCACTTAATTCAACAAGTATGTATTGGACTACCTTGTATGTGTTCAGCCTGCAGTAATGTGCCCTGGAGAAGACAGAAGTGAATATGATATAGACCTTCTGCTTACAAACTTTCATATATAGCCCATCTTAGTGCTTTAAGAGTTTGGGGCAGCGTGGGCTGTCAGAGCTTTCAATGGAAAGGCCAGGCAAGTCTGGCTGAAGTTTTTGACTTCAGAGGCCAATAGACACATTCTTCCAGGTGGCAGCATGTCTTGGTTTCCAATTTGAGCTGGTTTGAAATTACCTACTTGCTTTGGATGGAGCCAGGAGACCTATGAAGAAAAAATGTTATAACTATAATTTCTTTTTTTTCTTCTAGGGTTTTGAAACTGCTGGAGAAAAGGGAGAAAAAGGAATCTCTGGTTTACCAGGACCTAGGGTATGATCCTGGAATGTAGCTTGCGTGGGTCTGTTAAGTCACCTGGTCCATTTTATTTCCTATTTGCATCTTTATGTTATGTAACTTGATGGCCACTTCAGCTTCTCTTGTTTCTTCAACCTTCTGGCAGGTCCCTAAGACTACTTTCCACTTTGCCCCATTCCCTTGATTTAGTGGCTGGCTCCTTTGAATAAGGAATGATGTACCCTCTATACTAGGTGACTCCTCACCCTATTTACTCTCATTGTCCTCATGTATAATTATCTTCTGGGCTAAAGAATTATGTATTATCTTGCTTTCATTCTATTCTATCCCAAGGGAATGTGGACAAGGGTGAGGAGGAGTGCAGGAATGGAAGAAGAGGGCCAAATGCAATCTTTATGACACAGAAACAAGCCTGGGAAATTCTAGAACATTGTGATGATTGGAGTGAGCTGTTTCCAATAATCTCAGCTAAAGTGGAAAACTGTTAGCTTCTCTGATCCCTAGATTCGGGCATTTGCATCTTAGGCTGTAAGCAATTGGCCAGCCTTAGCCTTAAAGAAGTAACATTTTAGAGAATTGTGTTTTCAGCTTGTTCATGAAACTTGTTAAAGAGTCTTGAGTATTCAGCAATGTTCATCCATCACCCTGCTACTACTTTCTTTACTTTTTCATACTCCCTTGTCTTGAAAACACATAATCACCAACAAAGAAGGCATTTGGGGTGAGAGACAAGCAGCCCTCCCACAATGTATTTAAAAATCTCACTACCTGGAACTAATGCAGACTAATTAGATACCACCCGCCCTTTCTACCAAATTCCACCTAGTACTTAAAATGTTTCCATTTATTTAGCTCTTTGAAAATGTTCTGCCTGGCTATTCAGCCTGATGGATTGGTGTTTAGAAAGAAGTCATTAAGCCAGGTCTAGGAACATTCTCTTACGTTATTTTAGGAGCCACTAAATCCTCAACTCGGTTGAATAGCTTTGTTGTATAAGTCTAGTGGCTTTTTCTAGTGTGGGTTATTAATCTTTCTAAGATGCCTCTATTCTCTTTACAGGGTCTCATGGGTTTAGAAGGAGTCCAAGGCCCTCCAGGGAGTCAGGTATAATGGTTAATATCATTAAATCCTAGGTGAACGAAATCTCAATCAAAAGGTCCCATCGTTTTACTTAAAATGGCCATTAATCCAAAGGAGGACACTGCTTATAATGCAAAATGTCCACCTCCTTTTTATTGGTATAATCTCAGCCACTTTTCTTTTGTTTGCACCCAAAAAATGAGTATCCAGTGTTAAGTTCCATGCCATGTCATGCCATGAGGCAGCCATACTTCTTTAACATGTTATCAGGGCTTAGCAAGGCCAGCCCTGCTTGTATTCATCTCTAGCCTTGTGGCCCTTGTACCTCCATGCAAGTTGGCTACCTAGCGTGCCATATTGCCTTCTGTAACATTTTATAGATTCCAGAGTCAGGTAGAATACACACCTGCCCTGAAATGCCAGCCAAGATCCCTGTGCCATTTCCCTCAGTCTAACCCAAAGACCAACCCCTCTTATGTTCTTAGATATTAAACTTAGTTGTAACTATTATTTTATTTTGTCACAGGGCAAGAAGGGGTCCTCAGGTTTCCCCGGGCTTAATGGACTGCCAGGAATTAAGGTAATGTTGTTGGGAAGTGAAAATCTGGGATCAGGGAGGTGGAAGAGTAAAGGATTGCCATAAATACTCTTTAGCCCATTTGGGCTACTGTAACAAAATAGCACAGGCTGGATGGCTTATAAACAACAGAAATTTATTGCTCACAGTTCTGGAGACTGGAAGTCAGAGATCAGGGTGTCAGTATGCTTTGGTTCTGGTGAAGGCCCTCTTTCAGCTTGCGAACTACCTACTTCTCACTGTGTTCTCACATGGTTGAAGGGGTAAGCTAGCTCTCTCAAGCCTCATTTATTAGGGTACTAATCCCAATCGTGGGGGCTCTGCCTTTATGACCCAGTCACCTCCCAAAGATTCTATCTCCTGATATCATCGACTTGGGCATTAGGTTTTCAAATGGATTTTTTGAGGGAGGATTTAAGCATTCAGATACAGAAATGCCACATATGAGAAATAATTTTTTAAAAATATTTTGACATTTTAAATGTCACTCTTTTCACATGAAATTCATGCATCCTACTTTGAACATACTAAGCTGATGAATATTTCTTAGATACTACTTTATCAGTGGTGGATTAAAAGAGTGGACTATAGGAGTAAATCCATCTCTAAAAGGAGAGAAATATTTTATTATTGACATTACTTAGAATTTCCAACTTTTCAGTTTTATTTTTGTTCTTTAATTTTCAAAGGCATCGCATCTTCTTATTGCCTATACCTGGGGCAGATAACTCCCTCCACCCCACCCTGGATATACCACTGAATCTGATTCTGGTCTCTGAGTGCCTCTTTGGGGATAATTAGGACTCCCTTGACTTCCTTTGCATGGCATCATCCACTAACAAAGACAGTAACAGTAGCAGAGTCCCAGGCCTGCTTAGAGTGGAAAAAAGAGTTGAAACTCTGCTCTCTCAGGTGCAGCCATGTTGTCTACTTCTGTGATATGTTTCCCAGGCCCAGAAATACATTGTCCTGGAGTTGAATTCCAAAATAAAATTGAGCTCTCTTGTCCTCGACAGGTTTTCAATTGAGTGTCAGGCCTCTGGCCTGCCTTGTGCCACCATCTTAAATAGATAAGACTTTGAAATTAACCTGTAGATTAGTTTGTCCTGGAAATCAGGGGTTACAGGAGGAAGAACCTTTCATTTTCCAGGGAATGATTTTAAGGACACGTAGATCTTGAGTGATAAGGTCACAGAAATATTTACATTTAATGCATTTAATCCTTGCAGGGTGAACAAGGTGACATTGGTTTGCCAGGTCCAGATGTTTTCATTGATAGAGATGGTGCTGTGATCTCAGGTGAAACTTTTCATTGATTTGAGTGGAGAAAAAAAGACAAGGAGTTAAATTCTGTATCCCTTGTAATTGTGAAAAGAACATTTTTTCAGTCACTGGATTGCTGCTAAACCCAACACTCCCAAGGGCCCCTCATGGGTCCTGAACTTTGGGAATAAAGTTAACTCCAATATCTTGGGGAAAGAAGCCAAGTCCTGCACGCCATTTTTGCGTTGGGTCCACCAAGATTAGGATTTGGGTTGGCCTGCGCCTGTATTTGCTAAAAAATGGTTCTTCTAGTGATACTTAGGGAAATATTGATATCCTCCCCAGCGAGGCTGACTTCAATCTGATACTATTGGATATTCAGGGTCTCATCTACATGATCCCATGCATGCTTTATCTTGACAATTTCATTGGAAGTGTAAAAGTATCTTTGGCTAGGGAAGCAAGTGTTTGACAGCTGTCAAGAGTATGATGCTTTGAAAGTTCGCCTTCACCTCTCTTTATTCTAGTTACTGTGTGTGCCCAACTCTTCCTTTTACCTTCTACAAAGATCCATATGCCCACTGTCTCCAATGACTTCTTGCTTTACCAAAGATTTCTACTATGGTGCCTCTTCCACCTGAGTCTCCAAACTTATCCCTTTCCTCTCATCGTCTCAGGCCCATGCCCAGTCTGGTAAACTCATTGAAACTGAGGTATTAATAGCTGACAGTGGCTTCCTGTGTTCCACTCCCAGGAAATCTATGTGTAGAAGTAGATTTCAACACCTTAACCTAAGTGGTAAACAGTTGAGGTATTACAGTAGGTCACTAGTAGTAGCAGAAGAAACTTCTTGGTGCTAACCAGATCTAACCATGGAAAGTAAGCCCTAGCCAGACCAATTCTGAACTCTAGTGGAACCTTAGCCCAAGTAAGCCCACTATCACATGAGACCATTATCATCGTGGAGATCTATGAAAGGCAAGAAAGGCACTTCTTACTGAAGATATCTCTTTGCAGCTCTTAGGCATTTTGTGGCAAATGCCTTCTTAGGCAATTTGTGGCATTACTGATTTTTTCTTCATTGCAATATCAGGTTATCCTGGAGACCCCGGTATGCCAGGCCTCCCAGGTCCTAAAGGTGATGAAGGTATCCAGGGTCCATCCGGCTCTTCTGGCATCCCTGGCTTACCAGCTTTACCAGGTAAAACAAACTAACACACTTCCTGTACTGATCAGTCCTCTTTCCACTCTGCTATCCAGCATCCCCCTTCTATACCTCTGGTCATGTGCATACCTGGCCAAAGTCAAAGGAAAGTTTGACTATAGTCAATTTGCTTTCCACTGGCAGCCCAAGACTAATATATATGAGAAGAGGGCTTGAATGGTCATCTTTCCTTTGGCCCCAATAATGTATCATAGTTTAAAAAGGCAATCTGAGACTGTCACTGAGGTTTGCAGCATCCAAAGTGTCCTGGGTTGGACTGCCAGAGCCCTATCACTCTTTGGAAGATATGCCTTCCCAGTCAATGCTTGCAAGAAGGGGCTAACAAAAGCCTAGAAATAGTTTGAAACCAGACTCTCACTCTATACATAATTCAGGCACTACAAGTCCCAGGATCCTATGGATTGTACCCTTAAAACAATCATTGGAGGGGCGTACATATGTTATTCTATCGTAGTAAAAATAGAAAGAGCATGCCTGAGTCTGAGAGGCAGTTATGTCCCAAATATAAATCCTCATATATTACTTTTAAAGGCACTAGTTTCTAAATGCCTTAAAGATGGGCCTCTCTGTAAGGATACCTGTGCTTTTAAAGCAGTCACTTGGAAGAGGTATAGCTGATCTCAGTACCAAAGTGGAAAAAATCAAGAAGTGAGGCTATAGACCCAGTTTGCCACTAAGAATATCCACACCCCTAACCATGTTTTATCGTGTCTTTGGGCCTTAGTTTACCAAGAGGTTAGGCCAAATGATTCCTAAGGACTCTTTTATCTCCGAAACAAGAGAAGGGTAAATGCTTTCCCAAATTTTTCCTTTGGAGTTAGTTTCCAGTGTATGCCACTGAATATAATACCCCTGAAGAGTAAGTAGGGTGACATACTCAACATTTTTGTGGGGGCTTATCTTTCCAGGTGTGCCAGGTGCTCTAGGGCCCCAAGGATATCCAGGCTTGAAAGGAGACAAAGGAAACCCAGGCCGCACCACAATTGGGCCAGCTGGCTTTCCTGGCAAAGATGGTTTGCCAGGTTTACCAGGCCTGCCAGGCCCACCTGGTGAGTTTTTCATTTCTCTTTGGTCTTGAGACTCAAGTGTGATCCAGACTGTAGAACAGTCATGACTTTTGAAGGAGAGAGAGTTTCATAGGTGAAACAGCTAATCCAGGACATATTATAACTGCACAGAGGGCAATGATGAAGGCCCCATCCTCTCCAAATCAGGGCCCTGCTTCTACAGTTTAGAAACCACAGCAGTCAGAGCATTCGTGACAGAACAAGCAAGTGAGGGCCATCTTGATTACCAAACAGTACTTAATGCCTTCTGATTTTTGTACTCATTTCATTCCATCTTTCTCTGTTCTCAGAGGCCACCTCTAGGCCTCTGGTCTTACAGCTCCTGAAGATGAAGCATTGGCTCTTTCAATCTTTCCCTGGTCCTCAGGGGTGGGCTGAGAGCCTAAGAAATGGGAAGCCAAGCCTGGATCCTCAAGGTGGCTGCTAAAAGCCTCCACAGGGCTTCTTCTCCATAGATCTTATATCTGAGTGTGAGATTCCAGCTTCAAAGAGAAAGGCTGGAAATATGCCCAGCATGTTTCTTTGTAACCTAAATCCCATGACCACAACAGTTTGCATCCATTTCCTCTTTTGTCCGAGGAGGACTCTCTGGGATAGACATTGGGACTGCTGAGTTACTGAAGCTGCCTTGGTCATTCCTGTATCCCCAGTAGTCTGGTCCACTGCCTAGAACATGGTAGACATTCTGTAAATAGTAGTAGAGTAAATAGAGCCAACAGAAGATGGACTTGCTGCAGACCTCAGGTCCCTGTCTTGGATTTTTTGCATGTGGGGGTCTCTGCCCTGGCTGTTGAACCTTAAGAGCCCACACCTTGGTGAATGAGCTGCAGTGCTGAGTCAGATGAGCCCAGCTCATGTAAGCTGCCAATTTTTTGTTTCTTTTTTTCTGAAGGTCCAGCATTTGAGAATGGAACCCTAAAGAACACAGAGCCAGGGTTCCCTGGTCTCCGAGGAGAACAAGGTCCAAAAGGAAACCAAGGTCTCAAAGGAGTCAAAGGTGATTTTATTCCCCAAACTCCCTGGAGAAGATTTTCTGGGGAATGAGCAAACCAATAGCCTTAGGAATCTGAATGGAAGCAATCTTGGATCTTTATTGGGGATTTAATTATAAGATTATTAGAAGTGCTATATTTGGGTCACTAAGAGTGAGGTTGGCTATTGCGGTCACACAGAACAAAGGGGCTCACAGGCTACTTACTCTTCCTACCTCCTCCACATGCAGAAGCTATGCCAGCAGCCCAGGGTGTTAACTAGCACATAATGCAGCCCCCCCGCCCCCCCCCACCCAAGTTTGCAAAGCCAAGAGTGGAAGTCACTTATCATTACTTCCAGCCTGAACAAAAGAGTTCTGAACAGGTCAATAACTGGCACTCTGAAAAAGCCAACAGGCTTCAGGGAAAAAACTTCAGCCCCTACTGATGTTGAAGGACCCATTTATTATCCCAGTCTTCAGCTGCACTGCTCTCTCCATCTGCTTGTTGCCTTTGGGTCATTCCTACATTTCATACTCTGAGGGGAAGATGCTAAAGCTCAAATGAATCATTTCATTTTAGTTGCAATCCAGGCCAGGTTGGATGAAGATGTGAAACAGCTGGCTGAAGAGAGGTTTGGAGATGACCTAGTGATTTCGAGTACCTGAGGTCTCTCCTCTGTTCCCAAGCAATTCACAGCTCTCTTCAAACTCAAACAGAGAGATCCTAACTTTTCTCTTTTCTCAATGCCTGTTATAAAATGTCAGTAAGTATTGGAGCTAGTTCAGAAGTTTTTGAAAGCTTCATCTCTACTATTCATATCCAAGGAAGACTGTTTTGGGGGAAGGACATTAATTTGCAAGTCTTGACTAAGGATATTAACCTTGGCCCTTCCTTGACTCACTACAGAGATAATCTACTTTTCAATGCCATCCTCTCTCCTAAAAGAGGGACAACCCTTCTACATTCCCATTGGGCCAGAAGGTTTTCTCTAATTGGGATAGTGATTCTCAAGCTTCATTATACATGAGAATCACCTAGCAAAGATTACTAAAAATTAATTCTTGGGTCTGGCCTCCTGAGAGTCTGACTGACTAAATCTAGGGTAAGGCCCAGCAAGCTGCTTATAAACAATCATCACAGAAGACTTATGCAGAATGTCCACAGATCACAGTTGAGAAATGCTAACTTGGAGAACAGATTGTTCTCTCAGTGTTTCAGGAATTATCACTTTTCTAAAAGTAATAAGAGGTCCTTCAGAATTATAGGGGAGCTCAGAGTCACCTATATTGGCCCAAATTCTCATTTTCCAGACTATAAACATGGAAGGTATAGGTGGCTGGGCTACAGTGCTAGTGACTCCTTGATGCCTCTTCAGAGGTGCTTTGCTGAAATCCTTATCATCAATTTATTTTGCATTCGTTTGGGTATACAAAAGACATGGAAAATGACATTTTGGTGAAGAAAACCTTTGAGTGGCTTGGATTCCAGACCATCAACTGGTTAGCATAGGTCAGGGGCTCTCAACTCTGGCTGTACATTAGACTCACTGTTGTCTGGGCCCCATCCCAGACTAATGGAATTCAAATTACTAGCACAGATGTCCTTTGATAGAGAGTGAACACAGTTCATTTGAGTCTGTTCATGTGTCTTTTGATTGCCTCCATGGAGTTGTTGAAGTCTCAGATTACCACTGTCATGTCTTCCTTCTTTTTGGAAAGATGGCCCACATTGTTTAATACTGTCTTTTATTTTCTCCCAGGGGACTCAGGTTTTTGTGCTTGTGATGGTGGTGTCCCCAACAATGGACCACCTGGGGATCCAGGCCTGCCTGGGCCACCAGGTCACATAGGCCTGCCAGGCCTTAAAGGAACCAGAGGAGATCCAGGCTCTGGGGGCCCACTGGGCCCACCAGGGGCTCTAGTAAGTCTGGGCAAACTTGGGCTCTGAAGGTACAATGGGAGCTTTTCAGTTCCCCTCACTTCTCACTAATCACTTTTCTAAGACTTAAAAGAAAGATGAGGATAAAAAAAAAGCTTCAAGTTTTCGATTTATACTATGAAGAAAGAGGACTAGATGATCTTTAATGTCTCTTTCTGCTTTAATCTACCTATATTCCCTCCCTTCTCTTTAATCCCTGCCTTCTTTTCACAAAATCATTTACATTTTCCTAATACTGTGCTAGGTCCTGAAGATAAACATTAAAATTAAGACAAGGGTACCAGAGTTAAAGATTTCAAAATTTAGAAAAAAAAATAAGAAAATAAATGAGCAATTATATCCAAGATGATGACATAATCAAGTGCCTATAACAGTGCTGAAGTATACTCAGGGACTGCTTTATGTTAGACCTATGCTAGGTGCCAGAATTCTATTAAGTCTGTGTCTCCTGATCATTCCCTTTTGTCTCTTTTTCAGGGTTTATTTGGGCCTCAAGGTCCTATAGGTCCCAAAGGAAAGAAAGGGGAATCAACCTTCAGTACAAGATTGGGGATGCCAGGAAAACAGGGTGATCCTGGCCCCCAGGGTCTCCCTGGTGATACAGGAACACCAGGCAAGGACGGAATACCAGGTTTACCAGGTCTGCCAGGTCTCCCGGTACGTTGAAAATTCCTAAGTGATTTGTTCCATAAATCCTCACACCTGACTTGGAAAGTTTTTTTTGGTGGTGTTGGGGGGTGGTAGGGGTTGTTGATGGCCACTGGACTATTAGACAGGACAGAACAGAGTCTGAAACATCTTTTCCTGCCTCTTCCACTGACACTTTTTGCTCTCTTTTTCCTTTCTGTAAAATAGGAATCTTTTCTCAGAATAGATCATTGTCTCATTTGATAAATGCTAGTGATAATGGGCCATATCACTTAAAATGTTTCAGCTTCTCAGTAGCTTTCACTTGCAAATAATTCAGCTGCTTTCTGTGATGCCCACTGATCTAGGACTTTTTGCATTATCAGATCACCCAGGGTTGACAAGCTTCATTCCCACTAACTAAACTCAGAGGACTTAATTGATAAACTAGAATGACAGAATTTTAACAAAAAGAAAAAAGAAAAACTAAGCAGTGGTCACACTGGTTACCTCTTTCCTACAGTCAGAAAGCTCTCCGCATAGATCTCTAAGTTGGGCTTCCATTCTTCTCATGTGTTGTCTAGGGTGATGATGGACAGGGCTTCCCAGGTGAAAAGGGGTTACCTGGACTCCCTGGTGAAAAAGGTTATAGTGGTCTACCTGGCCTCCCAGGAATTGGGCTACCAGGATCCCCTGGACCTCGTGGGCTTCCTGGAGACCAAGGAATGCATGGATTACCAGGGAACCAAGGCCTCCCTGGGCCTCCAGGTAAGTTAGGGAATCAGATGGCTTTGGACTTAGAAGACTGACCCCTCATAGAGTATAAGTATGGCCCAGATGCATGAAATGTATCATAAGAAGAGACTTGGTTGGTTATAGTCACTACTTTCAATCCTGTTAAGGGTTTTCATGTGGAAAAAAGGATCATAGTTGTATTGTGGTATGCTTACATAGAACAATATAGATTTCAGCTCTACTTAATGAAAACCTTCCTAACTTACAATCTGAAACGTAGCAGACCTGCCTTGGGAGATTATGAGCTCATAATCCCTGGAAATTTTAAAGCAGAATTTGGATGACCATTTATGATGAGTGCCATCGAAGTAATGAATAGGAGATTGGACAAGGTGTTCTCTAAATTGTATTGTGATATCATCAATAGGGAAGAACCTTTCCTTATTTCATGAGATCTCAGATTGAGCAGAGAGCTTAGTATATAGTCTAATCTCCATTTCATACCTTAAATCTCTTCCATTTATGTACGTAGTTTTCCTACTAGAATTTCAGGAGTTATTATGAGTGACCTGCTTATAGATTGTAAAGGTACTGTGCTAATAATTTGCCTTCTACCACATAGCCAGAACAGCTCTTTATCTCAACTTCTATGTTTCCACAACTTTTGTGTTTCTACACTTCTTACAATCATCTGAAGTTTGAAACCTTGAAATTGATTTCTTATTCTTCATTTAGAATGCTTCTTATATTCTTCCCTTCTTCTTGCTATTAACTCCCATCTCATGCCTAGCTTATTGAATACCTATATGCTTATTGTAATAAATCAATAGTTGGACAGATGAGTGGATGGATGGACAAATGGGTGGATGGTTAGGTGAGTCAATGACAACATATTACTAAGCAGTTTCTCATGTCCTACCTCCAGACTTTCTCTACTCAATTCTACTATGAACATTGGTGCTGATTCAATATCTGTAATGTATTGATATCAATGTGTTATTCTCCTAGTCTAAGACCACAAATGGACTCTACTGAATAGAGGATGATGACCAAACTCCTTTCTAACCTAACCTTATCTCACACTCATCATAATTTGAAAAAAAAACACTTAAGACAACAGTATTTTTCACTGTCCCCAAACACAATATGTTCATTTCTAATTTCTAACATTTTGCCCATGTTGCTTTTTTTTGGAATTCCCTTCCTTTTATCTCTATCCTAGCCATCTTTCAGGGTTCAATATAAGCTCTACTTCTTCCACTAAGCCTTCCCTTGACTTCCACAGTATGTAATTGCCACTTAAATTATATATATTTACTTTCATTAATGCTTTCACTTTTTCAAACTGCATTGTAAGCCTCTAGATTCTAGGGAAAGTGAGTAATACCTTTTTAGCATTTCTCAATCTTTCTAGTGTAGTGAAATGTTCCAGAGGATACCAATATATACTTGCAGAAGAAAAGGCCTTCCAAAAACCAAAGGGCTACTTCTTAGACCTATTTCTCTTCTTTCCACCTTGCTACCTTGAAGAATTACCAAAAAAGAAGATACAAGATCTTATAAATTTTTATTTATTTTAAAATCTAATTTTGTGAACTAGTATAACAAGGAAAATGGTATAGATTAAAAATTGATGATTCAATATTCTTAAAACCAAGTCATTATTTCAGTTCATAAATTTCTATGAAAGCTGTGAGAAATTTTACCAAACAAAATCATCCTACCATTTGGAAGTTGTGGCATCAGATATAGCTTTGCTTTCAGCCCTGTTTCCAGAGACATCATTCAGGATCAATCCACTTCTCCTCCACCAATTGGGTCTTCATTCTAGGTCAACCCATTGTGTAGGCAACCAGATTTTAAACTGAGTTATAATAATATGGTACACGTAAACTTACACACACTCAAATTCGGATATTCTCAACAGTCCAACTGCTTGAAAACAGGCTCAGTCAATGGAAGGAAGCCCACAAGACCATTTTTTATGTCAACTTTTGTTAGGAAGTTCTTAGGAATATAATGATATAGTAAGCTATAGCCTGGGAGACGCCTTCTGCAGAAAATGTTCTTGCTGTGGTACCAAGACTTTCCAAAAAATTACTTCAATTAAGAGCATTAGCTTTCATTTTCTTTATATTACCACCAAATATAATTCCTCAAACCTAGCTTATTTTCCACACAATTTTAAAAACACGTAACTTGTGGGTCCCAGACATTTGCATTGTGGTCATTACTGTTGCCATGAAAAAGGAAGATGCTGTTCCTAAATGTACTCACGCCAACTAGCGGTGGCCCAGGCCAGGACAATTGCCTCTCCAGGAAAGGGAAGGTAGTCATCAGAAGCCTTTCAACCTAGTAGTAGTGTGAATTATTACAAACATGGGGCAGGCATATAATGGGCTATTTCTAAAGAGGCTCTGACCCAGATGCTCATGATAATCTATCATTCTGGTTATTACTAAAGCAGCTACTCTGTCCTTGATCCTGTGTGGATGCCAGCACTTTGACTCAATCCAAAAAGGGAATTTGGTGAACATACTTGAGCTTCAGAAAAGATGTCCCTTGGTCCCCAGAGAACTTCTTTTCTGGTTTAATTTTCTTATTTGCTTGATTGGTCTAGGTGACTAATGCTATAAGAAGGTTGGTAAAAGAGACTTAGATATAGAGGAAAGTGAGAGCTAGCCAGGTCAGGAGGTTCTCAAATACCAATGGTGGCAACCTCCCCTCCCCTTCCTTTTTGTTCACATTTGTCTCGGACATTCACAATGGCCTGAGTACCACACTGGAGTGCCTGGTTGGGGAAGGGTGATCCTAAGGCTAGGGTGCAAAGGCTAACACTGACACTGCTTCAGAGATTCTTTAGCACATAACTTCTGGGAGGGAGTACAGGGGTAAATGGCCATGCAGTCTCTGAGAGGGGCTGATTTCTTTCACTATGCATGTTGATGGTTTGGCTGATCTCTGTCGCAAGCACCTTCATTTAATGAACTTAACAGGGGCTATAACTAGCCTTGGGAGGTACCTGGAAGGATCCATGCACATCTGATATTTATTCATTGGATTCAGAGATCTTAGAATCTTGATAATCAGACATGCTTTTTATTCTGAATATGTATCTTGTCATTCGTGGAGGGAATTCTGTTATACTTATAAAACAGGAACATGGGTAGAGCTGCTTTCTGCTTTGTTGGGGAGAAGGCTCTGAATTCAAGGATGTAAAGTAAAAGAGCCAGATACCAGTACAATGTGAAGTCCTTACCTTCTCATCATGTTGACCTTCTGATTTGATAAACAAGTATGGTGTGGTATACAGGACTGGTCTGAGGCAAAAGGAAGTATATCCTTAATTTCCTCTAATTTCTACTCATCTTTCCTTTTATTATTAGTTTTCCTGTCCTGGAATTTTTCAGATACCTATCCTCATCCTTATTCTCTAAAGGTTTTGTTTTTATGTGTCTATAACAGGTGAAAAGAATCTATGAAACTGATCTGATAAATTGAAGATGGATGGTTTTGTGTTTGGAGCTAGACCAGAGATATTTGCATTTTACTAGTTTGTTTTTTTAAAGATACAAAGCAATGAAACTACAATGATTGACACATTGGAGCCAATGGGCTATTGAAATAGTTATAGCAGGAGAGTCTTCTGCAGGGTCCCTCTCATGATACCATCTAGGGAAGCAGTTCATCAGGACTCAGACCTGGGCTGAGTACAGAATTAGCAGCCCTCTCCCAGTAAAGAATCTCATCCTGAGGTACCTTCCCCTAGAGTGTATTTCCATAGTAGGGAAATAACCCTCAGAAATAGCTTCATCACCTCAATGTCTAGCAGGATGGAAATGGGTGTTGCCACCTATGGAAGATGGTCAGGCCGATAACCATCTCTCTATCCACGGAAATATAGGAACTATAGGAGCCTGAGGTCTAGAAGGCAGAGTTGCTGCTCAGGCTGGAAAGTAGTGTCACTAACCTGACTGAGGTAAAAACCAAGGATGGGCCTTCCAGGAGCTCTTCTGAATAGTTCTCTTTAAGTAAGATAATTAAAAAATATACTATTATTCTTTGAGCACATACCAGGGTGTCAGGCACTGCACTACATGCTGTTAGCATTATTTCATATAATCTTCACAAACACTATATGTGATAAGTAGCTCCCATTTACATGAGGCTCAGATAGATTAAGTATTTTGCCTATATAACTAGTTAGTAGCACAACTAAGATACAAACTCAGGTCTGTCTGGCTTCAGATTCTAACCTCTCGGCCAAAACATTATACTGTTTAATTCCCAATTTTGATTTAGGACTAGAACAAGTAGGCTAAAAATGCCATCAAGCCTTCATATTGGAAAACAGAAGTGGGATTGGAGGAGGAATGCCAGCCAGTCGAGTAAGCAGTCTGAATCATAGGTATACATATCTCTTAAGAAATGCAATTTGAGATTTATTTTAAGTACTGGCAAAAACGATAGCAGGTTATTAGAACTGTGGGCCCTATGGCTTAAAGCAGACCTTGGGGGATTGTTTTAATGAATAAGCAAGACTAATTTTAATTAACATAGCAATTGTTTGTAAATGGTACCTGAGGGGAGCCATCATCCAATTTGTTCACCAATATTTTATTAAACCTCCCCTCTGTGATCTTATAAAATCTTTTTATTTGCATTATGAATGAGCAAGGAAGAATTTGCTAGGGAAAAGGCTATGCATGCCAATTTTAATTTACTGAATATTAAAATTGACTACCCCTTCTTCCTAAGTAGCAGAGTTGACAGTTTCAAGTGAAAAGCTGAGGGAAAGGTCACTGTCTGTTGTGGGTAAGAGAGTGGCCTACAGTGTTTGCCTGGTACAAATCTATGAGTATATCTGACCAAAGAGAGTCAATAGGTTTCAGTAGATCCCAAATGAGGTGTATCAAAATAACCCAATGGTTTGAGAAAAGCCTCATTCACAGAAAAGGTCAGACATGTGAACTTGAGTGGTTTCAGCTTCAAAGCCTCCAATCTTGTCATATGGGCATAATGGACACTTAGGAATAAACCCAAGCTCCCATCCTAAGAAGAGTCTCCATCTGAGGTCAGGGTGGGTAGGCCATTGCCATTTGCTGCTGTTTCTGCACGGGCCACTGCTAGGAAAACCTTTATAGGTAGCATCTGCTGCAGAGATGACTGCCTGGCACTGAACACTGATGGCTTAGGAAGTGACATCCTGGCACTTGGACACTATGGGCATTTTTATCTACAAGCAATTGCACTAGGAGTAACTCCTAGGAGCTTCTGATGTCAGGATTCTTCTTCATGGGCTTCAAGCTACTGGGTGGGAAAAAGAAATTAGTTGTCCCATTTGATGGAACAGGAGTAAAGGAGCATGCTAGGGGAAATCATTCCTGACCCGGTGAGGTTACCAGATGCTTACCTGTTTGTTACTATTTACAGGTATCACCTTGCCTTGTATTATTCCTGGGTCATATGGTCCATCAGGATTCCCAGGAGCTCCTGGATTCCCAGGTATGGAATAAGGCCAGAGAAAGCCACTGAGCACACTTGTGATGGCCAAAGAAAGCAGAGTATAGCCTGGTAGCATCTGGGGGTCCACATTCTTCCTGAGAGGACAGTCTTGAGGACTGAGAGAATGGAATGGCTACTGAAGAGGGCTGTGTGGGGAGGTGAGAAAAACAGATAACCTCCAAGAGACTAGGATTCTTGACTGAACATCAGAAATCCTACCAAGCCACACTGACTTTTCTTTCTCCTCACTACTCCCATTTGGATTTTCAGGCCCTAAAGGGGCCCGTGGCCTCCCTGGGACTCCAGGCCAGCCTGGATCGCATGGAAATAAAGGAGAGCCTGGAAGTACAGGATTGGTTCACCTCTCTGAATTGCCAGGTAAGGGAAGGAGCTCATCCTCACATACTTCTCCTCTTGCATGAGTATGTGTTTGATTGTGGTAGCCATCCACCAATTGGAGAAAGTTAGGTTTGCGCTCTTGTGTGGGTTTTGAATGGTTTTGAATGGTTTTGAATTCATACTCAGGCGAGAGAGAGCTTAGAGCTACAGAATGACAGCATATCAGGTCAATAAGGATCATTCGAGGTCAGCTGGTACAAC
Source organism: Rousettus aegyptiacus (assembly GCF_014176215.1). Taxonomy (NCBI): domain Eukaryota; kingdom Metazoa; phylum Chordata; class Mammalia; order Chiroptera; family Pteropodidae; genus Rousettus; species Rousettus aegyptiacus. The sequence goes on along the minus strand of NW_023416312.1, from coordinate 64,361,347 downwards.
CCCTTCACTTTCAGATGAAGAAACTGAGGTGCAAATGGAAAGTGACTTGCCTGAGATCACAAAGCCACTAGTGACAGAGCTAAGACTCTAGGACTGTCTCGCTGCCAGTCCTATGGCAGTTTCCTGGATCAACACCTTAAAGGTCAGAGAAAGAGATTCAGATGAGTGAGAGGGAAATTGTTCATTTCTGTCCCTTTGCTCACAACCTATCATTTCAACCTGAGCTTCATTTTCTACCCTGCACAAGTGGTTCTCAAACTGTGTTCCCTGGGCCAGCAGCATCAGCATCACCTGGGAACTTGTTAGTAATGCAGATTCTTGCCCCCTTGGCATATTTACTGACCAAAAGCTATGGGTGGGCTCAGCAATCTAGATTTTACCAAGTGCCCCTGCCTCAGGTGACTCAGTTAGAGAACCACCTCTGCTCTTCAGCACGGGCCACATGCCCCAGGGTTTATCGGTACTTCAGTTCCCTCCATCTCCCAGGAAGAAGAAGACATGTTGGCAGGGATTAGATGACTTCAGTAGAGACTGGGCCTTTGACAGGAGGTCTGCAATGTAACCTGTCTCTTTGACTATGGTAGGAGCCTCAAGACTGGGTTACTGGGCTCTACCCAAGGCTCGGCTTCTCTGAACTATAACCTCCTCCAGGTCACATGGTACAGTCCCAACTTCTGGGCAAGTCCTCCCAGGATCACAGACTCTTGATTTTTAAGAGAAGTGACACGCATTTTTATTTTTTTAAAGATGTTTCTTTTTTATTATTGAGATATAATCGACATATAACATGTTTGTTTCAGATGTACAACATGATTCAGTATTTGTATATATTGCTAAATGATCATCATAAAAGTCTAGTTACCATTCATCACTATACACAGTTACAGAATCTTTTTTTCTTATGAGAACCTTTAATATTTATTCTCATCACATTTCAAATATGCAACACATTATTATTAACTATAGTCACCATGTTGTACAGTATATCCCCACAACTTATTTATGTTATAACTGGAAATTTGTACCTTTTGACCCCCTACACCAATTTCCCTCATTCCCTACCCCCCCACTTTTGGCAACCACCAATCTATTCCCTGTATCTATGAACTCGATGTTTTGTTTTGATTTGATTTTCTTGTTGGCTTTTTAGATTTGTGACACATTATTAATATGTTTGCTTTCGTACATATTTTCATATAAAATCTGTCTCAGAGATTGTCTCTACCCAGACCTATGGCTTCTAAACTTCCATGACCTTTTATTTTTGCCATTTAGGGTTTCCTGGACCTCGTGGGGAGATGGGCTTACCTGGGTTTCCCGGACTCCCTGGAAAAGATGGCTTGCCTGGCAACGTTGGAAGTCCAGGTTTACCAGGTTCCAAGGGAGAACCTGGTGACATCTTTGGTGCTGAAAGTGGTGCTCCAGGGGAGCGAGGCCTACAGGGATTTCCAGGGGACAGAGGATTGCCTGGAGACTCTGGCTTTCCAGGACCTAAAGGTGACTGTATTTACCCCACTTATTTAACAATCTACAGAAAGCTTCTCCATAACCAGTATACTTCATGAACACTTGCATGAATACAGGGGGATGAATTAATTAGGGGGTTAAAATTTTGTTCAGTCCCTGTCTTTGGAGAACTTTTTTCTTAAATCACCTGAGTCCATTCTCTTGTTTTAGTAATTCCAGAAGTAACCATAACCAATAGTCAGATGTCTTTCAAATCCTCTGAATAACTGCTGGGAATAACAGCAAGGCTGGAGCTGAGAAGACAGTGGCATCGGCGATATATCTGGGTCAAGCTTTTCACTGGCACTTGGTTTGGTGACCAGTCCCTGCTGTTGATCCAGGCTGTGAACATCTGCCCCTTCTTTTCATTAGGTTTGCCTGGGAAGTTGGGCTTGCTAGGCCCCAAAGGTGAGCGGGGCAGCCCTGGAAGACCAGGCCATGCGGGACAGCCAGGCGCCCCAGGGCCTGGTGGTTTACTTGGTATCAGGGGCAAACCCGGGCTACCAGGAAAACCAGGCTTTCGAGGCACTTCAGGTAGGTCCTATGGAGAAAGAGCCTCAGTTGCCAGACTTAAGCTAGGTCCAAGGCCCTGGGCCCTGGCAGCCTGAGGGACAATACCAACAGGGTGACATGGCCAGAGTTGAGAAAGACTTTCCTAACTTCTCAAGTTTCAAATCTCAAGTCACCCCTGCAGTGCCAAGTAGAACAGATTTCTGCAGTTTAGCTTCCAAAATATTACCACAAATTCCTTCCCACAGCCTCACTCCCCTTTTCGTGCTTCGACCTCCCTCCTGCCTTCCTCAGTTAGAGAATCTGGTCTTGCTGTGGAGGGGGATCTAGCCATGTCCATCGCCTACACTGTGGTCGTAGGGGAGCCGCTTTGGGTTCTGGAGAAGTTCAAGCAGTATGTGACAGCATAGTGGCCTGCCTTTCAGGGAAGCATGGCTCTGAGGACGGGTGGCCCAAGTATCTCTCACTGGGCAGTGGGGCCTGACACCCCCTGGTTCCGGCCTAGTGTTTACAGTTTGCTTTTCCCTTTTCTTTCTTTCTTTCTTTCTTTCTTTCTTTCTTTCTTTCTTTCTTTCTTTCTTTCTTTCTTTTTCTTTCTTTTTTTTTGCTGTAACTATTTTAATTTTTTTATATTTTGTTTTTAATTACAGTTGACATGCAATATTATATTAGTTTCAAGTGCACAAATTAGCGATTAGACATTTATATACCTTACAAAGTGATGACAACAATAAGTCTAGTAACCATCTGTTACCATACATAGTTATTATGATATTATTAACTATATTCCATATGTTATAGTTTACATGCCCAGGACTAATTTATAACTCAGTTTGCCTTTTTCTTGTACCATCCTCCTTATCCTGCCTCAGTGACTATGCCATCCCCCTTACTCCTGGCCATGTGACTGAAACTGAGTTATTTACAGAACTGCTAATATCATTTTCATCCCCTTTGTCCATCTGTGTTTCTGGGGTCTTCACTTAGGCTGTCCAGGTGAGAAAATGGCTCACAAGCTCAGAAACTAAACCCCCAACCAGCTTTGCTGTTCAGGGAATTATCTGATTATACACTATAACCTGGCAAGGTCAGGGGTCCCTGAACTCATGCTGTGGGGTTGGCCCCCATTGAATTTCTTTTTATTGCTTTGGAATCCCTCTCACAGCCTCCCATTAGAATCCTAGGGCTTTCAGCTACTTGATGCTTTTCAATCCATAGAAAGCCAAGTCAGCCATTCATTTAGATCCTCAGGGTCCCAAATACCTCTGTCGTCACTGATTTAATCCTTTAGTTTTTTGTTTGTTTGTTTGTTTGTTTGTTTGTTTTAATTTCCTTGCTTTGTACCTGAACATTCTACTTTGGTAGTAGCTCCAGAGTTTAATCTGAATGATGAATTTAAAGCATGGTGAAAGAAGTCACTGAATGCCTAGGAGACAAAATGGGCCTTGGGGATTTCTACAGGACTTGACACTAGGGGGTCTTTCAACCTTAATGCCTAGGAACTGGCTGACTTAACTGCTTGCAAGAGGGATGAAAAGGGCAGCCCTTTATCCTTGGCTCCCTGGGAAGCTGAAACAATAGCTCAGCTTTAACCTCTGCTTTACCAATTGGCTCAAGAAACACCCTTCAAGACGTGATTCAAACTGGAAATACCAGGCAACTAGAGTCCAGTTGCCACCCTGGTTTCCCAGAGCTTCATTCAGAGGCTAAAGTGTGGACAACATTCATAAATGCAGAACAAGTTATAATTAGAAGGGATTTGTTCACCTTGTCAGCTACTGTACCATCCTGGAAGTAATAGCCATTGGTGTAGCACTTGGGGTGATAGGTGCTAATACTTTAACCAACGAAGAACTCTTATCTGTCAGCAGCCTGCATAGGTCATTGTTAAAGGGCCAGAAGCCTAGTGAATGGGCAGTGGCCCAGATCTGGACAGAGCCTCACTTCACAACTGTCCTGTGTTCTCTCCTGTGTGATTCAGGATATCCTGGAAAGAAAGGCCCAGAAGGCAAGACAGGTCCTCCTGCATCAACTGGAATGAAAGGTCTGCCTGGGCTGAAAGGCCTTCCTGGATCTTTGGGGTTAATTGGCTTTCTGGGAAACTCAGGATTGCCAGGGGCCACTGGATTGCCAGGCCTGCCAGGTATGAAGGGTAAGTGAAGTAATCAGGAAGGCACCAGTGGGTGCCATAAAGGAGCATCCATGTTGCCCAGCCTCACTCCTCTCCTCTGCCTAAGAAAAGGGAATGGTGAGGGATGCAGGCAGGGCTTTTTGTAGCAAGATAGTTGGACAAGGCTAGTGCTAAAGGAGGAGGACTCCCATCCAAGGTCAGTCACCCTCACCACCTGCTGGGTAGAACACTTGGCTGAATAGTATAATACATGGCCAGTAAAACCTAAGACAGTGATAACCACACTGGATTTACTTATTTGCAACACCCCTACCACAGAGTCTGATAGCTCTCATTTACTGTGATTGTCCTGCTAGACACCAGAGATTAGGTAGGAGGAATCTCCATTGTATGTCAGGGAAAATGACTGGTCCAAGGTCATACAACTAGTTAGCAACAGTGCCAGACTAGAACTCATGTTTCTGTCTCCTAGCCCTAGGCTTTTACTTTTTTTCTCTATACCACACATGAGCTCTATCTTAACAAATCATAAGAGAGGTTCCCACATCTTCTTTCCTTTTTGTTGCTAAGTGTTATGACTCTGTTCAGGGAATAGGAGTTTGTATAATAACAAAGAGCTTAGGCTTTGGAGTTAGAGAAACCTGGGTTTGAATTCGTTCTCTGTAACTTCCTGGCTGTGTGATTTTGGGTAAGTTACTCAACCTCTCTGAGCTTCCATTTCCTTGTTTGTAAAACAGGAATAATAATAGAAATTCTTTTTTCTCAACAGGTGAAAAGGGGTCTGTTGGACTGACAGGTTTTCTAGGGATGCCAGGTCTCCCTGGTATTCCTGGGGCAAGCGGATTAAAGGGAATTCCTGGGTTGGCCGGAAAAGTGGGACCATCTGGACAGGCTGGTAGCCCTGGTGAAAAAGGTGAGCTGGGGAATTGAATTCTGGAATTACCATTCATGCTTCTCAAAGTATATTTTGTTTGTCTATTTTGTCATTTGTGTGGCTTGTACCAACCCTGTGTTAGATAATAGGATTGGGGCTTCTGAGTGAAGTCCTTTTAAACCAAAAGATCAAATATCTTGAGTTACAATTGCATGTTAGAGGCCTTGTCATACATTCCTGGTTGCTCAACTGAGGAGGGTCTTGAGTAAGATCTAAAGTTGTGATGGAGTTTGGGCTTGTCAGAGGAGAGGACATGTACATAAATGCAAAGTTGGGGAAATGGCTAAGGAGGAAGCTGGAAGGCCTCGGAAAGGGAGTCTGGAGGTGGTGCATCGGAAAGCTGGTATGAAAGGTCAGCCCATGCCTGATCATGTGTTTAAGCTCCCTCTCACGCAGATCTCACGATCTCCATCCTTACATCCTTGCAGGAGACAGAGGTGACCCGGGGCCAGTCAGAATTGCCAGTCTAAGACCTCCAATGCTGAACCTTCAGTTCAAAGGAAACAAAGGCTCCCCGGGCTCAGCTGGATCCAATGGATTTCCTGGACTCAGAGGTGCTCGGGAAATGAATGGGCAGGAAAAATGCCCAAGAAAGTTTTTACAACCAAACTTGACTTCCTTCCTAAGAAAGGGACACAGAGTACAAGGTACCCCAGAGTAGCAGTGTGGGTAGTGGCAGAAGATCCAGAGAGGCTGCCTTCCCTGGGTCTGAAGGGTACCTGGACTTTGAGACTGCTGATTTGCATTGCCACTGTGGAACTGAGTTTTTGAACCACAGGCTATTGTACCCCTGGATGAGTCTGCCAGATGGTGGGCATGGGCACTGAGCAGTTTTCCTAGTGCTGGCGCTGAGGTGGTCTTGACTGGAGCTCCACAAGACTGAAAGAACCACCCCACCCCAACCTCTAAACTAACTATCCCCAAGCCTGCACTTTGCCTGCCTGTGACCTGGGGCACCTGTGCATTGGGATGCAGATTTTCTCTTGTCCAGAGTGTTTTTCAAAGCTATTGGCTTCTTTCCCAGGTGACAAAGGAGAAGCTGGCCGCCCTGGACTACCAGGCTTGCCTGGAGCTCCTGGATTGCCCAGCACAATCAAGGGGCTTATTGGGAGACCAGGCCCCCCTGGCTCCACAGGACTACAGGGCTTACCTGGTCTAAAGGGGACCCCTGGAATCTCAGGCTTCCCAGGAATTCCAGGAAAAAGCGTAAGTGTTCCCAAATTTCTGTCTCCCCACCAAGGAAGGGCCTCCATAGCAGGGAGACATGCCCCTTTTGCCCACCTTTCTCATCCCAGCCCCTTCCCCTGGTGACCCCAGACAAAGCCCTCTCCTCAAGACTGAAAGGTTTTCCCATCCTTTCTGAACATTCCTTCCTCTGGGCCTTTGTTCACACTATCTCCCCCATGTGGCAGACTTCCTCATCTGCAATTGCCTAATACCTGCCCATCCTTCAGGCCCCAGCCCAGGCACTTCCGCCTCCAGGAGTCCCTGAGCTCCCACCTTGCTGTCACACTACATTTCTCACTGCTTATATACCGCTTATATCGATCCTAATAGGTTCTGTGTGGGTCTGATTTCCTCAATGAAATTGCTAGGACTTTGCAGTTGCAACAAAAAGAATAAAAACAGGAATAAATCTAACAAAACATGTGAAGGACCTACATAATCAAAACTATAAGACCCTATTAAAAGAAATCGAAGAATATTCAAATAAATGGAAAGATATTCTGTGTTCTTGGATTGGAGGAATCAACATAGTTAAAATGACCTTATTACCTAAAGCATTATACAGATTTAATGTAATCCCCATCAAAATCCCATTGGCATTTTTTAAAGAAATAGAACAAAAAATCATCAGATTTGTATGGAAGCACTAAAGACCCAGAATTGCCACAGCCATCCTGAGAAAAAAGAACAGGGCTGGAGGCATCACTCTGCCTGACTTCAAAATACACTACAAAGCAACGATAACCAAAACGGCATGGAGTTGGCAGCAAAACAGACACATGGACCAGTGGAACAGAATCCAGAGTCTAGAAGTAAACCCATATTTATAGAAGCAAATAATTTTCAACAAAAAAGCCAAAACATACAGTGGAGAAAGGAAAGCCTCTTCGATAAATGGTGCTGGGAAAACTGGAAAGCCACCTGCAAAAGAATGAAACTGGATTGTTTTCTATCACCGCACGCCAAAATTAACTCAAAATGGATTAAGGACCTGAATGTAAGACCTGAAACAATAAAATTTATAGGAGAAAACACAGCAACTAAACTCAAGGACATTGGACATGAAGAGGATTTTATGAATTTGACTTCAAAAGCAAGGGAAGTAAATGTGAAAATAAATGAATGGGACTACATCAAACTGAAAAGCTTCTGCTTAGCAAAAGAAATTGTCATCAAGGTAAAGAGACAACCATCCAGATAGGAAAATATATTTTGCAAGCAACGTCTCTGATAAGGGCCTAATATCCAAAATATACAAAGAACTCATATGACTCAATAGCAACAACAACAAAAACCAAATGATCCAGTCAAAAAATGGGCAGAGGACCTGAACAGACACTTCTCCCTAGAAGACATACAAATGGCCAACAAATATATACAAGATGCTCAACATCACTAGCTATTAAGGAAATGCAAATCAAAACCACAATAAGATAACATCCCACCTGTGAGAATAGCTATAATCAACAGGAAAAGTAATAACAAGTGCTGGAGAGGATGAAGAGAAAAAGGAACCCTCATACGCTGCTGGTGGGACTGCAAATTGATACAGCCACTATGGAAAACAGTATAGAGGCTCCTCAAAAAACTAATTGACCTACCATATAATCCAGGAATCCCTCTACTGGGTATTTAGCCCAAAGACTTGAAAACCCATCTCCAAAAAGATATTTTCACACCATTGTTCATAGTAGTACTATTCACAGTGACTGGGACATGGAAATAACCAAAAAACTGAAGTGTCCTACAGTAGATGATTAGATAAGAACTTTTTAGGTAAATGACCATTGTACAGATAAACAATGGAATATTCTTCAGCCATAAGAACAGATGAAATTCTGCTATTTGTGACAACATGGATGGACCTCAAGATAAGCATGCTAAGTGAAATAAGCCAGACAGAAAAAGTTGAAAATCACATGGTATCACGTATATGTAGGATATAAACCCAAAAGCAACAAATGACAGGACAAACAAATAGAGACACATGTTCATGGACAATAGACTAGTGGTTACGTGAAGGTAGTGGGGAGGGAGGATGGAAGGTAGTGGGGTAAAAGGAGTCAATCATATGATGACAGAAAGAAATCTAACCATGGGAAGTGAACGCACAGTGTAAGTATATATATGTCTTACTGTTAAAAAAGGAAGAGGAGGGAGTAGAAAAGGAGGAGGAGGAGGAGGAGGAGGAGGAAGAGGAGGAGGAAGAGGAGGAGGAGGAGGAGGAGGAGGAGGAAGACGAGGAGGAGGAGGAGAAATTGCTAGAAGTTGACAACAAGAACTGCTTTACATGCTTTTTTTTTTGTCTGTACCCCGCTGCCAGCATCCCATGTTGAGTCTGGCACATCATAAGAATTCAGTACAGACTTCTTGGTGTTTTGATTTTAGAAGGTCTTTGTTGTCTCCATAGAGACAGTAGCTGACAAAGAATCGAATCCAGTTTTTCTGGTTTCTTAAAATGTTGGGTGGTAGAATAGACTTAGCAATGAGACAGATTTGGGTTTGAATAACTCATTAGCTCTGTGATTTTGTGCATACTGCTTAACTTGCCTGAGCCTTAATTTTCTCATCTATAAAAAAAAATGAAGGTAATAGTCAAACCTCCTTCAGACAGTAGTAAAGATTAAGTGAGACGATTCATGTAAAGCACTTAACATTGAAGCTGGTGTATGGCAGGCTCTGCATAAATCATAGCAATAACAGGAGCAATATTGAAGGAACTAAATGAACTGAATCACAAAACACTAATGATCTCTGCAAGCAAAATCTCAGTCCTCCAAAAGTGTCAGTCCATCTGGTGGAGAGAACACACACACACACACACACACACACACACACACACGCACACATGCACATACACACACATCCCTGAAGTAACTGCAAAAAATAATTGTCAACTAGATGGTCCTGACTACTCACACACTGGGAGGGATGGAATCAAAGTGAGAAGGCATTCTAGGATGGGTCCCAGCATGAGCAAAGGCTCAGAGTTTTTCTTGTGCAGAAAAATCCAGGTGAATGCAGGGTGTGTCCTAGGTAGTCAGTGAAAACAGTGACCAGAACAGACTAGAACTCAGACTCTTCCCAAGGCACTAGAGAACATAAGTCTTTACTGGGTATATGTCAAAATAAATCAAAACTATACCAGATACCAGGGGAACTGTACTGGTGCCAGCTTACATGCTTAGTTCCCAGATTCAGTTAGTGTGTTGGACATAGCCAGTGAAACTATTTTTCCTGTGAAAATGATGACGTTGGCCCAAATTCAAAATCTGGTACCTGCACACATGCACCTGCTACCTGATGGCAAAAATACGTTGTGTTCCCTGCTGAACCTGTACCAGAGGACTAGCCTTGCATGGTGAAGCAACACTTCTTTTTGTGTGTAATGGTTCCAGAGCTTTGGCATGGATGATGGTACCCAACCATCTGCAGAGCACACTAAGTGACTGGCCTGACTGTCATTTTACATATTTTCTAAGAGATTTGACAAAACAGCCACACTTTGATTTCCCAAGATTCAAATTTTGATAGGCATTAGGAAGTTATTAATGACAAGACCAAGATTAATCTGCAGATCAAATCTCTCCTCTAAAAAACCTAAGTATGCATTTCCGCCATTTGCCCATCACCTTCCCCTCAGCAGGATGTCAGTTACCCCCACTCCTAGTCCACTTCTGCCACAGAATACATGAAAGACTTCTCTAAGGCAATGGCTCAGGGAGAAGAAGGGAGTGTGAAGGTGGGAGGCCCTGAGCTCTAGGCAGATATAATGATTTCCATATTGCTTTGAAGGGTTCACAGGGTCTCAGCGGAGCACCTGGGCTCCCTGGAGCATCTGGCCTCCCGGGTTCAAAAGGTAAGGAGGATTTCCTCTTTTAATGTGTTTTTCCATTGCAAAGTGAATTTCTAGCAAACACAGAGTTCTCCTGGGAGCGAGGGAACTGTGTTTAGGGGAAAGTGAGTTGATTTTCGTTTCCCCTTTGGCCAACCCCCTTTGCAGTCTTTGTTCCTCAAAGACATGTGACACACAATGGTTTCATCCCACCTGCCTTCCAGATTCAACAGCAGAGGAGGACCTTGGTTCTAGACAGTATCTTCCCCTGCTGAACCCAGCCCACTGGTCAGGAAAAATTCCCATCCTTGCTGTCATCATTGTTCCATTGTGATGATGTTTGCGGGCCCTTTCTATTATCTTCTCTGCCCATACTGAGCCTAGTGTTGTGTTTTCCCAATTGAGATATGCTGCATGGAGCAGCCTTTCATACCAGTAGCCTGGTAGCATCTCAGGCCTTTGTTTGTGACTGGTCATCTTTTACCCAATGGCTAATTTTGTCAAGGAGCTCCTCTGGCTATACAAAATTTGAAAAGATTTTGCCTTCAAAAGATCTCCTTGCTACTGAATAAGCTATAGCTTCTCCTGACCACTTTAACGATGTCTTGATATTCCCAGGAGATCAAGGCCAGACACTTAGACTTTCTGGTAGCCCAGGACCCAAGGGACAACATGGAGATCCTGGCTTGGAAGGTAAGGCTGCTGTCCTTTTGTGTCATGTGTCTCACAGACTCCTCAAAACTAAAGATTGGAAGGGATTTTAGAGGTTAACTCCAGTTTCTGCAACTTCTATCCAGTGCAGAAAAATTTCTACCTCATATGTATCCACTCACAAGCAACCTGCAGTTTTTCCCAAGCACACCAGCCTACTCTTTTTTGAATACTCGTAGACTTATGGGATAAGTCTAAGACCTTTGGGATAATGGTGTCTACCTCTGTAGTTTATAGTTATCTAAACAGCTTCTTGGACATTTCCACTGATTGCTCCTACTTCTAGGGGCACTCAGAACAAGTTTACTTACTTTTCAATTGAGTTTTGCCTTCCAAATGTGAAAACAGTTGCCACAATCTGTTTCAGAGTTTCTTCATTGTATCTAGCTCCCTTAACAGTCCAAGTGGCTTCACCTTCCTACTCACTCTCTCTAAAGGAAGAACACACTGCACTGCCCAAAATGTGACCTGATCACTCAACATTTTTCTTGATTTTGTAGGTAGTAAAGGGAAAGCTGGACTTGTTGGTGACATAGGTTTCCCTGGAATTAAAGGTGATGATGGGAAAGTTGGTATTTCTGGAGATGTTGGAATTCCTGGCTCCCCAGGTACCATGCCACATGAAAACTTTATTCTGAAAAACAGGATTACCTTCAAGCCATGACCCATTCTGAACTTCTGCCTTGGTTTCACTTGTAGGATTTCCTGGGACTGCAGGCATGAGAGGAAACCCAGGGCTTCCTGGTTCTCCGGGCCACCCAGGGATACCTGGGCCCCTGGGACCTCCTGGTCTAATAGGAACCAAAGGTATGTGTATTTGGAAGAGGCAGTGGGGAAAATGGTTCTTCCCTCAAAAATGGACAGCAACTACTTTATACTAGGAGACATTGGCTGGGATTAAACCATATCCAAGAGAGTCATCGACCAGGCCACATTAGGGATAATGGGAAAGGAGGATGGAGAGGAAGAAAGGTGGGCAAGCATGAATGGGAAGAGGAGAATATGGAGTCCGTGGACACAAGAGTTATCAAGGATGGTCATTGCTCTGGCATACATAGCCTTTCTCTGACTTAGAGACTGGGCAGCAAATCTCTGGGAGCTGGCAACCAAGGTATTGGCATTACCACTCTGAGTTCTTTTTGAAGAAATCTAATTATCTACCACCTGCTATTAAAGCTATACTGCTTTCTAATAAAAGTCAGGAAAACCTATGGTGTAGGATGTAGGTTAGGGGTGGTCCAGTGTTCCTAAGAGCACTAAGTAATTCCTCAAGAAAAACTGTGACCTGTTAAATGAGGACTTGGAAATTCCCTTGGAGACAGGACCCTTTGCCAGACCTTCATGATTCAGAGTTGCTGGAGCCATTTCTGATATTCTCTCCCTTCAGGCTATCCTGGAGTTCTTGGTTTGCATGGACTAAATGGACTTCCAGGAACCAAGGGCACCCATGGAACGCCAGGTAAGGGAGACCTTTGAGGGCAAGGAGGAGAGCTCCAGCTCTTCCAGAAGTCTGGCAGAAGCTGGCCATGAGCTCTTGACTGTGGTGTATCCCATTTCCTTGGAATTATGGATCTCCTTGTGAGCCCGTATTTGGGAAGCCTTGATGTAGGGAGGAAGGAGGGTTGGGTTTGTCCTTCTACCCAAATGAGCTCTCCTTCCTGTTTTTTTTTCAGGCATCCCCCCAACAAGTGAGCTAGGCATGAGGGCCTCACCTCTACTGAGTTCTGTCCCCCTCTCTCTGCATCTCCCCCTAGGACCTAGTATAATCGGTGTGCCAGGGCCAGCTGGCCTGCCCGGTCCCAAAGGCGAAAAAGGTTCTCTGGGACTTAGCACTGGAGCCCCAGGGAAGCCAGGCATGAAAGGGCCAAAAGGTGGCCGAGGTAAGTGAGCCCAAGCCAAGTCTTGTAGAAGCTGAGTAAGGCCTGACTGGGGAGTCAGAGTTGGGGTTCATCAGGGTCATGCAGCTCACAGAGTTGAGCTGTGCATGTCTTCACATCTCTGGGAGTCTCATAAGTCAGTGAAACTGACTGCTGAGAAAGAGAGGGTAGGCCATGCTTAGAGCTTTCCTGGGAAGGGGTGCCAGGGAGCAGTTAAGAAAGTCCTCTCTAGCCTCCGGGTTCCCCCTTGCCCTCCCTTATTCAAACTCCAGGCTTCTCTTGCACACTCAGAAAGAACCTGGATTTAATGGTCCTGAGGGACAGGGCTTGTCCACTTAGCAAGAACTTTGTCAAAAGTTCATTGGCATCTAGTGTAGATGGCACTCCCAGGGCCCTGGAAAGATAGTGTGGCTGCTGAAAAGAGTCCAAGACTAAGGCAATAAATGTCTCCCTAGGATAGGCACACAGCAGGTATTCAATTAAACTTGGTGGGTTTACTAGACCAAGTTTCACTCTAATCTTGGTCCCTGGCTCATCACATTGTTTGAAGTCCCTTCTTGAGCCTCCCTTTCCATATCTCTCAAATAGTGAGAATAAATTCTGATTCTTTAACTCTCCTTAGGAATGTTCTGAAGACCCATATATATCCTACTCAGTATAAAATAGGAAGTGAATTTGGTGTAGCATCATGGCTAGGAGTATGGACTCTACAGTCAGACCAATGGATTCAAATATCAGCTCTGTCTCTTACTGGCTATATGACCTTCAGGAAGGAAGTTACTTACCTTTTAATCCCAAAAGAAACCTTAGTTGTCCTCTTCCACAAAATAGGCACAATAAGAGAATCTGCCTCAGAAGTTTGGTGAGAAACCAATGAGGAGTGAGGTAATGTATATAAAAGCACTTAGCACAGCATCTGGTACATAGTAGGTGCTCATGAAATGTTGGTCATTATATCATTACATGTTAACTGGGGAAATCAAATTTGCAAATTGTCTATTCTTCATAGTTCTGGGGCCTGAGGTCTCAGCATATTTTATTTGTTTATGTGCCTGTTTGTATAACGTGTGAATCTTTTCCAGGAACTATATTCATACATTAATTCATTTCCTGTGGCATTTTATACTGGTGCATTTGTTGCCTCTGTGTTTATTTTTTCCTTTGGTCTAGACCAACCTGTTCTTTCCTGAAAGCCAGTGGCTTCTCCAGAATGAAATCTCACAGGGTCTGAGCCTGTAGGGAGATTGTGTAACTCCTTTCACGGGAGATAGAGAAGAGGGGGCCTGGATAAAACCACGGGGATATTGCCTTTTCTATTTTCAAAACTGGGCTGTGAATGTCTGGTCATTAAATTATTAATTTCCTCTAGCTATCTGAGGTAATAAAATCACAATTACTAGTGCAATAAAAGGCATATGTCAAAATGGATACATTTCAAGACCATAATGCCCAGGGGGGAAAAAAGCAAGCCTCGGAGGAATACATTTGGTATGATTACATTGCTAAATGTTTATAAATAAGCAAAAAACAACCAATGTATTGCTTAGGGATACAAATAGCATGGCCAAACTGATGAAAAGGGAATGATGAACACAAAATTCAGGAGTGGTTGCCTCTGAAAGGGAAGGACGTAGGTGGAATCTGTGAAGGGCAGGCAAAGGTAATACTATCTTCTTTTTTCCTATATAATTGGGTGGTTAGTACAGATGTTCATTGTATTTGGATTATTTTTACACATGATTTCTAAATATTCTGCTCTTCTCAATGTCTAATTAAAATAATTCATTTTATAAGAATATAGCAAATATCGCAACCCCTCCCCCCATGAAAACTTATATCTGATTTGCTCATAGAAATCAGTATAAGATGAGGATTTACACCTAAGGAAACTTCCTAGAACAATCCTTTACCCTACACTACCTTTACCTAAATAATTGGAAATTACACCATTCATTTTCATATTTGCTCTAAATATTTAGAGGCTGCATTCGTATATCTAGGGTTTTTAAGGCTCTGGACACTGGAATGAGTTGGAAAAATATGCCACCTTGCATTTTCCTGTGCTCATTTAAAGTGTCTTATTCTTAATCAAATAAATATATATGAACTTTTTTTTTCTACTTGAGGTCAGTAGTATCTTTATTTCAGGTTTAATGGTAAATTGATATAATTATAAAATCAAGAAACAGGTAAAAAAAATGAGGTGAGGTGGCTCCAAAAACTGAAATGGAAATTTTTATACTCTGTACTGCCCACACTTACTCTACTATATGTTGTGTCTCATTTAGTGGTTTTGCATAATTTCAGTATATATTTTTTTCAGGAAAAAAAACAATATATCTTTATTTTCAGATTTTTACCTTTGTGATAAAGACAAATACTCCAAAGGGTCATCAAGAAAGAATTGACAATATTACGTGTAACACCGTGTGCTTTTGCAACTAGCTTTTCTTTGTATTTTTATTTTATTTCTTTCCTGGACCTGTAATAATTGGAGACCTTTTTTGAAATTTATTTTTTTCCTTCTCTGTATTTCATCATCATTCAATTAATTAACAAGTTATTAAAAACACCTGAATTATCCAATATACCATCTTTCTTTACTATTCTTTACTTAAATATAAGAAATTCAATATTAATATAGTCATCTTGTCAGAAAAATAAAATGCAATTTTAATATTTTTAGATTTTCTTGTCACAAACAAAAAATAAGAATCTCAGCCACCAGAACAGTTTATCAGCCAGTTTGAATCTATTTCTCTTCATTTAGATATCTTCTAGAATACCAAATTAATACATTTCTTCCATGCTAAAAGTATAATATGTATGACATTTGTATGTATGGCTGATGTTTTTCCATCAAGATTACCGTCTACATATTCCATGTGTGCATATTAAATAAATCTTCTGTCATCAGTTGAAATTTTTGGTTTTGAACATGTTATAATACAAATCGTTCCATAAACAGAAAGCATGTAAAGCAGTATGAAAATTTGAGCAAACAGGTATTTTACATCTACTCTAATAAGTGGCTATTCTCTTTGGACTAAAAAGGGGAAGGGATTTAATACAGAGACATTTGTTCTATAGGCAATTAGGCAAGCCTTTACCTAATAACATGAATTACCTATAAAAGTGTTTTCTAGACTCAGAAGTTAGTCCTAGAAGACATCAGGAGGCACAGCACCCTTGTTGCCTCCATTCTGATCCAGCAGGTGTCTGTTCTGACTCATTGGGCCTGTGCCCCATCTTCATCTGTAACCTTTTCTGAGCAGCTTCAGACATAACTGACTTAATGAAATATTGTGTGAGAGGAACAGTAGGTTTAAAAACACTTTGGAGAACTTCAGTTTCAGGTGCTGCAGTCATGCCTTTTCTTTCTGATTTGGGGGAAATTTGAAATATTTCTATTACCAGTGATGTTGGGGAGCTAGAACTTTCCAAAGCTCTATCCCAATTAAATGCAACACCTGCTGAGAGGGGGAGGCTCTGAGCTCCATCAGCTACATTTGTCCACAGGCTGCCAAGGTAGAATGAAGGGAGAAGAGCCCTCTGCTGGTGTTCACTGGTCCTGCAACTACTTAACCGCTTCCATTTTCTCTGTGTGAACTTCC
Organism: Rousettus aegyptiacus; assembly: GCF_014176215.1. NCBI lineage: Eukaryota > Metazoa > Chordata > Mammalia > Chiroptera > Pteropodidae > Rousettus > Rousettus aegyptiacus. Next base: position 64,345,002 of record NW_023416312.1, on the reverse strand, counting down.
ATTTTCTCTGAGAGAGCCTGGCCCTCTTCTGGACACACCAATTCCATGCAGCCCCTTTTATTTGTTTTCTGCAGGTTTCCCAGGTCTCCAGGGCCCTGCTGGTCCCCCCGGTGCCTCAGGCCTCTCTTTGCCCTCAGTCATAGCAGGACAGCCAGGTGACCCTGGGCAACCAGGCCTAGATGGAGAACGAGGTAAAGACAGGAAGCCCAAAAGAGGGCTGGCCATTGCCTTTCGTCCAGAGTTTGGGAGGTCCCACATAAAGTCCAGCCCCATGCCTACTTCTGGACATGCATAGGCCTGCTCAGCCTCACATTCCCCCACCCCTAGCAGAGACATGGGGGACTGGAATAGGCAGCATTCTGCTGAAAGGTTTTGGGAAGGTCTGGGCTCTGGAACCCCTACAGACAGTGAGGGAACATTCTCTGCCCTGGGGATGAACTTTGGCTTCCTTTCAGTCCTGAGGTTTTCAGCAGTGGCCACTTTCCACTCACCTGCCCTCATCTCTCTTCTCATCTCATCCATAGGCCACCCAGGTCCCCCAGGTCCCCTAGGTCCCCCTGGACCATCCTCGGATCAAGGCGACTCTGGAGACCCTGGCTTTCCTGGAATTCCTGGCCCTAAAGGGCCTAAGGGAGCCCAAGGAATTCCAGGTTTCTCTGGCCTCCCTGGAGAGCTAGGACTAAAAGGTATGACTGCTTGGCTGGCTGTTGGGCCCTTTCCACTCTACAGTCAGACATGGATCCTTCCTACAGCCCTGGGAAGAGAGGCCAGCTGATAATGCTCTTCCTGCCCTCACCTCTGCCTATTTTCCAGCCCCCACCATCAGCACCATTGTGGCAGTCCCTGATTTGCTTTCCTTTGGACTTTGGCAGGCCTGAGAGGTGAGCCTGGCTTCATGGGGACTCCAGGCAAGGTTGGGGCACCTGGAGACCCAGGATTTCCCGGAATGAAGGGGAAGGCAGGGCCAAGAGGTGAGTTCAGAGCATGTGCTAGGCTGATCCTGAGCTTGACGGAGGGACACAGGAGTAACATTCCTTCAGGATTCATTGCACACTATGCCAAGAAAGCCTGGATGCCTGAAACAGCTGGATCAAGCTCCTCCATGGAGGAAGCTTCTCCACCTTGAGGATACCTATGTCTCCATCGTTTCCCGGGACTGAAGGCCATTGCTGCTTTGACACCATGGACCCTGCCACTGGTCTCCCCTCTCAGCATTAGTAGGCACTGGGTTTGCACTCAGATCACCACTCACCCATTCACTCAATCCAGAAATGAAAAACCATCCTTCCCATCTTTTACCACCAACCCTCTCACTCACATACATCCACTCCATTAGCCCTGAGAGTTATGTCTCCTAAATGTGTCTCGTATCTACTCATCTCTCATCACCTCTACTGCTACCACCCAGGTCCAAACCATCAACATTCTCCATATGAATCATTGCAGTGACCTGCTAACTGGGCTCCCTGCTTCCATTGCGCATCTCCCTCAATAATCATTTCTCCACACAGTGGTCAGAGAGATCTTATACAAATTTAAATCATCCAATTGCTTCCCATTGCATAGGAATAAACTAACCATGGCCACAAAGCCCTATGTGATGCTTCCCTCTTCATCCTCATCAGCAGCCTTTTCCCTTGCAGCTTTGTGTGCTTCTGTCACATTAGCCTCTCTCAGTTTTCCAAAACACCTGGCCCCAGGGACTTTGAACATGCTACGTCTGCTTTCTGGAATACTCTCCCCAACCCTGCCCCAGATCCTTCTAATGCTTTAATGGTTTCAGCTTAAATGTTACTCATTATAAAAGGCCACTTATCACTCTTTCTAAAGTGAGCTCTCCACTTCATAGTCCCCTTGGCTCTTTTCCACTGTCGCTGCATTATTCACTTTCTTCTTTGCACTTCTCACAATTTGCAGCAAGATTAATGGTATTTGTCAAGTTATGCATTTTTTCATCTTTATCACCAGACCATAATCTCCACAGAGGTCTCTTATTCACTCCTCTAGCCTTTGATCTACCAGGGCCTAGCACATAGTAGGCTCTGAAGAAATATTTGTTCAATAAATTAGTAAGCAAAATGGCTTATTTGGCTTCTAATAGTAAGCCAGCTCGCTGGTTTTGGGGTCTTAGGCTGTGATATCAATTGAACGGCTGGGGTTGGAGGCATCCCCTTGGCCTCCTTGGCACTGTGTTCTGAACAGTGAATGAGTAAATCAGCTTTTAAAATTTACAACAAACATTTTCTGACTTGCCTACTATATACCAGGCCCTTTGTTGGGCCCTGAGAAGACAAGATGAATAAAACTCAGCTCCTGCCTTCAAGGAGATACTAATCCACCAGATAGATAGATAGGTCATGCAAACATTGTATAAAGCATGGCGAGAGCTGTCCTAGCAGTATCCAGTAGGAACTGTGGGGAAAAATAGGAAGGGAAGAAAGCCGGTGATTGTGAGGTGGAAAGGAAGATTTCCAGGGACTCTGGCTGCCTCCACCTGACATTTCCATTCCCCCTCCCTGACTTGCCCACAGGCTTTACTGGTCCCCAAGGTGCACCTGGCCAAACACCAATTGCAGAAGCCATCCAGGCTCCTCCTGGATCGATGGGTCTACCAGGCATTGATGGCATTCCTGGTTTCATGGGGGACCCTGGAGTTCAAGGCCCTGTAGGCCTACAAGGTGAGGACAGCACCAGAGAAAGGGGACTTCTCAGAGAGCTGAGACACCTCTAGTTAGAGGCAGAAGCAACTGCCTGGGCAGCCCAGCTCCAAGGGTGCAATTTCCTAAAGCCTTTTCTTTGCTCCTCACGAAGTTGCCAAGCTTCTTGTCAGGAGGAAGGGTCAACAGGGCCAGCAGTTATACTTGGCTTTAAAAATGTGTGGCCAGAGCATAGCAACTACTTCAGATAGCTTGTCCTTAACTAATGTGCTGCTGAGAGGAGGGAGAGTGGTGGGGGATGAAGATCAATAGAGAAATCCAAAGGCAGGGGGACAGGAAACCAGGCTTGTAATCCTAGTGTTTCCCTGACTTGAATAAGCTAGCAGTTTCTCTGGGCCTCTGTGTCCTCATTTCTGACATGGGATGCTAGCAGTAGCCCTGCATTCTTGCAAGCATTACTGGGAAGATAAGAGGAAGGAAGGAAGAAATGACTGAAGGGGCTCAGAAGGCCCCAGAGTGCAATCCCAGGGCCCAGATACCCCAACATGAACTAAGGACTAGCCCAGGAGGCTGGGGCTTGATCTCAGTGCGCCCTCTCCTGGTAAGTCCCCTTTCTCCAAGGAGGGCTCCTCCAGATCCTGCACGTTGAGTACCCAGTTGTGGGTCTTTTCTCTTTGCAGGCTCCAAAGGTGTTCCTGGCATCCCCGGCAAAGATGGCCCCAGTGGGCTTCCCGGCCCGCCGGGGGATCTTGGTGATCCTGGTCTCCCTGGACTGCAAGGCCCTCCAGGATTTGAAGGTCTGGTAATGTTGGCACTAGAGGACAGAGGGCTTTTGTGAGGGTTTGAGGCGCTGGGGCGATTCAAAATCTCAAATCTGAGAATTAAGAAACCTGATAGTAAAATTTGATACTACCAGGAGTCTGGGAAATTGGGCTCGGATTCATTTGCTCCCCCACCCCTACCCCTTCTGAGCCTGTGAAGAATTAGAGCACTACAATCCTGAAGAAAAAGTACTGCTCCAAATCCTTTTCTGGATTCTCTTCTAGATCTGAAGTGCTATGATTTTATTCTATAGCATGGCCCCCTGCCCTGTACTTCCACTTTTCTACTCAGGGATTCTGCCATGGGTGGGAAGCAGGTGGTTCAAGGGATAAGAAAATTGAGATCAGATATGGCTGTTCTGCTGCTTGCCTCCCATTTTAACTATCAAAGATGTCAAACCAGTTGTCATGAGTAGAGTACAGTTCTGAGGCTCAGTGGAAAAGTACTATGATCATCCACCATGGGCAGGAGAGGAGGATGCAATTTTGCCCTGCTAACCTAACTCTACTTTTGCTGCCTCTGAATCAGCAAGTTATCTCTTATGAGAGATAGAATTACCCCCTTCTGCTCTCCTATCCCCTCATAGACCTAAAGTCAAATGACTATGGGAGAAAAGCCAGATAGCATGCTTGTTAAAATGGTGACTTTGTAACTGGATACAGTAGTCCCCCATTATCCATGGGGGAGACATCAATACCCACGGTGGATGCCTGAAACTGAAGATAGTACTGAGTTCTATATATACTGTTTTTCCCTATACATATACACCCATGAGAAAGTTAAATTTATAAATTAGGTACAGTAAGGGATTAATAGTAATAACTAATAATGAAATAGAACAAGTATAACAAAATACTGTAATAACAGGCATGTGAATGGCTTTTGGGCTATTATTAATCAAAATAAGGATTACTTGAATACAAGCACTGTGATACCTAGACAGTTGATCTGATAAATGAGAGGGCTACTAAGTGACTAATGGGTGGGGAGCATACACAGCACGGAGATGCTGGACGAAGGGATGATTCACATCTTGGGCAGTATGGAGCAGTTGGTGCAAGATTTCATCATGATACTCAGAATGGCATGCAATTTGAAAATTTTGAATTGTTTCTTTCTGAAATTTTCTAATTAATATTTACGGACTATGGTTGACCATGGGTAAATGAAATTGCAGAAAGTGAAACCCCAGATAAGGGGGAACTGCTGTACATTTGAGTTGGTGTTCTAGCTCTACCACTTACTAGCTGTGGGACTTCTGAGCCACAGTTTCCTCATCTACAAATTGGGGTGATGACGTTTTGAGGATCGAGTTAACAGGTGCACATAATGTGCCCTACTCAATGCTTGGCACAAAGTGAGTAGCTGCTGTTATTATTGGCTGTACCTGGTTCACACTTTTTCTGCTCTTTCCCTCTCAGGACCTCCAGGGAAACAGGGTCCCTTTGGGAGGGCTGGATTGCCCGGACAGAGCGTGAGAGTGGGCTACACCTTGGTGAAGCACAGCCAGTCACAACAGGTGCCTCTGTGCCCTGCGGGGATGACCCAGCTGTGGGTGGGTTACAGCTTGCTGTTCGTGGAGGGGCAGGAGAAAGCCCACAATCAGGACTTGGGTAGGTACTGATTCTGACAGGCAGCCCTGGCCATCTGTCCTCACAAATACCAAGAGCCACCGATTTCACTCCTCCCAGCTCTTTGTGGGCCCACTGTTGGGTAGTGGGTCATGAGCACAACAGCTCTGGAGTCAGGCAGATCTGGGTTCCAATGCTAACCATGTACCCAGGAAGAAGTTATTCAATCTCTCTAAGCTTCTGCTTTCTTCTTAATGGAACAAAGCTAATTCTAGTACCTATCTCAAAGTGACATAAGGATTATATGAATAACCAAATGTAAAAGGCTTAGAACAATGTTTGGCATATATTAAGCACCCATTAAATGTTAGTGATTAGTAGTAGTAATAACGATATGACGTGTAGGGCAAGGATGATTACTCAAGAATTGTATTGTCTACAGGTGTGCTAACTCTGAGACGCAGACTCACTATTAAATGCTGGTTTTACAAAGCAGATTAATTAGGGAGTCATTATTCAGTCTACAAAAAGATTATTTTCATTATCAAACTTCTCTGGTGCATTGAAAATAGGATTTAATAAACACACATCGATGTGGGTACAGTGTTCCAGGATTGTAAGAGGAGGCATTTGTGTTCTTGTACAGGTGGTTGAATGTAAACCCAAACCACCATCCAGTCCAGTTCTAGTTGCCCTGGGCATAGTCTCAGCCCTGCCCCTACAAACTTTTTCTCCTTCCAGGGTTTGCTGGCTCCTGCCTGCCCCGCTTCAGCACCATGCCCTTCATCTACTGCAACATCGACGAAGTGTGCCACTATGCCAGGCGCAATGATAAATCCTACTGGCTCTCCACCACTGCCCCCATCCCCATGATGCCTATTGGCCAGACCCAGATACCCCAGTACATCAGCCGCTGCTCAGTGTGTGAAGCTCCCTCACAAGCCGTTGCTGTGCACAGCCAGGACATCACCATCCCACAGTGCCCCCTGGGCTGGCGCAGCCTCTGGATTGGGTACTCCTTCCTCATGGTAAGATCTTGTACTTCCCCAACCCCCAGTGTAGAGGCAGAGGGCAGAGAGCTTTGGGAGGGTCCCTCAGACAGGTCCCCAGGCTCAAGGGACACAGGGTAGAAGCCACAGAGTTTCAAAGGGAGAAAAATGCTAAAGACCAGAGAGCCCAGTTCAGCATGAATGACAGCTAATTACGGGCATGAGCAAAAAGGAACAATTTTCACCCGGTGGTTGAGGGATAGGACTATCTATGAATCACCAGCAAAGGGCCTGACATCTCTCTGCATGTTTCAGTTATGCCACAAGCAAGGGAAGTAGGAAACATCCTATCTGGATGGACAGTTCGTCCCACTCAGGGACAAGACACATTCTCACTGGTCTGGCTAGATATGACACTCCCTCCCTTCTTCCCACCCTCCCAGGTCTCCCTATCTGCTGTCACCTCCCCCTGAAAAGCTCAGTTGAGAACATGCTGTTTCCATATCCTTATTGGGATTCCTGTTGCCTTGCCATCTCAGTAGGAAGGCAATGACTGACCAGGCTGTGCACCTTGCTAAGAAAAGGCTGAGGACATCTGTAAGCCCAAGGCACTATAAAGTCTCTCACATAACATTCCATAAATAACTGGGGACATTAAATGAGTGAAATGTCAGGTTTAGGGCAAGATAACTTCTGGGGAAAACCAGTGTGGCACCCACTGAAGTACCTGCCTAACTGGAGAGCTTTTGCTGAATTGCCGGGGGTGAAAGAGTCTTGAAAGAATTACCATAGCCACAGTTGTCCTCACATTGTTATATCTACCTTGGGTATTTCATTTTTTGCTCTGTGAATTGGGCAGTTCGTACCAATGTAATAAGCACCCTATCATTCTGTCCTGTCCACCACCCAGACAAGGAAATAAGGAGAAAAGGCTGCTGAGCTCCCACAAGGAATGGTTCAGAAGCTGTGCATGAAATTTCACGTGCTTTGCTCAGGGGAGTGCTCTTAAACCCTTACTCAGAATCTCTTTACTCTTACTTTACACAAAATTCTAACATACTAGAATATCTCTATTTTTCTGAGAACATGTAAGGGTGGGTTTTGGACTGTCTAGTAATGCCATCTTGAAGCAATGAGACATGACGACTAAAAGAGAGAAAAAAGGGAGGAAATGATTCTAAGGCCACCCAAGAACTATATGAGCTGCGTCCCTTGGTACAGGACCCCATGCATAATCCCCCAATGCAAAAACCAATGTTCACAACAAGCCTGGGTCATCTGCCAAGTGTAAAATACACTGTCTGCCATTTAGTAAGGCAGGATAATGCATTGTTTGTGCTAGAAAGTTTTCTACCTGAGGACCAAAATGAGGAAAACTTTGATGATTCATTTATTCAGAAAGGTCACTCATATGGAGACACACTCTCCCAGTTTTACACAGTAAAGTATCTCTAGAAATCCGACTTGGGCATTTGTCCCATTGGCCATTTGCTGACCAGGTATGGATGAAGCCTCTCCCCCACTTCCTGTGGTCCAGATAATAACTCACGTAAGGTGATGGGAGAAAGGACAGGAGTAGAGAAAGGGGGCTGCCATCTATGGATATGGTGACCAGAAACTATCAGGTCGTAAGTGGCACTGATGAGGAAATCCTGAAAATTGATTGCTGATGGAGCCTACTGAAGTGAGGGCCAGGACATTAGGCCAAATCTGAGCCCTACTTATTCTTGACAGGTAACAAACTCCACATGTTGCCCTAAAGGGTGTGATACAGACTGAAAATATAAATTCTAATGAAGGTAACTTCAGAGTAACAGCTATTAATAGATATGGAGAGGGAGGGACCCATGGCTTAACACTTTTTGCAGTATTGCATGCTCTTCCCCTTCTTGATGTAGAACACCAAAGTCTTAGAGCAGATGAAGGGTTCTGAGAACTGTATTCTGAAACCTACTGAATTTTCCTTAATTCGGCCTTTCTCACACTTATTTATGTCCATGGACTTTGGGGGATGTGGCACCTAGCACACCTTGGAATTCAGAGGAGCAACAGCAGTTTGGGAACCCATGGCTGAGATGTGGCCACTGCTCATGTGCAGTAGGATGAGGGTGGGTACAAGGGAGCTTGGTAGGAGCCCTTCTGACCCAGAGGGTACTACAAGGAAGGATGAGCTATCTAGGTCCTAAAACATAGCCTTTGGTCTGCTGGCTAGACACTGGGGCCAAGTCAAGGAGACTGAGGTTAGGAAGGAAGCACACATTCCTCCTGGAGCAGTAGAGCATCCATCATGTACCATGGGCACAGCTCATACCTCACCCCTATCCATTTCAGCACACTGCCGCTGGCACCGATGGTGGAGGCCAGTCCTTGGTCTCACCTGGCTCCTGCCTAGAGGATTTTCGCACCACTCCTTTTATTGAGTGCAATGGTGCCCGGGGCACCTGCCACTACTTTGCCAACAAGTACAGTTTCTGGCTGACAACAGTGGAGGAGAGACAGCAGTTTGGGGAGGAACCTGTGCCTGAAACACTGAAAGCTGGGCAGCTTCACACCCGGGTCAGCCGCTGCCAGGTGTGTATGAAAAGCCCGTAGGGTGGCACCTCCCACTCTGTCCCCAGCCCTTCCTTCCCCCACACAACAATCACGTCGCAAACCCAAATGATCTGAAGAAGGCAGGCCTAAGCCTTTTTGCTCATCTGTCAAATAATACATTGGAGTCTCATTTGGACCGAACTACCGGACACTAGTTACCCAATGGGTAAGCCCACCCTGCTGAGATCTGTCATTGCATTTCAGTCAACCTGGTGCTACCGTCTGTGTGACTATTCATGGCTACCTCAGAAAGACCTGCTGGGCCACACTTTCTTAGATGCTAGCTTTCTTCACTGTCTTGGCTTTTTTATAATAGCTAATACATCATTTCTTTGTGTCCAGAGGTCACCACACATTATTTGGCTTTAATCAGAACCCAGTGTTTCCACATTTGAAAAGATTCCCTGGCTAAGCGTTCATGGATGACTCAAGTCTGCTTAGAACAAGCCCTCATCCTTCAAGGAGGCCCACTATGTTTAGGCAGGCAACAGAGCTGGAATGAGGTGCCAGTCAGTAGCCCAGGGTGAACTTTGACTTCTTTGAAAGTGAGGATGACTGGGTCCCATATTGCTTAGGTAGGCTTAAAGGCCAGCAGCCAAGAGGGGCTCATTAACTTCATATGGTCCTAGACAAATTACTTTCTCCTTGCCAGCTCCCTCTTCAGCCAGAAACCTACAACTTGGCCTGGTCCAGAGTAGAGTAGAGGATGCACCAAATGGAGCCAGGCCCATAAAGGGAAATAAGAACCACAGCCCTTTCTCCCAGGCCAGAAGTAGAAGGGTGGATGGGTAAGGGGGTGTGAATTTTGCTTTTGACTCCAGGAATGAAAAGGTAAATCCCCTGTCCCAATTTCTCAGAAGTCACTGTTTATTCCAAATGCCATCCAGATGTGTGCAATGAGGCAAATTGAAGCTGAAGTGTGTCGGTTCCTTTGCATTTTGAGGCTATTAGAGACTTTCCATTAAAAAGCCCATCCAATTGCTCTTTTACAGGTAGCCAGTTATGCTTTTGTAATACATTTTTAAAACCTCATTAAAAATGAACACACTCCTCTTCAGCAGTTAGCAAGCCTGTATTGACTATAAAGTTTATTCTATTCTGTTTTGGGGGGATTTGCTTTAACCATCTTCTTTATTGGTTTCCCAGAACACTTAGCTGTGTTGATGATATGAGGCAATTCCTTCCAGGTGATTGTTTTCTTAAATATTATATAAACTGTGCCAACACAGATAAAATATAATCAGTACAATCTGACTTATAGTTAGTTACCTTCACCTCCTCTCTGAGTAATAAGCATGGTATCAGTTTTGTACATTGAAAATAAAAGGAATGAAATATGAATATTTGACTTTTTATATAAATTTATTTATTTAAATTAGTTTCAAGTATACAGTATATTGGTTAGACATCTATAATGTTCATAAAATGATCCCTCAGATTGCTCCCTCCCTCCCCTGGCTCTCCACTTAGCCATCATATTAATGCTAACTGCATTCCCTCTGCCATGCTCCCCATGCCCAACTGTCAACTACTAATTTGTACTTCTTTAACCATTCACCCCATTCTCCCAGACTTCCAACCTCCCTCCCCTCTGTCCATCACCAAATTGTCCACTATATTTGTGAGTCTGTTTTTGATTAGTTTGTTCTTTTTGTTCCTTAAATACCAAATGTAAGTGAAATCATATAGTAATTATCTTTCTCTATCTGACTTATTTCACTCAGCATAATAACCTCTATGTCCATCTGTGTCATTGCAAATGGTAGGATTTCATTTTTTAATGGCTGAGTAATATTCCATTGCATATATGAACCATAATTTCTTTATCTAATCATCTGTTATGGGCATTTAGGTTGCTTCCATAACTTGGTTATTGTAAATTGTGCTACCATGAATATTGGAGTGCATAGATCTTTACGAATTATTGTTTTGGTTTTCTTTGAATAAATACCCAGAAGTGCAATTGCTAGGTTTTAAAGGTATATCCATTTTTAATTTTTTGAGAAACCTCCATACTGTTTTCCATAGCAGCTGTACTAATGTGCAATCCCACCAACAATGTATGAGGATTCCCTTTTCTCTGCATCCTTGCAAACATTTGCTGTTTTTTGACTTATTGATGATAGCCATTCTGATAGGTGTGAGGTGATATCTCATTGTGGTTTTAATTTTCATTTCTCTGATGATTAGCAACCTTGGGCATCTTTTCATATGTCTGTTAGCCATCTGTATTTCCTCTTTGGAAAAGTATCTGTTCATGTCTTCTGCCCATTTTTTTTAAATTGGACTGTTTGATTTTTTGTTGTTGAGTTGTATGAGTTCTTTATAAATTTTGGATATTAACCTCTTATTAGATGTATCATTAGTGAATATCTTCTCCCAAACAGTTGGTTGTCTTTTTGTTTTGTTGATGGTTTCCTTTGCTGTACAAAAACTTTTAAGTTTGATGTAGTCCCATTTTTTTTTCTTTTGTTTCCCTTGCCAGAGGAGATATACCTGAAAAGAAATTCCTGTTAGTAATATCAGAGAGTTTACTGCCTATGTTTTCTTCTATAAGTTTTATCATGTCAGGTCTTACATTTAAATCAATCCATTTTGAGTCTATTCTTGTGTACAGTGTAAGAAGATGGTCCAGCTTTTTTTTTTTTGCATGTATCTTTCCAATTTTCCCGACACCATTTGTTGAAGAGACTATCTTTACTCAATTGTATAATCTTACCTCCTTTGTCATATATTAAGTGAACATATAGACATGGATTTATTTCTGGGCTTTCTATTCTGTTCCATTGTCTATGTATCTGTTTTTATGCCAGTACCATGCTGTTTTGATTATGGTAGCCTTGTAGTATAGTTTAATATCAGGTAGTGTGATACCTCCAACTTTGTTCTTCTTTCTCAAGATTGCCATGGCTATTCAGGTTTTTTATGGTTCTATATAAATTTTAGGATTATTTGTTTTAGCTCTCTGAAAAATGCCATTGGTATTTTGATAGGGATTGCACTGAATCTATAGATTGCTTTGGGTAGTATGGCCATTTGAATGATGTTGATTCTTCCTACCCCTGTGCATGGTATATGCTTTCATTTATTTGTATCTTCTTTAATTTCTTTTTTCAATGACATAATTTTCTGAAAACATGTCTTCTGCCTTCTTGGTTAATTTGGTTCCCAGGTATTTTATAGTTTTCAATGCCATTGTAAATGGGATTGTTTTCTTAATTTCTCTATTTGAAAGTTCATCATTGTTGTATAAAAATGCCACTGACTTCTGAATATTTTATTTTGTAACCTGCTATTTTACTGAATTCATTGATCGGTTCTAACAGTTTTGGAGTGGAATATTTAGGGTTCTCTCTATATAGTATCATGTCATTGGAAATAACGAGAGTTTTACTTCTTCCTTTCCAATTTGGATGCCTTTTGTTTCTCTTTCTTGTCTTATTGCTGTGGCTAAGACTTCCAATACAATGTTGAAGAAGAGTGGTGAAAGTGGGCATCCTTGTCTTCTCATCTTAAGGAAAATGCTTTTAGCTTTTCCCCATTGAGTATTATGTTAGCTGTAGGTTTGTCATATATGCCCTTTATTATGTTGAAGTATGTTCCCTCTATTCCCACTTCGCTGAGATTTTTTTTTATCATAAATGGATGCTAGATTTTGTTGAACACCTTTTCTGCATCTATTGATATGATTATATGGTTTTTATCTTTCCATTTGTTATTGTGGTGTATCACATTAATTGAACCAACCTTGCATCCCAGGAATAAACGCAACTTGGTCATGGTGTATGATATTTTTAATGTATTGCTGAATTCAGTTTGCTAATATTTTGTTGAGGATTTCTGCACCAATTTCATAAAAGATATTGGCCTATACTATTTTTTTTTTGGTAATGTCTTTGCCTGGTTTTGGAATCAAGGTAATGGTAGCCTCATAAAAGGAGTTAGGGAGCCTTCTCTCTTCTTGAATTTTTTGGAATAGTTTGAGAATAGGTGATAATTCTTCTTTGACTATTTGGTAAAATTTGCCTATGAAGCCATCTGGTCCAGGACTTTTGTTTTTTGGGAAGTTTTTGATTACTGATTGTATTTCATCGGTGGTAATCAGTTGGTTCAGATTTTCTGTTTCTTCTTGACTCAGTCTTGGGAGATTGTATGTTTCTAGGAATGTGTCCATTTCTTCTGGATTGTCCAATTTGTTGGCGTAATTGCTCATAGTATTTTCTTATGATCCATTGTATTTCTGTGAAGTCCGTGGTTATTTCTCCTCTTTCATTTCTTATTTTATTAGAGTCCTCTCTCATTTTTCCTTGATGAGTCTGGCTAAGGGTCTGTCAATTTTGTTTATCCTGTCAAAGAACCAGCTCTTGGTTTCATTCACCTTTTGTATTGTTTTTCTAGGCTCTATTTCATGTATTTCCACTCTGATCTTTATTATTTCCTTCCTTCTATTCACTTTGGGCTTTGCTTACTGTTCTTTTTCTAGTTCTTTTTAATTGTGAGGTTAGATTGTTTATTTGAACGTCTTGTTTCTTGAGGTAGGCCTGTATTGCTATAAATTTCCTTCTTCGTACTGCTTTTACTGTGTCCCATAAATTTTGAGTCATTGTGTTTTCATTTTCATTTTCTCTAGGTATCTTTTGATTTCTTCCTTGATCTCATTAATAAGCCATTCATTGTTTAGTGGCATGTTATTTAGCCTCCATGTGTTTGTGGATTTTCCAGGTTTTTTTTTCTTGTAGTTGGATTTTATTTTCATACCATTATGATCAGAGATGATGGTTGATATGATTTCAATCTTCTTAAATTTACTGGGACTTGATCTTTGTCCTAATATGTGGTCTATCCTGGAAAATATTCCATGTGCACTTGAGAAGAATGTATATTTTGCTGCTTTGGGAACATCTGGCTCTTTTGACATTCTTCGATGAAAACTTTTCTAAAGTCCATCTCACTACAATTCATGAGTCCTCCCCCACCACCACCACTTAGAGCCATGGGGGCCCCTGTTACTACAAGTTGAGCTTTATAAAAAACTTTAAGGCAGGAAAAATACAATTACAAAGACCAGAAAGAGACCTCTAACAAGCAACAAATCTTCAACCTCTTTCAAGATAAGCCTATAACTGCTTTTAGCCCTGTCACATGCTAGAGTTCAAGAAAGGAGTTTCCATACTTCTGGGGCCTCAGGATCACTTACAAATAAATCAAAAATAGAGAAATTTAAAGTCATTAAAATAAAACCCAAGATATATATGCATATATTTGAATATGTATAAAATATATCCTCTGGAAGGATAAACAAGAAATTAATAACATCAAGAACATTCATGGAAGGGAACTGACATGTGGGAAGGAAAGACATTTCACTGAATATAATTTTGAACTTTTTTGAATTTTGAACCACTGAAATATATTACCTATGGGTAAGAAAGGGAAAAATATGAAATCTAAGGAAACAGATGTTCTAATATTTCTAAATGAACACACGCACACACACACATACACACACACACACACCTTAGTTTTGTGCTAGCTTTCAAACCCCAGTTGCAGGCCTTCTTCGAGACTCAGTTAAGGATAGAGGTGAAATGCATACAGGTTAAGAGGGCAAGGAGAGGAAACTGAGAAGACACCACTGGGACTTGAGGTGCATCCACACAGAATCAGTGGCAAAACCAATATGATGAATATATGCTTTAAAATTGAGTATGTTGCTAGTCCTGAAATGGTCTGCCATTGTATTTGATGCACAGATTAAATGTCACCATGTGATTAATTCTGTTTAATTATGTTTGCCAACCAAAATGGAGTCTAATACAAACACAATTTTTAATTTCCCAAACAGAAATCAACAATTGAAGTCAGTAATTGGCAAACTACGGCCTGTGGGCTAAATCAAGTCCTCCCCCTGTTTTTGTAAATAAAGTTTTATTGACTTATGGCCAGGAACAGATTGTCTGTGGCTGCTTTTGCACTTCCAGCAGCAGAGTTGAGCAGTTGTGACAAAGGCCACCTGGCCTACGAAACCTGAAAGATTTATTATCTGGCCTTCTACAGAAAATTTGCTGACCCCTGATTTAAGTGATCATGATTGGATTTAAGGACAGGGTGATATCTGAAAAAAGCATTAGTAAAGAAGGTGACAGTGACCCATTAAATAGTAAGGCTCCCCTAAAGAATCAGGAGATCAACAAGTGTACATTTGAAATAATTTCCTTGACAAAGTTTTTGATATAAATTATAATTAATTAAAATACACATTCAAATAATTTAACAAGAACTTTTTATCCCTGATGTAATCACTTTATTATTAGAATAAGAGAACAGACCGCTTCTTAGGATTTAGCCCAAAAGAGGTCACGCCTGAAAGGGTGGGGAAGCACAGGTAATCATCTCTCATCTGCTGGTGCTTGACGCAAGGTGGAAGTTACTGTATGTCTTCCAGATGTACACTTCCTCATTTCAGAAGTGGCGGACTTGCTGTGGTCATGTAAAACAAGCTGGGAAGCAAGGGACGGCTCCTAATCTTTCTGCTCTTAGATTCCATGATTGTTCTAGTTCTTTCTGAGGAAGGGTTGTTTGTTTTATCTGAGAAATGGTGATTGGCTCAGTCATGATTGATTGCTATCAAGTTTGTATGCTATTGGCATATCAGGCACTTGCTGACTAGAAAAATTTTATGTAATGAATTCATGTTCTTCTGGTGCCAGATGGAAGACAGACATCCAGGTTGAGTTTCTACTCTTCTATACATTCAGAATCTCAAAATCTTCCTCCAGTTCAAACTCCTCTAGTTGTTCAGTAGAATCAATGAATTCTATCAGAATACAGAAAGGACAAAGAAGAAAAGCTTGACGCTTAGGTTGAAGTGGCCAATACCTTACTCAGTAGAGAAGACTATGCATTTTTAAATTGTTTTGCTAAAGAAAAGCTTGTGTGGAGGAGAGGTATAGATAGGGCCACCACCAAGTATTAGAAAGTCTCTATAAAGAATCAAAATAACCAGACTTATTACATAGTCTCATTCATAGTGATGAAGATGAGGCTCTGTAAAATATTGGGGCACCTTTTGACTCACCCATGACCTCTGATTTGTTATTCTGAACAAGACAAGGAAAAAAAATAATTTCTAGTCATTTGATTTTATGTGGAACTTTTGCATTGAGCTCATCTTTTTGCTATTATCATGCTTTGAAATCTGTATCAGTTCATCAGATGATTAAATATTCAGAAGCCCTAATCCTCGATCAGTCCAGACAGTTTCTCCTGTCTTGTAAAACAAATGCTACTTGTGGGTCTGCTGGCCACAGAGGCCCTGAACAACTGCTTACCTGCCCCAGTGGTTGTCACCTCTGGCTTAGCTGGAGGTACAAAGGGAGGCCAGTGTGCTGGATGTTTCTGAACTAATTCAAACATCCTTAAGTTTTCCTTTAGAATTTCCTGAGGAAACATAGAAACAGTTATAAATATTGCAGTCACTACATTTCTGTCTAATTGGAACTCTATAACCCCAAGCCCTAAGAGAGTGGCTTGGTTGTTGAAAGATGAAAGCAGAGGCCTAGAAAATACACTCATTCTCTACTTGACCCATCTGAAGACACAGCCCTCTTCAATTGTAGAACTGTTGGCCAGGAGAGAAGGACACTGGAGGGAGAATCTGATGGAAGGCCAGAACTCACTGCCCATACTCCATTGTGAGGTTCGAATCATATGCCAGCATGAGATCAACTCAATTTAGGGGTGAGATGTTCCTGAAGTGTTGGCGCCAAAGAAATGTTGGTTAATCAAATTAGATCTGCCCCAAGAGAAATATTAGTACAAATTGGCATAGTTTCCATTTAGTCCAACACTTATGGTATATGTCCTAATTGAAATGGTATAGTCTTATCAGAAAAATTTCCTTCTAACTTTAAGTGTAATATAAATGTAGTTTTGTTGCATTCTGAAATGTTAAGTATTGCTTTGAAAAAAGAATTCTCCATTATGTCTCAGCTAATTATTAACTGGGATTTCAGATTCAGCTAGGGACACTAGTATTAATTATGTGTTCACTTGTGAAGAAAAATCTTCCTTCCTCATGCTTACAAAAAGCTCTGGATTCCCATCTCTCCAATCTCTTTATTTTGCAGATAGGAGAACACCGTGTCTCCTGCCGCCCCATCCAGGGCTCTTTAAACTACTCTCTAAGACCTCCCTTCATTCTTTCAGTAAGCATTTATCAATGTCCTCCACATATCTGGCATGTGTTAGAAGCTGAGAATGAGGGAGGAAGATATAAAGATTTGGTGAGCCGACAAAACAATAAATATCCTTTTACATTAAATACCAAAAAGAATGACTTGCTTTAGTATTACACAAATTTCTGAAAACTGTGTTTCCTTAAAGTGGCAGCATGCTTATATTTTATATAAACAAGACAGTTAATAGAAAGGCAAGCCCCCTAAATCATAATGGACTATATTACACTCCAAATGGACCACTAAACAGAAAAGTAGTTTAGTTTCTTCAACCATCTCAGTATTATGAACAGACTAAGAAAAAATTTAGGCCGAGCTATAAGAAATTGGCATTTTAAGATTAAAATGGTAGAATATTAGTTGAATATTTCATATGGCTCATAGGCTCAATGAGATGAAACATTAAGTAGCTAAAAATATCACTCACTTGACATATTTCTAATGAAAGTTTTTTCTTTGGTTCCCCCAAAGTTATGCACAATTCCCCATATCTTAGTTTCTTTCTCTTACAATAAGGTCATATCAGGCCAGGTTTATGTCGCTATGAAAAATAGTTTTGAAAAGGAATCATCTTGAACAACCTTCATTTTTAAGACCAAGAAAAACACACATTTTTACCTTTTGAACAAGGCTACACCAGCTATCAAAGTCTTTTTCTTCTTTGCAGAAAAATCCCTTGGGGGGAAGTAAAAAAAAACACATCTTAGTACTGTTCAGGGACACCAAGATAGGACTCTTGTACTGCAAAATGGAGCAATTGGCCCAGAGTTACAATGTGGGCTGTGGACCATTCTTCTTGCATGCTACTTCCCGACAATTAGGATAAAGATGGCCTGTGCTTATCTCTCTCCTAGACATTGCCTCACTTGGACACACGCAATTGTTCATTCGTTGTCCCCTACTCCCTCCCTTCCATTTCCCTGTCCAGTCTCTTTTTCTGTCTCTCCGCCTTTCTCTCTTGTCTGTCCCTTTCCCTGTCCTTGTTTCTCTTCTCTTATACCGTGAGATATAGTAACTTGGTGACTAATCTCCAAAGCATGGGGTTAATACCATTACATTTAGTGCACAAATATAAATATCTATAAAGAATGGTCAATGAAATCAGTAAACAAAAGCCAAATAGTACTTTTAGCTAGAGGCAATACTTAATAAGATGTCTTTGACTTTAAGGGAATTATCTCTTAGAATAATGAGAACCACCAGCTTCCTTCCTCATCCTCAGAGCCTTCCTATGGTAGTGAAAGAATGGTCCAAGACAAGAGGACTCTGTTAGTTCTTTGGACACAGGTGTTCTGACAATCAGATTAAACTGGAAGAAAAAATGATGCAGACAGGCCTCAGAACCACTGGCTACTTCACAGGCAGCTGCTCCTTCAATTCAATGTGACTGCAAGTCATAGTCCTGGTGGTAGGGGGAATGTAACTTCCTAGATTGTGTGCCCAGAAAAATGGGTACTGTTCATCCAGTGCTCCCTTCTCCCTCCTATCTATGTCCTACCTCATACCCTTTGTCTGTGTGGCAATATTAGAGGGCAAGAGGGAAAAGGGGGAAGGATGGTAACTCTAATTATAACTAACATTCATAGAATGCTTACAATGTGCTAGGCACTATGCTAAGTACTTTACCCACAGCATACCTCACACAACCCTACAAGGAAGAAACTTCTGTTTTGTTTATTTTAGGGATGAGAAGACCAAGGCTCAGAAAGGTTCAAGGACTCCCCTTAAGTCCATAGCTAGTAAGTGGCAGGGTCTGGATTCCAGCTTGAACAGTTTGGCTTTGGGGTCCATTCCTTTCCTACTACTCTAAGCTACCTCTCATGGAGATGTAAGTGAATATACTCTTGCCACCTTACTTAGCAACCTGGATAACCCTCAGGGAACCAATCTTTAACAGGATGGCAGCCTATCTCTTGGCCCACCCAACCTTCAGATACCCACCAATGCTACAGAAGGATCCAAGTTCAGAATGTTCATTCGCTGTGGGGATTGTAGACAATGGAAAGTCTGGTCATCAACCGTCCCATTCTCTTCAGTGTCGACAAAAGTCTGGGTTGTGTGAGGGTCCAGGAAAATGAGCTCATCACCTGTTAGAATGAGGCATACTTAACCTTCAAAGAACCACTGGCCCTTGCCCCACTCCTGTCCTTGGGAGGAGGCACTCTGGTTTTCCTAACCTTTCCTTTGGTGACAATGAGAATGAAATGACAGAAAGCCTGAATTAGGGTGAGCAAGCCTGAAGGAAGCCACCCGCTCCCAAATCCAATCATTCAATGAGAAGACTTGCCCTAGTATTCACATCTCCTCAAAGTATAAGTCCAAAAATGGAAAGCGACAGGTTTGGGAAAAGGTGGGAATGAGAGATCACAGATGACATGGCAGGCTCTGTGAGCAGCAGTAGCAACGAGGTGGTAGGTAGAATCACCAGGCTGTGAGTCCAAGTGCCATTAGAAAGCTTCCTGCCTCTTTCAGCATTGAAAAGCATGTCATTCTAGACCATTGTTTCTCAGACCTATGGTCCAAGAGCATATCTGGTAAGGAGAAAGGCCTTGCCCTCCACAAGAAATGGGAATGCTAACTCCGCTACGGATGACATACCAGGGAGCTGACTCCTGGTCTTGACTAGCCAGCAAGTTAGTCATTGTTAACTAGTTAGGAATCCCTGTCAGAAAGCACTGCCTTGGTCACATTAACATTAGCACAGATATACCTCACTGGGAAAACTCACTTAGAGATGATCGCTCTTTATAAATCAGAGAAAAACCATGCTTCATTAAATTGAAAAAGCCTAGCCCAATAAATGACCTGGGAGGGGTTCAGGATAATAAAATCTCTCCTTTTATCTAATATTCAAAGGGCTAAAAGTCCCTCTAATGCTCATCGGTGGCATTCTAAGAAGGCAAGAGTACCCTAATCTCACTGTCCAGGCCTGAGGACCACCTGGGCCTCTGTATTCTAGACTGGGCTAGCAACCAAAGAAAGAACTGCCTGCAGCAGAATGACAAGGTGGGGAGGAATTCCCTAAAGACCCTCCTTGGAATAGCATCCAGAATTATGTTAGGCACATTTAAGAACTTCCATTCCCAAAGAATGTGTTCCTGATGTCTTATGAAAGCTTAACTTGTCTCTATCACAGACCTAGGACAAACCACTTAAATCTCTCTGTCTTAATTTTCTTGTTTTTAAACTGTGGTCATATAAACTGGAACAGGTCATTGGGCTTGTTCCAATTACCTCACGGGGTATTATAAGAATGAGCAGATTTCACCTTTGTGAGATGACTTAAAACACAATACAAATACAAGAAAGTCACTAAAGTATCTTGCTTAGACCCCAAATTATTTCCCTACAAATGGGTGCTGAAGAGTATATGAAAATTGGCTCAAGCCCGCTTCTACTTCTGAAGTGTACTTTCCTTTCTAATAAAACTTTTCTTTTCTACTATTAAAAAAAAGAGTATATGAAAATCAATGCTGCTTGCTGTATAACTCAATTTAGGTAAGTCAAGGTACGTATTTCCACAGGTGGGTGAGATCAGTTATACCAAAAAAGCCTCAAGTCACAATGAAGAGCAATAACCAGAATGTTTAGAAGGAAGCCAACCTGAGATCATGAAAGGTAAAAGGAGAAGGAAGGTTGTACACAAGAAAACAAATATCTAAAGAAGGATTAGAACTGAACATTCTGCCAGAGTGTTTGAAGTTAAGATGCTAGGAATAATAGCAGCATCCTCTGCCTCTAGCCCTTTCGTGTGTGTGTGTGTGTGTGTGTGTGTGTGTGTGGAGTGTGGAGTGGAGCGGAGCTTTGCAGGCTACCCTACTTCTGAGAGTGCCTAAAAGAAATAGAGTAGAAGATCTAAAAAGCCCTAGAAATGATGTGGGACTAAACCAAGGTCTCTAATGAGGCCCGAGGATAAGAGGCAGGCTGCTCAACCATCTGGAGACACAGGACTCATACTACAGATTTCCAGGTGGCAACATCTACTAAAGCACAGGGGACAAACATCTCCTCTAAATGCAGAAAAAATCTGACAGCCAGAGTTTCACCTTGATCATAGTCTTCCACACCAAACGCTTCTCCCAGCTTCTCACCAGACAAAAGGACACTAGGGAAGTGATCTGGTATAGTACACAGGGATGGCCAAACTGGGATTGAATCCTGGCTTTCCTACTTTCTTGCTGGGTGACCTTGAGGAAATAACCCCTCTAAATTGTAGTTGCACTAGGCATAAATGGAAACAACAATCTCTACCTCACAAGGCTGTTATGCTAACTATAGCCATCTATCCATATCTGTATATCTATATAAAACTATATCCGTATACATTTATATATATATAATTATCTATCTATATATCTATATACAGCTATATATCTATATCTTTCTCAATAACTATATATATATATACACCTATATATAATCACATATATCTATACAACTCTATATAACTATATCTATATATCTCTATATAACTATATATCTATATTTATCTACATATCTATAACTATATACATCTATAAAACTATCTATACATCTATATATAACTATATCTGTACATTTATATATAGTGGTATGTGTATATATAGATCTATACATCTCTATGCAATTATCTCTATCTACCTACCTACCTATCTACAGAGGAAGAACAGTTTTCAGCGTCCCTGGCAGAAGACAGCTGTTCAGAAAATGGCAGTTCTCATCAGTTCCCTCCCTTCAGACATTCTACCAATCCATAACCCCTAACCTAATACAGTAAGGTGGAGAGTCAGAAAAGGAGAGTTAAGGAGACTTTGGAGCCTCAAGTGAAGGTTAAACAAAGGACTTTTGAAAGCTAATGGGCACCATGTAAACCTCTATCTCAGGAACTAAGGATTGCCCACCCCTCTTTTATGAGTAGTTAAACTCCACAAAGTTGACCCGACCCAGTGGCCTCAGGAAACAGAAGGGCTACACTAACTTGGTAAATTCCGTCTGAGTAACTTGGGATAAAGGAGGCCAGTGAGCCCAGGAATCACATGGACCTGCATATTCATCAAGACCTCTCCAAAATTATTTTCCAATCAGTTTCAACCTTGTCCTCAAGCACAAATAATAGTAAATAGATTTTTGCAAAATTTTCTTTGACAGGAACCCAAAAGCTTAGAAACACAGGATATCAAAATTTATGTAACTCCAAATACTGGCTGGGGTTTTGTACCTCAAAATATAAAAGCCTCCAAATGTTCCATCAGGCTGTAGTTCATAGACTCAACCAATAGATGGCAGCATTAGAGAGCCTAGGCAATTTGGGTTAGAAACCTTCGCCTTCATGAGAGGAAGAGACAGAAAAGGAAAAGAGGGGTTGAGGTCAGGCAGGGTGGAGTCACCTTCTCCTCAGTGGGTACTATATTCCTGGCTCTTTGCTGAGTGCTCTACTGTGAGATGACCACACAGTGAATGAGGTGTTAACCCTATTTTCCATGAGAGGAACCTGAGACCCAAACAGAGGTGATACCCTTTTCAAGCAGTCACACGGCTAGCAAGTGGGAGACTGGCATTCAAGACCAGGTTTGTCTCTCTCCATTCCACCTCATCTCCTTGAATCTCTAAGGAGGAGACTTTGGGAGGTTGACCAAGCCCATTTCACCCTGTCCTCTGCACATCTCTCACGCCATTCCCCACACTTGCTCTGGCTCTTCCTTGCCTATCTAAGGCTGTCCCTTACAATCTTCTTCAAGGCCAAATTTGAGACCACTCCACTGCTGTGAGAGGTGCCTTCTACCAAATTCCCCGAGTCATGTCACTCCCTTCTCCGTGTACCTCTGCACTAACCAGGTGTGTGTAGGTCCTTGATACTCAAAGCATGGTGTGTGTGTACCAAGGGCATCAGCACTACCTAGTTAGAAATGCAGAATCTCAGGGCCAACCTCAGACCTGCCAAAACTGCATTGTGATAAGCTCTCAAGGTGATCCATGTGCTTATTAAAGTTTAAGAAGCACTGGACTAGCTCGCTTTGTGTACCAAGGGCCTTAAATGTCTCTGGTCATAGCTAATGAACAAGGTGTCTGGGTTTCCAGAGGCATCAACCTAGGCAGGGAATGCCAGGCTGCTTTATTAGGTTCCATATTAGGAGGTTAGTGAGTTTAAGGCTTAGCCCCCATTATCAGAAAAGGGATACCTCTGTCTCTGCCTCCTCTAATTCCCACCCAGTCATGGCTCTGAATAATGAGCCAGCTGCATGAACCTGGGAAGCCAGAGGATGGCTCCTAGCCTAAATGCCTAAGCCCCAGTAAGACAGGAATCAACAAGGCCAGGGGAGTGACACCCTGGCCCCACAGGAAGGAGGGAGAGAGTTGAAGCAATGCTGTGACTTTGGAGTGATCTAGTGGGAAAGCAGCATGGAACCATCTTATCAAGAGGGAAGGAAGTTGAGGCACTGAAGGAGGACCCGCTCTCCATCAGGAGCACAGAAGTGTTGTTCTCCCAATATCAGACCAGAGACAGAATGAGCTGACCAGAGGCCACAGCATCTCCCAGCTGGACAAGGGCCCATAACTGGAATTGCCTGGTCTCCCATGCAAACCTCTGCCCACCCTCCCTTAACCCACAATGACTTACTTGTGACTCCTCTTTTCTTACCTAAGAATCCTATGAAATAATAGGCGTTATTTGGTTTTCCTCCTAATGCCCCTAAAGACTGTGGCATCTTAAAACACTCCTAGAGGGAAAGAGAATGCAAGATTCTCAACTCACTTGTGGACTGCTGCTCACGGATCTCTGTGCTCACATGGCGGTGTGATGGGCAGGTGGCAATGGGCTCAGAAAAAGGAGTGACTTACTTTGAATGCATCAACATAGACAGGATTGATTTGGTTTATGCCCAGGCGAAGGGGCACAATGAGCAGCAGGGGTTTCCAGGCTGGGCAGCAAGCAGAAGTGCCCTTACTGTGGTTCGAAGCATTTGGGGAGCCGGTGGGGTTCTCAGTGGCTCTGTTGGCACTCAAGGGAAGAATGCAACACATTTTTTCTAGAAACAGAAGAGAGCTGAGTAAATTAGGGGCATCCAGCCCCAGGAGGCAGGCCAAGAGCAAAACTAAGGGAGGCTTCACATGACACCCCTTGCCTGGAAGGGCTTCTTCTCTGTCACTAGGGCCCTGCTTGTCCCACTTCCCACAGGAAGCCCAGGCCACTCCACCAGCCCTTACTTCTTTTCCTTCTGGTACTGAGCAACTCCCTTACCTCCTGTCAGATGTTACGGCCTTATTGAGAGAAGATAATTTTTCAACTGGTCTGCAAAGGCCTTTGGGACAGGGACTGCAACTTTTGGTTTTTCTAATCCCATAGTGGAGAGCACAGGGGCTGTACAAGGAGGCGGCCTCCACAGAAGACCTGTTGGTGGTTTAACTGACTATCCCAAATTCAGGTGTCCTGCAGGGAGAGGGTCTAGTACTTCACCAAGGAGCAGCAAAGATCCTTTATTTTTTTTCTCCCTTTCAGAAAGCTGATAGGTAAGAAGAAAAGGGGTGCAGGGGATAATTAACCAGAGTCCTGTGCTCCCCTAAGCTCCTTTGCCCAGGTGGCGCAGGCTAGAGGGTGTGGGGGTGTGTGTGTGTGTATCCCTCTCTGTTGCTCTGTCTCTCTCTGTATCTCCTTCCCTCTCTCCACCTCTCTCCTTCTCTCTGTCTCTTTCTCTCTGTCTCTCTGTCTCTCTCTCTCACACCCCAATTTCTGAGTGGCAATCAAGGACCTCATCACCCACCACCCAGGAAGGTAAGCAGGCTGGGACTCACTGATATCTTCAATGACCACAGTGTTATCCATTGAAACATAAACAGCCAAGGAATTCCATTCGTCAAATAAAGCAAGTTTCCTGCAAAGCAACATACAATGAAGTCATAACTAGGGAAGATGGAAATATCAGCAGGAGGAGTGCAAACCATACCCAGTGTTTCTGAAGTTGCCAAACCCTGAGCCTCAGAAAAGTTGGGAATCAGGTCAGTTCTGGCTCCTTTGACTGAGCTCTGGAACATTGTGTGTCCAGGGACCTTGAGAATGCTGCAGAGTTATAGTTTCCAAACCTCGAAATGGAGGCCCTGCTTTACAAAATGGAAAAGTCTACCCCACAAAATGACGTTATTCCTCTTGGATAAAACAGAAAAGTTTACCAACGCATCTACTCCTAAGAGATTTTGTTTTCTTTTCTTAAATAAAAGATATTTGGACTTACTGCTTTTTTTCAATAAAAGGAAATTGTCTTTAAGGTGTGTGTGTGTGTGTTTGTGTGTGTGTGTATAAATTTGGCATAAACCAAATATATATTATATATATATATCTATATGTGTATATATACACATATATATCTATATATACATATATAGTATATATATAAAATATATATTTGGCATAATATAAATCTGTTGTTGTTATTGTTGTTTGGGGGTACAGATAATATAGAGAATAAGCCCTGGAAAAATCCAGAGAGACAAAGAGAGAGGTTATCTTTCACATCCCTCTACATGTGCTGAGAGAATGCTGTTCAAGGACACCTGGACTGCAGATGGCCTTGGGTGCTGGGCCCTCCCTGGTTAATAGCTAAAGGGAGAGAGCATGCTGACTTGCATGACCCCAGAGGAGATTAGAAAGAAAACCTCTTTGAGAGCTTCTGAGGTCTAAGCAAGCTACCATGATTATTTCTCCTTTATCTTCTTCTCCTCTTGCCAGTTTGAAAGAAAACACATTTAACCTGGCTACTCTGGGATTCTTGGGTAAAGTCCAGTCTCACTGGACAAAAAATAAAACATTGTCTCCCAAACCAAAGTAGCTCCTAGGGAGAGGTTAACTACTATTACACTTTTATTTTACTCGTTTAATGTGCTATCTTTCCCCGAAATAATAATAATGACATAATAATATACTGCTGTTAATCATAATAACAACCATGAATCAGAAGCCACTTCGATTCTTTTTAAAATGTTTGTTTCTATTTGGTGTTGGGAATCTCAACATTTAGAAAGAACACATTCTGAGGGATATCACTTAAAAACCAACCATTTCAAGCTGAGTTTTGGGTTCAGCACAGCCATTCTAATTTTCTACTTTGTACCATGGGTTCCTACAGTGGTTACTGAAATACTGCCAAATCCTCATTTAGCAGAGTCAATGATGCCCCAAAAGGCACTACAGACGAAGGTAAGAAAGTAGTCTCAGACAGGCTTCACTGTAAGAAAGGAGTAAAGCCAAGATACAGGTTTCACTTCGGTCCCCAGGAAATCCAGATGACTCCCTTCACAAGCACATTTCCAAAGTGTTCTAGATCATAGAAGACTGGCTAATAACTGATTCAGTAGCCCATTTGTACTCTGTATGGAGCAGATTCCACCACGATGCTCCAGAGAGCCCAGGACTGAAGCATACTACACCAAAGGACGCCTGATAATTTCAGTCTCTGGATGCCTAAACCCAGCTCCAGATTCCGGCTACCATTTTGATTCATTCGTCAAATATTTTTTGACCACTTATGTCCCAGGCAGTTTCATGTGCTAGTGTTGCAGCAGCGAACCAGACAAACATATAAGCTCTGCCCTCATGGAGTTTTCATCTGGAGATATGTTGTCAGGAAGGAGAGTGACAACATGTGAGGTGGCCTGCAGGTAGAGGTGCTGATGCCACTCACCTCATTCACTTCCACACTGGTTCTGGCCTCTCCACCTTGCCTCTTGATGTGGTAGATGTTCTGGGATTTAACAGAACAAATACAAAAGTGCCATGCTGGGGTGTCTGGAGTCTGTTAAGAGATAACAGACTGATTCCAAGACTCCTTTGGGATTTGTCTCCTCCAATAAGTCATGAGTTCCTTGAGGTAGGGACTGCGTATAGTTCATTTCTGTGCAGCCAGCACTTAGCACAGCAAAAACACCCAGTAAATGTTTAATGAATAAATAAATGAACGAATGTTTCTTTTATACTATACAGGGCAGGAGTTCATGTCTTGCCTATGCTGGCTCAGCTTCCTCTACTTAGTATGAACAGTTTGGTTTCAAAGAGACCCTCATGCTAATGGCTCCCAAGCACATGAGCACCAATCTATGGGGGTGAGGGTATACTGAATGAATTCTGAGGTCCTTCCACATATACTGGTATCAATGAATACAACTCGATATGCCAAGACAGGTGTCACCACTTACACATTTCAAAGAACTGTCTGAACAAAATGGTATAAATGTTTGGTGGCTTAGTTGGAAGGGCGGTTAAGTGAGATAGGAAGAATAGTTAGGTTGACGGGACTTGGTGGAGGAGGGAGGAATATGAGACCATAGAATAAGGCAGATGCCAGACTCTTTTACTTACTTTAACACCTGTGCAACTGTGTTTGGTCCAAACCATTCACCAATCGATTTCCCTTCTCCTACGCCCATCTGTGCTGTTTTCATGTGGGAAAAAAATTAACATATTAGTAAAAGGTCTTCCAGCATGCCACAAACTCCTAATTTTTCACATAAATAATTAAGCAGATAGACAACTTAGCAGAGCCACATACAAAGCAGGGGACGAGAGGAGCAGGTGTTGTCTTTAAACCACCGTGACCTTACCCATTTGATGAATAGAGTAGCAACAATCTTTTCTATCTAAGAAGCACTGTAGGATCTGCTGGTATTCTTTGGGTTGTTCTTTTTGTTTCTCCCAGTTCCAGTCTTTTTGTGAAAAAAAAAATTAGTTAAGTCATTTTTATAATTGCCTGTTACTTCTTCTAACTCTTATTATAACTACTAGATTAGAAGGAAAACAAAGAAGCTATATCTGGAAGGTGGGAATGATCAACTAAGAACATTCCTGGGTATGTTTAATTTTGATGACAAAGACATCTGGAAACTGATAACTTTCAAATACTCAGTGGGTGTAAAGTAAAAGCAAAACAAGAAGTGGACCAAGAAATTGACTTAGCCTCAGGGTTGGAGCTAGATAAATATTACATAAAAACAGTTTCATGAAGGCCTTTCTGGTCAGCTACTCAGTGACTAGGAGGTCACCGCAAAACCCAGCAATATATCCATATATCACCCAGAAGTGTGTCATCTCCACAGAGACAGCAACAGCTTCATCCTTATATATCAGCAACATTGCCAAAAGAGTCTCATGAGGGGAAGGTCTATTCTGACACAAAGCAGTTCACAGGGGAATAGACATAATTTACAACTAAGGAAGCTTCAAAAAAACTGTACGCTGCCATTTTTATACAACCTTTAAAAAGTCTATACTGAGCTTTGGACAAACAAATACCTTTGCTTTCAGGTGTTCAAGGTTTCCTTACAACCAAAACCAAAATAATCACATCTGTAAAAATCCCATCCATGTCTTAGGCACAGCCCACCAAATTCTATAAAGGCTACTTATCGCCTACTGAGGACAACTATAAAAACTCGCCATAATCACCACTGTGCACAGTATGCACTATCTTCATTCCCTCAGCTCTAGGAACTATGCCTAATGGAACCGAATTCTGAGGATTATTTTGCACACAAGACATGAATTTCTATTCTCTCCTGAGGTTTTAGAGAGAGTTTGAATTCACAATCAAAATATACTTGAGGCCAAAGATCACTATCTCTAGTCATCCATTCTCTTTGCTTCTAGTATTTCTGAAATCAGAGTTTTAAACTTCATATTCAGCACAGCCTTCAGAGGGTAAACTGTATTCAACTGTTTTTCATCAGCTACCAAATTGTCCAAGTCTGAGGAAATCCTGATTGACTGGCTGCTAGATATCGTTAGATATTTTCTGATAATAGTGATAAGTGAATACCCCACCTCAATTGTAAAATAACCAAATAGGAAACACTCTAAAATACTTCTTTAAAAAATTACATCTTCTAATTCCTCTTCACTACAAGATCTATTTCCAAATTCTTCCTGCTACTTTCTCTTATAGTAAAACAATTAAGACTACTGACTGTTTTTTTTCCAGTTTGCTTTCCACAAAATTCACTTCCAGAAGTGAAATGTTTTAAAAGTAAGAAGAAGTTAAATTGTAAGACCAGATCTGTTCCAAGAAGTATGTGTAACACAGAGAAGTCACTGGACAAGGAGTCAGAAGACTTGCATTCTATTCCCAAATCTATGCTTTCTTGCTGTTTGACCCTGGGCAAGTCACCTTACTTTGTAATCCTTAGTTTCCTCCTCTGTTAAACAGAAGGGAAGCAGGCACAGGATATCCTAAACTCTGAAAAGAAGGCACTAAGTCCTCACCCTTCCCACACCCTTCCCCAATCATCTCTGTAGCAGAGTGTGTGGGGTTGCACAGTGAGGAAAGGGAGTGACGTCTCCATCCCTCTGAATTTCCAGGAGCAACAGCCAATGAATTCAGCAGCCCCACCTAATCCAAGGTGTCCTTTCAATCCCTCATCGCCAAATCACACTAAACTTTCACCCAATTGCCTAACCTGGCATCCAGCCAAGGTCAGCCTACATATGCCCAGAGGGAAGCACGCGCCTGTTAAGAAAGTAAAATCTCAGGAGTTCCAACAATCATTACTGGAACGTTCTTAATGGAGCGGCCTCTTGAGGAAGCTAATTTAAGGATTCCTTCATCATCAAATGCACATCCTCAGTGAACCCAAACCAAAATAGCACCAGCTCCATCATTAGGCACTTCCTTTAGGTCATTTACATCCTTTGCAAGGCAGATATTTTAAATAAGGTCAAGAAACAGACTTACCACCACACCCTTCTTCCTGCTCCCTTTGTTATCTGACCTGTTGTTTAAGGACTCACTCGAACAATAGTGAAGATGGAAACTAAATGACCATTTGCCTCAATGTTCAATTCTGTCCGGGGAAAATAACTCTTGGGCTTGGTGAATCACAAGGAAATGTTGGTTATTCCCTTCTTATGACAGGCTTTGTCAACTTTTCAGCCATACCACTTGAGCTTGCAGGGAGCATTTGAGGACCTGCAGCTCTGTTACTGAGTGTTATTTGAGATCAACACCAATGTGAAACCGCCAGCAGTGTTACTCCAGAGGTCTCTGAAGCAGTTTGGAGAACAAATTTAACTCACCCCTCCCCAAGTGTTTGCAGATAAGGGCCTGAGCCAGCATCATCTGTCCACAGCGTAGCATACATCCCCAGCCAGCGTCTGATGAAGGGCCCGTTCCCCCTGTTGGCAAAATGGATGAGAATGAATATGAGCTCCTGAAATTGCCTTTTCCTGAAACATCAGCATATCTGGAAATCATACAAAACAGACAGACACACATACTCTAAAAAGAGAGGCAAAAGATGTAGCCAGATATCAAACAGGGTTTGTTATAGGGTAGAACTTGCAAAGATAATGCTGAGTTAACCAGAATAGGTTCTATGGCCAAAAAAGCAAATGAACAAGACCTGCCCCTTATGTTTTCTATTTGGAGACTTCTAGGAAATTTTGGTAGATGACTGCCATGTATGACTATCAACACTTTGTCCATGCCATATTATCATCTGCCTGACCAAACCTGGTTTTGCACAGTTCACTTCTCAGGGAAGCCAGTCTTACCTTAGTTCAGGACTAAATGCTACCATAGGGACTCATAGAAATGGTCAAAAATCTCTGGGAGGCTCTTGATTATTCTAAATGTACATTTAAAGAACTGAACAGCAAGAAGGACGATGTAAAATAAAGGAAAGATTCTTAGATTAGGCATCAGAAGACCAGTCTCTATTGCCCAATCTAAGTCTCATCTATAGACTGTGGATAATAGCACAAACCCTGCCTATCAATGGGTATCTGTAATAGTGTTCTACAACTCAGTCAGGATGATGTAAATATTCAGTGTTATGAGTAAGGTCACAATAAAAATACTATTACTAAATTAAAAATGTACTACATCTTTAAAAGGTACAAAACCAGTTAAATGAAATAAGACAACAGATTCCATTTTAAGAATACTTGATGTAATGAAAATCCCACATATGTGGCCAGAGTGAGCTCAATATCCTTTTTTGAGGTACCAATGAAATTAGATAACTTGGATGGCAGAGGAGACATTCTGCTTTCATTGCTTTCCTTTCCCAACATGGAAGTGGAAAAGTATGCTATGAGCATGATCTCACAAGACTAACTTTAAAGGGGTCATCAACCTTCTAAGACAACTGAGCCAAAGTGGCTGCCCCCTTTCTTTTGTTTTGGAGACTGAAGGAGAGTTGCTACAGCAACAAGGGAAGGGTTGAGCCAACTTGTGAGTTGGAAGGAGAGTCCTTTGGCTCTAGCTCATGATAGGATTATAGGCCAGATTAGTATGGAAAAGATATAATGAAGCCCACATAAACAAGAGTTCATCAGTTCACTGTCAGAGTTGAATTGAAAATGTTTTCAAGCCTTGCAAAGACCTCTTAATCCAGAGAAAGTTAGCAGTTTAGAATCACTGGGTACTAA
Organism: Rousettus aegyptiacus; assembly: GCF_014176215.1. Taxonomy (NCBI): domain Eukaryota; kingdom Metazoa; phylum Chordata; class Mammalia; order Chiroptera; family Pteropodidae; genus Rousettus; species Rousettus aegyptiacus. The sequence goes on along the minus strand of NW_023416312.1, from coordinate 64,313,745 downwards.
AAATTGTTCTTTTGTTTGTTTTACTGCTCGGGCGCTTCCTGTGGACTTCATTTTTGGCACTTACCAGAAAAGTTGATCTGACTCCAACTACTAGATCTAGTGCTGCACCAAAATTGGTCAGACAGATTTCCTGTTAGGAGAATAGCTTCCACCATATGAGTTTGGTAATCTCTTCCTACAGGGCCATGATACTAGGAATAGGTGATCACCTCCCTTGCAAACATTTTACAAAATTTCTCTAAAGGGAGCCTATTCACTTAGCTTATTGGACTGTCCTTTTTTCTAGACAGCAGTGGGTACTCTATCAGCTGAGAATTAGTTGCAAGGAAACCTATCATAACTCATCTTCCAGTGGCAAAGTGTTTTAATTTCATAGGGGAAAAACAATCAAAAGAATTCTTTTCTTTCCTTCAAGGTACAATCATCTTTAAAAATAAAGTAGCTCCACAAAGTAGTAGATTGTAATTTAATAAATATTGCCCCAAATAACAGTTTATTTGACTTTTTCCTTGCTCTCAGAAATAACACAAGTAATATCATCCAGTGCCTGAACACTTAGTGGCAAACTAATAAGTATACTGGCATTGCCCATTAACATCAGGAAGCCATACATGATAAAGTACCTTAGCAATGAAATTTTTGTATAAAGTGTAAGACTTAACTACTTCCTGAAATCAAATACTTCACCATCATGAGCTGTTAATTCTGAGGTTTCTGTGAAGTGACTGATAATTTCAGGTAAGCTATCTATAAGGAAGAAAGCACAGTACAACAAATTATATACCTACCAATTGGTGAAAATTTCCTTCTGTATGTAAACCATAGACGAGCACTTATATCAGACAACAGCTTAGATTTTTCTGCAATTAAATGTGAAATTCAAATTAAATCACCATATCCCATCTAAAGATATCTGCCTTTGATTTCTGAGCTAGCAGCAAACTCATTTTCAAATAACCAATCGATTCCATTGTTAAGAGGCTAGGAAAATTCATAGGAAACACAACCTCATTTTTGCCAAATAATTTCAGCATTTTACCCTACCCATGTTTTGACAGAGCTACTGGCTGGAACAATGATTCTGGGTGGTTCTTATATCCTTTTCACTGATCTCCATGGCTCTGGCAGGTACTGTCGCTGAGATCATGGCCAGAAGACAAAGAATAGGAAAAGCAAGAATCCTGGATAAGCCACTAACAGGGCAATCAGCCCCTGCCTAAATGATCGACAGTTGACTGGATCTGTCATCAGTCCCCTCTGACTGTTACCTAAAACTGTGTGTGTGCATGTGTGTCCATGCACATGTTTAACTAAAAAGGAAATGTCTCTGTTAAGCAAATTAAGTGTGAAAGAAATGTATGAGTACCACCTAGTGCAACTGGCATTTATAATCTAAATGGATGCAAAACATCACCAATGTTTTTTTGTCTTTGAAAGCATGCTTCCTTATATTTTTTGACAAATTTATTTTGATGGTCATGAATATGACTTCCACGTTCCCATCTGTACTTAGATGTGGTTCTGTTTTCCGTAGTCTTCTTTCTCCCCCTTTTCAACAACACATCCAAGTTTATATTCTGTATAGAATATCAGACCCAGTATCAGGGTCTGATATTGTTTCTGCCATTGAACTTTAACGGAAAAAAAAAGAGGAAAAAAGAGGAAATTCAATTTTAGCCAATAATTTCTATTTTCTCTACTGCTTTTCCTTTGAACAGACCAGAAAGTTGAACTGTCTGCATTTTCCCTCCCTTTCATGTCCACAGTGTCTAACACATTTTGGGAAGCAGATGTATAATAGTTAAGAGTAAGATTTCTTGAGTCATACTCTGCTTGAGTTTGAATCCTGGCTCTGCTACTTACCAACTGTGTAGCCTTGTCACTTAACCTCTTGAGCTTCAGTTTTCTCATCCATAAAATGGGGAGAACACAGAGCCATGATTGCTAACAAGATAATACATGGAAAGTGCTTTGATGACACAGTATGCAGTAAGCTTGCAATAAATGTTAGCTGCTATTATATATGCCTCTCTCAAATGTTCAGACCACTCACTCCTTCCTCTGATATTCTCTACATCTCCCAGCTTGTCTATATGCTAGAAAGGCTAAGGGAGTTGTATAGAAATTTGAACAATTTCACTTTGAAAGGCATTTCGCAACTCAACGTTTGAACATGGGCATATTTGGCAACGTGGGGGTTCCTGTTGTCACAGAATGCAGAACTAGATGAGATCAGCTCCAGTCCCCTCATTTTATATGCTGGTGAAGGGAGTTAAGATGCAGAAAGGGAAAGCGACTTATCTAAGATAGGAGAAGAGTCTGAATACAAACATTCTAATTGCTAGCCCTGGGCTCTTTCCACTGTTCAGGATTCTCCTATCAAAATGATTAAGCCAGACTCAGGAGGAGCTACAAAATTCCTAACTTCCTCTCCTATGTTTTGCCCAGTTTCTTCCCATCCCTCCTTCATGCTAGGGCCTCTCCTCAGACAGATACAAAATCAGAGCTGTTTCTCTCCAAGCTCACTCAGTCTTTATCTGGGTGCAGGGTCATTGGCAGTTTTAGGTTTAAAGGTCTTTCCCAATCTATGAGAATGTAAGGATAAGGAAGAAAAATTCAAGCCTCCTTTTCATCTAGCTACAGCGGCTAAAAATTCTATACAAAATCAGAATAAACTGAGACGGTACTACAGTAAGTAAAAGATGTACAAGATTTCTCAGGGTCTGATATTGTTTCTGACAGCCATGGGCTGTTTAGAAGTCCCCTGGGTGCTAGCATTTTTTTATCTAGACAGAAAAGGATATTAGACAAATAAAAAGTATTGAAGACTAGATACTGGTTAGTGATACTGGGAATGAGTCCATGGTTTTTAGAACCTGAGGCTTATAGAAATTGGGGGTTCTCCTTTAGAGAAAAGAATAAAGAAATATGACATTTTCAAATCATACAAGCACCTATGACCACCTGAACATGATACAAGGGCCTCTTACAACCCTGGAAGGGATCTGTGCTTCTGAGTTTAAGGCCTGAGGCTTAAACTCCTTTGGATGCAAGGTAAATCTGCCTAGGAGTAGAATTAACAGTTATTAAGGTAATGTTATACTAACCTGAGGAGGAAAAAATTATAGGACCTGAACCTCAGGCACCCACCTCATTTGGGTTTTCACAGACAAATGCTACCAATCCTTACCTGTTTTAAGAAGATGCTGTTTCCCCAAGATCCATACCAGCTCATCAGTATCAGGAAAGTCTTCTAGGTAGTCAGTGAAAATAGTAATCTGGTTTTCATACTTGGATAAAACTGAAAGAAAAAAAAATCTTAAGCAAAATTTAACAGAGGGGGCTTGCTTCTGTGGTTTACTGTTTATTTACCTTTGTCCTAAAGGTGAAGGTCATGGGCTCCAATCTCATAGAAGAAGATTCTTTGCTTTGAGGACCAAAGACATTCATAAGGCTTCAAAATCCTTCCATTGAGTGATTTTCTTTTGTACCTCTTTGGTCCTTTCCTTTATCATGGTCCTATTTGGCACCACCTCTGGGTAATTATTTCGCCACAGCTACCTAAAAACCTTTTCTTTCCTGAGGCCTTCTTTGTTCATAGCCACTTAGCTAGCTTCTCCTGGGGTGAGTGTATCAAGGTGATACAATAATATTTAAATACCTAACTCTTGCCCATGCTACAGAGAATAGTGCCTAGTGGCTTGGAAGGGGCTTCGATATACTGAAAAGATTATACGACTATGAAGGTGTAATATTTTATCTGGAAGACTGAATGTTTTAACAGTACTTTGTAGTTGTCATTTCATTTACATATGACTTCTGCAAAGAAGGTTCTTGTGGCTGATGATAACTATAATCTGTTCTTGGGATTTGCAAATGATTATGGTTATCTCTCAAGACAAAGTAACTGAATAAAATATAATTAAACTTCATAAGTTCATGGGTCACATTCTTAGAATTTAGGACCATGTAATATAAGATGAGTTAAAATTCACTTTTGTACCAACTGTGGGGATAAGGTCTGCTAAAAGAGTCAAGACTGACTTATGAAAGAATTCTATCTCAAAAGTTCTCTTTAAGTAACTTTCTAAGGGAAATAATATTGTAGGTAGTAAATAAGTTTCCAAGCTGGCCCACAAAAAAAAATCCCTATTTTAACCTGTAACCAGAAAAATCAAATAGAATATTTCATAGTTTATTGTTTTATTTCTATGAGAAATTCAAAGCTAAGACACCCAACAACTACTTTCTCCTCTCAGCTCTTAGAGCCTCCCCATCCCCTATATGGAGGGCAGCTCAGAGAGAATAAAGGCCCTTCTGTACAGCTACACATATCTGCAAAATCCTTCCAAAGTAGTCCCTTAAAGCCCCTAGGGAATGGTTTGCTGTAAAAATTGCATTGTGGGATATGTTTAACTCACTTGAAAGACAAATTGTTTTCTTTTGGCTTCATATTCTAAGGCAGGAGCATGCTGTTTTCATAGAAACAAATGTTCCTAAATATAAATGAGTCATATCTGGTCATGAAAACAAGCTCACCTGCTCAAAATACTTAGTTGGAGGTTAAAGTAACACATTGCACAATTTGTACAAGTTGAAGTTATCATTTGTTTGAAGGTGTAATTTTAGATACTGCTTTTCTTGAACCATATAAGAGAAGTTCAACCTTTCAAGGATTTAAGTAGCTTTTCTCCTCAGGATGTTTTAATCATTAAGGCCATAGTCTCAGCAGTACTTCAAACCTAAAGAAGTTAGAAATGAGACAGCCATTTTGTTTCCCAATGAAAACTCATCACTGTCGAATCTGCCAAGGAGCTTGGGCTGTCCTAGCCTTTCTGTCATTGGCCTCGGTCCCTGGCCCATGTTCAGGAAATACCATGCTAAAAATGATCACCCAGGTCAGGCCATCCCCAGGAGGTGGTGGATTGAGGTGGCATAAATCACACTGTGTACCTTCCCACCCTATTCTTTACCCCTCACAGGAAGGTGAAATCAGGTTAAAATGAGCATCCAGTGTAGCTAGAAAGAGAAAGAAAGTCAGAAAATAAATAACTTCAAAGGAATGTGGGAAAGAGGCAGCTTCTCTGGCATTCCCCTGCTCGGGGTGAGGAAGGATGGCATTGGATGAATGTACAACATGTATGCATATAAGCTTTGGGTCTTTTTTTAGTACTGGCCAAAAAAAAAAACATTTCTCTATTGCCAACCCTATCTCAGTGAATCACTGCTCAGCTGTCTGGTCAAATTAGTACTACCCCTTAAAGACTATGAGAACTGCACTGCTTCCTTTGGGATAGCTCTGACCAAAATGGTAGCCAAAGAATTTTCCTCTTGTTCTTCAGCCCCTCTCAGGTGAGCAAGAAGGTCATTATAGTCTTTATTCTTCTTGATTCTTCTCTTAGAAGATAAACTCCAAGAATGCAGTGTGTCAAGCCAGAGCTAACCCAAGTGGAGGATACATGGTGAATCAAATGAAGGCCCTAACAGAAGATGAGATTTACAGAAGCAAAGAGAAGTAATGGAGAGAGTATATATACAAGGAGGTCTGAGGAGGAAAGTGAAATGGGTCTTCCTCAAGAAGAACTCAGAGAGATGAAGAAGCAAACTAGCACATGGTTAAGGTGCAGATGTGAAATCACATTTCCAACAGACTCATTTCTGACTATAGTAGTGCCGTTTTATCCAAGGATTCACTTTTCCACTGTGTCAGTTACCCACGGTCGACTGTGGTTGGAAAATATTAAATGAAAAATTCCAGAAATAAACAATTCATAAGCTTTAAATTGCATGCTGTTCTGAGTAGCCTGATGAAATCTTACATTATTCCACTCCATCCCACCCAGGACATGAATCATCCCTTTGTCCAGTGTCTCCACACTGTATATACTACCTGCCCATTAGTCACTTAGTAGCTGTCTGGGTTATCAGATTGACTATTGTAGTATCACAGTGCTTGTGTTCAAGTAGCTCTTATTTTACTTAATAATGTCTCATTTACCTTATTTCATCTCATCATGTAGGCACTGAATCATCTCACATCATCACAAGAAGGGTGAGTACAGTACACAATGAGATAGTTTGAGACAGAGAGACCACATTCATATATCTTTTATTACAGTGTATTTTTATAACTGACCTATTTTAGTATTAGTTATTGCTAATCTTCTATTGTGCCTAATTTATAAATTAAAATTTATCATAGGTATGTGCAATAGGAAAATAACATGTATGTATAGGGATAAGTACTGTCCATGCTTTCAGGAATCCACTGCGGGGGGGAGGGGAGGCTCTTAGAATCTATCCCCTGTAGATAAGGGTGAACTACTGTACCAACAATCTTTTTTAAAAAAAAAATTCATAAGCTACTTTTGTCTTGCCTTAAAATTAACAAATGAGGCAGCAGCCCCACATAAGTTCCCTGCCCTTTCATCCTGTTTAAAGAGATAGGGACTATAGGGCAGAGTTACAAACACTGCAGCCCAGTGGACCAAGAATTAGGTCTAATGGACAACAGGCCTGCTCCATTTTACTTCAATAATTATTGCACTGAAGTCTCTGCTCGGTTAACTTAGTGGTCAGCTAGTAACTGAGCAAAGATTTCCTTAAAATGGAACCAGAAAGTTTCCCAGTGTGGCCATAAAGCTCTGTGAACATGTTGAGGTATGCCTTCCACACTCAGCGAGGCGGTTGATAACACTGACTTAGTCTTCCTTTTCTGCATGTGCAGAGCTCAGGGTCGGCCAAGAGCTTGGAACCTTCTCATAGTCTTTCCTGAACACGTGCACAACCCTGTGAATGCACACAGCCCTGAGGAGCATGTAGTTTTCTAAAAATTCGAATTTTCAAGGTCCCAATGGACATATTATTAGCCAGTTTTTTTTCCTTTTAGGCTTTTTCATTATCTATAGCCTCAGACTGCTGTGAAGTTAATTGATTGTCTCTAATGATTTTCTTTAAAAGCCCCTGGAGAAAGGCCTTCTATAGCTCAAAGTCATGGCAAATAAATATGGTCCTGCAAGTAGGATCATCTGGGGGAAACACTAGACAGATCAATGACAATTTTATGGAAATGAGGAATTATAGGAGCTCCAACCCCATTCTGTGTCTTCCTGGGGCTGTCAGGCTGCTGGCTTTCTCTGTGATTGCACTGCAGAGTTGGAGGGAAAGGGATGGGCGAAGGACAAGTGAAAACACCACAAAGCTCACTATGCTTACCAAAATGCAGCTGATTTTCTGGAATGAATACTCCCCAGATTGTTGTTAGCATTTGATTAATGTCTAGAAATAAATCAAACATTCTGAAAATGTTGATTCTGACCATTTTTGTCAGTTTTTTCATTGCTATTATGGATAGAATTTTCCAAGGTTCTCACTCTGCCATTTTTGCTGATGTCTTACTTTAATAACACATTTCAGTGATCAACTTGTTTTTTAAAGATCATTTTGTGAAATTTCAAGTAAATGAAAAAAAATCACTTTGATAAACAAATTTTCCAATAGGGCTTAACAAAGACACTTGTACATGAAGGTTCTTAGATTCTATAGGGCTTGTTCCCACAAACAACACAAACTCTCTCAAGTGAAATCAAAAGGTCACAGAATCTCAGGGTCAGAAGAGGCCTGAGATCCAATACTGTATTGTCCCTGTTGGTCACTCGATCCTAAAAACATGCCAGGATACTGCTGTTTCCAAAACAGTCTTCACAGCAATACATACACATTTAACACACTATCAGGTCACACCTTCAAAAATATTTTTTAAAAATGTCCATGAAGACAGGAATGGTAAGGGCTGAATATTCACTAATATATTTGTTCCATAAAATTTTACAGAATGCCTACCATGTGCTAAGCACAGAGGATAGCCTCTAAAAGCTTTTAATGTGGAGAGGAAAGGTCTGGAAACAACTAATGACTGTAAGTATAAGCAGAATAGGGTTAAAGGGGTTGCTGAGTTGTGACTAACAATCTTTCCTGAGCTGTCTTGCAGAACAAGGATGTTCTCTGAAAGGCTGACCACAAGGCGATAACACTCTGTTCCTATTGGATAAGGATGCCTAAAAGAAACACTGACCCTACTTAATTATACTACTAATTAAGCTCCTGCCCAAGCGGAACTTATCCACCATTTTCTATACATGTGACATATGATAAAACATGACTCCTTACTGTGCCTATGCTAGAATGACCCAGCCTTTACATGTAAAGGCCTGTCCCTTTTTTGATGAATATGCATAACTGGTCCACCCAAAAAAGCAATATCCTTTGTTTTTTGGGGAGACACTGCATTAAGAATTATCCCCAGTGCTCTCCTTACCCGCTGCAAATAGTAAACTCTCCCTGCTCATGTTCTGTTTTAATTGAGATCCACTGGGTTATGCTCACCAAGAGATGAACACTTTTGTATTTGGGCAATGTAAGTGCTATTTTTAAAAGCAATGTAGAAGGCAACAAATGATTAAGTCCAGCTGGGCCTTCCACAACCTAGAAAAAGTTACATCGGAGCTGAGACTTAATAGAAATAAGATATAAGTAGGAGGAAGGAGGGGAGGAAATTCCTGGTTGAGGGAACACCAAGAGGATTTGGCAAACAACTGGGTGTGGGGGTGGGGCTGAAGAGAGTGATAGAAATTTAAAAATAACTTGCAGTGTGGGTGATGAGATGGTAGCAGAAAAACATGACTGGGAGTGGGGAGGAGGGAGATAATAAGCTTGGTTTAGCCAGAATGTGTCCCACTCCTGGGCTTGGTTGACAAAGAAAAGAAGTTAAAAAAAAGTGAAGAGGAAGTCATCCAGCACAGGGATTGTGAAGAGGGGCATGGTAGATTGTGGATTGATTAGCAGAGCCTAGGAAGGCAGGAAGAATGCAGAAGAACAAAACTCAGCCTAAAATGTGGCTTCACCCACTTCCTCCTGAGACTACTTAGTGTCCTGGTCTTCCCAGCCTCTGCTCACCTGCACACAGGCCCTGCCCTATCTTCATTTATCTTCCTCACAGTGACCTGCTTTTCTGACAATGACGAACTTAGAAAACAGAGAACTGGACAACAATTCTAAGCATTCCAAAGAGGATTTTCAAGTTCAAAACTGCATATTTCCTTGAATGTATTCGCAAGTCACACCCTAGCAATGCTGGGTTGTCACATAATACAAAACCCATGAATGTTTTCTCAGTAGACCAGTATAAACTCTGACACCCTAAGAGAACATTGTCATTTGTAGACTTATATCAAAGAACCTTAACCAAAAGATTATCATTCAGCTCTACTTTATGATATTCCATTTAACTGGCTAGTACTAGTGGTAGTGGAGCACAAGGGACTGTACCCAAAAAATTGTGAGGCAAGTCAGTAAAGGGATAACCAGTCCAGTTGGCAAGGCACCATTTAAGTGATAAGACCCTTTACCTTTGAGCTTGAAAAATCAGTCGGGCCATAGATAACTTGACAACACAAAATATAACATTTCTTAGAGATTTCAGTCAATTCATACTACTAATGAGTGGTGAGAATCAAATGTAATGCAAAATGGAACTCTTTCTGATTTTCCTTTAAAGTGATGCTTTGGAAAAGCTTGTTGCCTTTTTAAGTATACTTTTGTTGTTGTTTTCACTTAAGGACAAATTATTGTTTACTTTCGGCTGACTAAAATGCATTTGAACATATCCATGAGGAAATGGGATTCTATGCACAAAATGGTTAGGAATGTACCTAACACAGAGACCACTATATCTCTAAACTGCTGCCTCTTTTTTCTTTTGATAACTCTGTTCTTTTTTTCAGAAGAATAAAAAGATACCACTTTTATAAAGATTATCTTTGTTGATAAAGCGTACAAATACGGTAGCATATTGAATGAATGAATGGAGAAAATAATTGATTGGCTTTAGAATTCAAGACTTGAGGCAACTATTCCACAAAGCACGGTGAGAATCACCTTGATTCTTCATCAGCACGTTCTGTTCTTAGGAATCAACCTTCCAGTGGAAACCCTGGTTATATTCCCAAAGAGAACAGTTTCACATTAGTGTCACTGCCAAGTCATGAAATGGGTCCAAAGTAAGTCTCCATGGTATTGTAGTTTTGACTTTGGACCAAACCAAAAAGCACCAATATTCAAATACAGAGCTCATGGTTCATTTAGGAAACAAGACACCATGACATTATTTAGTCAAAATGAAGAGTGTGCCAAATGATTTTTCTCCAACATAATTTTTTTTTGTTTTTGTGTTTGGCATGGTAAACATAATGAGGAATCACTCCTCACCTCTCTTGGAAATAGCTCTAACCTAAGAACTCTAATATTTAGTCCCACCCCACCACTAACTAGCTCTATGAATTTTCAGAACATACTGCATTTCTATGGAACTCAGACTCTCCATCTATAAAACGTGTGGTGTGTTTTTCAAATAGCACAGCATAATTCGTCAGTGGGCTATGAAATCTACATAGTGCATTGCAAACCGCATTTTTTTAAATAAAATTGAATAGAAGAGAAAATATATTTTACACTTAAGGATGAATACTGTTTGATGAAATTTATTTGTGCGTATATGAACTGGGCTGTAAAATAAAATGATTACTCATTGTATTATTGGATGAAAAAAGTTGGAAAGCCACTGGTCTAGACCTATGTTGTCCAATACAGTAGCCATTAACCACAGGCAGCTGTTTATATTTAAATTAATTAAAATTAAATACAACTAAAATTCAATTACTCAGTTGCAGTAGCCACATTTCAAGAACTCAAGAGCCACAGGTGGCTAGTGGCTACCATATTGGACAGTGCAGCTATAGAATAGTTTCATCATCACAGAAAGTTATATTGGACAGTCCTATCTTAACATATTTTGTATGGTTCTGTAGGAGGTGGAACTAGGGTAACTTGTTAGGAGGGATACTCCAAATTCTAGGAAGGGAAGATGGGTTCACTTGTCTCTCTCTTCAGAGAGTCTGTGTGTGAATTTCTAAATATATGAGCCAACAATTATAAAGTTCTGTACTTGGTCCTGTGAGGAATACAGGAGAAAATCCTCATAAATATTTACTAAATGTTAAGTGAACAAACTAAAACATCATAAAAGCATAATCTAGTTAAAGATATGAACCTTAGGTAAGTGAAAGAGCTAATAATAAAAAGTAATGTATAGGCAAGTGTTGATAATAACTGAGCATTGTCAAAATTCACAAAAAGGAGACAATGAGGGCTGAAGTCATCAAGGGAGATTTCAAGGAGGATATAGGATTTGAACTGGTCCTCAAATTATTGCTTGCATTTGGATTAGCAAAGGTAAGAGGGAGAATATTCCAGATGAGGGGAACACCATAAGTATGTATGTGTCAGACAGAAGGGTAAGTTCTGGAAATACTGAGAAATGAGATTAGAGAGATAGCTGGGACTGGAATATGGTGGTGAAAAGCCAGCCAGCAGAGTTCAAATCTTAGTAAAGCTGTTGACAGTTTTCAGAGTGCTTTCACATTATCCTCAAGACAGCTCCTTAAGATAGACAGGGCAAGTATCATTACTTCCATCTTAGAGCTGAGGAAAGAGTCTCAGAAAGGTTATATGACTTGTCCAGGGTCATATAGCTATTAAGTAGTATAACCAGGATCCAAACCGAGTTCATTTTATTCTCCATCCAGTATTCTTCCCACTATATGTTGCTGTTATGATAAAAGCAAGATTAGAGGCACTGGAGATAGGGAGATCAATAAGAAAGTTGTAATAATCCTGGCATGAAGTGTTTGTTGAAGGCCTGGCCTAAGATGTCAAGAAACCAGATGTGCTGGTTATGTAACCTACTATAAAACAAACTGACAATGCAGTACCCACTGTTTAAAAGGGGAAGTAAGAGTGGACAGCCTGAGGTTAGAACACTATAGTTATTTTTAACTGGAAGTGATCTAAACTACCTTAAAGGAATAAATATGAACAATATCATTCATATACAATATCCAGATCTTTCTATATAGCTGAAGGCTATGTTTTGGACATAGTTCCTAAGAAAATAATACTTTACACATTTATGCATTTTATGAACCATTTCTCTCTTGCTAGTGTTTCTTTCCTCTGCCAACTTCAATGTTCATTTCTCAGAACTAATTGGTCATATGATTTCTCACCTCATCTAGATTTCCAGTGAGAAAAGACTAGTGCCAAAAGGTCAAGGAGCTATAGACCTTGAAGATTTTCCTTAGTAAAACTAATTATCAGCTTAACAATTAATTAGCTTATAATAATGATTTACTGAGAAAATACTAACATTCACCATTGCCAGACTCTTAAAGAGTCTCTCTGCCCATGTCACGAAGCTGTTCAAAAACTTCCATGGGCTTCCAAGATTGCTCCAGCTGATAAGGATCAAATATAAATATGTCGGCCTAGCATTTAAGGCTCTCTCCAATGTGGCTACTTCCTGTATTTCTAGTTGTTCCCTACTGCTCATTACCCTTCTTAAAATCTACTCTTTTCAGCCAAAATAAACCACATGATATATCAGAAACTCTTTGCTCATTCATACCCTACTTGCACTTAAATCCTACCTCAAATGCAACTTTCTCTATGAGCCTTTCTTCCTCAATTTTCCCACCAAGAAGTATTTGCTCCTTCTTCTAAGACTCTATAGTCCTTTATTTACATCTCCTTTATGACACTGGGCACTTTCTACTTTAGATTATTGTTATTTGCAGCATGTCATCTGCCTGCTATTGGAACAAACTCCCATCTCAGTCCATGTAGTGTTCATCTCTGTATCTCTTATAGCTATAATCATAGTGCCTTGCAACAAGTTGCCCCTTAAGGTCCATCAAATATTATGGAACAAATGGGCACACTGACAAAAGTCTAAAAGCCAGTTTATATGTTCATCCAAACTTCAATTTAACAATCCTTTACGGAATGCCTACCATATGACTGACACCGTGTTGGGCCCTGGAGATAGCAACACATCTTAAGCAATTTCAAGTCTAATGAGAAGAGAGATGGAAGTTCATTTTGATACAGAATGGTCAGCGTCTACACAGGGGGCTAAGGGAGCACAGCAGATGGTCATCTAAACCAGTCTGATGTGCAGAGAAGGCTTTGGGAAGAAAGGTGATGGCAGGACTTAGTCTTAAAGGATGAGAATTAAGCAAATAGGACAGAGGAAGGATGTTCCAGGCAGAAGAAAAGCTTGTACCAAAACAACAAGGGTTGAAAGACTGTGGAATAGTGATGCCACATGGAGACTTCAAGGGTTGGGGCTGGAGAGGCAGGAAGGGCAAGGAGATGACAGCCTTGGTAAGTATTTTGGGCTTAACACAGGCTTCATGGAGCCCCCTAAAGGTTTCAGATGTATCCATGACTAAGATTAGATATTCCACTATTTTTGCATAACTGAAGTGGTACAACAAGTAATTGCCTGTGATATACATTCTAGGGTTTTTTGACACTCATTATTAAATAAATTTTGTTTTAAAACAACAAGAATGACCTGCAGCGACAATCTTTGTCAAGGAAGGGATTAAAGTGGGTCTCTGTCTTGTGGCATGCTCAATAGTAAAGTACAACAAGAGAAATTCTGAGTCCTTTCCACAAACAGTACTCTTTATTTGGAGTACTTTTCCAGTTTTCTCTTGTTTACAAACACCTCACCCGCCTCCCAGACCACAAGAATTTTCCCCATACTCTTTCAATATCACACTTCATTAGTAAATGTTGCCAGCAGACATATGATGTTTAAAAATTCCTTACCTTAGATGTAATGTAAAATTATACTGTCGGAGTTAAGTTTTGAGATTATATAAAATCATACACATACCTTCAGAACAAAAGGTGTATTCCAAGTTAATCCTAAGGGAAATTTCTGTAAAGTGAACTTGGTTTTCTGATGTTATTTTATGATCATGTGAGCCACACTTCCCAGGAAAAGGCAATTTGACCGCATCCAAGAAAGATACAACTTGCAATAAAATGGCTCTCATCCCTGCTTTGCACACTAAGTACCAGACATCAGGAAAATAAATATCAATCTACGCACAAGCATGAGACACCCAATCCAACAACCACAGCAAAAATGCTCTCTAATATCTGGCAGACAAAGAATCTTGGTCTGTTAAATAAAACACATTTTCTTCTCCAAGAGCAGCTCTTCATAAAGTGGGTTTTCTTTTAAGAAACTCAACTATCAGTTCTTTCATTAATACTAAGTTAAATTAGCCTAAGTTAAGTTATTCTAAATTAAAAATGTATTTTTATATATGGCAAAGGATGCAAGAATATACAATGGGGTAAAGACAGTCTCTTTAATAAATGGTGTTGGGAAAATTGGACAGATACATGCAAGATAAAAGAAACTGGACTACCTTCTATACCATATACAAGAATAGACTCAAAATAGATTAAAGACTTGAATGTAAGACCCAAAACCATAAAAATTCTAGAAGGAAACATAGGCAGTAAACTCTCTGATATCACTAACAGGAATTTCTTTTGGGATATATCTCCCTGGGTAAGGGAAACAAAAGAAAAAAGAAACAAATGGGACTACATCAAACTAAAAAGTTTTTTGTACAGCAAAGGAAACCATTATAAAACAAAAAGATAACCGACTGATTGGGAGAAGATATTCGCTAATGATATATCTGATAAGAGGTTAATATTCAAAATATATAAAGAACTCATAGAACTCAATGACAAACAAACAAAAAAACAATCTAATTAAAAAATGGGCAGAGGACCTGAACAGATACTTCTCCAAAGAGGAAATGCAGATGGCTAACAGACATATGAAAAGTTGCTAAAGGTCACTAATCATCAGAGAAATGCAAATTAAAACCACAATTAGATATCACCTCACACCTGTCAGAATAACTATCATCAATAAATCAAAGAACAAGTGTTGATGAAGACATGGAGAAAAGGAAACCCTCATATATTGTTAATGGGATTGCCAATTGGCACCGCTACTATGGAAAACAGTTTGGAAGTTCTCAAAAAATTAAAAATGGATATACCTTTTGACCTAGCAATTGCACTTTGGGTATTTATCCAAAGAAAACCAAAACGAAAATTCATAAAGAACTATGCACCCCAATATTCATGGCAGCACAATTTACAATAGCCAAGTTATGGAAGCAACCTAAATGCCCACAACAGACAATTGGATAAAGAAATTATGGTTCATGTATGCAATGGAATATTACTCAGCCATTAAAAAAATGAAGTCCTACTATTTGCAATGACATGGATGGGCCTAGAGGTTGTTATGCTGAGTGAAATAAGTCAGACAGAAAAAAATAAATACCATATGATTTCACTTACATGCAGAATCTAAGGAACAAAAAGAACAAACTAATCAAAAACAGACTCACAAATATAGAGGACAACCTGGTGACAGACAGAGGGGAGGGGGATTGAGGGACTGGGAGAATGAGGTGAATGATTAAAGAAGTACAAATTAGCAGTTGATAAATAGTCACGGGATAGGGAGCATGGCATAGAGAATGCAGTTAGCATTAATATATTGGCTAAGTGGAAAACCAGAGGAGAGACAGAACAATTAGGGGGATCATTTCATAAACCATATAAATGTCTAACCAATGTACTATGTACTTGAAACTAATAAAATTATTTTTAAAAGGATTCATATTTGACAAAAAGACCTTTGCATTATATCAAAATATTTCAAAATAAACATACATTTAAGTTTTGTTTGAAAAAAATGTATTTTTATTGTACCTACTCTGATTCCAATCCTAAGTTTATATCTAAGAAAAATAAATGCTATGTCCACCAAAAGATATGGTAAAAAATGTTTATAGCAGCATTATTTATAATATCCAAAACCCATAAACAACCCAATGTCTATCCATAGGGGTGCTATGGCCTGAATGTATCTTCCCAACATTGTTGCTGAAGCACTAATCTACAATGTAATGGTATTTGGAGGTGGGGGCTCTGGGAGGTAATTAGGTCATGAGGATGGAGCCCTCATGAATGGGATTAGAGGCCTAATAAGAGATACCAGATTGATGATCTCTTTCTATCATGTGAGGATACAGAAAGAAGGTGGTTATCTGAAACCAGGATAAGGGTCCTCACCAGATACCAAATCTCCCAGTGCAATAATCTTGAGTTTCCCAGCCTCCAGAAATGGGAGAAATACATGTTCGTTGCTTAATTCGCCTCATCTAAGAAATTTTGTCACAGAAGCTTGAACTGGCTTAAGATACAGGAATGTATAAATAAATTGTGGGGAATCATACATAGGAATGGTAAACAGTAACAACAACTACACAAAACTAAATACTACTATATACAAAACATGCACAAATCTCAAAGATATTATGTTGAAAAAAAGAAGACAGACACAAAATAGTACATACAGTATGATTCTATTTATATATCGTTTGAAATCAGGCAAAATTAATCTATGATGATAGTGGTCAGAATAGTTGTTACCCTTGAGAGGGAGTGTTGACTGGAAGGAGGCAAGAGGGAATCCTCAGGAGGGCCAGAAACATTTCTATATCTTTATTTGGGTGGAGGTTACACATATACAAAATTTCATTGAGCTGTACACTGAAGGTTTGTGTACTTTACTGTCTATAAGGAATACCTCAATTCAAGAAAAAAGAAAAAGATAAGTCTCCATACGGGGGATTTATTTCTAGTGCAGACTGGTAATAAGATCAAATTATGCTAACAACAAAATAATCTTTTGTTATCAAGAGTAGAGATATAGTTCTGAATTCATTCTACCTCCCTGTATGCACACACTTCAAACCCAAGTGAAGGTAGTTTGGGGCTTCAGATATTATTTGGATATAATACTAATTTATTGGATTTTTCAACTTATAGCATTCCAAAATGACATTTATTTTTATAGGTCTACTTTGATTGCAAATTCACAAATTTATTAATTTTTCTTTTCTACTATAACATCGGCTGGTCTCCATCAGAGAAATATTTTGAATTTGTTCCCCAAATCTTAGCATTGTACAAATAAAGCATAGTAGACTGAAGAGAACATGGCCTATGAACTTGAAGACCTGGGTTCTATTCCTGCTCTGCCTTTACTAACCAAGTCACCTTGGGTCAGTCTTTTAAGCTAAAATTCCCTTTCCTTTTCCATAAAATGGAGATAATACCATCTTCATAGGGCTATAGTAAGGATCATATGAAAGAATGGATGTGAAAGTGCTTTATAAACTTTAAAGAAGTGTTAATATTCCCAAAGCTAAGTGTATAATTAGAACTCGTGCCTGAGTGTAGCCAACAGAAAATGTACTTAAATTTCAAAGCTTGTACATCAGTTTCACATATCTTGCATTTCACCAGAGAGTCAGGATCAGCAAGTACACTCAAATTCTAACATCTCTGAAAAGTTTAAACAATTCCAATCATGCCAAAAATAGATGTGTACTGGGAAGTACAATTAATAACTGCCTTCCTTACTTTTCTCAGTTATGACATTGAGATATATCTCTAGTAATGTAATATCCATTATATTAAGTTCACATTTATAGAACTTTGAACTGCTTCTGTAACAATATTTTCCCCCTCTCCATTATGAATTTCACAATAATTGCCCTGAAGGCTGCTCCTATTTCTACCTTCTGCCATCCATCATGACAACTACAGCAAAATTTTAAAATACTCCTCACTCTGAACTCCTCATCAGAGCAATGAATACTTCTTGTCAGAAAGCCCCAATGGAAGGTGCCTTTTCTTGTGTTAACTTTCTGAAGTTCATTTCTCTGATGAGAGGAAGTGATAGAGACCAGAGTTGCCTCAAAATGCTTCCTGTCACCAACTATTCTTTTCAGCAGACCCAGCAGGAAATCTCTGATTGGAGAGCCATCCAGTGTGAGAGGAGCCTGACAAAAATAAAAATTAAGGTCATTTGGTTTCAAGGCCCCCGGTGCTTCCTGTTCCTAGAGATTTTGTTCTTAGTACCACAGCTAAGCTCTCTAAACTAGAACGAGCTGCAGATAAACAAAACAGACTAGAGAAGGTAAATCCATAACCTATCAAGATCCTTGAGAAACATTACCTTAAGGAATTAAGTCCCAGTTAAAAAGTCTTTGTTGAGCCTACTGAGATAGGGAATGGGGATGAATTTTACAAAAGTAGACTGACAGTAGCAAGAAAGACCAACTGACAGGAAAAGAGACAGGAAATCATAAAAAAACTAGTTCAGAGTTGCATGCACACACACACAGCCACACAAACACACACACACACACACACACACACAATCATGGTCCTTAATCAAAAAAGATTTAATTATGTCATAAATACTGTATAAGATATCAGAGGAGTAGACTGTTTTTTTCTTATATTTTGGGGGGGAGAATTCCACTCAGGATGATTAAAATGTTAAAAGTTCATAGTGTCTAAATAGAGAAATCGTGAGCCATTTGGAAAACCTAGTTATTAAAAATGCCTTATTCCAAGAAAGAGTCAGGCAACTGAGGTTTTTTACTCGATTGGTTAAGACAAGATGAATATTGGGTTGTACAGTAGACACAAGTGTTATAGGTCAGAAAAAGGAGATGAGTATGGGATAGCATAGTCAGAGAAGGGATCCTGGAGGAGGCGGAGTTCATGGTTGGTTTACTTTGAAGTCTCTCTCCATCCACAGACTGGTTCTGCCTTTCTTGATTGCTACCCTTAATCAGTCCTGCCAGGGCCCCAGGTTCAAAGTCACCAAAGGAGACTAGTCTGACGGGAAATGTAATTATAGTGAATAAAGAGAAAGAAGAGATGCAGACCCTGGCCCCATTCCATTGTACTATAAAGGAGCTAAGGCTTCAATGTCTGAATAAGAAGAGCCTTTCATATGGACAGCAATTGTGCCAAGCAGAAAGGAATTTGTGGGAACAATGAATGGTACCCATACATAGTTCTTCACTCTTAAAGCACTATAAAAGCAAGATTTTACAAAAAAAAATTGTACTTGATAGTCAACTTTGGATTAGTATACAGAAATATATCAATGGGAAACCACAAAATATTACTGAAAGAAATTAAAGATGACAAAAATAAATTGGAATACACCCGTGTATGTGCATTGAAAATTTTAATATTGTTAGGATGTCCATACTACTCAAAGTGATCTACAGATTCAATGTAATACCTTAAAATCTCAACGGCGCTTTTTTTGCAGAAATAAATTAATTCTAAAACACATAAGGAATCTCAAGGGACCACAAATTACCAAACAAATTTTGAAAAGAGAACAACAAAGTCGAAGGACTCACACTTCTTGATTTCAAAATATATTTCAATGCTACAGCTATTAAACAAGTGTAGTACTGGCCTAAAAAGAGACAAATAGCACAAATAAACAGAATGAAAAGACAAGACCACTCAATGGTAAGAGGACAGTCTTATTAACAAAATAGTGCTAAAAAAACTTGATATCCACATGTAAAATAATGAAGCTGGTCCGTTATCATACACTATATACAAAAATTAACTGAGACTGAATTAAAGACCCAAACATAACCTAAAACTATAGAATGCTTGGAAGAAAACATAGGAGAAAAACTTCTTTACATGACACCAAAAGGACAAGTAACATGTTTTCTTTAAGGGACCACTTATACAACTTCTGGTTCTAAGGAAAAATAAAATAGACACATTTTTTATTCTTCCCAATAGGTACAGGTAAAAACATTGGACATTATTATATGCATATACTATATATTTTATATATGTATATGTATAGACATATAGATATAGATATAGATATAGATATAGATATAGATATAGATATAGATATAGATACATAGATATCTTTGAAAGAGAGAAGACAGACTGGCTAGGAACCTCAAGACCCAAGTAATGACCTGGAAATGACTTCTCCGGGTTTTTGAGTAATACATCCTGGATCTGGTGATGAAGAAGACAGCAACCTAGAAATACCAATGGGTACAGACAAAAACAAGTCCCCCAAAAGCTCTAGCCAAAGGAATAGGAAAGGGGACCTAGCAAAAAAAATACTTTTATTAGACAATAACTCACATACTCTAACCAAGCACCAAGCACTACCCCACATGCTTGAAACAAATTTAAAAAATAGAAAGACTCAGCAAAGAAACAGAAGTTATAAAGGAAAAATAAAGAAATGCTCATTAGTACTGAAAAATCATAATAACCAAAATGAAAACCACACTAGACAGTATCAACAGTGAAATGAAGACAGTACAGGAAAGAATCAGTGAAACTGATGATAGAACAAGAGAAATTAAATAATCTAAATAACAGAGAGAAGAAACTAGAAGGAGAAGAGAAAATGTGTGGGGCTGAAGAGGTGTTAAACAAAATAATGTCTAATAAACCTCAAATGGCTCTACAAATAAAGTTCTTTAATAAAAAAATGGTTGAATAGTTCCCAAATTTGGCAAAACCCATAAACCTACATCTTCAAGATGCTGAGTAAACCTCAGACAGAATAAATACAAATAAATTCACATGAAGACACATAATAATCAAATTCCTAAAAACTAAAGAAAAAGAACAAATCTTGAAAGCAATGAGAGAGAACTGATAACTTACTTACGGGGGGAAAACAATTAGAAAGAGCAGATTTCTCATCAGAAACTATGGAATCCAAAAGAAATGGCACATTTTTCAAGTGCGAGAGGAAAAAACTGTCAACCAAAATTCTATACCCTGCAAACAAACAAACAAACAAACAAACAAACAAACAAAAAAGTCCTGGAAATCAAGACATTCTCAGATGAAGGAAAACTAAGAATTTGTTGCCATTGTAAAACACTAGCAGAGTAGATAAAAGCATGACCCAATGATATGCTGTCAAGAAGTAACTCAATTCATATCTCACTTATACATGAAATAAAAAAAAAACTCATAGGAACAGATATCAGACTGGTGGTTGCCAGAGGTAAGGGATGGGGGTGGGAGAATTGGATGAAGGTGGTCAAAAGGTACAAACTTCCAATATAGATAAAGAAATTCTGGGGAATGTAAAGTATAGCATGATGACTATAGTTAACAATACTGTATTATATATTTGAAAGTTGCTCAAAGAGCAGATCTTAAAAGTTCTCATCACAAGAGAAGAATGTGTAACTATGTGAGCTGATGGATGTCAACTAAATGTATTGTCATAATCATTTTCGTAATATATACATATATCGAATCCTTATGTTATATACCTTAAACTTATACAATGGTATATGTCAATTATATATCAATAAAATTGGAAAAAATAATTATATTTAAAAACAAGTAATATGATTCAAATATAACAATATAGGTAGATTGAAAATATAAGAGCGAAAAGAGATATACCAGGCAAACAATGATTTTAAAAAAGCAATAGTGTATATATTTATATCAGATAAATTAAACTTCAGAATAAAGAAAATTACTAGGGATAGAAGGAAATTGTTTAATGATAAAAGTTTCAATTCACCAAGAAGGCATAACAATCTTAAAAAGGTATGCACTAAAAAAAAGATTGCCTTAAATACATGAGCAAAAACTCAGAGAAATAAAAAGAGAAATGACATATCAACAATTGTAGTTGGAAAATTCAAAAATTCCCTTTCAGAAAGTGATAAACCTACTCGACAAAAAATAACTAAAGATATATAAGATCTAAATAAACATCATCAACCAACAGATTCTGACATAAATAGAACACCCTACCCAATAACAGCAAAATAAACATTTTTTAAAGCTCCCATGAAACATTTACCAAGATAGACGATATCCTGAGTCATTAAACAAATCTGAACTGATTTAAGTGAACTGGAATGGAACACAGTATTTCCTTGACCACAAAGGAATCAAACTAGAAACCAATAACAGAAAGTCTGAAAACACTTGGAAATTAAACACACCTCTAACTAATTAATTGGTCAAAGAGGAAGTCTCAAAGGAAGTAAAACAAATACATTGCACTGAATTAAAAGAAAAACACAACATCAAAATATGTGGCAAGCAAGCAAGATGACAGAATAGGAAACCCTAACCCTTGTTTTCCACCACAGAAACACTGATTTAACAGCAATATATGAACCAAAACAACTTTTAAGATTTCCAGAATCAAGTTAGGAAGTTACAGAACTCCAGTTGAGCAAAAAGCTCAGAACGGCTCCACTGGAACAAGTATGAAGAGCAATTTAACTTTACTTATATCAACCCTCCCTCAAGCTGGTATAGGTCAGTGGCGGGAGAGAATGTCCCAGCCCACAACTCCAGGGAGAAAGTGAAGAGTAGAGCATGCCTTCGACATTCTGGGTTTTTGGAGGGCTGCCTAACAAAATGGCGTCCATCTCAACTCACTCAGCACTGATGGAACTGCTATAGTTTGAATGCCTGGGGACCACTAAAAACAAAGAAAAGCAGAGTACATCTTACCAGGGATCACATGGCTCAGTGCAGTCAGAAGAAGGTGCACCACTTGAGGCTTCTCCCTCAAGAGAGAAGATGAGTGGAATGTGCATCCACCATTCTGGCTTTTCAGAGGGTTGCCCAAGGGACCATTATTCATGTTTCCTGAATTGGGGCACTAACAGGGAGCTTGCATGCATTGGATATCTACTGGCCACTGAAAACAAAAGAGAGTGGGGTGGCTTGCTGCTGTAGAACCAGAGAACATACAGTGGCACAAACACCAATGGGAGCAAGAGATTACAAGCTCCTGAAGGAGAAACTGGCAAGTCTCTCTAATTGAGAAATTGGATGCATAGGCCTAAAGAGGTTGCGTCCTGCCCAAAAGGTTTCAGAAACCCCAGAATATCTAGCTAACAGAAAAGCAACTCATGACAAGAAAACCCCTATAACAGAGTAGGATAACACATTCAAAGCACTGAAAGGAAAAACCATCAACCTAGAATACTATATTCAGCAAAATTATACTTCAAAAATAAAGGAGAAATAGACTTTCCAAGATAAACAGAAGCTGAGGCAGTTCATTGTCACTAGATCCATCCATGAGAAGACACTATACAGAAACACGAAAGCATATGAAAGTATAAAGCTCACTGGTAAAGGTAAATATATAGACAAATACAGAACACCGAATCCTGTGACAGTGGTGTGTAAATCATTTTAATTCTGGTATCAAGTTAAAAGACAAAAGTATAAAAGTGACCATAACTATAAAAATGTATTCATAGATGCATAATATAAAAAGGTGTAATATATGACGTCAGGAATGTAAGATGTGGTGGAGTGGGGGTAGAAGTAAAAGTATAGTGTATCTGTATGTAATTGAAGTTATCAGTTTAAATAGATGATTATAATTATAATGTTTGATACAATCCCCATGGTAATCACAAAGAAAATATGTATAGAAGATACACAAAAGAAAATCAGAAAGAAATCAAATCATGTCACTAAAAACAAATAAACAAATAAATCAATGAAAGAAAGGAAGGCAACCAGGGAGGAAAAGAGAAATAAGAGGTACAAGATAGAAAACAATTAACAAAATGACAATAGTAGGACCTTCCCAATCAATGATTACTTGAAATGAAAATGGATTAAATTCCCCAATCAAAAGACATAGAGTAGCTGATAGATAAAAACTCATTTCCCAGCTATATGCTGTCTACAAGAGATTCACTTTAGGTTTAAGGGAAAACATAAGCTAAAAGTGAAAGGATGGAAAAAATATTCCATCCAAAATGTAACCAAAATAGAGTAGGGGTGGCTATAATTATATCAGAGAAAACTAAGTCAAAACTGTCAAAAAAAAAAAGACAAAGAAAGCATTTATATCATAGTAAAAGGGTTGGTTCACCAGGTTACAACAATTATAAATATAAAGCACTCAACATCAGAGGACTCAGATATATGAAACAAACACTGCCAAACTGAAGGGAGATATAGACAGCAACACAATAATAATAGGGGATTTTGACACTTCACTTTCAGTAAGGTATAAAATATTTAGACAGACTAACAAGGATACAAAAGGTGTGAGCAACACTACAGATCAAATGAGTCTAACAGACATAAATAAAACATTCCACCCAACAGCGACAGAATACATTCTTCCCAAGTGCACACAGAACATTCTCTAGGAGAAACCGCATGTTAAGTCACAAAACAATTCTTAACAAATTTTAAAAGACTGAGGTCACACCAACTATATTTTCCTGACACAATGGAATGAAACTAGAACTTAATGGTAGAAGAAAACCTGGAAAATTCACGAGTATATGAAAATTAAAAAAAAACACTCTTGAATAACCAATTAGTCAGAGAAGTCAAAAGGAAATTTAGTAACTATCTTGAGACAAAGGAAAATGAAAGCACGACATGCCAAAACTTATAGAATTGAAGCAATAGCAGTATGAGGAGGAAAGTTCATAGTGATAAATGGTTTCATCAAAAAAAGAGCAAGAGCTCAAAAGCCACGGGTCTCCAGACGATAGTCGGGTTGACCTGGGGAAAGCAGTGGCTGGTGCACTGGGCAGGGATGGGCAGCCTGGCAACATAGCTCATGCCAGTAGGAGGAGGGGTGTACACCAGCCATGAGCTGGTAACACGGCCCGACCCCTGTTCCAAGAACATTTGATATACCTCAGTGAGCCCTGAGGTGCCTTTGCACAAGCTCATCGACCTGAGCTTTCCTCAGCCACAGCACATCCAGCACTGTGTCTTCTACACACCACACCAATGGGTGCATACAGATGACCATGAAGCACCTGCACATTCACACCCCGCTGCTGGACAGTGAAAGAAATGATGTCTTACACTGAAATTTTACACAAAGCTAGATTTTGTTACATTCTTCCAATTTTGTGAATTTGCAATGAGCCTGAATTTTGGGGAATATATGCCAAATGGATCATTAAATAAACTCCGACATAGGAAAACTGAATATCCTGATGTTGCCTTCCATTGAGATTCTGCATCCTTCATGAGATTGCAGTGGGCATAAATTACCTGCCCAATATGAATTCTCCTCTACTTCATTATGACTTGAAGACTCAAAATATCTTATTGGATAATGGATTTCATGTTAAGATTGCAGATTTTGGTTTATCAAAATGGCACATGATGTCCCTGTCAAAATCACTAAGTAGTAAATCTGCACCAGAAGGAGGGACGATTATCTATACACCACCTGAAAACTATGAATGTGGACAAAAATCAAGAGTCAGTGTTAAGCATGGTATATATAGCTATGCAGTTATCACATAGGAAGTCTCATCCAGAAAACAGCCTTTTGAGGAAGTCACCAATCCTTTGCAGATTATGTACAGTGTGTCACAAGGACATTGACTTGACACTTGTGAAGAAAGATTGTCACGATATACCTCAGTGAGCACTGATCTCTCTCACAGAAGGCGGATGGACACAAAATCTAGATGAAAAGCTGTCCTTAAAATGTTTAATAAAACTTGAACCAGTCCCCAAGAACACTTGAAGAGATAACTTTACTTGATGTTATACAACTAAAGAAAACAAAGTTACAGAGCACTTCAAGTACTATTCATATATCTGACAAGAAGAAAACAGAGTAATCTCTGAATGTGTCTCTAAATCATGGTAGATTCTCTCAGCTCCATAAAAGCAGTGGTTCTCCTGGAATCTCAAGGTCCCTGTCAGCTCCTCAAGACAATTTTTTATCCAGAAAACTCAGGACTTCTCTATGCTGCACCACTATCCAGTAAATCACAGTTGGGATGGCAATGTGTCTGCGGCTCAGAGGATGCGATTCTGTGACCACTAGACGGGCCCATGCTCTTCAGCAATAATAAATCTACTCTTGGCTGAGGGAAATTCAGAGCAATCACAGCCTGGTGTGGCCCAACAGTGTATTCAGAGTAAAAGGACATTGTGAGATAGATGACAGAAGCCTGCCTTAACCAGTTGCTAGATGCCCTTCTGTCCAGGGACTTGATCACAAAGGAGGCTATGAATTAATTACCACCAAATCCACAAGGACTGCAAAAGTCAGACAATTACTGGACACCACCGACATTCAAGGAGAAGAATTTGCCAAATTCATATCACAAAAGTTGAAAGACAACGAGCAAATGGGTCTTCAGCCTTACCCAGAAATACTGACAGTTTTTGAATCATTATCTTAAATTTCTTTTAAAATAAAAGCTTATAGGTAACACTTTTTCAAGAAGAAAAATCAGTTTATTAAAAGGTATTTTGTATTTCTGTTGCCTTAATTATACATTTTTTAAATAAAATCCATGTAAGTATTAGAAGCTTTAATGAAGTCTCTTCTTCAGGTAAACATTAGTATCCCTCCATGAAATTACAGTATTTTTTTCTGAATTAATATAGTTGAAAGTTTGCATTTTGCTGCATAGTTCAATTTTTTTTGTCTCTTTGGTTAATTGAAATTATTTTTAAATGTAATAATTATATGCTTCTTGTACATAGCAATGTCTTCAGGTGCCATGCATTTCTCCTGGAAGCCATTTTCACTTTCACTTACTTTATGGATTATTTATTACTTATCTAAAATGTGGTTTGACTTTTGAATTGTACCCTTTTTTATACTTAAATCAGAGATAGTACAGCATTCTTTCTCCACAGTTCAGGTTTATACCCTCTCCAAAAGGTTGTTCATTAAACTCTGTTATTCAGAAAAAAAGAAGAAAGCTCTAAAATAAATAATCTAACATTGTACCTCAAGGAACTGGAAAAAGGAAAACAAACTAGGTCCAAAGTTAGAAGAAAGAATGAAATAATTAAGATTAAAGCAGAAACAAACAAAATACAGAACAGAAAAACAATAGAAAAAATTAATACTAACAGTTGTTACTTTTTAAAATACCAACAAAATTGGTAAAGCTTTAGCTACATTAACTAAAAGAAGAGAATATTCTGATAAAGAAAATCATAAATTAAAGGAGATATCATAACTGATGCCACAGAAATTAAAAGAATTATGAAAGACTGCTATGAACAATTATATGCCAACAAATTAGATAACCTAGAAGAAATAAACTCCTAGAAATATACAACTTACCAAGACTGAATCATAAAGGATCAGAAAATCTGAACAGAAGTGTAACTACTAAGGAGATTGAATCAGTATCAAAAACCTCCCAAAAAAGAAAAGCCCAGAACCAGATGAATTCATTTGTAAATTATGTCAAACATTTAAAGAATTAACTTCTTTTAAAGAATTAATTTTAAATCCATTCTTTAAGCTAATACTTAATTTAAAGAATTAACCTTATTCTTTTTGAAAATGTTTTGAAAGCAAATCCTTCTCAAACTCCTCCAAAACACTGAAAGGGAGAAAGAATTTTAAACTCATTTTGTGAGGCCATCACTACCCTGATATCAAAGCCAGAAGAAGACACTATAAGAAAAGAAAACTGTAGGCAAATATCCCTGATGTATATAGATGCAAAAATCTTTAACAAAATACTAGCAAACCAAATTCAACCGCACATTAAAATTATCATACAACATGACCAAGTGGGATTTATCCCTGGGATGCAATGATGACTCTACATATGTATATCAATCAATGTGATACACTACATTAACAGAATGAAGGCAGAGAATCACATGATCATCTCAATAGATGCAGAAAAAGCATTTGACAAAGTTCAACCTTTTCATGTTGAAAAGTTGAGCATTCTAAGTTCAACAAATTAAGAATAAAAGGAAATTACCTCAACATAATAAAAGCCATATACAAAAAAGTGCACAGATAACATACTCAATGGTGAAAAACTGAAAGATTTCCTCTAAGATCAAGAACAAGACAAGGATTCCCACTCTCTCTACTAGCATAGTAGGGATGTCCTAACGAGAACAATTTTGCAAGAAAAAGAAATAAAAGGTATTCAAATCAAAGAGTAAGAAGTAAAATTATCTCTGTATATGACATGACCTTATATGTAGAAAAACCCTAAAATTCCATAAAAATTTTCAGAACTATTAAATGCATTCAGTATATACTCTAAATATTAAGTCTTTACAGGATACAAAATTAACATATAAATATTGTTTATGTTTCTATATGCTAATAACATACTCTCTGAAAAGGAAATTTAGAAAACAATTCCATTTAAAATAGCATCAAAAAAGAATAAAATATTTATGAATAAATTTAACCAAGGAGGCAAAGGACTTATACACTGAAAATTACAAAACATTGATGAAAAGAATTTAAAGGCACAAATAAATGGAAAGACTATGTGTTCATGGATTGGAAGACAATATTGTTCAAATATGCACACCTTCCAAATAAATCCATACCTTCAATGTGATCCCTATTAAATTCTCAATGGAATTTTTTACAGAAATAGAAAAGAAAAAACAATCCTAAAAGTCATATGGAACTATAAAGGACCCCAAATAGCCAAAAGAATCTCAAGAAAGAAGAACAAAGTTAGAGACCTCACACTTTTTAATTTCGAAATATATTACAAAGTTACAGTAATCAAAACAGTATGGTACTGGCAATATAGAAAGACGTATAGATCAGTGGAATAGAATAGAGTACCCAGAAATAAACCCAAATATATATGGTCACAACAAGGGTGCCAGGAGCACACAATGGAGAAGGGACAGTGTCTTCAACAAATAGTACTGGGCAAACTGGATATTTACATGGAAAAGAATGAAATTAAATCTTTATCTTATGCTACACATAAAAATCAACTAAAAATTAAAGACTTTAACATAAGATCTAAAACTATATGCCTAGAAGAAAACATAGGAGAAAAGCTTCACATAGGCCTTAGCACTGACTTTTTGGATATACCAAAAGAGCAGGCAATTAATGAAAAAACAGACAAGAAGGACTATATCCAATTAAAAGCTCATGCACAGCAAAGGAAACAACAGAATCAAAAGGTAACCTATGGGAAAGAAGAAAATTGGCAAACTATATATCTGATAAGGGGTTAATACCGAAAATATATAAAGAACTGCTACAACTCAAAAACAACAGCAACAACAACACAAAACAAATAACTGTTTTAAAATAGGCAAAGAATTTGAATAGATATTTTTCCAAAAGAAGACATGCAAATGGCAACAGATATATGAGAATATGTTCAACATCACTAATCATCAGGGGAATATAAATCAAAACCACAAGAAGGTATCATCTCACACTTGTTAGTATGGCCATTATAAAAAAAATAGAAAATAACAAGTGTTGACGAGAATGTGGGTAAACTGGAAGTCTTGAGCACTGTTGGTGGGAATGAACTAATGGTGCAGCCACTATGGAAAACAGTATGGCAATTCCTTAAAAAAATAAAAATAGAACTACCATATGATCCAGCAATTCCACTTCTGGGTATTTATCCAAAAGAATTGAAACTGGGATCTTGAAGAGATATTTGCACTCCCATGTTCATTGCAACACTATTCACAATAGCCAACAGGTAGAAATAACCTGTGTACTAGTGGATAAATGGATAAAGAAAGTGTGGCATATACATATAATAGAATATCAGTCTGCCACATAAAAAGGAAATCCTGTCATATGCTACAACATGGATGAACCTTAAATACATAAGGCTAAGTGAAATAAAACAGTCAGAGAAGATCCAATATTGTATCATTCCACTTACACAAGATATCTAAAGTAGTCAAACTCATAGAAACGGAAAGTGGAATGATGGTTGCTAAAAGCTGGGGGGAGGGGGAAATGGGGACTTGTTCAACGGGTATAGAATTTCAGTCATGAAAGATCAAAAAATTCTAGGGATTTGCTATACAACATGTGCCTATAGTTAACAATACTGTAATGTACAGTTAAAATTTAGTTGAGAGTAGTTCTCATATTATGTATTTTTACCATAAAAAATATGTGGCATGCAGCTAAACTACCATTGAGTGGGAAATTTATAGCACTAAATGCTTACTTTAGAAAAGAAGAAAAGTATCAAATTAAAAAAAAATCCTACCTTAAGAAACTAGAAAACAGAAGCAAAATAAACCCAAAGCAAGTCGAAGGAAGGAAATAATAAAGATAAGAGCAGAAATCAATGAGATGAAAACTGAGAAACGATAGAGAAAATCAATGAAATACAGAGCTGGTTCTTTGAAAATATCAACAAAATAGACAAAACTCTAGCAAGACTGACAAAAAGAAAAAAAAAAGAGAAGACCCAAATTATTAACATAAGAATGAGACAGGAAATCTCTCTAGAGACTCTGGAGACACCAAAAGGATAATAAAAGAATAGTATAAACAAATCTACACCTAAATTTTACAATTTAGATAAATTGGATCGATTCCTTGAAAAACACAAACACAAATTCACCCAATATGAAATAGATAATTTGAGTAGTTCCAATAACTACTAAGGACATTTAATCTGTACTTTAAAAATTTCCAGAAAAAAAAATCTCCAGGCCCAGATGGTTATACTGGCAAATTCTACCAACCACTTAAAGGAGAATCAATAACATTATGTAATCTCTTCAAGAAAATAAAAGAGGAGAGATTACTTCCCAATTCTTATTATAAGACCAAAATTTCACTGATACCAAAATCAGAAAAGACAGTACCAAAAAATTAAATAACAAGCCAATATCATTCATAAATACACAAAAATCCTTAACAACATATTAACATTGCAACATTAGAATTCGGCAATATATAAACGAATTTATACACTATGACCATATGGATTTATTCCAGATATGCGAGACTGGTTCAATACTTGCAAATCAATCAGGGCAACCTAGAATATTAACAGGCCAAGAAAAATCACATGGTCACATTAATCAATACAGAAAAAGCTGTTTGACAAAATTCACCACTCATTCATGATGAGTGGGCAATTGCTTCAACTTGAAAAAGAATATCTACCCCCCAGAAATGACAACAGTTAACACCACACTTAATGCTGAAAGACTGCTTCCCCCCTAAGACCGGAAACAAGACAAGGGTTCAGCTCTCATCATGACTATTCAACACAGTACTAGAAGTCCTAGCCAGAACAATAAGGGAAGAAAAAGAAATAAAAAGCATATAGAGTAAAAAGGAAGAAATAGCACTGCCCCTATTTGTTGATAGTCTACAAAGAAAATTCCAAGAAATCGACCAGAACTTCCTAAAACTTAGTCAGTAAATTTAGCAACATTTCAGGGTGCAAATCATCGTACAAAAATCAAAAATCAATTGTATTACTATATACTAGCAATGAACACATGGAAATCTAAATTTAAAAAAATACCATTCACAGTCACTCAAAAATTGAAATTCTAACAAAAAAGTACATTATTTGTATGTTGAAAACTACACAACACTGAATATGACGAAATGCTAATAGAAAAAAATAAAAGACGTTCTAAATAAACGAAGAGATACCCTGTTCATGGATTGGAAGACTCAACATAATAAAGATGTCAGTTCTCCCCAAACTGATACACAGTTCTAATACAACTCCTTTCGACATTCTAGCTATTTTTTTAGATATAGGCAAGCTTATTCTAAATGTATAGGGAAAGGCAAAGAAATAAACAATATTAAAAAAATAATAATAAAGTACGAGGAATCATCCTACCTGATTGTTAAACTTATTGTAGAGCTATAGTAATCATGATTGTGGTGTGGCAGAGGGACAAACACATAGATGAATCAAAACAGAGAACCGAGAAATAGGCCTATACAAATAAAGCATACTTGTTTTTTTTACTACAGTATGAAAACAATTCAATGGAGCTGCAGCAATTGTATATCCATAGTTATCAAATTAATTTCAACCTAAACCTCACACTATATACAAAAATTACTCCAAAATGGATCATGGACCTGAATGTAAAATGTAACTATAAAATTTTGAGAAGAAAATATCAGAGAAAACCTTTAAGACCTAGATTTTGGTGAAGATTTGTTAGACATAACAAAAGCACAATCCATAAAAGAAAAAAAAATCAATGAATTGGACATCATCAAAATTAAACATTCTTGTTCTGTGAAAAATCCTATTAATAAGATAAAAAGACAAGCCATTGACTGGTACATAATATTTGCAAACTACATATATGACAAAGAACTTGTATCTAGAATAAAGAATTCTCAAAATTCAACAGTAAAAAAAAAAAGCAGTTAGAAAATGGGCTAAGGACAAGAAGAGACATTTCACTGAAGAAGATAGAGGAATGGCAAATAAATACATGAAAAGATGGTGACCATCATTAGCCATTAGAGAAATAAAAATAATATTATCATAAGCTATCACTACACACCTATCAGAATGGCTAAAATAAAAATCAATCACAATGACAATGCTGGCAAGGATGCAGAGAAACTGGATCTTTCATACATTGCCAATGGAAATGTAAAATGGTACAGCCAATTTAGAAAAATAATCTGTCAGCATTTATAAAAACTAAACATACACTTACCATATGATCCAGCAATTCCTTTCCTGGACATTTATCTCAGAGAAATGAAAATTTACAGCTGTAAAAAACACCTATACTCAAATGTTCATAATAGTTTTAGTTATAATAGCCCCGAACTGGAAATAACCAAAATGTCCCTCAATAGGTGAATGGTTAAACAAATTGTAGTATATCCACAGCATGGAACACTTCACATCAATTTTAAAAAGTCTACTGATATACATATCAATTTGGATGAATCTCAAGGTCATTATGCTAAGTGATGAAAAATTGGAGAATGTCATATATCTTGTGATTCCATTTATTTAAAATTTTCAAAACGACGAAATTATAAAGAAGCAGAACAAATTAGTATTTGTCAAGGGTTATAGATGGTGGGGTAAGTGGTGGGTGTGACTATAAAATAGTTCTAGTGATGAACTATTTCTCTATCTTGATTGTGATGAGGATTACATAAATCTATACATGTGATAAAATAACATAGAGGTATACACACATAATTCCAATGACAATTTCCTGGTTTTCTATCATATTATTTATAATTAAGTGAAATATAATGATTGGGGTAAATCAGATGAAGAGTATATGGAGTTTTTCTGTACTATTTTTGCAACTTCTTGTGAGTTTTTTATCATTCATAATAAAAAATTAAAAACCACTTATAAAGCAAATAGGTCAAAAACAAGAGCATGGAAGCTAAAACCTAAGGAGTAAGTAAATAACATGTTTTATTATAGCCTATAACAATGTCAGTTTTATTCAGGGATAGCTTTTAAATGAGGAAGGTTTATATAGGCTAGTGATATACAATATCAAGGACATTTATCTGTAGGATAAAAACATGTGCTTAAAGAAATATTAGAGTCACTGATTAAAACATCTCATGTTAAACCAGGCAACTGGCAATTGTGAAGTGCTTGCAAAAAGCCACATAAACAAATTACATCTGCAAACAATGAAAAATCAAATGCAAAGGGTCTTTGGGCTGATTGTTCAAACTTTATCTAGTAATTGGTAGGAATAGAAAAGTTTCATTCTGGATAACCCAGAACCTGTTCCTGTGACTGCCATATAGTTAATTGATTTGCATACACCCTGTGTGGGGTGTCCTCAATTTTGTTTCACTGTAGAATATATTCATTTCTAGTTGTGCTATGGAAAGAATATTTGCATTGGGTTAAATATTTAGTTATAATTATAAAGGAACAAATGGGGAGAAATTGCCTTTCTCTGCACATCCAAAATGATAACCACTAGCCATATGAAGCTATTTAAATTTAAAATTATTAAAATTAAATACAATGAAAAATTTAGTTCCTAGACACATTTCAGTTGCTCAGTGTGCCTAGCAGCTACCATATTAGAACAGTATAGATATAGAACTTTTCCATCACCACACAAATTCTATTGGACAGCATCGTTCTAATACATGAAAAACATGTAATTTCCCCATAATCATAGAATTACAGTTGAAAGAGCTCTGACAGGAATTCGTATTGCAGTATCTGAGGTTTGCGTTTACACATAATTTGTCAACAATGAACAGTATGTTATAGTAGTTAAATGCTGGGGCTTTGGGGCAAAATAGTCCTGCATTTCCATCTTAGCTCTAACTTTTACTAAATTGTGTGACCTTAGGCATGTTACTTCACTTCTCTGTACCCTGTATTCTCATTTTTAAAAAGGTTGGGATTGGGAGATAATAGTACCTACCTCATAGGGTTATTATGAAGGATTAAATGAGATAAGCCCAACATCTGACACATGTGATCTATAAATATTACCCATTCTTAGAATTATTCTTTAAGTCTAGAAGATGAACTTAACTTGTTCTAAGACCTAGAATCTAGGTGACCAGTAGAATAGGCAATAGGGAACATTCAATCTTATGAGCAGCAAAGGAGTCAGTCTTTAACAGGGCTGCCCTTTGACTCTCCAAAGATAAACAGCAACTGTGCTGTTCCTCCATAACTTGGGGCCAGAGACAAAAGAGATGTGACCTTCTACCTTAGCAATCTATTTGTCTTGCAGCTTTCAAAAAGTCAAGGGGTACCTCACCCTTGGCCTTAAGGGACTCAGAATTAGAAGTTAACTGCCATGTCATAACGAATAAAATAAAAGCACAATACACTGTCTATAAAAGAAGATTACCCAAACAAGTCGCTCAGTAGGAGAGGGACTTGTAGTTGTCTTTCCAGCTGTTTCTAGCAATCAAATCCAATTCCTTGATATAATATTATGGTGAAATATCACTATAGCCAATCCTTTGTAAATACCACACGACAGGCCTGTTGTACCTCTGTAATCAACTGGATAAATATTTATTAAACATCTATTACATACAGGACACATTTGTTCTACACTAATCATCAGCGAACTACATCTAGCAAGCTGAATTAAGTACACTTTTTGTTTTTTGAATGGTAAGCAAGGTAGGAATGACTTTCACATTTTGAAACTTGGAAGAGTTGCCCTCAACCACTATTATCAAACACTGAATGGCACTGGAAATTAGCTTTTGCTACAGACTTGATAATGTTTTTTAACTAATTTAACCTAAAATTACAAGGCAAAACAGCACTTATATGTGAAATTTATACTGTAGGAAAGTCATTTCAACAACTAACATTGTCTGACTCACAAGTGAAGACATGCTTTATACATTTCCCACGTTGTCATAAGTCAAAGCAACAAAACCACAATAAGGTTTCACTTCACATCCACTAAAATGAATATAATAAAAAAGACAGACGTTAACAAGTATTAGTAGAGATGTGGAGAAATTCAAACCCTCATACATTGCTGGGGAAATACTACAGTTACTTTGGTAAGAACTCTGGCAATTCCTCACAGAGTTAAATAGAGAGCTACAACGTGGCCCAGCAATTCTGCTCCTAGATATGTACCAAGAGAAATGAAACATGTCTGCACAGAAACTTGTACATGAATGTTTACGGCAGCATTATTCGTAATAAATAAAAGGTGGAAACCACCCAAATCCCCATCAACTGATGAATGGATAAATAAAATGAGGGTATAGCCATACAATGGAATAGTTTTCAGCAATAAAAAGGAATGAAGTACTGATACATACTAAAATTTGGATAAACTTCAAAAATAATATGTTAAGTGAAAGGAGCCACACACAAAACACCACATATTGTACCATTCTATTTACATGAAAGCCCAGGAAATGAAAATCCGGAGAGACAGAAAATAGACTGGTGGTTGCCTAGGACGGGGAATGGCAATGGGGAGTGACTGAAAATGAGCATGAGGTTTCATTTTAGAGTGATGGAAATGTTTTAAATAAGACTGTGATGACGGTAACACAATTATAAAATATACGAATAACCATTACATTGCACACTTATAGAAAGTGTACAACACCAAAAGTATGGTCCATAAAAAATAAATGATAAATTGGACCCCATCAAAATGAAAACCTTTTGCACTTCAAAAAACACCATTAAGAAAATGAAAAGACCAGCAACAGACTGGGAGAAAATATCCACATATCATGTATCTGATAGGGACTGGGATATAGAATACATAAATAATTCTTACAACTCAATAAAAAGAGAATAAAGAATAACTCAACTTAAAAATAGAAAAATATATATGTACAGACACTGCACTGAAGAAGATATATGAATGGGTAATAAAAACACAAATAGATGCTCATAACCATTAGTCATTAAGGAAATATAAATTATAACCACAATGAGATATCATTTCACACACATTTAGAATGGCTATAATAAAAAGACAGATGATAACAAAAGTTGGTGAGGATGTGGAAAACCAGACACCTGCATACATTGCTGGTAGTAGTGCAAAATAGTTCTGATACTTTGGAAAAGAGTTTCGCAGTTTCTTTAAAAGTTAAACGTATATTTGCCATATGATTCAGTAATTCCAGCATGGGGCATATATCAAAGAGAAATGAAAACGTATGTCCTCGTGAAGACCTGCACATGAATGTTCTTAGCAGCATTATTCACAATAGCAAAAATTGGAAACAACCTACATGTCTAACAACTAGTGAGTAGACAGACAAAATATTATATCCATAAAACGGAATACTATTTGGCAATAAAAAGTAATGAAGTACTAATACATGCTACAACATGGATGAATCTCAAAAATACTACACTAAGTAAAAGAAGCCAGGCATAAAAGACCACATATTGTCTAATTTCATTTAGGTAAAATGTCCAGAATAGGTAAATTTGTAGACAGAAAGTAGATTAGTGGTTACCTGGGGCTGAGAGTGAGAACGAGATTAACTATAAATGAGCATGAGGGATCTTACTGAGGAAGTGAAAATGGTCTAAAACTGATTATGTTGAAGGCTGAACCACTCAGTAAAGTTACTAAAAATAATTTAATCAAACACTCCAAATGAGTGAGTTTTATAATATGTAAAATATATCTCAATAAAGCTGTAAAATAGGAAAAGAACAGTATGGGAAACTGGGTGATGGGTACATAGGAACTCTACACTAGCTTTGTGACTTTTCTACAAATCTAAAACTATTCTGAGATAAAAAATGTATTTAAATAAAAATTAACAAGAATATGTTTGTAGATTGATATCAGAATTTGGCAGTCCCTATCTACGTGAAATACATTTAAAAAGATGAAACAGGTAAAATATCATTACGGACCAGCATTAACAGATGTACATTTGGAACAATTTGATGATAGGGAACACTGTGAGCCCCAATTAACAAAATGTTAACCCCCAAAAAAAGAATTCTATTATTCACACTAGTACCCCTGTATTACAAAAAGTACTCTATTATTATATTTTGAATTTCATCAATAAACATTTGTTGAAATTTGTTTTCCCTCTTGTTACATAAGTACCTACAAATTATCTTGAATTTTGCTTTTTGGCCCACAAGCCTAAAATATTTACTAACTGGCTGTTCACAGAAAGTTTTCCAAGCCCTGTTCTACACCATAACAAGATAAATATAACATAATCAGTCTCTTTCTTGAATGTATTCTTATCATTACCTAGTTTCGGCATACTGCTCTTATGGATGTACCCTATAAAGGATAAGCTTTGCATCTCTTTTGCTATGGCACTATTTTGGATTTCCATAAATAGAAACACTATTAGCTTAATAATTCTAGAAAAGCCTCGATGTCATCGTCATTATCACGATATTAAAGGATCAATACTATACCACAGTATCAACATGACACTCATCAAGTTGTGATGTCACCAGGCCACGGACTCACCGAGATCTCTTAGGTATCAAGTGGTTCCTATGGCATCACACTATGCCTTTGGCATCACCCTAGCACATCACCTTACTATAGTGTCATATGTTATCACTGCTGTGACAAAATTCTGTCCTGATTCCTCTCTGTCGAGATGTCAGAATAATTAACCCCTACGTCTTTTTACTCCTGTGGCGGCGGCGGGGGTGGGGGTAGCCACAGCCACCAGTACGAGCTCAGGAGGTAGTACTCAGCTCCTTCTGTTGTCCCTTCCGCCTGCCACTGCAGGTCAGGGCCCTCATGGGACAAGACCTTTAGGCACCCCTAACTCTCTTGCCATGACTCTGCACCCATTTCGCGTGGCCGACTCAATACCCCACGGCGAACATCCACCCCAGTTCCACACGAAGCCGCTCCCAGTACCTGACTCCATTCTCCAGCTGTCATCCTGGGCCAATTCCACCGGCCACTTGACTACGGTGGCCGAGAGGGTTCCTGGGACTTGTAGTTTCGCGCTGCTATAGGCCGAGTCGGTGAGAGCAGCAAAGGCGCCTCTTGGCCGGGAACTAAGCTCGAACTGCAACTCCCAGAGGCGCCCTGCAAAGGAACGGGGAAAATCGATGATTGGTGGAGTTCTATCGGCATTTTTGATTGGCAGTCGGAGCCGGGAACGCGAGGCTGTCCATGGTCTTACTTCACCGAGATCCTGGGAAAGCGAAATGGAGGGGTGTGTGTCTAACCTTACGGTCTGCAATCTGGCCTACAGCGGGAATCTGGAGGAATTGAAGGAGAAGATCCTGGCCGATAAATCTTTGGCTACTAGAACTGACCAGGTAAAGTAGCGCTGGGGCCTCTGCAGGCGGTGGCAGTGACTTAGCCCAACCCGCCTGCCTCGCGCGGCCCAGGCTGAGGCCGGTTCTCCGCCCTCACCGCCCCATCCTCTCCCTGGGTCACTTCAGGACTCCGAACCGGGCTACTGGAGCTAGCTTGGCAAACCTCAATTTTTTTTTTTGGCCCAGTACTTAGATCGCTGAATTTTGGATATTTTTGGACGTGTGTTGCATTTCTCAGAAATGCCCAATCTTTGAGATACCACTAAGGAGGAAAGCTTTTTAGTTTGTTTGTTTGTTTTTTGAATAGATGTCTTTACTTTTACAAATAATTTGATTCAGTAAAACAGATTGAATCAAATGTGCCAGGCAGTTTGCCAGGAGTTGGGGACAGTTGAGTGGAAGAAGCAAACATTAATAAAGTAATCCCAAATCGCATGTCTGATTACAAGTTGTGCTAAAAACTCGGGAGAAAAGTTTACTTGATGCTTTCAGGACATATAATGGGAGGACCTGCTTTCATCTTTAAAAAGCCAAATGTTGTAATTGAAAAGGCTTTGCAAGGGAGGTTAGACCTTGAAGAATGAGTGTGATTTCCTTGAAGAGTAAATGGGCATTCTAGGCAGAGGCGGAACGAAGGCGAATGGACTTTGGGGAAGTGTTTCTGCCCTCTTGCTCAAAGGACCCTCATACTTTCACCCTGACTTTCTAGAAAGATTCACGGTGCCCTTACTAAGTCAGCAAGAATTTATAGATTGCCTCTTATTTGACAGGCACTGTGCTAAGCACTAGTGAAACAGTGTCACGTACTGAGAAATCTATTTTGCGTCTTTGGGAAAAGAGTTAGACAGCAGGAGACCTTTTTCCTGGAACTTTCTTTTATTGCTCAACCTGCAAATGGCTTTATCGTTGCCTAGTTTTTCTTCATTATGGTCTGTCAATATTTGATACTTTAACTTGATTTAGTAATATTAAATTAAAATTAAATACTTCTAACCATTCTTCATCTAGTCGGTAGAATAAAAAGGGGGAAGCTATTCACGATCAAGAAACTTAGAAACATAACCAAATGCAATTTATAGACCTTGTATGGATCCTAATTGAAACAAGCCAACTACAAAAAGACATTTGGGGGACAATTGGGGAAATTTGAACACAGACTGGTTATTAGATGTTATAAAGGAATTAATGTTCATTTTTTTAATTATTTTTATTTGTTTTTTTTTAGTGTTACTGTTAATTTTAATAGGGGTAAATATGGTCTCAAAGCTATGTTGGAAAGAATCCTTATTTTTTAGATATTGAAATATTTAGAGATGAAAAATCATGATATTTAGAATTTATTTTAAAACCCTGCAAAGAAAAAATTCGACAAAGCAAATATGGCAAAATATTTATTAAATCTAGGTGATAGGCATATGGATTTCTATTATATCTCCTCTATGTGTGTTTGAAAATTTTTGTAATAAAGGTCAAAACACCATTTTATTTTACATATGTCTGAGAAATACAGCAATCACTGAAAAAAAGGGGTTCCCTTGGAGAAATACGACTAAACTCTAGCTTGTTTTTTCAATGTAATATTGTTGCTCTCTAATTCTGTGTGTGATTTTTTAAATGGATATATAGATAATCTCAACTAGTTTTATTAACATTTCTTCCCCATAAGATGTATTTGTTTTTTCTAGAGCATCTAGAAATTTCAGAGTCAGAAAGACAGGGATTTGTGTACCTACTTCGCCATTTACTAGCTGTGTGACCTTGGAGAAGTTGCTTACCCTGAGGAGTCTTAGTTTCCTCATCTGTAATGAGGGATAATAGCCACTGTATAGAATTGTGGGAATTAAATCATATTCATGTAAAACTCCAAGCACAGTGCTTGACATAAAAGTATATGAATAATGCAATAGCAAACAGCCAAAGCTCTATTTCTGCCAAAACAATGAAATTAGTTTCTTATTCTGTTGCTTTCATGGCTGTATTTTACTCAGAATTATTTACATTCATCTGTGTATTTTCCCCATGTTAGTAAAACCTTGGCCTCTCTTTTACTAGTAATAATATGGTTTAAGGTTACCTACCTGAGGATCCAGTGCTCTCCATTTCTTATTTCCAAACTACAGGTTTGTAGCCCTCAGTATTACTTTTTTCTGCTTTCTTGCCTTAGTTCTTCTACTTCTCTTCAAGAATATTGACCTGATTGTTTCTCTCCCATGTAGGACAGCAGAACCGCATTGCATTGGGCATGCTCAGCCGGACATACAGAAATTGTTGAATTCTTACTGCAGCTTGGAGTGCCAGTGAATGATAAAGATGATGTAAGTACTAGGCAGAGTTGATAAATTTCCAGTTATCTTTAGAGTCCAGACTAGTGTTTACCAAAGCCTGAGTATTAAGCTCACAAACAAAATTATAACCTTTATGGCTAAGAAGTTACAGTATGGCCCTGGCGACCAAGCACAGGACTAGTGGTTGCATTACTTTAAAATATCAGTTTTGCCATTCGTACCCTGCATTTTAAGGTAAACATACAGATCAAAGCTTATTATGATGACCTCTGTGACTAGGCTGAATGCTACCCCAAGCAGTACGATGAATAAACTGTTTCCTTAGAAGGTCTCTAAGAGACTACAGACCCTTCTTATTATGTTGGAAATATTTTGGTGAATATTGCCTGAATAATGAAAGCCTAGATATATATTTTTGTTATTTATCGTAATGGTATCGGTTATATTAGGATAAGACTTGTAAAGAATAAGGATGAAAACTTTTTTGCAGGCAAAGATTCCTTTTCAAGGATGATCACTGAAATGATATTTATAATAGCAAAGACATAAAAAAACAATGTAAGAACAGTTGGATGCAGTAGTATATCCATATGATAAAATAATATGCAACCAATAAAGTTATTGAATTCCAAAGAATGACATAGGAAAATTCTCACAACAAAATGGTAAGTAGAAATGGTGGCAAATACAACTCGTAGAACTTTATATCCTATGATCCCAATTTGAAAACACATTAGAATTAGAATTATGTATCATTATCTGTGTTATGGTATTATGGGTGGTTTTTCTTTTCTTTTGTATACATCTGCTTTCCAAATTTTCTGCAGTGCTTAATGAGGAGAAAAGAACGAATGCTCTCTGTAAACCCTGGCTAAATGTTAGCATTAATCCCTATGCCTTTCTCTCCTGGTTTTTGTACTGCCGACATCTTTTACAGGCAGGTTGGTCTCCTCTTCATATTGCTGCTTCTGCTGGCCGGGATGAGATTGTAAAAGCCCTTCTGGGAAGAGGTGCTCAAGTGAATGCTGTCAATCAAAATGGCTGTACTCCCCTACATTATGCAGCTTCCAAAAACAGACATGAGGTAGAGTTTTATTCCTAGGCAACTTCTTTTGAGTTCTAAACCTATATGCAAACACAAATATATCTCTGCTTTGTTTTCTTCTCTGTTTTTCCAGATCGCTGTCATGTTACTGGAAGGTGGGGCTAATCCAGATGCTAAGGACCATTACGAGGCTACAGCAATGCACCGAGCAGCAGCCAAGGGTAACTTGAAGATGATTCATATCCTTCTGTACTACAAAGCATCCACAAACATCCAAGACACTGAGGGTAACACACCTCTGTAAGTGACAAGTAGCAGTCATTTGTATTCTACCTGACATTAGCCTTCTTGCACTAATTCTTACACATCATTCTTTTTTTATTCTGCTAATAAACATAATACATGTTTATAGCAAAAACATTTGAAAGTACACAAAAACATAAAGATAAAAATTAAAAATGCAGTCCACGGCCATGCCACCCTGAACATGCTCAATCTCATCTGATCTCAGAAGCTAAGCAGGGTCGGGTCTGGTTAGTACTTGGATGGGAGACCACCTAGGAAGACCAGGTGCTGTAGGCATTAAAAAAAAATTAAAAATGTTTATCATCTTGCCACTCGGAAATAACCAGTGTTAACATTTTTATGTATTTCCTTCCAGCTCTCAGTCTTTTGTATGCAACTACATATTTTACATTTTTTGGTAAAATTTGGATCATACTGTGTGTGTAGTTTTATATCTTATTCTGTTCATCTCATAATATATCATGAGCATTTTCCAATGTTACTAAATATATTTTAAACATTTTGGAATGGTTGTATAATTCCATTTTATGGATGTTCCACAATTTAATCATTCCTATATTATTGTATAGTTAATTTTTTTTTTAGTTTTCCACTATTATAAATAATGCTACATTGACCAACTTTGTACAAAAAGTTTTGGCCAAATTCCTGATTATGCCTTAGTTTAGACTTCTAGAACTAGAATTGCTGGGTCAACCAATACACACATTTTAGACTATTGGTATATATTGCCGAATTGCTTACAGAGGAGTTACATCATTGTACCCTCCCAACAGCAGTTGCAAGTGCCTATTACCCTCTCATCAACACTGAAAATATCCTTTCATTGTATGAAAAATGGTATTTTATAGTTTTAATTAACTTTATTATCAGTGAAGTTAAACATTTTTTAATGCCTATGACTACATTTCTTAATTGTAACTTTTTGTGTCCTTTTCTGTTTCCTTTTGAGGAAACAATTTATTTTACTTATTTTTTAAGTACCCTTGACTTGACATAGTAAAAATATTAATCTTTAGTTATGGTAGTAGAAAATGTTTCCTCAGTGTGTCTTTTCATGTTGTTCGTGATATTTTAAAATAAGTTTTCAACTTCTATATAGTCAAACCTGTTCATCTTCCTTCATGACTAGAAAGTCTTTCCTCACCCTGAAATTAGTTGAATATTCACCTATTATTTTATTGTAGCATGGGCTTTATTTGAGAGTTATTGTTATTGTTTTTCATTTAACTCAGATCCATTTAGAATTGAATTATGTGTGTGGCCTGAAGCCATCTTCCACCTTGATGTTTTCTCTTCTTTATGGAATGGTGACATTTTTTTAACCAGAAATTCTGTGAGTCTTCTTTTTAGTTCAAAGTGAGATTCAGCCTTTTCTTATTTGACTTTAAACCAACTTTTTAAAAATATTGTTTTCTTAACTCTTCGTTTTAAAAATCTTTTCTGTAGTTCTGTATGACTTCATTTAGAAAGACTGGCATATTCTTGCTCTTTTCTCCAGAGCAAGAAAGGCAAGGTAGCCTGGAGAAATCTAAGTAGGCAGCATAGATAGGGTTCTGGGAAGAGCTTAGAAGTTACAAACTCTATTTTAAATACTACTTACATTAAGTAACTGAGAGAAGTTACTTAACCCTCCTGAGTCTTGATTTCCTCATCTATAATGTAACGATAATAATTCCTTCCTCAGTAGATTGTTGTGAGGTTTAAATAAAATAACATGTGAAGTGTCTAATACCCTGCCTGACAGACTAAGTGCCTAACAAGGATCCTTCCTTCCGTTGCTGCTCAGCCATATCATCATAGGCAAGGACTTTAAACTATGTCACAATTTCAACTGTAAAATGATAATAATAGCTTGCTAACTTACAAGGTGCATATAAGGATCAAATGATATAAACTATTTTAAACTGATTTTCCCAAAATGTAAACCATACAAATTCCTACTAGTAGATTCTGAATTGGGGCATTTCTAAATTCTAACCCTGAATGATTACATGTGTTTGGTGTTAATTACTTTAAATCTCAATAAAATAAAATTATTTATTAGACTGGCATTTAGATCTCTTTTTCTATTGCAGTAGAACCAGAGTTATGATTTATGATCTAGTATTATAAAGCTATTTCACTGAATTTTAACTTACAAACACTCTTCCCCACACAAATTGATTTTCCTTTTCTAATAAATAACTTCCCAATATTATACGACCTAATAATATGCATTTTAGAGTACCAATCAGGAAACCCTAGCCATTACAGAGAATTAGTATTGATTTATTGGTCTTTGTGGTCCTCGATTTCAGACACTTAGCCTGTGACGAGGAGAGAGTAGAAGAAGCAAAACTGCTGGTGTCCCAAGGAGCAAGTATTTACATTGAAAATAAAGAAGAAAAGACACCGCTGCAAGTGGCCAAAGGTGGTCTGAGTTTAACACTCAAGAGAATGGTGGAAGGTTAAGCAACTTGGATTTATTCTTTGTATGTTTTGTGGTTGTCCCCAGTGTCCTATAAACTAATGTACTTACGCACGAGATATCATCTATGAATAATGAAGTTTTTTCACCTTCAAAGTCTTATAAATATTTTGAATATTGTTCTTGCTGAGGTATTCGTTCTAAGCTTACAGTTTGCTTTCCAGGCATTGAATAACTGTTGAGATTGTTTTACTGTGTTGCATATTATTCCATATTTGAATTTTGGTTAATAATTCT
The DNA here is from genome assembly GCF_014176215.1 of Rousettus aegyptiacus. Classification (NCBI taxonomy): domain Eukaryota; kingdom Metazoa; phylum Chordata; class Mammalia; order Chiroptera; family Pteropodidae; genus Rousettus; species Rousettus aegyptiacus. The sequence goes on along the minus strand of NW_023416312.1, from coordinate 64,269,006 downwards.
ATGGCTGTTATGAGTCTCCAGCACCTCATCCCCACACCTTCTGTCTCCCTCTGAGGCAGAACAACCCCAATATCAGGCCAGTTGTCCTGCCAAATGTTGTTAGGTAGATTCTAGAATATTCCTTCTGTACAGTTGAAACACATCCTAACTCATTTTTCAAGTTCACCAAGAGGCCTGTACCAAATATTTCTGTTTTTTCAACAGTACATTTATTTTTGTTACAAGGAATACTTACATATTTTAGAGGACCAAATTTTCAGTTGGAGGGCCTGCTATCCAAGTTGGTCATTCATAAACACTAAAATAATAAAAAAAAATGATAGCCTATGTATCTTATTAATGAGCTGTTTCCCTCCATGAAATGTACTGTTTTTAAAAAGAAGTTTTAAAGTACCTATATTAAGTCATCCTGTAAAAGGAATGTCATGCTTGTTAACATGCAATGTAACAATGTATTTTGATCTGTATTTCAGAAACTGAAAACAAATTGTTGAATCTCCTAATTTTTCTTTCAAATCAGTCAAACTCCCACTTAAGCCTTAAAGTCCTTCCTTCAAAAGACATTTTTCAGTTTCTAGTAACTCTGACGTCAATAAAATTAGTGAGGCTTGACCTGCAGCTAAAATCTTTAAAATAGTAATCTTCTGAATTGCTAATTAAATGTAGAATAAAAGGAAATTAATAAGTATAAACTTGATCTCAATTTAAGGAAATATCCTAAATGATTGCTAGTCATAAAATCCAATGACCTCCAAGTGACTCTTCGAATTAGTTTTTTAATTTGAATTTTATGCTGCAAATGTTGCTTAAAGTAAGTGAGCCCACAAACTTTCTTTAATTTTGGGTCAGAGGCTTAATAACCAGTAGCTAAAATGAGTATTGTCAACAAACTGGTGTTAATATGCAAACCCTTTTTACATAAATATTTTGAGTGGTGATCCTTACAAATATTAATCAGGGAAGTGGCCTCTTAATGGAACTAAACTTTGTTTATTGAATATCAGGGATAGAATTGATAATAGGGGAAATAATTTCTTTCCATTTTTTAGCATGATTAAAGTTGTCTGAGGTAATAAACTTTCTGATGTAAAAAGAAAATTCATCCTATTTCTTTAATAATACAAATGGTCCCAAACCTCCAGTAATTTGTAGGCTGTTGGCATTTTAAATCAAGTGACTTGTTAACAATATTTAAATCACTTATTTGTATAAACTAAGAATACTAATCGCCTCGGATATGGATCAGATTGTTACCTGTTCCCTATAGGGAAAGCTGATTGAGTTGAAGCTGGTACAAGGCCAGCAAGTTTTAAAGTTTCTTCCAAAATAAACTTAAGGAAGATGACAGTTTTAATTGTAAAGCTTAACTGAGAATGTAAGATGGAAGAAATAGGTAAATGAAGCAGTGAAAAAAAATTACATTCTTAAGTATCACAATCTCAGTGAGGTTCTATGAGATTCAAGATAAATCTGCATTTTACTTCATAACCTTGACTTAACTACATAACCCCAGTGTTCTGATTTACCATACCAACTATAATGAATTAATTACACGGATTTTACTGCTGCTTTCTGTTTCCATAGCCTGTTACACTACCAAGCCCCCAAGTCACCTGTCAGCAAGTTTGATAAAGTGTGAGAACTCTTTACTTTGGAATGGGCGGCTCCAGCCTCACGGTTCTATTGATTACCTGAAATTAAATGTGGAAATCTGTATGTATATTTTTCCAGGAAGAGGCTTGTGTAGCTTTTGTCAGATTCTCAAAGGTATCTGTGACTCCCCAAAAGGTTAAGAATCCCTGGTCAAGAATATAAAGACTACTGATTCAATTGTCAAGAGACATGGGTTCTACAATGGCATAGTTCTACCACACTGTAACTTTTAAGAAGGCAGAAATCATCTTCATTTTACAGATGAGAAAATACCCAGAAGCTAGGGAAACAACCAACACTGAAACCTAGCTTTCCTATGCCTTGATGCATTTTCTTTTTGCCTCTACTCAAAAACAGTGAACCAAATGGCAGGTATTGTAGCATTTTGATAATAGCCTGTTATTTGCAATACTCCCCCTGCCCCCAACCCTGTGCTTTTCTTTACATTGGTGGGGTTTTTTTTTTCCTTGTGTTTCTTGTCCTTTGTGGGGAGAGGGGGTGGTTTCCTGGAACGTTCATTATCATCTCTGAATTCTTCGTTTGTTTTTTAAACCAAAGCTTCAAAAACAAGTGGTATTATTGAGCCTTTATTGATTGGTTAGAACCTTTTCTGAGATCTGTTTTCCAGCAGAGACATTGCAAAATAACCTTTTATTACTAAAACTTGGGTTTGTTTCATTGAAATTAATAGTTTGGTGCAGTCGAAAGCACATTACACTGGGAATTGAAGAATTTGGGGTTTAGTTTTGACTTTGTATAATCTCAGGCAGAATATTTTACCTCTCCACTCAGGGATTCTCTGGGAATTGGATGGGTATATATTAGGAATGGCCCAGCTATTCAAATTACATTTAGCCCTTCCTGTCTCCCCCACCACGAATGTGATTCCGAATTATCTCCACTTCCACCCCATCATTGTCAGGAGTGAGCCCTTGTGTGTGTTATCGCCCTCAGCTGCACTGAGACTAGAATAGGTTGAGTACCCTTGGTCTTGAAACTCCCTTCCAGCTCTTCTATCTCTTCTTACTGAAAGCTCATCAAACATGAGTTATACATAGGCCAGTGTAAGAGCTGCAAATATTAACTTAGCATACAATATTGGAGAGAAGGGGAGGTCACTTGGTACTCAAGGCCACAGGAGATATCGATATGCATGATTTCTTAGCCTTTGGTCAAAAATTACTATGGCTTAGTCCCTTTTCATCATAGATCACTGTAATTTGGAATCTCTCTCCAGTGCAGCACAGGGAAGGGAAGTCCAGTCTTCCTTTCAGTCAATAGACTACTGTTATAAACATGCAAGAATTTGTCATAGTAAAGCCAACTCTGCTCACCATTGTATTGTCAGCCATAGTACCTGGTTTATAGTAGCGATTCAATAAAGGGGTGGCTGAATAAACAGATGATTTGGGAAAAATAAGGACCTATGGCCAAAAACTGTTCTGTTGAATTTGGCATAGCCTAGTTGCTAAATGCAAAAACAAACTAGGGAAAACATGGCAGAGTGAGAGATGTCCCCAGATCTCTCCCCTTGAAACAACAATAAGCTGAACATCTAAAACTGAACAAAATACACCCAAACTGCATATCAGCACATCTGAGCATGGGATCTGCGCATAAGACCTACCACAGGTCAGAACCCCAGGTGTCAGGGAGTGGACTGGGACAAATAAAGAAGCTGCCTCTGGCAGCCTCTGGAGCTCCTTGCAGGAGGAGGGGGAGAGGTGAAGGTGCAGCGACTTCACTGATCAGCCTGTGTGGAAGTGTCGGGACTTTTCTACGCAGCCTGCAGCAGGGCACAGTCATTGGGGCAGAAAGCAGAGAGGCAGAACTGGACAGCAGAGAAACGACAATTGATTTTTATTGTCCTAGTTGCAAAACCGAGGTTGAGCCACAGCCACAAACTCCCAGCCCAGAGGGCCCCTTCCCGCATACTCTCTGAGACTTTTCACCAGGGGAATCTGAGTAAACACTACCAAAACTTGCTAACACTGACAGGGACTGAAACAGAGTAGCAAGTGTGATTAAAATCTACAAGAAAAGACGTTAGGCTCTTTATAAAGCAGGATACAAAAGGCTTAGATGCCACCTACTTGAAACCAAAAGAAAAGCACCTTCCTTGCAGCAGGCTAAAGAGAGACCTTTATATAATAAATCTTTCTGGATAAACAACATAATACACTTCCACTAATGCCCAGGCAGAGAAATAGTCCATTAAACACCATGAACAACCAAGGTGACAAGGCATCTCAGAAAGAAAGAGAAAAATCTCCAGAAAATAAACTTATAGACATAGAAATATGCAACTTAGTGACAGAGAATTCAGGATAGTACTTCTGAAAAAACTAGATGAGAGATAAAACAACTCAAATCGACATTTCAGAAATTGCAAAAACAAACAAAAAAACAGCTAGATGACCAGAACAAGGAGATTGAAACCCGCAAAAAGAACCAAATGGAACTAATGGAGATTTAAAAAAATGCAAAAGTTGAAAAATGAAATAGCAAGCTTGGGAAATAGAGTCGACCAAATGGAGGAAAGAATCAGTGATATCAAAGACAGAAATATAGAAATAAATCAGAAAGGAAGAGAGAAACACAGAAGAATGAAAAATAATGAAAGAGAAATACAAGAACTAGCTGATACCATCAGGAGAGGAAACAAGAATAATGGGCATTACCTAAGGTGAGGAAAAGAAGCAAGGACTAGACAGCATTTTCAGACAAATAGTGAATGAGAATTTCCCAAATCTAAGGAATGAACTGGAACTTGAAATTCAAGAAGTCAACAGAACACCCAATTATCTCAACTGAAAAAAAAGGCCTTCAGCAAGACACATTGTATTAAAGTTATCAAAAATCAATAACAAAGACAGAATTCTCGGGGCAGCCAGGGAGAAGAAAATGGTAACATACAAATTAAAACCCATTAGATTATTATCAGACTTCTCAGCACAGACCTTACAAGCCAGAAAGGAATGGAATCAGATATTTAAACTATTAAACGAAAGGACCTACCAGCCTAGAATAATGTATCCAGCTAAGCTCTCCTTTAGATATGAAGTAGAAATTAAGACCTTTTCAGACACACAAAAATTTAGGGAATTCTCCACTACAAGGTCTGAACTACCGGCAATTCTGAAAGGGGTTAGCTCACCTAAAACAAAATGACAACAACAAAAAATACATAATTAGGAGTAAAGTGACTATCAAGCAAATAGAAGCAGAGGAATGCAATCTTTGCAAGAACAGGGCATTATAAGCTTAAGTAATAATAAGAGAATTGCTATAACAAGGTAGTAATGAACATTCGGCACACATAGAAACAAATTGAGACAACGATGACTGAAAAGGGGAGGATTCGAAGCTCCAAATTTGCAAAGGGGAAGGAGATAAGGCATACACACAGAAGAAAATGGACAACTGTTTATATATAACTATCTTTTTCATATTTGTAATGGTAACCACACACCATAGAGTCAGAACTGAAGTATATAACATAAGAGAAGAAGAATCAGAGGCAAAACCCACAAAAGCCAACCAAAATAGTAGGGGAACTAAATACCCCACTGTCGGATATGGACAGATCATCCAAACAGAAAATCAATAAGGAAATAACATCCTTAAATAGCACTTTAGACCAACTGGACATAATTGACATTTACAGAGCCTTCCATCCCAAAACAGCTGCTTATATGTTCTTCTCTAGTGCACATGGAACATTCCCAAGAATTGACCACATATTGGGACACAGAAATAACCTCAACAAATATAAAAGGGTTGAAATATACCAACTATATTCTCTGATCATAATGCTTTGAAACTAGAATCAACTGCAAAAAGAAATCAGGAAGAACCACAAATACATGGAGATTAAACAACATGCTATTGAAGAATAACTGAGTCAGAGAAGAAATAAAAAGAGAGATCAAGAGATACATAGAAATGAATGATAATGATAGTACATCAAATCAAAACTTTTGGGACAATGCAAACGCAGTCATAAGAGGAAAGTTCATATCATTACAAACCAAGAATGAGCCCAAATAAACAACCTAACGCTTCATGTTAAAAAAACTAGAAAAGGAAGAACAAATGAAGCCTAAAGTCAGCAGAAGGAAAGAAATAGTCAAAATTAGAGCAGAAATAAATGAAATTGCAAACCAAAAAAAAAAAAAAAAAAGAAAGAAAGAAAGAAAAAGAAAAAAGAAATGCAACAAAGAGCATGTTCTTTGAGAAGGCTAATAAAATTGACAAACCCCTGGCTAGATTCACTAAAGAAAAAGGAAAAAGGACACAAATACACAAAATCAGGGATGAAAGAGGGAAAATTATGACAGACACTGCAGAAATACAAAGGATCATACAAGAACACTGTGAAAGAGTATATAATGCCAAATTTAAAATGAAGAAGAAATGGACCAGTACTTAGAAAAATACAACCTTCTTAGACTGAATCAAGAAGATCTGAAAAATCTAAATAGACTAATCAGCAGTATGGAAATTGAAACAATCTTTAAAAACCTACCAAAAAGTAAAAGTTCAGGACCAGATGGTTTCACCAGTGAATTCTACCAAACATTCAGATTTAATACCTATTCTCCTCAAACTCTTTCAAATAATTGAAAAGGAGGCAAAACTTTCCAACTCATTTTATGAGGCCAATATTACCCTGATACCAAAACCTTGTAATAATAACACAGAGAAAAAGAAAACTACAGACCAATATCTCTCATGAACACAGATGCAAAAATCCTAAATAAGATACTAGTGAACCAAATACAGCAACATATTCAAAAGATTATGCACCACGATTAAATGGGCTTCATCCCAGGGGTACAGGGATGGTTCAACAAATCGATTAATGTGATACAATACATAAACGAATTAAAAAATAATCATATGATCATATTGATAGATGCAGAAAAAGCCTTTGACAAGATACGGCATCCATTTACGATGAAAACACTTAACAAAATCAGTATAGAAGGAAAGCATGTTAACATAATAAAGGCCATATATGACAAACCCTCAGCCAACTTTACACTTAATGGTGAAATACTAAAAACCTTCCCTCTAAGATCAGGAACAAAGTGAGGCTGTCCACTATCGCCACTCTTATTCAATATAACATTGGAGGTCCTAGCGAGTGCAATCAGACAAGAGAAAGATGTAAAAGACATCCAAAAAGGAAATAAAGAAGTCAAACTGTCACTATTTGCTGATGACATGATTCTCTATGTAGAAAACCGTAAAGACTCTACAAGAACACTACTAGAAACAATAAGCAAATGCAGTAAAGTCTCTGGATACAAAATCAATGTTCAAAAATCCATAACATTCAACAATAATGAAGTATCAGAAAAAGAAGTGGAAAAATAATTCCTTTTGCAATTGCAACAAAAAGAATAAAATACCTAGGAATAAATTTAACAAATATGTGAAGGACTGATACAATGAAAACTACAAGACCTTATTAAAAGAAATTAAAGAAGACACAAAGAAATGGAAAGATATTCTGTGTTCTTGGATTGGTAGAATCAACATAGTTAAAATGACCATCTTACCTAAAGCATTATATAGATTTGATGCAGATTTGTATGGAAGCACAAAAGACCCCAAATTGCCAAAGCCATCCTGAGAAAAAAGAATGAGGCTGGAGGCATCACTCTGCCTGACTTCAAATTGTACTACAGAGCAACAATAATCAAAACGGTATGGTATTGGCAGGAAAATAGACACATGGACCAGTGGAACAGAATCAAAAGTCTAGAAGTAAATCCATATTTATACGGGCAAATAATTTTCGACCAAAAAAACCCCAAAAACATACAGTGGAGAAAGGAAAGCCTCTTCAATAAATGGTGCTGGAAAAATTGGAAGGCCACGTGTAAAAGAATGAAATTAGATTGTTGTCTATCACCACACGCCGAAATTAATTCAAAATGGATTAAGGACCTGAATATAAGATCTGAAACAATAAAATACATAGAGAAAAACATAGGAACTAAACTCAAAGACCTTGGACTTAAAGAGAATTTTATGAATTTGACCTGAAAGGCAAGGGACATAAAAGCAAAAATAAATGAATTGGTCTACATCAAACTATAAAGCTTCTGCTCAGCAAAAGAAATTGCCAACAAGGTAAAGAGACCACCATCTGGGTGGGGAAATATATTTGCAAGCAATGCCTCTGATAAGGGCCTAATATACAAAATATACAAAGAACTCATATGACTCAGTAACACCCACAACGAAAAATAAATGATCTAATCAATAAATGGGCAGAGGACCTGAACAGACAATTATCTGTAGATGACATACAAATGGCCTACAAACATATGAAAATCTGCTCAACATCACTAGCTATTAGGGAAATGCAAATCAAAACCACAAGGAGATACCATCTCACACCTGTTAGAATAGCTATAATGAACAAAAAAGTAATAAATGTTGGAGAGGATGTAGAGAAAAAGGAACCCTCATACACTGCTGGTGGGACTGCAAATTGGTACAGCCACTATGGAAAACAGTATGGAGGTTCCTCAAAAAACTAAGAATTGCTCTACCATATGATCCAGCAATCCTACTACTGGGTATTTACCCCAAAGACTTGAAAACCCATACCCAAAAAGATATTTGCACATTGATGTTCCAGGGTGTTGGTGGAATCGCACAAAGGGGTATAGGAAACATTTTTGAGTGATAGAAATGCTCTAGATTGTTGTGGTTTTGTGTGTGTATACATCTTTCAAAACTCATCAATTTGTACACTTGAAATAGGTGCAGTTTATTGTATATGAAGTAAATGCCAATAAAGATGGTTATAAAAGATTTACCTTAGGATCATTAAAATAAGATTTTATTGAATGAATATTATTTATTGAACCTTAAAATAAGATTTAAAATTTGATTGATTACACAAATGAAACATTCTACCTGTAAATTTCTTCAAGGTGGGATGTAGGTGAAATGTGATCAATGGAAGAGTTTTTTAATAGGTGAAGAAGAGGTGATATCAGTGCATTTTAGTTAATATTTGACATTTATACAAGAATGATATCTCTTTTTTAATGTGGAATACCCCAACAGTAAAACAAATTAATTAGTTCAGATTATCTAAAATTGATCTTAAGTGTTTAGAGAGTTTCCTAGTCTGGCCCTTCCAAAGCGGATAGCATGAGACACAGTGATAACAAAATAGCTTATGCAAAGCCAAATTGTATATCACCTGTGATATCAACATTTTGTATTCACTGAATAAAAATTGTATTTGGAATCGTTTACCTGTACATTATTGCGCATTGAAAATTGGATTAAAATGTTGCTATATTCAGATATCGAATAGCAGGGTGGTTCCTTAGGAAATCCAATATGATAAATGAAGTATTAATTTTAAGATCTAGCTTTAAATGCTATGCATCAATCAATATGTATCCTTTACGTAATCTCCTCCAGAATCTTTTAGAATTTTTTTTTCCAATCTATGAGACAATGCTAGTGAATTCTTTTCTTAGTAGCCAATATGGAAATAGGAAGCCCTGAACTAATCCTAGAAATAATATTGAATCCAATTAACGCCACCTTGTCATGTGTGCACATGGAATGTAACAAAGAGTAGCTAAAAATAAAGAAATATATTTTTCCAAAATACTACACAGGTGTTGTGAGAATTCTTTCAACTGAGTTAAAAATCACTTGCCTTATTAGTTATGCTTACATGTTAGTGCAATTGTAAGTACTCTATACTGGTAATGCGGGAACCCTTGCATTGATTTGTTTATTTTGGATTGATGGTAGGAGATCCTTATTAGACTAGGGTTGTTCAGAATGGAGCGAGGTTAGGTCAACTGAATTCTAAATGCCAGTAATGGGTTCCTTAGTGATGATGAACACTGTGCTTAGGCTACCAGCCTATGGCTTATTCACTTGTTTTTCGTCACCACACAAGGGCTCAGCTACAATCCCAGGCTCTGGCTCTGGCTCAGGCTCCAGCTCCATCTCTGGCTCCAACTTGGGTTCTGGATCCAGCTCAATCTCCATCCCAGGTACCTGGACAAGCTCAGGTCTTGGGGCAACCCCCTGTGCAGGCTCCAAGGCAGGCTCAGGCTTGGGGATAGGCTCGTGATCTGGCCCCCAGATGGTGTCAGAATCAGTCTCATGGAAGGAAGGTGGCAGAGTTGATTCTAGTTGGATAACGTCCTCAGATGGCATCGTCTCAAACTCCGTACCTTGGTTTACCTTTGTCATTGGTCTGCAGGAAGAATGCCCAGGGAAGACTAAATTAAGGTTCGACATTTCACATAGAGTCATAGGCTCTGCAGCTTCAGTGACCAGGTCCCAGTCTGTTCAAGACTTCTGTGATTTGTGATATTCTGTCTCACTGTCAGACTATGTGTCTCCATTTGGGTACAGAAAGGTTATGTCTCAACATATTATGAGAATTCAAGAGAGAAAAAATGGTATTTAAAAGATGAGAAAACTTCTATCAGTAAGAAAGTTTCTAAAGATTTAATAAAGTATTTGAGGGCCAAATCCATGTCTCAGGTGCATCTAGACAAGTATATTAATATGACAAAATATTTTTTTCTTAGACCTAAAAGGGTGGTAGTGGTGGTTAAATGAGTTGGCGTAAAGTGCTTAGAGTCTGGCACACCGCGCTCAGTAAACCGTAGCCATCATCTTTCTTTTATAAAAGCAGTGAGGGTGAGCAGAAAGATATCTCCAATATCCTATACTAAAAGGATTGCTTAGGAAGAGCGTACTGAAAAGAGATATGCCTGTGAAATGTCCGTATTCTAGTAAAGACAACAAAATAAGGTCTTACTCGAGTTCTGCAGTGGTTTTAGAATTTCTCTTCCTTCTCTTCCCCTTTGTCTTTGCCTTGCTCCTTGCGAAGCACACCACAGAAGTGACAATGGCAGCACCCACCAGGGTACCGACCAAAGCCCCAACAATGATTCCAACTTCTGGATCTGGAGGATATAAGCAGCTGGTTAGTAAAGTGGAACATATGTCTGCTTCATACATGTGCATTTGTGACCAGTGAGGACTATTTGGGGCATTCATATAGAGGGAAAGAGACTTGTACAGGCTGGGAGCATGGAAAAACCTTGAACTCTGTCAGTTAGACTCATAGTGGTGGAAGAAAGATGCCTGGCTCAACTATGTAGCTTACCCATTCACATTTATTTATACACATACACTAACAAATATATGCCAACGTGTGGGAGGCGGGGTCTCTTTAAAAATGGGGTTTAGAAAAGTGAGTCTTCAGTGTACATTTGCTTGGTCGCTGAGAAAGACACCATGGAGCTGCAATCTGGTAACTAGAGAAGTGACCTGTTACAGGCAGGGACATTTTACCAGGCTTTCCCAAATGTAGGTGAAGTAGGTGCCTAAAAACCTCTCCCACAAATCCCATGTTCACCAAGGAGCTTCATGCATACTGGCCATTGGAAAGGGATATATCCATTTTCATAAACAAGTGTCTAGATCAGTGTATGGAGAATCTTAATGAGTGTGAGACAATCCACCTGAGCACCAGACCTTAAAGTACTGAGATATTGTCCTCAAGAGGTTATGTTTGGGTTCCAGGTAGGCCCATCCCCTTTTGTCTTCCTTCAAATAAAGATGAATGTTTGATATTTTGAGACAAAAAGACTAATTGAATTACCTGATTATGCCTGTAACTATTTATGATTAAAAGGATGCATGTGCATAACTTAGAAAGTCAAACAGTTCTGCTAGACTTCTAACAAGAAAACAGAGGTCCCCCCTTTCTGAGTTCCATTTACTAGAGGCAACCGTTCTTAAGTCTTTTTGTTTTTTAATCTTTTGGAATTTGCCCCCCTTATTTCCATGATGCTTGTTCTGATACCTCCTGCCTTTTCTAATTTTTGTCATGTTCTATTGACAAGTTGTAGTTAAATCCAAGTTTGCAGTATTATGACTATGTAAATATTGTTCACAGCTGCAGGACGTGGTGTATATTATGATCTTATACAACATTTAAAATTTTTCCTTGAGGATAGTAAGTACCTCATTTTTAAAAATGCATTTTGAAAAACGTATTATCACTAATCACCAACTCTGCAGCAAACCTGTTAAACTCCTCTTAATAGATTCAGACACATCAGATAATCTATAGGTTTCTTTCCCCCACCCCTCGAAGACATCCCTTCTGAAATCCTCCATCTTCCTCCCCCAGCATGGATTGGATGCACTTCTAAGCCTGCTGCTCTACTACCATCCTTCAAACAACTTTCACCTGTACTCCTGTTTTATAGATAAAGAAACAGGCTTTCTAAGTCTCTTCAAGATCCAGTCCAAATAGCATTTCATTGGTAAAGCCAGTCCTGGTTCTATAAGCATAATTGATTGTTTCTTCTTTAGTATCCTATATACTACCCTGTGCAGACCTCTACTATAGCATTTAACATATTTTACTGTTTTTTTTGTCCCTCTATCTAAACTGTAAGATCCTTGTTTGTAAGACATATATCTTATCAATTTCTATATCTTTATCACCTGGGACAGTCCCTGGCTTATAGTAGATATTCAGTGAATATTTTGGGAAGGTAGGGAGACAGGAAGAAAGGAAAGAAAGAAGCCAAATGCCAACATCATTGGAGAGAGAATTCAAAGGAAGCAAGGCTCAAGTGCAAGTCCTAAGAGCCTCTACATCTGCAGTGCGATTGTACATCTGGAAAGGTAAAAAGGGTTTGACAATGATCTAGAGAAAAACAACAGAAATGATCAAGGGACCAGGGACACAATAGGAATACAGAAAAGGAAAGATCAAAAAGGTGAGATTTCTTCACTTTGACTGGAAAATAGCTGAAAATTAAATGAAAATGAATGAGCAACCTGGATCTGGAAAATGTTGGATTCAGCACAAATACAAGGAAGAAAGCTTCATAGGAGAGCAATAATCCAGTGGAATGGGCCACCCTGGATAAGGTACATATTAAAACCACAGTTTCAAAATGAGTTAGAAAACATTAATAGATGACATTATCCTGTTATTAAGTGATTTTTAAGAGGTGTTGCAAGATATCCCTTGTGAGAGCTTGCCCCTAACTGGCCCAATTTGACAATCCCAGGACCTCAAGTCTATGCTTAGTAACTAAGTGCCTTTAAACTGGAAGGTTGAGATTTAGAAGCATCCTGGCACAGCCAGTCACTAACTGGATGACCTTGGACAAGTCACTCACTGCCCTGAACTTCGGTTTCCTTTTAAGTAAAATGAGGCTAACAATATATTCTGCCTCCTAGACAGGGTGGTTGGAAGATTGAGTGAGGTAGTGCTCTCAGCACATGGCTGAGTGCCTGACACATAATTTGTGCTCCACAGATATTAGCTGCTGTGACTGCAGGTGCGAGTGTTCTTTTTGCTATTATTATTAGAGGCAGATCTTAGCAAATTAGTTAAGAATTGGAAATTTTGTGAGCTCTGTGTTAGACATAGATTGCTACAGTTTCACCTGGATTTACCAACAGCATAACAAGGAAAGTTCAGCCTGGTACTATCAATGAGGCTGTTGTTTTATTTATCAAATAGTAATACCTACTCTCGAGATTTCGTGAGGATTAAATAAATACATTTTTGTAAACTATTTAAGGTAGTGTGTTGTACATATCAACTATCATGTAAGCATTAGATATTAGGATGGTAATTCATCATATCAACCTATAAATCAAGCACCGAAATCTTCAGAGAAGCAGGAAATATTTACCAGGGATGTTAATTACTTTACTTGGTCAGCAGGCCCAGGATATTTGACTTAAGGAGGAACTGTTAAAGTTGTGTGGTCAACTCACGTGAAGCAGTTAGATCAATTTCACAGGAACTATTGCCAAGGTTGTTGATCGCAGTGCACTGATAATAACCTTCTTCAAAATTGGTCAGATTTCCAATAACCAAAGTACCAGTGACTGGGTCTGTCAAAACCAGGATATAGACATTTGAAATATTTTATGTAGGTACAGATTATGTTGGCGTAGCAGATCATTCAATTCCTACCCACTTCTTCATATCAACCTCCCTTTCTTGAGATGTCCAGGGTCCAATTAGATCCCTGGTGACTATTCCAAAGGTAGCCCACCTAGGACCATGCCATTCTCTCCAAAACCAGGCTTGACTTTTAGAAGTTGGGGTTAAGACCAGATGACAATCATCTTGTTAGGAGATAGACATTCTTTTTACATTTCCTTCCCAGGAAAATAGAAGATTAAATTGTAGAGATGAGCAGTAGGCCACACATATATGTTGTCAGCTATCACACACACCAGGCCTTGGCAGCAGCTGCCGAGGGCTATACCTACCGAATCTTCCTTTCACTGGAATGATGTCTCTTCCTTCAAGTTTATACCAGTGATACACAGGGGAAGGTGTTCCAAGCACCGAAAGGCAAGAAAGAGATATAGGACGGCCAGTTTCTGGTATTCCTTGAATGCTGCAAAAGGGCTTAGAAGGTTTGACTGTAAAGCAATGATAAAAAGTAAAAATCTTATAGGATGAATGACAGTCTGTAACAATTGCAGTCACTTCCTCATTTTCATTTTGTTTCTGTGTGCTTTTTTTTTATCTTAAAAACTTATTTTGGCAGTTTTCTGTTTATACCACTAGATGGAAGTAGAGCACTTCATATGCAAGGACCTTTCAGTCACCAAGCCTTTAACATTCTTATAGTGTTTCTTCTGTCTGCCTCCTCCCCAGAATCATATCCATGAATTTCCACATTGTGTCTTAAAATATGGCTTTTCAAAAAAACAATCAAATGTAAGCAAACACTAAACAATTGGGAGTATAGTTTATACTCTTGAAGCACAGTTTTAAAGGAGAATACTCTGAGATAGATTGTTATTTTTCTTTTTTTAAAAAATGCTGTATCGTGTCATGTTTTTTTTTTTTTTACTTCTCCTTTATGAGTCATTTTTGCCATTTATTCTTCTGGGGGTTGACACACAATGGTTGAAGGGTTTCAATTTGCCTTTGTCACTCATTGATAGGGGAAGCCCTTTGGGGGGTAGGGTATGCTACAGAGTGGTGAAATCATCATTCATTTTTCACTTTTTCACTCCATAAGTAAACACTTTGAATACCTTCTATGTGCCTGGCACTTGACTGGGGCACCAGAAATTAAAAAGTAATTGCGACACAGTTCTGAAGTAGGGTGTAGGGAGTGGTGAAAGAGGAGACAATAGCTTGGAGGGCTTTGTATTTCATGTATTTTATACTGAAAGCAGGAGGACCATAGAAGGAATTTAAGTAAGGGAGGTATGATGACTATTTTAATATTTTACCTGGATTACTCTGGCTCTGGGGATGCCTGAACCAAGGGAGAGGAGGAGACAGATTCAAGAAGTACTAACAAGTCAACAGTACTTGAGATCTAACTGGATATGGGACATGAGGAAGATGATGGAGTTGGTGATGGGAACATGAGCTTGCCATCATCCTCTGAGATAAAGAATACAGGAGGAGGAGCAGAGTTTTGGGGAAAGAGTGAGGAGGAGGAAGAGGCACAGTTGAGGTCAGTTTGCGACACAGCATTTTAGCTGCTTGTGAAACACCTCAGTAAAGAAGTCTTGCAAGAAAGTGAGAATCTGAGTCTCCTTATTCAATCTTACTGCTCATAGCTTTTTTTAACCACAGTCTGACAGAAAGATAAGGATCTGAACATCAATACTTTAGACTCACCTTCCTTGTCTTAATTTGGGTTAAAAACCCTCCAAGGCATTGATTCTCTAACTTAGACCAGTTAGACCTTAAATGCTCTGGATTGCCCAGCTCTCCAACTCTTACTTGGGAGGTAGCAGTTAATAACAGAGCTCTGAATCCACACAGAATACTGGCTCTGCAACTTTACCCTGGATGTGTTTAGCTAAGTAACCTAATTTAGCCAAACCTCATTTGACCCATCTGCAAAATGTGAACAAGAGATTGTCTCATCTCTAGCAAATCCAAATATATTGTATTTATATAAATAAAATCATGTCTACGGAGCCTACACATGGATTTGCTGTTGGCTACGAACAGGACTAATTTCTGCTGCCACATTTTATAGCTTGCTACTAAAGTTAATTTCCCCATCTTTGATTCTAACCTACTGTACACATGAGCAAGAAAAGGGATGAATATAACTGGAGTTCTTCAAAACACTTCATCATCCCTATCTTTTAAACAGGTGTCTTTTAATTAGAATAAGTATTTCTCTTTATCTCTTCATTCTCTCTTTCTTATCACTAATTTTCTCAGCTGGGAAAAACTTGTTCGATTTGCCTACCCTAAACAAAGCTATTTAACTGAAAGTCACTAGATTTAGATATAGCATTTTTTTAAACATGGTGATTTTATAGCCTTTACAGCAGAATAGAGCAATCTGAACAGAAAATTAAATGGGGTGTTTCATCACAAAGTCCAGCACCAGGAATTGAATTAAGTAACAGACCTGGAATGACTTGGATTCATTTCCTGAGTCTGAAATCAAACCTAGATAGGCATTTGATTGATTGATTGATTGATTGATTGATTGAACACATTTTAATCCTTTATCTAGTTAAAGTCCTCAGTAGAACTTAGATGTTTACTGTCAAAGCCATTGATCTACCATTTAGCTTTATTGCTTTCAACAAAATTGGGGTAGGAGGAAGAGGTTCACCTCAGAAAATAAATGAAAATGCTTCAGTGTGTCCTCAGACCTTCACTAAATTCATCATTTTCTTTTTGTGTGCCAAATTGCAGAAGGAAAATGATGCTCATTCCAAATGCATACAAAATAATTATTCATACTTCTGCTGGCTATTTTTCAGAGATTCATTTTCCAAGGCTGTCATACTTAATGGAAGTCTCTCAAATGAATGGTTGTCCAAACCATCTGGGCCTTTGTTCATTGCTCTTTCCTTCACCTAAATCATGTCCTGCCATTTCAGCCCCTTTTCTACCTTACACATTCTTGTATAACTTTCAACATTCAGTGAAAGAGTCATTTTCTCCAGTTTCCCCATGCAGCTTCTAGCCATTTCCCCTGTGTCTCCAAGTTCTTCTCTCCTACCTCCACTATAAGCTTTTGTTATAATATTTGCCTCAACTCACTAGACTCTGAACTTTTGGAGGGCTGGGACCATATCTTTTACATCTTTCCATCTCTATTGCCTAGCACAGTAACTGGACATGTTTTCAGGGTTTATCGAGTTAATTTATGCATGCATGAATGAATGCATGGGATCAATGTCCATCACTGGGTAACAAAATGTCCCTTAAAGATGCATTGACAGAAAAAGTGATCTTTAAAGAAATATGGACACCCCTCCCCACTACTGGCCTCCCTAACCCACTTGACTCCACCATACCCCACCCCTTAGTCAGGATAAGCATAACAGTCACCCATATGCAATGGAATCTGATAACTGTAAACAGCCTCTAAAATTTTTAGATAAAATTATCAGTCTCAAAATTTCTAGAAAGCAGTTTGTGGAATGCCTTTGTTCTTAGCTCAACTAATAAAAATATAGTTTTTGAGAATTCCCAAACAAACAAAGAAATTAACAGACCCTTCTGCCTCTTACCTTGCCTGGGTCCTGGATGCTTAAGGAAAAGTCATGACATGGTCACTGCAGGAACAATTTACCCAAAGAGTCATGGAAAAGAACAACTTGGAGAGGAAATTACCTTTGGCTTCTTATGAAAGTTGATTAGGGATTCTCTGAACTTTACATTAAAAAAAATAAAATTCCTGTCTATCTCAGGGCTATTTTCAAGCTCGGAAATAAAAAAAAAAAAACTTGGTTTCTGGTCAGAAGGACAACCCAGAGCCAGAAAGCAACAGAAAACCATTAGGGGTCTAATCCCTCAATTTCTTTGAACATTAAATCTCCAGTATATTGTTTGGTTCTCATAATAAACTTGTAAAGACAGGGAAAGAGTTACAACTCCATCTCAAAATGGTCAGACAAAGATGGACTGATTGCCTGAGGTCATCAAATGGCTGAATAAGACCTAGAACCTAGGTCTTCAGGTTCCCAGCCTGATGTGTTTGCTTCTAGACCAGACCATTTAGCTCCCATCTAAATGGCCAGTCTTCCAAACGGGAACATCAGCTCTCCTAGGAAAGGGTTTGTGTATACTTCTCGTCTTCCCTGGTACCTGAATGCTTAGCACAGGGCTCAGCAAAATAAAAACCTGTTCGAGCTACCCTGCTCTTAAAAATCATCTCTTGATAACCTTTCCCCTTTCTCCGAGTGGGTAGGTGCAATAGCAAACCTCACAGTAAATAGCTGGTACATTTTTGGCATCATCTGAGTGGCAAGCACAGACAACTCTGGACAGTTATCCCAGATGTGTACCTTGTTACCAATTGCTGCTTTTCCAGGCTACTCAACTATCAAGTCATTGGTTTGATCTAGTTTCTCCTTTCTTGTGATGGATGTACACAGCTCAAGAGAAGCAATGACTAGGTTAGCTCCATTTGGGATTACTTAGAAGTGGGAGAGCCCTTAGCTCAACTGGTTAGTTGGTGAGGGTTGACAGCCCTTTCATCCCTCTCTTCAGTATTTCTGAAGGTCTGCGGACAGAACCAGCTAGGCTGACAGATGGGAGCAAAACTCTCATTGTCCTCTTAAACAGAAGTTGAAAAGAGCCCTAGAAATCTCCAAAACTGTGAGCTCTCCAAGAGCAGAAACCATGCCTCCATCACATGCCTCATGGCTCCTGGTGCAAAGTAGGCACTCAATAAATATCACATAAATGAACCACTCTAAATTCATGTAAAGAATGGATATGACTTGCCCAATGTCACATAATGAATATTTGTATATAGATGAATTAATTTCCAACTCTGGCTTAACATATTGTGTTTTTGCCAAATATTGTTAATATTTAAGAAAATGTTTAATTCTCGACATGCAATGCTAGATTAGTTTCAGGTATACAAGATAGTGATTTGATATTTATATGCATTGTGATGTGATCACCACATTAAGTCTAGTAACCACTTATCTGTCAAAATGCCAAGTTGTTACAATATTACTGACTGTATTCCCTGTGGTTAATAAATAAGCATCTCCTTGGCTTATTATAACTCTTATTCCTCTTCATTTTTTCACCCGTCCCCCACCCTCCTCTCTGGTAACCATTAATTTGTTCTCTGTTTCCATGAAACTATTTTTGTTTTGGTCCATCAATAGATTAATGGATAAAGAAGATGTGGTGTATATATACACAATGGAATATTACTCAACAACAGAAAAGAATGAAACCTTTCTATCTGCAACAATATGGATGAAACTAGAGGGCACTATGCTAAGTGGAATAAATCAGGCAGAGAAAGACAAAAACTATATGATTTCACTTGTATGTCGAATCTAAAAAACAATCCAAATAGTATTAGCATTTTAAAAAGGGACCCTCCTGTCTTTATTCAAAAGAATGCTTTAATGGTGGGAATTGTGGCTGACTTAGGAACGGCGATAAATTGGCAGTAGGACTAACTTTAACTGGAAGTCTCCTCTGGAAAAGTTGTTAGCGATCAGTTAGTGTTCTCATTTTATCCTTCAGTGATAAGGATCCCTGGAGGTTGGGTCATCTATTGCTCTGTCATTTTGGCAGCCCTTTTGGTTTGGTATTTGTTTCAGCATG
The DNA here is from genome assembly GCF_014176215.1 of Rousettus aegyptiacus. NCBI lineage: Eukaryota > Metazoa > Chordata > Mammalia > Chiroptera > Pteropodidae > Rousettus > Rousettus aegyptiacus. The sequence goes on along the minus strand of NW_023416312.1, from coordinate 64,249,712 downwards.
TTTTCTGAGTGATTTCTCAGTGTTGCTATATGAGTTGGGTTGGAGAGTATGTCCCTAGTTTCCCAGTAATTGAAGGAGCAGGGAGGATATTTACCCCTGCGACTTAATTGGCACCATAACTCACTGCCCTGGTTCATTCAGTGTCCTAAATTGGTCCAAGGAAAGGCATAAAAATTGTCCATACCTAACACACTGACTGTGAGGATGCCTTGATTGTTGCCATTAAAATCAGGGGGATTGTTAACATCACAGGTGTAGATGCCACTATCTGCCGGTTGCATATATAAAATAGTGATGGATGCATTATCTGGATCGTTGGACACTACAATTCGATCTTTAAATCGTCCGATGGATGCAGCTTGTCCACCTTCAGAATAATAAATCTAGGACAGAAAAAATTACAGAAATGAGGACTGGAGAGTGTTCAGGGCTAAGATAAGCTACCTTGGAGCTCCCTCTATCCCTCTTCTTTTATGAACAGCAGCATTTTCCCCCCATCAGGGAACGGGTCCCTGTAGCAAAGGTTTCTCAACTCGATGGGGCACTTTAACTTTGTCACAGCTGTGCACATCCATTACCTCACTTGTGCTCAAAGCAGCTTTATGATGTCATTGGGACAGGGAGGTATTCCTGTCTTACAGACAGTAGACAGCTTCTAAGCTTAGGTTAGGAGATCCAAGATAGTCACATGATGAGTCTACCTGGAGGCAACTCAATATATAGGACACAAAAGTCTGGTGGGAAATCCAAAACCATTATTCTTTTTTTTTCATTTTATAAGCTTTTCTTAATTTGAGTTTACTTTATTCAGTGGGACTATCTGGTATATCATAAAGTTAGAATATTTATGCTCCTTTTGTACACACATACTCCTTTATACAAGCAAACTCGTGTTCACCCTGTTAGAAGAATAACTTTTCAGAGCAGACAAGCCCCTGACAAATCATCTGCTCCCATCTCCTCATAATAGTGGCATGAGGATGAAACAAAATAATCCAGAAAAGGGCCTAGGAAGTGCTTAGTTGATGGTAGCTACTACCTTTCTCCCTACGTGGCAGGAGGCAGAACCGGAGTTATTATTTCAATAAGGGCACTCAAAGCCAGAGATATCGAATGACTCATTCACAAGAATTTTTATTATTATAATTTAGGAGACTTAAGAAAGATCTGGATTCTAGTCCCATTTCTATTAAACAATATGGATATTTAGATCATAATGGCAACTGTGGGAACAGCATGGTAAGGTGGAAACAAGCCTGGTATATAAGCGAGATAACCTGGATTTTAGCCACAGTTCTGCATCTGACTAACTGTGACAACATCAGGGGAGGTGGCTCCTGGTCATGCCTCCATGGTAACCTGCTTTGTGAAAAGAAAATTATTTAATCTTTCCAGCCTTTAGTTTCCACATCTGAATGAGGAACCAGAGCAATGTTCTCCAAAGTATGATATGTATTCCCCAAGTATAGGCACATAAGTTAATTTTAAGAGATACGTAAATGAAAACATATTAGAAAGAGACATATCTAGCATGTCAACTCTGTGACTTCATTAATTTTATTGTTTAGGATGAAACTAAGATAGATATTTTTAAAATTTTAAGAAACCAAGTCAGTGTAGAAAACAACATTAAATAATACTGCTGGTGGTACACAAACATGACAAAAATCATAAAGATATGATATGAATAACTGAAGCTTGGGAATCACTAGACTAGGTAATTCCTGAGATTTCTCCATAATGCACACAATCTATGTACACACTTAATGAGTTTTATATAAATGTGTATAATTTAAATGATTGTTATTTATAATTCAATAAATTGGTATTGCCCTGGTTCAGCATAACTAATTGATATTTTCATAAAATCTACTCAAAGAGCCTTATGGTTCATTTAATTCATCCTCCTCACTTTATAGAAGAAACTGAAGCCCAGGGAAGTAAGAAAAAAAAGAAGAAAGAAAGAAAGAAAGAAAGAAAGAAAGAAAGAAAGAAAGAAAGAAAGAAAGAAAAAAAGAAAGAGAGAAGGAAGGAAGGAAAGGAAGGAAGGAAGGAAGGAAGGAAGGAAGGAAGGAAAGAAAGAAAGAAAGAAAGAAAAAAGAAAGAAAGAAAGAAAGAAAGAAAGAAAGAAAGAAAGAAAGAAAGAAAGAAAAAGTAGAATCCAGTTCTTCTAATTCTTTGTCCAGTGCTCCTTACCTTAATAAGCTAATGAGAGAGGAAAGGTAATCAGCAAGCTAAAATATATTAGCTAGATAAATTCAAAGGCATTCTTCTTCAAGAAGAAAGCCAACACATTTTTAAACTAAGACAGAAAATATATTCTGATGGAAACTCAAAGGAAAAACATATCTAAGGAGAAAACAGTCTGTCTTTCTCCTCCAGTTCTCTAACATCTCTAACAGCTTTCTTTCCTGCCCCGAATTATCCATTTATAATTCAACTTATCCATTCACGCCTACTGAAATCACAAACTTCCCTAGGAAAAGAACTTCCACCAACTCTTCTACTCTAGTTCCTCACACTGTAGCTTATATTTTGTTCTCTCAAAAATAATACTAGAGAGTGTCAGGGAAAGGAATGGGGTTAATGAGGAAGAACAATGGGGACCTAAAAAGGGAAGGCCTATCCTTAGGGGTGCTGTGTGAGAAAGAAAGTCCACAGAGCTAGCCAGTGGCTAGACACATAAATAGAGGGGCTTTCTAGTAGAGGAAATCCACTCTGTCATACAGTCCTTATAGATTAAATAATAAAATGAATTTTCTTCCTGAAACCGCTTACCTAATCATACAAGAAGGACTGCAACTTGGTTCTATTCTCCATAAAAGAATAACTTTTAAAATCAAAGCTGAACAATGGTCAAGGCCCAGCCATGATCCTGTGAGGCTTGTACACTTTTTAAAGAAAGTATATTGTTAATTTAGAGATCAAAGCAATTGAGGTCCAGGAAAAGTCACAGATGTTCAACAAGCTACATCCTTGAGGAGGGGGTGGAGAGAGTCTGCTTTAATAAAATCCACCCAAGTGTTTCTTAAGTGGTGCTTGTTAATTTTATGCCCACTTGCTTTTTGCGGTTGTGTTAATGTCAAACTTCCCTACTTTCCCCCTCAAGGTCCTCTCTGTCTGCCCATTTGTAATGTTAGAAGCTGAATGTGGAGTCATAACAGTACATTAGTTTTAAGACCCCCTTAAAATTATTTAGCTCATGGTTTCTAAGGCCGAGGAGCCTTCAGGAGCCAGATGGATATGAGAATTATGGGAAATAGCTGGGAGGGGCTAGTAAATAGTAGTAAGATCAGAGAGAATAGTGGGGACTGTGGTGAACTGGAGAGCCAATACAAACAAGGCTTTCAAACTGTAGAAACAAACAAAATATTGGGCTAGCCAACCAATGTGCATCCATTGGCCAAATCAGGCCCATAAGCCTCCAGTTTGCAACCTTTAATTCATCTTCTTCTATTAAAGAAAAGGACACTGAGGCCCCAATACAGGAAGTGATTTTCCCAAGGACACACAATTTATAATCAGACCAGGAATCCAGACCTCCCACTTCCTGCTAAACATATTAAAATGGCACTTATAGTCTTGTCTTAGGTGAAGAAGATGATTCCTAAGCAATTTTTCACTTTCAGGGACATTTCATCCCCTACCCCAGCCTGACCCTTCTTCTGCCAATTGCCATTATTCATTGCTGTGATGCTTCTTCCCATGGCCAGTAGGTTCACCACATGATGCCTTTCATGCGTGCTAGCTGCAATAACTTTCTCCTCCTACTGTGCCAAATTCCTATCCACATGAGACGAGGAAGATGGAAGCCAGATTTGTCCAAAATATCTTTTTCCTCAGCTTCATGAGACTGCTCTCTAACTAAAGGCTGGAGCATAAATAAAAAGAGTTGACAGAATTCAGCCTGCTTTCCGTTTGAGACTAAGTTGTAGTTAATAAATGCCTTTAGCCTCTAGAGCCTATTTTGTGGGTTCTTTTTGGAGATGTGGAGGGCATGAAAGCCCATAGCATACAACCCATTCTTTCTTTTCCAGCCTCTTGCTTTGCATTGTTCATAAAGGGGCCAGCCATAGAATAGGATGAGTATAAGGTAACAATGGTCTAAAGCCTAGAATTTTCTCTGGACTGTAGTAGGGGCTAAGATTTCACACAGAAGAAATAGAACACCAAAAGGAAGACTTTCTTGCCCATAAAAAATTCCCTTCCCAACCTGTTATTTGCCTGAAATACCTATTATTTGAATTGCTTCTTTGGAGGAAGGCATAAAAGATCTCTGCTTGAGTGATTTTCTTTGTAAGAGAACGAAATAAATTACTATCAGTCCCTAACACCTTAGTATTCAGATTTAGCTAAAATACACACTTGAGAGAATGGGACACAGAATGGATAAACTTTGATGGGAAGGGGTGATAGAAAGGGAAGAATTTGGAGTATTTCTCAATGAGTGTAACACTGGCACTTTGAGCAGATAATTTTTCTTGTGTGAGTCTATCCTATGTATTGCAAAACATTTAGCATCTCTAGTTGCCACTCACTAAATGCCAGTATTGGTTCCCATTTATTATAATTAAACCAACACTTTCCTCATTTTCAGATGCCCCTGAGAAGGGGGAACACCTCCACCCTGGCAACATTTAAAAAGCATTTGATATAATGCTATCTGTAGAGGAGAAGCCAGAATGGGAGAATCTGAGCAGCTAGAAAATATGAAGACACTAGATTCTGAAAAGAAGTTGTACACATTATACATGTGTTGGGGAGATAAGGATGGCAAAGGGTTTCTTCCACTATAGATATTATAGAAGTGTAAATATCATCTAAGAGACCCATGCTTGGCAAGGTCAATGCTTGTTTTGTTCATAGGTGGCGGAGGTCTCTGTGATTTTACCAATGACTGGCTAAGTGGAAGAGGAGGCCACTGGTGTGATCAGAGGGGCAACAGAACACCTGCAACTTCCATGCTAGCCTTCCTGTCCTGGAGCCTAGAGTCTTCAGCTAAGAGTCCCTGCTGAGAGACTGATCATCAGAAGTTGCCCATGTCTTCCTGGAGGAGAGCTTTTCTAAGAGGAGGACCATACTAATGAATATCCTGGCCCTCTTGGTCAGAAGATTTGTGTGATACTACTGTAGTCACCATTCATCGAAGGAACCCCTTGGAGGGGAAAGTCAGTAAGAGATAACATCCTTCTCTGGGTATTAAGAAACACTAGGTTTTGGAGTCAACTGTTCCTTTATAACACAATGATTTGGAGGAAGGAGAAGATCAGCCTACAGCAAGAGTTGGCCATTGCCCTGTTCGAGACAATAGGGTCCTGAGCCTTTTGGAGGAGGCTGAAGAGAATTCTAGACAGACGCATGAGAAGGCAAATTCAAGACTATTGCCAGAGGTTTGTGCTGATCTGGATTGTTACCAAACTCAGACCCTCCCCTCCCACTCCCAAAGCTGGTGCCATTGCCCTAGAAACTCCAAACAATGAAGGGATCCAATGGTACACCAATAGATGTTCTTACCTGAGAGGTCCAGCTACATCTTCCCCGAGCGTCTCTTGCAATCACCATTTTTAGACACTGACTGACTGCCTTTTCCTCCATACCCTCAGTATTGAGGCACGAGCTGTGCTGTGTTTGAGCAGAAATGGGTGGATCTGAGAGCCGAATGCTACATGGTATACTGTTACATCAAACCAGGAGTTGAACTGAATTACTCAGTGATCAGTCTAATAGCACAGCAGAATCTTTTTACCATCCCCCAAATATCCCACCAGCCATTCCTAGATTATTATACCACATGTTCTACAGAATTCTGAATGCATGAAAGTGCTCAAAGAAGAAACAAATTTGAAATAGAAGCCAAATCTCATTTTGAAAAATAACATCTCAACCAAAGATATCTGAAACCTCTTTGTTGAGCAGGCTTTCTGTTCAAGGATAAAGAGCAGGAAGAGAAAGGACCTGGTAGGCAGTAGAATTGGAAGCCAATTATGGGCCAGGATTCCCTCCAAGAGACCTGTCCCAGCTGTTCAGCTATACTAAGTGTATCTTGTTGGGCTGGGTTCCCTAGTGCCCACGACCCAAAGGTATAGATGGTATAAGGATTTTGCAAAATCACGATTTTGTTAGTAGTGTTGTTGATAATAATAACACACACTTATTGAATGGTTACTATGTGGAAGGTTTCCTAGTGCTTCACAAGCATCATATCATTTAATCTTCACAGTAAGCCTGTGATGTAGCTAAGTAGCTCCATTTTACAGATGGGAAAACGGAACCTCTGAAAGGTGTTTTCTAAGGTCATCTAGCCAGCAAGTAGCAGGGCAAGGAGTAGACTGACATCCATCAGGAGGTCTCCACTAAGGTTTCAAAACTCCTCATCTGGAAAAGCAGAGAGAAGCACATGCCTGCAGGGTATGGGGAAGATGAGGAAGGACTCCAGTTCTCTAGAAGTAAAGACCTAAGCATAGTTACAATGGCGATCTTGTTGGGATAAGCTGAAGCAAGATGGGAAAAGAGGAGGAAAAGAAAGGTTGCCTTTTTGGAGGTGGTTTTCACTGTCTCCAAGCCAGGAGCTGGCCCTACTCTACCCTGTCTTTCATGCTGCCACAGCACAGGCATAGCATAGGTCTCATGCACTTGGAGAAGCATCTAGAATGTTTTATGACACAACGGACATGTTCTTACAGATCCAATGGCTCAATGCAGAAGACTTCCTTTGATTTGGACATCTCAAAAGAGTAGATATCTTAAATTACTTGCCCTGCCTGTACTAGAAATTTTGAAGAATGGGGCAAACGACAAGTAAATAAGCTACTCAATAAGTACTTATTTGTTAATTCCTTTTTTTAAGGGGCCTCTAAGGGATGTCCTGAGCTCAAGCCACAGTCAGATCAATTACTATACCTTCTTCCTCTGCATATCTAGGTCTAGTGAAAAATTTGTTGCTGGTCAAAATCTCCTTTGACCTTGCATCTCCTAGCTCTTCACCAGCCCAACAGTTCCAGAAGAGGTGGACTTGTAAATTCTAGTGTCAGAGGAGGCATAAAGAAGATTTTGTGCTTTCGAATTCAGACTGGCCTGACCTGACCTTCAGGTAGTTGAGGACATCTTGATTTGAGGACCAAACATTAAAAATTTTCAAAATAGATTGGCAAGGCTTTTCTATATTCAGCTTTTATTGGAAAAATGAGGAAAACTTTACGACTCCAAATAAAGAATATATTGAAAAATTTAGTTAGGAGTGTAAATTTTAAAAGGAAGAAACATCTTGTGATTATTATTATCCACAACCCAAGAGAGCAGCCTACAAAGGAAAGAAATGATTTCTTAGTTGATTTCAACATGTGAGGTCTTGGGTCAGGACATTTTGGGCAATGGAAAGTGATGGACTTACTCTTGCTGCTGTTGATAATAATGATAATGATAACAGTGTTTACAAGGGGTGAAACTCACAGGGCTTTATATTATTTTTCAAGTATTTTCATATGCATTATGTAAGATGATTCCCCATGAGACAAGTAGAAAAGTATTACTGTTCTATCATATTTTGAAGAGGCAGAGAGTGATTCAGATACTCGTCTAAGGTAACCAGTACTAAGCTAAATTGTTAAACTTTAATTAGAGTGTAGCATTGCTGAAATCTCTTGAATAGTGTTGCCTGTTAAACAAGTGTTCAAGGAACTCTGCTGAAGAAAGGACTCAACACTTCCAAAAGGCCAGTGATGAATGAAGTATCACTGGCCAAAATGTGACTTGTCCAAGTTAATGTCCTTCTTCTTCTTCACCTCTGCCCTTGGGCCTCCTCCAGCCCACTCGACTCGCTCTCTAACTTTCTACTAACCAAAACCTTTCCCTCCCTTCAAGGCCTGACTTAACTACATCCAGCCATTCCAAACCACACTTATTTGTCTCTTCTCAGAATTCTTTGTTTTGGATCATACATCCTTTTGTAAATCTAATGAAAGCTATGGACCTTTTCCCTCAAGGGATACGTGTTGGCATATGTCCTTGCACACTTATGCATGTGCGCGCGTGCACACACACACACACACACACACACTTTGAGTATACAATATTAACCCTTGGGCTAATTTAAAGATTCAGTTACCATTAAGCTCAGATGGAGAAAACCCGGGACTAGGCGGCTTGCAGTTAGAATCATTCTCCTCCTTTGACTTTCACCCACCCTCCTCTGGCAACTTCATCCCCTAGACCCTGGCCTACCTTTCCTATCCCCTATCCTCTAGCCTCCTGCTATCTTTAATTACCCAAAGTTCATTACTACTTTGGCCTTTCTCCACCCATCTTGAGATTCTCATTGTACCAAGACTCAGTCCTGCACAATGAGCTACTTCATTTGACAAGTAGATTCCAGATATTGACAGAGATCATCAGATCAGTTAGCACATACATTCGAACTGGAGTCTTCAAGAAATAAGAGGTAGGGAGATTCTTTTTGGTGTGGGAAACCCTTTAAGAACTACTGCTCATTTTACCTACAATAAGGACCATTCCTGTCTATTCTAGTATACATGATTACTTGACATTGACTTACACAAAATTGAGATAACAAGCTATAACTGAATATGAAAACAGGACAAAGGCCAAGTCACACTGACTCCCAACAGTTTATTTCAGAACTATCAAAGGGGAATAGCTTAGGAAGAATGTTCTTACGGTAATTGGCTGTGACTCCTTCTCATGGGAGAATGACCACTGGATGGAAAGCTTGTCTCGGGAGGCCACAGTGCTGGTGTAGGTGCAGATAAGAGTGGCATTAGATCCAGTAGTCACATTTATAACACTGTTTGGGATGGTCACTTGCACTGCGCTAGCTTGACCTGAAAAGATAATCACCAAAAAGACAATGGAACACATTCACATTCTGATGATACTTTTTCATTACAAAGCACTTTCAAAGACATCTTATTTGAAGAATCCAAGGTAAAGAGAAGGTAAAATGAACCATACAGGAAACCTGAGCAAGCAATTGGCATGGAGTAGGGAAGTTTTTAATAAATTACCATGTGAAGACACTAAAATCCTGTAATGGTGAGATAATAGCACTGAACTAGGAATTTCTTCTGGATGGCCTTACATAGAGGTTCTCAAAGTGTTGTCTGGGAACTCACAAATGTCCATGAGTATGGAGAACAATCAATCCAGTTTGCCCCAAACTGAGGCGGTTGCTTGAATATGGGACTTTCATTTTAAAACTGAGTGAGTCTCTGGCAAATCATGTTGGTTTTGCTAGGACTTTAGTGCTTAAACCAGAAAACCCTCCCCCCTTCAAAAAAGAGAATGATTTTGTTGCCCTATCCCTAAGACCCTTTTTTTAGCCTAAGAGATCAAAATTATATTAATAATAATACTAAGATATTATTTTTCTTTTTAACTCTCATTCTTTCATGAGTGTGCAAGGAATGTTCTAAAAGCTACATGTCATTGTTCTGGTGGCTAATGGCGTTTATGTATTTTTGTTTTGTTTTGTTTTACTTTCTAAAAGAGTAAACGTAGATAAAAATAACCCACGTAGCAAAAATTCTTTGAGGTCCTCGATAATTTTTAATTGAAAATTGTATAGAAATAAATGCATACACATACACACGAGTACAAGTACAAGTAAAACTGGAGAAATAAGAAGATTGGTGTATTGTATCAATGTCAGTGTCCTGATTGTGATATATTACCATGGGGAGTTGGGCTGTGCAAAATGTACATGAGATCTTTGTCTTATTTCTTAAATCTACATGTGAATCTAATATTCCCTTATTATATTTTTAATGACAGCAGAATTTATAGTGATATCTTACTATACTGATCTATAGTGATATTTCACTTCTGATATTGATCTTTCGTGTCTTGTAGCTTTTTATTTTTACCAGTCTTGCTAAAGGTTCGCCAAAGAATCAGATTTTTATTTCATTTAATTTTTTATACAGTTTTCCTGTTTCAATTCCATTGATGTCAGCTCACTGTTGTTTTATTTCTTCTGCATGCTTTGGAATTATTTTGTTTTTATTCTAGATCCTTGATGTAGAAACGATAATCATCGACTTGAAACTTTTACTCATTTCAAATGTAAGCATTTAGTATTATAATATTCTCTTCCAGCACTTCTTTAGCTGCATGTTACATGTTTCTATATATTTTCATTTCCATTCAATTCTTTGCATATTTTTTAAATTTCCTTTGAGACTTAACCTTTGATCTATAGATTATTTACAATCGTGTTGTATAATTTTCAAGTGTTTAGAGACTTTCTTATTGCCTTTCTGTTCTTGATTTTCATTGTGCTTAGAGAAAAGACTCTGTAGGATTTATTTATTTTTTTACATGTAATTTATTTTTTTATTTTTAATTAATTAATTACTTTTTATGGTGACATTGGTTAACAAAATGGTATCTTTTTCCTGTGCATTTTAACAGTAAAGCATATATATTTACATTGTATGTTCACCTCCCATAGTTTGATTTCTTTCTGTCATCACATATTTGACTCCTTTTACGCTATCTACCTCCCCTTTCCCCCCTTCCCCTTCCCTTCTGCTAACCACTAGTCTATTGTCTATGACCATGAGTCTCTGTTTATTCGTCCTGTTCATTTGTTGATTTTAGGTTTATATCCCACATATAAGTGATATCACGTGATTTTCAACTTTTTTCTGTCTGGCTTATTTCACTTAGCATGATTATGTCAAGGTCAATCCACGTTGTCAGAAATGGCAGTATTTCATCTCTTCTTATAGCTGAGTAATATTCCATTTTATATCTGTACCACATCTTCCTTATCCAATCATCTATAATAGGACACTGTGGTTGCTTCCATATTCTGGCCATCATGAATAATGCTGCTATAAACATTGATGTGTGAATATCTTTTCAGATATGGGTTTTCAAGTCTCTGGGGTAAATACCCAGTAGGGGGGTTGCTGAATCATATGGTAGATCAATTCTTAGTTTTTTGAGGAACTTCTTTACTGTTTTCCATAGTGCCTGTACCAATTTACAATCCCACCCGCAGTGTATGAGTGTTCCTATTTCTCTGCATCCCCTCCGGCATTTGTTATTACTTGTCCTGTTGATAACAGCTATTCTAACAGATGTAAGATGATATCTCATTGTGGTTTGGATTGTCATTTCCCTAATAGCTAGCAATGTTGAGCATCCTCTCATTTGTTGGTCATTTGTATGCCCTCTATGGAGAAATGTCTATTCATGTTGTCTGCCCATTTTTTGATTGGATTGTTTTGTTGTTGTTATTGAGTCATATGAGTTCTTTGTATATTTTGGATATTAGGCCCTTATCAGAGGCATTGTTTGCAAATATATTTTTCCATATAGATATTTTTCTCTTTACCTTGGGGATGGTTTCTTTTGCTGAACAGAAACTTTTAAGTTTGATGCAGTCTTACTCATTTATTTTGACTCTGTATGATTTAAATTCTTTTAAATATGTTGAGGTCTTTTTTTTGACAAGCACATGGTCTATCTTGGCAAATGTTTTGTTTGTGCTTGGGAAAAAAGTGCATTCTGCTGTTATTGAGTGGAGTGTTCTATACAAAGAGATGCACTTTAAAAAACTATGAATACTCACCAAGATGGACCAAGTTCTGGGTCATAACAAATTTAAAAACAAACCTTAATAAATATAAAAGAATAGAATTGATACCATGTCTCTTGTCAGATCACAATGGAATTAAAGTAGAAATCAGTAACAAAAAGACTACTGGAAAGTTCTAAAATACATGGAGATTAAATAACATACCTCTAAACAACACGTTTCAAGGAGAAACTCAAGAGAAATTTAAAAACATTTTGAACTAAATGAAAATGAAAACTCAAATTATCAAAATTTGTGTATGCAACAAAAGCAGTGCTTACAGAAAAATTCACACCGTTGAGCACATATATTAGAAAAGAAGAAAGAACTAAAATAAATAATCTAAGCTTAAACCTTAAGAAACTAGAAAAAAAGGGCAGATTAAATCCAAAGTAATCAGAAGAAGAAATGAAATAATGAAATCTAGGTCAGGAATCAATAAAATTGAAAACAGGAAATAAATAAATAAAAGTAATGAGGCCAATTTTATTGAAGAGGTCAATAAAATTAATAAGATTCTCACCAGGCTAAGAAACAAATACAAAGGGCACAAATTACTAATATCAGAAATGAAGAAGACATTTTACTACAGATTATATAGACATTAAAAGAATAATAAAGAAATACAATAAACAATTCTATGCTCACAAATTCAATAATCTAGATGAAATGGACCAACTCCTTGAAAGACACTATCTGCCAAAACTCACACAAAGATAAGTAGACAATCTGAAAAGGCCTATATCTAGATATCTAGTCTATATGTATTTACAAAATTGAATCAAAAATTAATAATCTTCCAAAGTAGAAAGCACCCGGCCTAGGTACTTGACTGGTGGGTTCACTGGTGAATTCTTCCAAATATTTAAGGGAGAAATTGTACCAATTATTTACAATTTCTTTCAGAAGATAGAATGGAGGGAATACTTCTTAACTCATTCTATGATGGAAACATAACCCTAATACTAAAACCAGACAAAAGCATTCCAATAAAAGAAATCAAATATCTATCATTAACATAGATGAAAAAAATCATCAACAAATTATTAGCAAAACAAATCCAACATTGTATAAAAAGTATTCTATACCATAACCAAGTGAGATGTGTCACAGTTATGCAAGGCTGGTTCAACACAAATCAACTAATGTAATCCATCACAGCAACAGGCTAAAGAAAAAATCACACGATCATATAAAATATATGCAGAAAAATTATTTGACAGCATCCAATGCTCATTTATGTTAAAAACACTCAGCAAACTAGCAATAGAGGGAAACTTCCTCAACTTGATAAAACATCTATAAAAAACCTACAACTAGTATCATACTTAATGATGAAAAAAAAAACTAGAAGCTTTCCTACTAAGATCAGGAAGAGGATGCCCCTCACATCACTCATTTTTGAGCTCATACTAGAAGTCTTTACTAATGCAGTTAGACACAAAAAAGAAATAAAAAGATATACAAATTGTGAAGAAAATGACAGATAACATGATTGACTATGTAGAAAATCCAGAAGAATCAATAAAAAAAACTTCTGGAACTAATGAGTAATTATAGCAAGGTTTCAGAATATAAGGTTAATGTGCAAATGTTTGTTGCTTTTCTGTATACTTTTTATCATTTTGAAGTGTCCCTCAATATCTTTCTTTACCTTTTTGATTTTGAAGTCTATTTTGTCCGATATTAGTACTGCTACTGACGTGTGTCTCCTGGAGGCAACATATAGTTGGGTTTCTTTTTTGATCCATTCTTCAACTCTGTGACTTTTTATTGGTGAGTTCAGTCCGTTTACATTTAGAGTGATTATTGAAATATGAGCTTTTCTTATAGCCATTTTATCTTTTGCTTTCTGGTAGCTCGGTGTTTCCATTGCTTCCTTGTCCTTCTGTTTGTTTTCTTTATTTTGGTTGGCTTTTGTTGGGTTTCCCTCTGGTCCTTGTTTTATGTTATATACTTCCATTCTGAATTTTTGGTGTGTGGTTACCATTAAAAACATGTATAGTTTTATATACAGTCATTCCTTTTCTTCTCTGTGTGCCTTATCTACATTTCCCTTTGTGAATCTGGATCTTTGAATCCTCCCCTTTTCAGTCATTGTTGTCTCAATTTGTCCCTACGTATGCTGAACGTTCCTTACTAACTTGCTATAGCAAATCTCTTCTTATTTTTAAGCTTATAATGCCCTGTTTTTAATAAGGGTTGCTGCACTCCTCTGCTTCTGTCAGCCTGCTAGTGACCTTACTCCTAATTATGTTTTTTTTTTGCATACCATTTTGTTTTAGGTGAGCTGACCCCTTTCATTATTTCCTGTATTGCAGGCCTCGTAGTGGAGAATTCCCTCAATTTTTGTATGTCTGGAAAGGTCTTAATTTCTCCTTCATATCTAAAGGAGAGATTAGCTGTATACATTATTCTAGGCTGGTAGTTCCTTTTATTTAATAGTTTGAATATTTGTCTCCACTCCTTTCTGGCTTATAAATTTTGTGCTAAGAAGTTCGATGATAATCTAATGGATTTTCCTTTATAGGTTACTGTCTTCTTTTCCCTGGCTGCCCTAAGAATTCTGTTTTTGTTGTTGAACTTTTTACGGTTTTAATACAATATGTCTGGTAAAGTCTTTTTTGGTTGAAATAATTGGGTATTCTATTGATTTCTTGAATTCAAAGCTCCAGCTCATTCCTTACATTTTGGAAATTCTTGTCAACTATTTGAAAATGCTTTCTAGTCCCTGCTCCTTTTCCTCGCTTTCAGTAATGCCCATTATTCTTGTTTCCTGTCCTGGTGGTATCAGCTAATTTTTGTATTTCTCTTTTATTATTTTTCATTCTTTGGTTTCTCTCTTCTTCCTTCTGATTTATTTCTAGATTTCTGTCTTTGATATCACCAATCCTTTCCTTCATTTGGTCAACACTATTTCCCAAGTTTATTTTTTTCATTTTTCAACTCTTGCAGTGTATTCTTCATCTCCAGAAGTTCTATTCAGTTCCTTTTGAGGATTTCATTCTCCTTGCTAAAGAACTCGCTCTGCTCATCTAGTTGTTTTTTTCATTTCTTGAAATTGTTGATGTGAATCGTTTCAGATCTCATTGAGTTTTTTCAGAATACCATCCTGAATTCTCTGTCATTTAAGTTGCATATTTCTGTATCTGTAAGCTTATTTTCTGAAGATTTTTCTCTTCCTTTCTGAGATGCTTTGTCACATTGGTTTTCATGGTGTTTAATGGTCTTTCTCCGCCTAGGCATTAATGGCAGTGTATTCTGATTTTTTTTCTAGAAAGATTTATTATGTAATGGTCCCTAGCCTGTTGCAAAGTAGGTGTTTTTCTTTGAGTTTCCAGTAGGTGGTGTCTAAGTCTCTTGGATCTCTGCTTTATATAAAGTCTTAATATTGTCTGTTTTTTTGTTTTCTTATAGATTTTAAATCATGCTCACTACCTTTAGTTTCAGTCCTTGTCAGTATTAGCCACAGTTTCGGTAACATTTGCACAGATCCCCCTGGCATTCTATCTCAGACGGCATGCAGGAAGAAGTCCTCTGGGTTGTGGGTGCAGACTGTGGCTCAGCCTTGGTTTTGCAACCACAGCTGGCAAACATCAACTGTTGTTTCTCTACCGTTCCCGCTTTTCTCCTGGCCCCGTTTCTCTGCCTTCTGCCCTGATGACTGGGCACTGCCGCTGGCTGTGTGGAGCTCGCAATCCTCCCAGGGTGTTCAGGGAAGTTGCCACATCTTCTCCCCTCCCCCTCCTCCTACTGGGAGCTCCAGCGGCTGCAAAAGGCAGCTTCTTTGTTTCTCCCAGTCCATCACCCAACACCTAGGGTTCTGACCTGTTGTAGCTCTTATGATCAGATCCCATGCTCAGATGTGCTGGTGCGCAGTTTGGGTGGTTTTTGTTGAGTTTTAGATATTCAGCTTATTGTTGTATCAAAGGGAGCGATCCAAGGATGTCTTTCACTCAGCCATGTTTCTGATGTCACTCTCTAATACTAGTTTAATTTTCAGAGTCTTTGTGGTGTCGTTATGGTCTGCTGGTTTAACTGGTGTCAGTAGGGTATCCATTTGTCCCTGATTCTACTGCCTGAGTGGGTGGAAGTGTTTCCCCAAGTCAGGGTCGAGCTGTTTCTCAGTAGGGGGTTTGGTATGGTGGGACACTCTTAGTGGGAGAGACAAGAGTCTTAGACTTGCAGAGACAAAAAAAAAAACTTTCCAGAACCAGGTGCTTCTGTGGTTTTATCTCTCTTATCTGTTCCATCCACCCACACCTTAGTATTTCTACATGAAAGTAGGGTGTCTCAGGCCCAATGGGGCAGGAGAATGTTTTCGTTGTCTATTATTGTTGATGGGACTCCTGATGATTCTTTCTTATTAGTGGTGTTGGGCTTATCTGCCAGAGGGACTCCCATTTCATCAGGGAAAAAACGAGTCTCCCTGTAGGCTGCCCTCTATTGCTAGGTTAGGATCAGGAAATGCCAGCACTAGGTTCACTTCTGTTGGGTGAAAAGACATAAGACACTTTGTCTGTCCGTTGTTACTAGAATCCCAAGTCTTCTTTTTCTTTATCATCTTTCAGAGTTCTCCTTTGGTTGTCTCTTGCAGTATTTCCAGGGAGGGTTTATATTTGTTCTCATCAGGGAGAAGCAAAGAGAAACAGGTCTACACCATCTTTTCCAGACAAGAAATATCCCTCAAATTTTGAGTGCAAAAGGGGCCTGAGTCCACAAAGCCTGAGAACTGCTGGCCTTACAAATGGGTGAACTGCCTATATGATTTATATGAACACCAAAGAGCTCCCAATCCAAAAATCCAGCCTACCGCTGTACTTGAAATTCTCAGTACTATATAAGTACTTTCCAAAGAGCTGTTACATTGGGACAATACATTGGGTAATACTATAGAGGCATTGGCTCTTCTAAACAATTGGTTATTATCCATTGCAGTCAGAGAGTATAGAAGTTCTCCGAGATGAAACACAAGACTGTCATTAGAAGAAAAGGTCAAGTTTAAGAGATGCTCTCTATGCTGCAGGGGGACTGGAGCGAGACCCCTAGCTGTAGGGTTGCAGATAAAGGGTAGGAGTGGGATGAAGATAGAGATTGTGGGAAGATCAGAGGAAATAGTACAGAAAGAAATTCCTGGTTCCCTTCCAAATTTTGCACACCCAAAGACTTCTTTAATTTTGTTTTCCTTAATGACAGTAGTCAGGCAAAAGGAACATAGGGAACTGACAAACATTTTTGAAAACTTAAGGAAAAAGCAAACCATTGTACTACTGATTACCCCTGGTTTCCTGGATTCAACAGCTGTGCTCTCTGTCACAGCTAGGCCACTCAATCCAGCTGCTTCTCTGCCGGAGTTGGCTGTTTACATGGCAAGCAGTGTCTTGACGAATTGAAAGAAGCACTTTAAGGCACGCACCAATGCAACACCTTCTAACTCCATGCAGTTCCCTCTTCCCAATGTTCCCTTCTCCATGTTTTCCTGGTTCCCATGCTTCCTCCAAAATGAAATTGGCCTGCAGAAAGCCACTACCCTTTCTGATGGAAATTTCATTGGAGAAGGTTAAGTGGCTCTCTTTTGCCCTCAAATAGCCTATTTCACTTCTTCTGGAAGTTAATCACATTTACTTTTATGGCTATTCCTAAATGATGACTTCCAGATATCTTCAAAGTGTCCAAAATAAAAGAATGGGGTTTTAGTGGCTATTAATTTCCCAAAAACTTTCCCCTAAAAATAGAGATTTTAAAGGTATTATTTGGCCATCATTTTTGTCCTCTAGTTTGGGTCACAATATCTGTTATGAAATTGGCTAATAGGGGTAACTTATTGCCATGTAAGGCTGAAAAACAAACAAACAAACAAACAGAAACCTTTTAAAGGCTGCTTTCAACAAAATGCTTGAAAACAGAGGAAACACAGTTCTCACACAAGCCAAGCAATAGAAGAGACCCTGGTGCCTATCAAAAAATATTTGTTGAGCACCTATCTTGTGCCACAAATAGTGCTAACACTGAGGAAACAGTAATGAATAACACAGAAACAATATATGCCTGCCATGTCAAGGCAGTAAATAGCCATTTATAGCACAGACCAGAATGGAGGCAAATGAAAATCAAGAATTTGAAAACTATAAATCTGATTTAAACACTTTCAACATCTTAAATAGAAGACATAATTATATAAATAATTTGAGATCTGTAAAAGCTCAACAATATCACTTTGAATAAGGATGGGAACCTATAAATCTACTGTGAGACAATATATTTTTAAGAATAATACACATTGTCCTGTAAGTAGGTAGCAATTGGTGAGGCAATATCTCTAGACCATCCTACTGCTCAAATTCCCAATACTCAGGACAAAAATCAATTCTTAAATTCTGAGGAAAAGATGGTTTTCAGAAATTGTTCAAGTTTAATATAGTGACAATATACTTCAGAGCTAAGAGCTATATATTTTCAGATGAACTTTTAAAAAATGTTACATAATTCAATTAGTGCACATTACTTAAATCTCTGAGATTATCCTCTATCCCAGGACTATGCAATAGAACTTTCTATGATGGTGGTTATGTTCTATCTCTGTATTGTCCAATTCAGTAGTCATTACCCACATGGAGTTATAGAGCACCTGAAATGTGGCTTAGTGTGATTGAGGAACTGAATTTCTATTTTTGTTTAATATGAATTTATCTAAATTTAGATAGCCACGTGTGGATGATGAATAGTGTAAATTTAGTCTTAAACCGAAGGTGATTCTATGAGTGTCGGGGCGGGGGAATAGTCTCCTTCTTTTGAATTAATTTTCTCTAAGTTGAGACATTGTTTAAAAGCTGAAAAAGGCAGAAAAATCTCTACATTAACAAAACTGAATAAATAGCAAAATAAAAATTAGTACCTGATTTAAACAAAACTCAAGATTGCAATTTCACTCATGACCTGACTGAATTAAAACAAACACACACACACACAAACAAACAAAAATACGTATGTGTTTGAAAATCAGTGCATATAATTAAAGGAAAATAATCCAAAGGATATGCTCTTAGATTAATCAACACTCTAAAAAGACTTTAAACACTTCATGTTTTGATAATGATTGTTCATTCTTTATTTAACACCTACAATGTGGTAGGCACTTTGCTAATAGATGGATTATATTGCAATGAAAATACCCCCCAAATATCCACATTTAACCTGATGCATTTGACGTGATTTAATTTCCAGGAATTTCATGTATAATTGTATCATTTTTCAGTTAGAAAATAATATAACCAAAAGATCACTCACTTTTGGATCTGACTATGAAATTGAAGTTCAAATATATTGCTGTTTTAAAATACATAGCACATTCCTCCAGAAAATGGAAACATTAAAATATATTTCTAATAGGTGACTAATGTATAGTAAAAGCACTAATATGATATGCATGAACTTTTTACAAAAGACTTCTTTGGTTAAAATTATTTTTCTGAAGTGGAATTTAACCTATGACTTCCCAAGGAGTCATCAGAAAGATTTCGATTAAAATAAAATCTGTCTTGCTTGGTTGTACAGAAAATTGATTTTAAATTTTTATGTGAAAATTATTTCTAGATGTTTGGAATTTGGGAAAATAATTCATACTTTCATTTTTCCAGCTTTATTGACACAGTATTGGCATATAACATTGTATAAGTTTTAAGTATACAAAGTGTTGATTTGATACACATATATATATATTGCAAAATGATTATCACCATAGATTAATTAACACTTCCATCAAATTACATAATTATCATTTCTTTTTTTGTGTTGAAAACACTTAAGGTCTATTCTCTTAGTAACTTTCAAGTATATAATACAGTGTTGTTAACTATACTCATTGTGCTTGCTGTACATCACATTTCCAGAACTACTTATTCATCTTATAACTGGAAGTTTGTATCCTTTGACTGTTTTATCCATTCTAATCTCCATTTCTATAAATTTGGGGTTTTTAGATTACACTTATAAATGTGATTATACAGTATTGTCGTCTGACCTATTTCACTTAGCATAATGACCTTAAGGTCCATCCATGTTTCAAATTGCAGGATTTAAGAAGGTAATTCAGTCTTTCAATAAACATTTCCTTTGTGCCAATTATGTACCTGGCACCATGTTTGATACCAAAATGTGACATTCTTCCTGAACAGGAAACAAGTTCAGGTAGTGCATCAATTTACATATCAATGGAAACATTACCAGTTGCTTCACAGCCATATCTGGATCAACTTATGAACACTACTAATGCCAGATAATATTACTGAAATCTTTCTCTTACTTCCATATATATGTAACATGACAAACAGCAATACATTATATCATACTCCTATTCCATCTGCTAGACTGACATTACCATATTTTGCTTTGGGCCAGCTAGATTGTATATGTATAGATACACAATACATATGATCTGCCAACACAACCAGTTTTACAGTAATATAAGAAAAAAGGCTCTGAAATATTTATTGGTCACTCTGATTGGGCCTTGTTCTAAAAGTTACAATCAAATAACATCCTGATACCATCTAGGTAATTTTTTAAAAAATAAAAAATTGCATACAAGGTAAAAATCCAATTTTGTAATGTAATATATATACTTTAAAAGGAGCAAAAAAAGTCATCCAAATTTGTGATAAGATTGTTGGCGATTTTTATTATTTATGTTTCCATATTTTCCAACCTTTCTACAATGACCACACATTACATTTATAATCAGTGAAAATTATATATGTGTTAGTTACAGTAAAAATTACCCTTGCAACCGTTCCAAAACTAGTGCCAGACGAAGGCCTCACATAGGGAAATAGGTGTTGACTACAGGTGTGATTTTAAAGCTGGTGCTGGAGGCCCAGGGGCAACCTATTAGCTAATGACTGGAAGCTCTTTAAAGTAAACAAAGACTTTCACTGTTTAAAGTTAAGGTTTAAAATGAATATTCCTGGGGAAAGGGGAGAATAGTAACATCTGTTCTCACCAGGATGGAAATTGAGAAAGGCAGCTTTTTCTAGCTCTAAGTCCTGGTTAGATCCCTGGATAAATACAGTATTGCCTTCTGGTGACTCCATAGAACATGTTTATTTAAGCATTTAGCAAGGAACATTTACAGAACTATTACTAAAAACCATATAGTTTTTAAAAGTAACACTTTTTTTCTGATTATAAAAATAGTATAATATTTTTTGTAGAAATCCTGGAAAATATGGAAAAGCTGGGGAATAAAATAAAAATAACCTATGATTTCATCACCCAGAGGTAATAACTATGAGCAGTTTGATATATAACCTTCTAATAATTTATTCTAGATGTGTGTGTATCCTGCTTCTTCACATAAAATTTTATCCTGAGTGTTTTCTTATGTCATTAAATATACTTAGTAAACATCATTCTAATGACTGCTTAATATTACCGATGGCTTAAAATATCAATTTTTTTTGAGAAACAGCATTATTGTATCTACCATGGACCTAATTTATCATAAGAACAGATTCAAAATGTCTCTGATATTTAAAAAAAAAAACTAGCCAAGGGTTTTTTCTAAATTAGTGATCTCTTGTGGGTCTAACCAGCATCAGAATTTTGACTCTAAAAATGATTTTGTTTTGCTCAAATCTCTAAAAACACCCATACTGTACACAATGATAAATCACACATATATTCCAAAATAGTCTTAGGCTTGAAAAAGTACAAGTCTCTAAGAAATATTAGATAGTAAAGCATGGCAGGCACTCCCAGCCAGGCTCTGCCTGCTGTAGCAAAGCAAATCTATCACAGGGAGCTTAAAGGAAATATTTAAGTCAAACAGAGAAAAAAGTATCCTTAGCACAAACTTGAGCTTCTGAGTAAATTCCTCTATTCAACCTCCAAACAACAACAGCAACAAAAAAGCTACTGTGATGTTTGTAAATTTTTTTTTAATTAAGAAGCTACATAAAACAATTTTATTTAAAGGCTCCCCCAACCTCTGCAAACATTGGCATGGTGCATATTTGCTAAGCAAGATGTCTGAAAATTATTTTACTCAGCATACTAATCACAATTCCTTTCCAGTACCGGAAGGGAACATTTTATGTAAAAATTTGCCATTTCATTTTAAAAGAAAACTCCATTCCCAATTATCTTTGGTGGTTTGGTGATCCTTTCCTTACCTGCAAGACAGTTTAAGATCAGAAAGACCTTCCAAAAGGCCAACACCATTGTGTCGAAGTTCGTCCAGCACAGCCAGAGATCAGTAGCTTGCCTGGACTAAGCTGCGTTTCAAACTACCTTCTTCAATCACACGGAGGTTTGCCAGGCTTATCTGTCAGCATCACCAAGCAAACAAGCTTTTTCAGGCTTACTTACTGGGTACAGACCTTTCTCAGAGCAGATTCTGTTTCTTTGAAACACTTTTCATGGGGCGTGTCTCTTTGATATATTTGCTACGGTGTTAATAATAAACCCATGTATTTAAAATCTTCAAGCTCTTTGTATACAGATTCTCTGAGTTTTACTGTTTAAAGTCAATCTTATTAAAAGTTATACTTGGTGAGGAGGATATAGTTGGAAGAGAGCCTATGAAAATAGAAGCTGACAAGGCTAATTAATTTCAAATATTTCCATAAAAGTCTTACAGCATTGATTCACTAACTTTCTACAAATTAGGTTAGTAAATTGGTGCTCTAAGATTTTTCTAAAGAGATGGGGTTCACAGGAAGGTCACAGGGGTTATGAAGCAAAAAGCAAAAAACAAACAAACAAAAACAAAAACGAAAACCCCATTCATTTCTATGTGAACAAACTTTTTTTCGAAGCCCTGGCAATTCTCACCACCCACCACGAAAATTGACAGTTAAATGAATTACACGCTTATGTCTTCCAGGTTAGAAACTTTGCAGCATTTATTCACTCACCTGATTTTGCAAAATCTGGTGAGCTAATAAATGCTTTAAGACTTCCATTGGATGAGTCTGAATTTTTGCAGAATTAGGTAACTAAATGGGTGCTATATGGTTTCCGTGGAAAGGGAGTTCACTAGGAGGGAATGGTAGGCTCCACAGGTGATAAGTCTTCATGTGAACATGAACTTCTAATAGAGTTCTTCGCTGCTTAAGTTACCCTGAGATGAAAAGGGCCCCTCTGGCTCTTCCCCTGTGGTCTCTTAAGTCCTACTGTTTCCATCTCTACAGTGATTCTCCAATTTGTCTCTTCTCCAAACTGCTGCTTCCATCCGGGTCCAGGTACTCAGCTTCTCATCTGTGGCCTACTATACCAACATCCTAAGTAGTCATCCTGACTTCTTTCTCTTTCATCCTGTGTACCAGCCACATGCCAATGTTTCAATACCGATCAAGCATCTTTCAATAACACCATGATGGACTCTTTCATCAAATTTAAAGTCCCTAATCTGGATTCCCAGCCTTTCAAGATCTGGTCCCCACTTCATCTGAACTTTAGACAGGTTAAATTATCCACCCGAAAAATGCCATCAAGATTTATTGCCTCAAAGTATTTAGTCACATGAAGTATGTGCAAGTTTCAGATATGTTTTATGAACTGTAATTTATAAGAAATGTTTGACCCTATCTCAAGTTAGCCAAGCTAATTTCCTACTGCCTCTCAGAAAGCTATTTCTCTTCCCTCAGGCTCGATTCCTTCTCACAGCCTTCACTGTCCATGCTTATATCTGATACCGAGTTGGCTCCCCATGACTTTTATCACTACGTAGAATTTTCTCCTCCCTCCTCTTGTTATCAAAATATATTCTTAGCACAGATCAGTCATGCTTTCGTATGTCAAACCTTCAGTAAACCCACATACCATCCCTCTCAGGGCTCCCCCTTGGATAAATTTGCATTGTACTTTGAGCCAATATTCTACAGTGAGCACTTGATTGCTGTCCAGTAGTTTCCTATTTATTAACTGAGTCTCCTCTCAATCCAGTGACTGTGAGCCCATCCAGGGCAGGAGCCACATCTTATACAGGCAGTTCCCCATTCAAGAAAGGATGTTTCCCAGAAGGTATTGGTAAGCCCAATGATCAGGCCCAAGAATACACATTCCTGCTGAAGCAATGCTATAAAGAGAAGTTGATTCCCAGATCTGTGCAGCACATAGTGTAGCACTGGCTTGAATTCTGGGTGCTGGACCATGTAGGGCAGGGGAAAAGAAGAAGGAGCAGGAGGTGGGAGAGAAAGAACATGCCTTTCCCTTCCCAAGTTATGGGTTGAACACAAAGTATCATGTTCCCCTTAAATAACTATTGCATGTCTTTGTCACCCACCTTCCTTTCTGCCCCCCATCTTCATGGCCCAATGACCCCCAGCATACCTAGAGTTTTACTCCCCAGAATATCCTGTACTCCAAAATTACTTCTTTCTTTCCAACCTGATGCCTCCCAGAAACACACTGCCCCCTCTGTATCAGCAGACATCAACTCCCTGTTAGGAGGAAAAAAAATTCAATTGCCATGAACATTTTCAAACCTATTTACACTATTGAAAACAGAATGCTTGTTTTCTCCCCAGATAAGGCTCTGGCTAGGCATATTAGGCAATGAAATAAAGAGAACTGGTTGGAAAGAGGAGGTTTTGCAGAATAAAACAACTTGTAGGGCAGCCCTCTGGAGGTCCACACCAGCTCTTCTCAGCTTTGGTTCTGCCTGTACCTCTAAATCCACTAACTCTCCCAAAGACCCATGGTTTTCATAATGGCTCCCCCAGAAATAATGCTGGCTTTTCCAGTGGTGGTGAACTGGATGGTAAAGGAATTTTCTAGTCTGGTGTTTATAAGCCAGGGGTTTCTTGTTTTCTTCCATGGCTCATTGGTGACCATAGTAAGGTGACCATATAACTGGTCATTAAAACTAAGGCATTTTTGAGAGTGAAAGGGGTGCTATTACAATTACATGGGGTAGTGTAAACCATAACAGTCCAAGACAAACCTGGACATCTGGCCTCCTGCTCATAGGAGATGCCTAAGTACAAAGCAGGCATTAAGTAAAAGCTTAGTGTCTAAGCTAGTTGGCCCTGAGATGGGGTAAAGGATATGATTTAAGACTATTGCCAAAACTCTTCTGTACCAGAATCTCTCATACAAACACAAAACTTTCTAGAACATTTAAGTACAATGTGAACACTGCTACTAGGTAGGATCTAATGTGAACAGGTAAAATTCTGTTAAAATAAACTAATAAAAGATAATCTAGATTCTCTGCTTTAGACTGAATTTTGATGTTATTGACTGTTGCTCAAAAAAAGTGGGTCATTAATTTAGCACATGAAATATTAAATATCTTTCACATTTTTATAGAGCTTTATAATTTTAAACTGCTTTTCCGTTTTATCTTCACAACTGACAATAAAGTAAATAAGGCAGGTATTATCTACATTCTCTATATGAGAAAACAAAAGCTCAGAAACGTTGTGTCTTTCCCAAGGCCACATAGCACTCATTAGATGCTGTCCCTCCTATCACACCACACAGTGGCACAGTGTGAATGTAAGGTAACAAACATGTTACTGCCTCTATGATCCTTCTTCAGGAACTTTCAGAAACTTGCAATATCTGACTTATCCCTCATTTTTTAACTTAAAAATTACAAAAGTAATACATTTTGATTTTAAAGAACAAAGAAGTATACAGATAATAAAAAGAAAGTCTTCATTCTCTCACCCACATGTATAATCCCATGCTTTGCTTATGAGCAATAGGAATTCTGCATTTTTCTCAAACCTTGTATAAATTTACACGCTTGCACACACACACACACACACATACACACGATGGAATTTTTAACATAAAGGTAATTATGAAATGCATATTTTCCATAATTTGCTTTTTCACTTGAAAAAGCATTTTGTTATCTCTTTATATCACTGTATACAACTAAATCTATAGATATATCTTATCCATTTTAATGTTGAATGCTATTTCATAGTATAAATGTACTATAATTTATTTAACCATTCTCCTATTGATAAATTCTTAGGTCATTTCCAGTTTTTCATTAAACAGTGGTGAAATGAACATCCTTTTGCCTACATCTCTGCCGACTTTGTGTGATTATTTCTATAGATTAGGTATCTAGAAATGGAATTGCTGGATCAAAAGGTATGACCATTTTAATTTTTGGTAGCTTATGAAAAACTGTCCACCACAAATCCTTTACCAATTTATACTTCCATTTAGAGTGCTAAGAGTGTCTCTTTCTCCACAGTCTTGTCCACAATGAAAAAAATCAGTCTTTTATTTTTACTTGCATCATGGGTAAACATTGTTGTTTTAATTTATATTTCTTCATGAGGTTAAGCCTTTTTCCATAGGCTTACTGGCCTAATTGGTGTCCCTTTCCCCATGAATTGCCTATTTCTGACTTTAGACCATTTTTCCATTGAGTTATCTTTTAATATTGCAGAAGTACTTATTATAGTTTATAAATCTTAATGAGTTAAATATATACATTATATTTTTCCAGCCAGCATTTTTTTTTAAAAATTATGTTTTTTACCATAAAGAAGTTTGCATTTTACTTCAGTTAAATCTAGCAATTTTTCCCTTTGTAGCTTCTGAGTTTCATACCTTCCCTAAGAAAGCCTTTCCCAATCTGAGACTATCGAAATTATATAATTTATATAATATTATATAATGTATAATATCAATATACAATATTGTATTTTTATGATGTTTCTATAATTTTGCTGGCTTTCAGTCATGGCAACTCTGTCCTTCCAGTTGCTCAAGCCAAAAAAGCTTTTGTGCTATCTTTGGCTTCTCTCCTTCTCTCATGTACCACATCTAATTCATCAGCAAATTCTTCTGGGTCCATGTTCAAAATATACTCAGACTCTGACCACTTTCCCCAACTTCATTGCTACCACCCCAGTTTGAGCCACCAGCATCAATTGCCTAACTCACTGCAATATCCTCCTAACTTGTCTCCCTGCTCCCCTCATCTTCCTTTGTGGTGTATTGTCACAGAAGCCAGAATGATCCTTTTATATGTAAGTCAGATCACATATCACTTTTGCTGGAGATCCTTCAATAATTCTCATTTTCTTTCAGAGTAAAAGCCAGTCTTAGAAGACCCTAAAATGATGTGCCTCACCCACTCCACTGCCTCTCTGACCTCACCTCCTACCATTCCTCCCCCCTCTCACTCCGATCCAGCTATATTATTCTTCTCATTGATCCTCAAACTAGCCAGGCATGCTCCAACTTTTCAGGGCATTTGCCCTGGCAGTTGCCTATGTCTCTGACACTTTAACCCAGACATTAGCAGGGCCAACTCCTTCATCTTCCTCAAGTCTTTGCTTAAATGCCGATTTTTAACAATGCCTCCTGTGTTCACACAATTTAAAACTACAGCCCTCTTTACTCATGCCCTCCCAATTTCCCCTACCTTTTCTTTTTTCCATAGCATTCACTACCTCCTGACATACTATACAATTTACTTATTGTTTACTTTTTCACCCAGTTAGAATGTAAGTTTCAAAAGGGCAGGGATTTCTGTCTGATTTATTCACTATTCATTCCAGGGGCCTAGAAAAGTGTCTTGCACATAGCAGGTAATAAATAAATATTTGTTAAGTAAATAAGTTTGTGAATCTGGATTTAATCCATTTGAGATTTATTTTTGTGTATTGTGTGACATAAGATGAAATGTTTATTTAAATATTCTAATGTCCTAAATAGTAATGATTCATGACCATTTTAGGAAATTTACTCTTTGGAAATAGCTAGGTCATTCAAGGCTCATTTGAATGGATAAGGCAGGTGATCAAGTTCAGTAATACTGTTTTATGGTCAAGAAATGAGGCATAATTATAAAGCAATGAATCTGCTGTCTTTATGTGGCTTGGTTGCTGGCTCAAAAGGCAGGTTTGGGTTTCTAAAAGACAGACAAAGGCCATTCTATGGCACCAACATAAAGGAGAGAGACGGAACGACAGACAGACAGACAGACAGACATATGGAGACATAGACAGAATGATCTGTGAGTAAAGCTTTTCATATATATTTTTTGATTGCTGAAGAAGTCATTATGAGAAAATCAGAATTTAGTGAATTTTTTTGTACATATTTTATGGTTTGTATGATCTTTAAAATTTTGAATTACATATAAAAGGGCACGTTCTAGTTAGTACATAGAATCTAAAGATTTTAATTCATTTTTGTTGGAATGATTCCAAAGAAGATATTTCAAAAATTACCTGTGCAATCATAGTACCACTAAAGCTTCATTGCTTTTTTTCCAACTGCCTCCCAGACATTTCCAATTATGTGCCTCACTAGTGCTTCAAACTTAATCTCAGATATGCCTCCAAACCTGTGTCACTTCCCTACCACATTTGTTGGTGCTCCCATTATAACTCTTCATTAAGATATTCTTTGACTCCTACTTCAATTCACCCTACCATTCTACCAGTACCAAATTCTACTGAAAACTTATCTTTAGTCCCTCATCTCCTTTCCATCTCCTGCAATATTGTAGTTCAGTCCCTGTTATCTCTCATTTAGATGGTTGCAGTAGTTTCCTAGGCCATCTCTTGGCCTCCAATCTTCCTCCCTTTCAATTTATTTATAACCCTGCCAGATAAGTTTTCTTAAAGTTCGATCTAATATGTCATTCTCATACTTAAAACTCCCATGTCTCCCCATCACTTTTGGTCTGGACCTATCTATCATTCAATAGATACCTAACCTACCTTTCCTGTCTATTTTCTGCTATTTGTGACACAAAAGAATGTCAGAGCTGGCTGAAGTCTTAAGAGTAGTTGCCCAATGAAAATGAATACTCTCTGTTCCCTGAGCATATGCCTCACATTTCTATCTCTGTGCCTTTGCAGGGCTATCTCCTCCTCCTAGATCACATACCCCGCCAAGTCTAACTGTCCAAAATCTACTCATCCTGGGAGCCTCATCACAAATGCTAACTGCTCCATAGATTGTCTCCTGATTCTTTCATGATGTGATCTCACCTTTACAGCTTTCAGTACAAAAAAAATACCTTCTATATTATCCTCTAGAGGATAACATAGTTCTTCATGTACTGGTCCTCTTCATGCCTCTAAGAATGCAAGCTCCTAAGGTGGAGAAGGAAGATAAAGACTGTGTTTAGGTGATTTTACACACACACACACACACACACACACACACACACACACACACACACACTGAGAGACAGAGAAAGAGAGGCCGATCATGTGATGGGCCAGGCATGGTGCTAAGTGCTCTATATGCATTATCTCTCTTAATCCTCTTCACAGCATTATGAGGTAGTGGTATCATTATCCCCATTTTATAGGTGAAGAAACAGAAGCACACGGAAATTAAGTAATTTGCACAAATCTCATATATAGCAATAGGTAGAATAAGGACTCATTCTTATCTCTCTCAACTGACCTCAAATATTCCTGTTACATAACCCACATCTTAGTTTACATACACAGTTAGGTAGTTTTCTGTTCTCTTCAGTAGGCAGTATGTGTTGGCTCCTGATCCCCCTCCCCATCCTTTTTTGCACCTATACAGTGAGCAGCTATTTTTACCTTGCCTTACCAGTTCCCTGTTGTGAAATGGCTGCCAGTCATCTTTCTCACAAGTAAGGCTGTGGCTGGACAAAGCCTCAGTCCCTGGTAACCAGTTTATGGGTAAAAATGAGACTCAGAGAGACTTTTTCCAAAGATCACGTAAATGCCAGAGTCAGGACCTCAGCCCAAGTCAGCTGTCTCCAAGACATGTTTTTAATTTATGGTATACTGTGACTTTAAGGACCTGGTATAGTAATGTTTGGTGAATTTGCTTTTTCAAGTTCATGGTATGACAAAGTGACTATTTGAAAGAGTATCACTCATTTGGATGTGAATGATCTGGTATATTTGTTGAAAAACAAACCTAGAATAACATCATCCACAACAACAACAACAACAAACTTCTTTATAGCAGGTTAACACTGAGTTTCCTTGAAAGCAATAAAAAGAAATGGCACATAAGTCTACATTTATCCAAACCAAGGGGCTAGGAGTTCTAGACTAGGGACTCTAGAATGAGAAATTCTCAAGTGAATTCTGTGATGGGTTATGCAGTGAAAGAATTCCCTTTCTCCTTCTCATCTCCATGTGTAAGGAGTGGAATTTCTCTCAGAAATCAACCTGGTATGAATACACCTGGTCCCTAAATGTGATCTCTGGACACCTTCCTGGGAATCATCCAAAAGCTTCCAGAGAACTGCCAAAAGTGGCCCTCAGTAAGCCTGTGAAGTAAGAACACTTTAAGAGTAGGTAAAGCCATGGAGATTCTTGTCCTCTTAAATTTGGGAAATCATTTCCTGTCCTGAAGGGAAAAAAAAACATGCAGAAAGTTCTTTGGCAAGTCGTGTTTTAACAATAAGTATGAGTCAGCTTGTGTCGAGTAGACTGGGATTGCTTACCTAGTGATAGTAGAGAGGCTGGAAAAGTTTAGTACCAGGAACTCTATGTTAACCGATAGTGTGACTCAACTTGTTGTGTACATTAAAGTGTTTGGGGAAGCCTACTCCTAGGTGATTTGTGTTGACACACTGTACAAACATATGTCATAGACTCCACTTTAAAAAAAAATATACACACACGTATGTGCAGGAGCAGGTATGCACACTTTTGCATGTGTGTACACACACACACACACATCCCTATTCAACCCAAAGAGGGCCTAGATCCTCCAATTTTCTCTAATCAAGAGATGGCAAGCTTTATTTGAACCCCTCCCCTAAAATTACATTCTAATTATATAACTACAGGGCTCTGTTTGTTTGTCAGTCCTATTCAGCACTTTTAAAAATGCCATACCTGAGTGCAGCTAACCCTAAAACCCAGAGATCCTTTTGGAGCCAGGAGATTGAAGAGTTTCACTGTTGCCCAAGCCGATTAATAGTGCTTGCGACATAGAAATAAGACTTTGCCAAATGCTGAAAGCTTACTAAATGGCAGTCAGGCCCCAGGTTAAGCATTTTATGTGTATTATGTCTCACAATAATCCTATGAAGGAGGTAATAGTTATACTCCTTATTTTACAGATGAGGAAAATTAAGTTCAAAGAAGTAAAATGAGTTTTCACTGGTCACACAGTTTGCAAGTGACAGAGCTAGGGCTTGGGTCCAAGTGCGACTGCTCCAAAGACCATGCCTTTCTTGATTATGTGATATGACCTCCCAGCACTGAATAAGGGGCAGTAGAATACATAGTCAACACAGACCCTGCTTAACTGGCTCACACTCTTACCAGGAAGACATGACAAATATACACAAAACAGGGATTCATATTAATAAATATGTGATTATGAAAGACTGTATTATACAACACAGAAAACACATAAATACATGTACAGAAAGGGGAATGTGGGCCACTGCAAAGCTGTAGACCTCCAAATAATCATTGCAGAATGAGTTCCAAGGGATCCACCTGGCAGAAGAGAGGGGCTCTGGGAGAATTTGGGCAAGATTTTTGAAGGTAAAGCTCTAGAATGGACGGTGAAAATAGAGAGGTAGTATTTCAAAGGGCAAGAATGACAATAAGGCAAAGAGTCCAGGTTGCTTTTTAGAAGAAGTCCTGGAAATAAATCAGTGTTGAGAATGCCTAAAAAAAGAGCATTGTTAAGATGGGGATCAGATTTGAAGGAGCTTACAAAGAAGACAGATGAGAAAAGTGGGAGAAAATGGCAAAGATGGCGAATTTTGTTGAATTTTGGTTTAAAGCAGAAGCAGCAAGTAAAAGGCCTGTTTTTGTCTTGTTTGTATGCTTAGTTTTTGTCTTGTACAGTGTTTTGTGTGTGCTTTGTTTTTGCTATTTTTTATTTACTTCTTTGCTAGTTTTAATGAGGCAGCACAGCAGAGTGACAAAGAACATAGACTTAACAGTCAAGCATCTTGGCTTTGCCCCTGGCTTTACCACTTCCCAGCTGAGAGAATTATATAAGAATTATACAAGTTAATATTCGCAAAATGATTAGAATAGTGCCTTCATGTAGTAAGCATGATAGATGTGCTTGTTGTATAAATACAAATATAATTCACCATCAGCATTGATACATGGGGAAGATTTCTAAAATCATTGTGTAAAAACAACAGGTAGATGGGGCCGCTTAAGCAGATTGCAGCATGGCAGCAATTGAGGAGGGCTTGTACCCTCCAGCTCCCACAGTCCCCATAACCCCCTGCTACATACTCCTGGCACACTTCATATGATCTTGTGACTCCTAGTTTAAAATAGAAGGAACATACTGGTTCCTAATATGCCCCCCTATATTTACAAAGGGATCTCATAAAGTAAGCAATTTGGGCCTGGAAGGCAAGCCTTGCTGAGCTCACAGGATGTTCTAACCCTTAGAGTCTAAGAGAAATATCTGTCCTCCTCCCCCAGCTAAGGACCCTTGTTGGCCCCAGATGTTGGGCCACTGGGCTATATCAGCACACACTACCCCCAAAACTTCCTCAACTGCCTCAGGTCCTTCTGCTCAGATGGAAAAGAGGCCTTAGGGTTTTCACAACCTTTTGCAACAACTCTGGAGGAAGCACAGCAGGAATGTGCAGGTTTCCTGAGTTTCCAGGTCTTGACAAACTGTGTCTTCCTCCTTATGCTCATTTAGAAGATTAAACTGTGCCCCAATATCTGTAAACGCCACAGCTCAGAAAGAAATTACATAGCAACTAGCCCCAAACCAAGCTATGAGATACATCGAGGGTGTTTTCAGAGCCACTATCCATTACAGCACTCCCAGACGCTGAGCTTCCAAGTGCCCCCTGGCTTTTCATGCTCTGGAGCTGTTCAGGGCCACTCAGTAATAAGCCCACCTGAGTCTCTCCCAGCAGTTTTCTAACAGTCTCAGAGCCTGTTTTTATCGCCCTCAGAAGAGATGCCTTTTTTTTCTGTTCTCCAGAATGATGATGGAGCTCTGCTTGGGTAGGTGGGCACGCAGACCTACTGGTTCCTAGATATAACCCCTGGGGACAGCCTCCCACCTTTGTTCATGAGGAATTATTAATGGTGGTAATGTCAGGTAAAGGAGAAGCTGTGTGCATGGTGAAGGGAGAAGAGATATTGGGACTTCAGTCAAAACCTGCCATCACTACCGTTTTTAAATAAGCAGCACAACTATGCTTATACCTGGGTACAGCTACTTGAAGAGGGTCACAGAAAGTCCACTTCCAGGATTAGAAATTAGGTAGCCCATCAAACAGAGTCAAGGCAGACATGACATGACAGTGCTAAAACATTAAGTCCAAATCCTTCTTTTCACAGAGCACTGAATTTTTCCTGGGTTTCACAAATAACTCATTGTAAAAGTTGAGCAAGGAGTAGAATATAGGTCTCCTGACTATTTTGGTATGACTTTCTGGGAAAGGAAAAGGTGTCAATGTGGGAAACTCGAGACTTCCAAATAGCAGTTTATCTGATGAATAACAGCTCTGGAGCCCTTTCCAACTGGGCGGAGGTGCACAGGCTGGTCCCAGCCCCAACCAGCAGGAAATAAGTTTGGACAATCTCCACTAGTTCATGACCCTCCCAAGGCAAACAGTGCCTGGTATCAGGTGGGACCTACATCTGAGAGCTTTGTAGTAAAGACTCTGGGTAGAGAGAGCACTAAAAGAAGTATATACCTGTATAGAAAACTGTTTTGACCTATGCATATCTCCCTGGCACTGCCACTACACATCCCAGGAAGGCTGAATTTTCTTGCTTCATTAATTATCTAGGCTTTGTGTTCAATGGGTAATTGTGGAGGGTGATGATAACATGGTCTAACCCTTCGTTGCTTCTCTAATCTCATCTTCCACCACTCTCCCCTTTGCTCATTCCTCTGTAACCACTATGGCAGCCTTGCTACTCTTCAAACATGCTTGTCATGCTCCCACTGAAGGGCCTTTGCAATTACTATTCCTGCTGCCTAGTACATTCTTCCCCAGCTACCTGTATGGTTTAATCCCCTTCCTTCCCTCAAATATATGCTCAAATGTTACCTTCCCAGAGATCCTTTCCCCAATTACCCTATCTGAAAGTGTATGTATCACCCTCTAAGCCCCTACCCTACTTTTATTTTCTCCTCATAGAATTTACCACCATCTTACATTATGTTACATATCTTATTTCACATCTTCCTACACTAAAATATGAGATATGTAAAGGCAGACACTTTGTCTGGCATGTTTATTCTTGTATCTCTGTCACCTAGAACAGCCCCTGGCATATAATAGGTGCTAGGCGAATATTTGCTGGATACATGAATTAGTGGATAGAGAAATAGACTCCTATATTCTTCTTGGTTTATGTTTCCATATAGCAAATGACTTTGTAGACATATATTCATCCCACTTAGTCATTTACCAAACAAATATTTCTTGTATGTCCTTATGTCCCAGGAATAGCATACTCAGACTAGTGGAAAAGAAAGACAAGTAGACAGGGAATGGCAATACCACACAGTAAGTACCACTCAGGTGGGTGGGAAACACAGAGAAGGAGTTGGTGAAGGCTTCTCAAAGGAGACGTCTCTTGAAGAATAGGAGATGCTAGTTAGGAGAAGAAAAATGAAGTGGAAATGTGGAGAAAAGCACATCAACATCATGTTTATGAATGTATAGGTTCATTTTGGCAGCAACTTTACCATGTTAGGCCACAGAGTGGCAGGGAAGGAGATACACAGGGAGAAGCAAGGCTGGAAACAAAGCAGAGACAATAGCTGGAAGGCCTTGCCTGCTGTATGAAGTACAGAGTTAAGCTTTTAAGTCAGAGCAGACAAACTTGTCAAATATGGAGCAAACCAGCCTAAAGGTGTGTATAGTTTGACCTATAAATTTATTCTTTTAAATTTAGTGGCTATTAATTAAAAAAATAAAATATTTACCATAAAAATCCAGAATTTTAGCTTTTCTTGAAATATCAGAAAATCACACCTGACTAGGCCACATGGCTATGATTGCCAGCATCTGAGCAGAATTTGTTCCCGTTAAGCAGGGCGTTTGCTCTGTCCAGTCTGTTGGTCTCCATTCAGCCTGTTTGATTATGTTATAGCTGATCCCAACCCTTAGTGTGGCCAGGAAGCAATAAGTCTTAGGGTTTGAGTCTTTGTCTTTAAAACCTTCACTCTTACACAGTGCATGACTAATGCCTGGCACAAAGAAGGCCCTTCGAAATACTCTATTTGAAAAATGAATAAACTCATACCATTGTCTCCTACTGGGAGGCCTTTCCTTCTGTCTCTGCCCATGCAAATCCTGCCTCATTTCTCAAGGCTCAGCTCAGATACAGTCTCCTACATGAAGCCTTGCCTGATTTAATGTTCCCCACCCAACAGATGTGAACTTTCTTATGGCTATAGGGTGAAAGATATGAAATCAACAACATTGGGGTGCATGAGAGCATTGGGGAGAGCCCTGGAATGATTAGAACTGGGTTATAGGTGGAGGGAAAACTCCAATGTTTGAACTTGAGAATTTGTGTACCTGAGTGGAGAGTGTCTGAATGGTGGAGAGTGCCTAAATGGCTATTTAAAGTAATTAAATAGCCCCCAGCTTGGAATATTGTTTCATTTATTTTTATTTCCTCTTCTTGATTTCCTTCTTTTTCTAGCTCTCTGTCTCCTATAGCTTAACTGACTTTAAACAGTTAACAGACAACCCACAGGCTCATGAAGTTAGCTTTCAGAAGAAATGTTCTGAGAGCAGGCAAAATGAGATTGCATCAACAATCCCAAGAGAGTCATGATAAACAGGGACAATTCTGACTGCAAGTTGTCCAACATTTACAGATAAAGAAAACTGCAATCGGGACAAGACCACAGTCCTTCACCCTTGTCTTCTTGTTCTGTAAAAGACCCAATCCTGCTTTGGCCAAGGGAGTTGTCTAATGTCAAGGTATTCCCTATGCATATCACCTGAATAAAGCCTGTAATCTCTATTTGTCACTTTAACTTCTTTTATCTTTAACAGTCTTGCACTATGACTCAGGTCCGGTCTGGAGAAGCCCTGGAGCTTACCAAGGTTTTTAGATCAGGACAGATCAAGCCCAGGAACCCCTTCCTCCCTTTTTGGATATCCCTATTGAGTCAAGTAGTAACTCCTGTTTCCACTTATGTGCTTCAGTTCTTTGTAGAAGCATGCAAGTTGTAGGCTTCGATTCTTTGAAAGGGTTAACCTTTTGCCTGACTAAAGTCCCTACCTCTATTATCTTTTTGTCTCTTGGGTTTCTCTGGCCTTTCAGGTTCTCTGGGAGCAGAGGATGAGATGATGATCTTAAGGTATAACAAGGCCTTCTTTGTTAGATTTCTTTTACTATGGGCTAAGTGGACTGACTTCGAGGAAGACAATTTTGAACTGTGGTGATCCATTTGGAATCTTGGGAAACATCAAGGCTCATGCCTTAGGACAAAAAAGAAAATAAGATGCCTACCTAACACTGGGTGGCTTTCTTTAAATGGTAAGGAGAAGCTGAGAAAAGGAACAGTTCAAAAGATTCCAATTAATTGAGTCCTCTCTTAAAACAAGCTCAGCCCTCTCCCTCCCCAAAGACCTTCTCCTTTCTAACTCTGTGGCTGCCCCTTACAATCCATTTCCCTCCTGGCCTTCCACCTTTCCTGTTTTTTGTCTTCTGTTCTGTCTTCCTCCTCCTTTTTCTCTTTGTTACCCACCTCTCAACTTAAGATCCCTACCATCAGATGTCTCACAATATGCAAAAGCTATAGAGATAGGAGAAAGTATTTTCAAGGCAATTCCTCAGGGTTTTCTTCTTACACTGACTGAGGAATAATCAAAACCTATCAACAAGGGTATGATGAATCTGTCTCTAAATCTAGGGACCAATTAGAAAGCACTTTTAAGAACTAGTCAGAGTTGAGCATTAATACTAACACCCCAAAAACAATCTGTACATTCTTTCCTAATGGTCTTAAGCCTGAAATATCACATGCTATTCAGAAGCATAAAATAGGTTTGCAGACCACATCCATTTATGAGTTACAACACTTGGAGTCCAGCACTTTTTAGTCCAGCATTTTGCAAAGAGCATAATAAACAAAAAGAAAACTACACAACACTAATTTGTCATTATAACTTAAATAGCTTGAGGGAAGTAAAAACCCTTCTACAAATACAACATAGATAGACATGGATACTGGCAGATATTGTACAGAAAATGATACTGGGTCTTCAATTGTCCTGCTGTGAACAGGAAACAAGACATTCAACTAGGGTTGCCAGATTCAGCAAATAAAAATATAAGAAATTTTGGATTTTGGATAAACAACAAGTAATATCTTAGCATAAGTATGTCTCGAAATATCTGGGACATACACTGAAAAATGATTCGTTGCTGATCTAATATTCAAATTTAATTGGACTTCCTGTATCTTATCTGGCAACCCTGCAGAGGTTGCTCATTCAAAAACAAAGTGACTCACCTCCTCCAAAGAAGGCATCCTATAGTATCTCCAATTGCCTCTGGGTCAAGCAAGGAGAAATAACTATTCATAAATGGTCATCTAATCTTGTTTTTAGTAGATACTAGAGCCACATTCTCTACTATTAATTCCTTCAAATTTTCTATAATACTAACTCAGGATACTAAAAAAAGTTCAGTGGTGGGACTTACCAATTGAATACATTTTCTCCCTCTCTTGTAACCCTTTGTCTTTTTGAGATCCTTAACTTCTCAGCATACCTTTCTCTTCAGTCCTTATACCCTCCTTAACCTATTCAGATGGGACCTTTGGGTTCAATGGTGAACTACTATTAGGTTATACCAAAGGACTTTTTCTTGGTCTCTTGGACTCTGATAAACCAGCATGCCATCTTATGTGGGCTTCCCTCAAGTACATGAGTAGTACCTAAGGACTACTCCTGAGTCTTCCATTCACTTTCTCCCTAAAATTACCTCAGTTTTCTGATTTTATTTCTTCAGTGCCAGATATCCTCTGGGTTCCCTCATCTACAGACATAGGAAAAATAAAGGACATAGAACCCTTAAAAGTCAATATTAACACTACAAAATATTAACACTTATATATCTCTGCCTAAATTGGCCAGTATCCCCTAAAACCCAAAGCATTAGAGGGAGCATGATCTATTGTGGCAGGTTTCACAGTGAAAGACTTAATTATTCTTTGTACTAGTGCCTGCAACTTGCCTATCCATCCAGTAAAAACAACCTAATGGACATAAGTACTATTTCATAGAAGATGTAAGGGCTATAAATCATACAAAATGCCCATGCAGTCCCCAATACAAACATGATCCTGGTATCTATTCCTCCAAATTCACCACACTTCACAGTAGTGTATGTTTGTTCAGCCTTCTTTAGTGTCCCCTTACATCCTGATTTCCAATACTTTTTCACTTCAACATGGGAAAAACAATAGCATGCCTGGACTGTGATGCCACAAGGCCTCAATGAAGCCGCTTCATACTTATCTCAGGTTCTCAACTACAATCTCCAAGACTTACAGGTTCTTTTTTTCCTCTACCTTAACCTAATATGCAAGTGAGTTGGTCTTATATTCACTTGATTTAATATCTTCTCAAGAGTGCTTTCTTTATCTCTTGGAAACTTTGACTATAAAGCACATACAGTTTGTAAGGATAAATTACAGTTTTGTTAGACTCAGTTTCATTATCTAAGCCATGACATATCTGAGGGAGGTAAATCTCTCTAAGCAAATAGAAGTACAGCCATTTAAAATTGCTCTCACCCAATTACCAAAACACAACTTAGTGGACTTAAAGAATTTAGAGGATATTGCAATTGATGAATTTGCAATTTTTCTCTGTTACCTGCCACCTTCTATAATATGACTAAAATGGCATTCCTGAAACTCCAACTTCAGAGTAACAGAGTCAACCTTTGACCAACTCAAGGTTATTATCCACAACCTTACCATTCTGGGACACCTTCAAATTACACTAAGTCTTTTTTTCTGCTTATATATGAAAGTGATAGTCAAGTTCTTGGAGTTTTATTTCAGAAACATAATGGAAATCGGAGGCTTGTTGGATATTATGATCTTTCTCTCCTACCTGGTAGCTAAACAGCTGCATTTAATTTTGGGGTCAACTTTCCACCTAATGGTACCCCATGTAATTTAAATTTTCTCACACAACATTTTTTGTTTTCAGACTCACTTCTTATGAACTGCTGCTTCTGTCTTCAGCTCATATTACCATCTATAGGAATCGCACTCTTTTTAAAAATTGAGATATAATTCACATATCATAAAATTTACCCTCTAACAGTGTATATAATTCAGTGGTTTTTAGTATATTCACATAGTTGTGCAACAATTATCTAGTTCCTAAATATTTTTATCATCCCCAAAAGCAGTCACTTCCAAATCCCCCTCCTCCCAGTCATAGGTAACAATTAATATACCTTCTAATTCTATGACTTTGCATATTCTGGATTTTTCATGTCGATGGAATCATACAAGCTGTAACCTTTCATGCCTGGCTTCTTACACTTAGTGTTTTTTAAGGTAATCCATGTTGTAGTATGCATCCACACTTCATTATGTTTTCTCATTAAGTAATATTCCATTGTATACGTATACCACATTTTGTTCATCTGTTCATCAGTTGATGGACATTTAGGTTGTTTCCACTTTTTAGCTATTATAAATAATGTTACTATGAACATTGAGCACAAGCTCTTGTGTGGACATATGTTTTTAACTTTGGGGGTTGGTATATACCCAGGAGTGGGATTGCTGGATCATATACTAACTCTATATTTAACCTTTTGAAGAACTACCAAACTGTTCCACAGTTACTGCACCATTCCTACCAGCAATATATAGGATTTCTATTTTTCACATCCTCACAACACTTGTTATTGTTCATCCTTTGTTATTGTAGCCATTTTTGTGAATGTGCAGTAATATCTCAATGTGATTTTGATTTGCATTTCCCTAATGATATTGTAGAGTGTCGTTTCATGTATTTGTTGGCCAATTGTACATCTTGTGTCATAGTCTTAATCTAACTACCTTATTTCTTCTTCTAGAGAAGGAAGAACCTCAAGATTGTTTAATTTTAACCTAAGAACTTTACCTGTCTCTTTGTTGTCTCCTTGAAGCACCTCTACAAAACCTAAACTTAAAATTATTTATAGACAAGTCATATCTTGAAACTGGAAGGCGCCGAACAAGCATATTTTCAAGTTGGATATGCTGTTATTACTTCCTAAGAGCTTATTCAATACAATTCCCTTCCTGAAGTCAAGCTAGCATAACTAGCTGAACTTACAGGATTGACTCTAGCATATCAGCTAGAAAGAAATGAAAGGGCTAATATGTACACAGAAAATAGATATGTCTTTGGTTTAATTTTATTTTTGTATTTTATAGAAACAATGGAGTTTCCTAATAGCTGAAGTTTCTTTCAATAAGCAGTATGAGCACATTCAAGCTTTGGCAGATGCCTTGTTCTCCTTCAAGGAAGTGTCTATAATTAAAGTTGAAACTCATACTGTGGAACAAGCCCATGAGGCAAAAGAAATGTCTTGTCAGGCCAACATGCCAAACTTGGTGCCTTCACCCAAGTTTGATGGGTTCAACAAGTAAAAAACAATCAGGTTATTCTATATTACTTCTATGGAAACGTGGACAAATTGCAGTTAAGCATCAAATTCTCGGGGGAAAAGGTATTGGGAAAATCTGGGTGTTTTCTTTATCAAATAGGCTATGGAGACACCAATACTGTCCCTTGGTCTCTCCAGTCTCTCTAAAATGAAGCTTGATGAGAAATTTACAAGCTATGACCTATCATAGTAAACAAATGTACAAACTATTCTGTGACATCGTTGTTGAGAAAATTTTAATCAGATAGTAGCTGAAGTCTCCAGTGCATGTTTCATTTGCCAGATTGATAACATTGGAAAAACTCTTAAGGTAGGACATGAACAAAAATCATAGCCTCGGGGACTTTTTGAACATTTACACATAAACATTGTGCAACTCCCTACACCACAGGAATTTGAACATGTACTTACTATTGCCTGCGTTCATTCTGAATAGCTAGAAGTTTTTCTTGGTCCTAGATTGTTATAGATTAGAATGTTAATTGTGATGCCCCGGGGCAACCACTGAGAAAATAAATCAAAATATGTATTAAAGGAAATGAGTAGAGAATTAAAATGGTACATTAGAAAATACTGATTGATAACAAAAGAATTCAGTATTGAAAGAAATGAGGAACCAAAAAGATATGACATATAGTAAAAAATAGCAAAATGGAAGAAGGAAGTTTTCCCTTACCAGTAGTTACATTAAATTTAAATGAATTAAAATCTCAATTAAAAGACAGAAAATGACAGAGTAGAAAGAAAGAAAAAACATGATCCAGGTATATCCTAAGAAACTCATTTATAACCCAAAACATAAGTAGATTGAAAGTAAAAGGATGGAAAAAAATTCTATGCAAACAATAATAAAAAAGGAGCTGGAGTGACTACTATATCATAATTAAAACTTTCATATGTTAAAGGACACTATCAATAAAGTGCAAAGACAACCCATAGGGTTAGAGAAAATATTTGCAATTCATATAGCTGACAATGGTCTACTATACAGAATACATTAGAGCTCTTACAAATTAACAATAAAAAGGCAAACAACCTAATTTTTAAAAAGGCAAGAGATTTAAATAGATATTTCTCCAAAGAAGATATATAAGCGGCTAACAAACACATGAAAAGATCATTAGTTATTTGGAAAATTCAAATCAAAATAACAATGAGATATACTCACTAAGGTGTCTATAATTAAAGAAATGGAAAATAACAATGTATCAGGGAGGATGTGGAGGAATTGGAAGCCTCATACATTGCCATTGGATGTGTAAATTGGCGCAGTCACTGTTGAAAAAAGTTTGGCAGTTCTTCGAAAAGTTAAACATAGGGTTACCATATGACCCAGCAAGTTCACTTCTAGTTACATACTTAAGAGAATTGAAAACATATGTTCATACCCCCCAAAAAAACAAAAACAAAAACAAAAAAACTTGTGCACAAATGTTTATAGCAGCGTTATTCATAATAACCAGTCATTATTCAAAAAGTGAATGTTAGCCATTTGTCCATAAACTGATGAATGGATAAATCGAATGTGACATATCCATACAATGGAACATTAATC
Organism: Rousettus aegyptiacus; assembly: GCF_014176215.1. Taxonomy (NCBI): domain Eukaryota; kingdom Metazoa; phylum Chordata; class Mammalia; order Chiroptera; family Pteropodidae; genus Rousettus; species Rousettus aegyptiacus. The sequence goes on along the minus strand of NW_023416312.1, from coordinate 64,207,960 downwards.
AGTCATAAAAAGGAATGATGACGCATGCTACAACATAGATGACCCATTAACACATGCTAAGTGAAATAAACCAGACACAAAAGGCTACATAGTATATCATTCCATTAATATGAAATGTCTAGAATACACAAGTCCATAGAGAGAGAAAGCAGATTAGTGATTGCCAGGGGGAAAATGTAGAGTGACTGTTTAACGGGCATGGAGTTTATCTTTGAGGCAAAGAAAATGTTCTGGAATTACTGTTGATGGTTGCACAACATCGTAAATACACTAAAAAACACTGAATTGTACACTTTAAAATGGTTAAAAGAGTGAAATTTATCTCGGAAAAGCGTAATTTAATTTTATCAAGAGAAAAACTGAGGCTTTTACAGGAATCTTTACATCTAGAAGGCTTATGTAGATATAGGAAAGTAAGTTTTTTTTTTTTAAAGGTTGGGGAGAAAGTTAAGAGCAACCTTTTCAATTATATATACAGACTTCTAAAAAGGGACAGAAAATCTTCCCAGAGTGTATTTGACACTTCCTATTGACTATGTTATTGGATTTTACCCTTGACCATTTATGTTAATTTACACTTTCTCTCTTTCATATCAAGGTCTGATAGAATGAAGGCCACTCATTAGCCAGACCAAGCCCACCACCCAAATGTGCCAAGTCCTTGGCATGCCAGGAATCAGTCAGTGGCAGGCACAGTTGTAACCCAAGAAGGCCACTGCAGCCGTCAGGTCACAAGGGTGGAAGTGGATGGGTTTGCCACTGCCTCAGGGTCAGGACTTGCCTAGTTGCAGTGGCAAGGTTTCTGGGTCAATAAACACTGAAGTTGCTGGACACCATGAGCATGGATGAGATTACCTAGGGACAGGGCACACAGCATCGAAAGACAGCAAGACCAAGGGCAAAACCTTAGAGAGCACTGACATTTAAAAGGGAAATTGAGAAGAGAATTCAGAGAAGTAGGAAAAATAATAATTCTACTAATGATACCGCTATCGTTTACTACCACTTGTCATGTTTTGATGACTGTGCTAAGTGCTCTACAAACATCATCTCATTTAATCCTGAACAAAACTTTATAAAGCAGGCATTATCAACCCCATTTTCCTGAGAAGAAAACAGACTCAGAGACATTAAGGTAGCCTGTCCAAGTTTATCCTGATAATCAGTGGCAGAACCAGGATTCAAATCCAGATATGCCTGCCTTTTAGTTCACACCCTTGTTGCCAGAAAACCTACGAAAGAGTGTGGTCATGGGACCCAAGGGATGAAAGAGTACAAGTAAGAACAGAATAATCCATAATACAGTATCAAATCCGCTCCAACAATAGGTCAGATAAGCACGGGAAATGTCCAGTAGACTAACAACAAGACTTCATATGTGACCTTGATGAGGATGGTTTCAGTAGGTGGTGGGAACTCAGGCCAGATTGCAAACAATTGAAGGACTGTGGAGGAAAGAAGTGGAAGTCGTGAATGGAGACTATTCAAAAGTTTAGATTTGAAGGAAAGAAGAGGGATAAAGTGGTAGCTACAGGAAGGGAATAATCTAGTGTCTAGGGAGGTCTTATTTCTTGTTACAAAAGTTACATTTTTCATGTAGAAAATTTAGAAGATATTGGTGAATCAAAAGTATCTCACAAACTGGAGATAATCATGGTAACATTTTGGAATTACCTTTCTAGCCCATTACTGTTCTATAGACACATGCACACATTTTTACCAAAATGGTATCAAATCATTTATATTTTTTGTAACTTGCTTTTTGGTTAAAATACATTGAGAAAATTTTCCCATGATAATAATTGTGCTGTGTAAGCATCATTCAAATAGCTGCTTGATATTCTACAGGCTGTATGGAAACATCAGTTTCTTCACTATTGACGTCCACCTCTTCTCTCCTCTCCTCTTCATTTCCTTTCCCTTTCCTTCCACTTCCTTTCCTTCTATTCTCTTCCATTTTCTTCCCTCCCCTCCACAAGCTATTGTGCAGTAGAAGTGTAATTAATTCTGTCAAAATAGACTTAATATTGAAGAAAATATGAAGAAAATGAATACAATATCAGAGAAATACTTGTCTTCAAAAAGATAATTTTTTATAAGCTGAATGATACTTGAACATATTTATACCTACAAGCATGTGTGTGAGAGAGAAAGAGAAAGAGAGCAAAGGAGGGAAGGAGGGAGAGAGAGAGAGAGAGAAAGAGAGAGAGAGAGAGAGAGAGAGAGAGAGAATAGTAGAGAAGGAATGTTTAAAACTAAAAATGGGGAACAGGAAGGGAGGGTTGTCAAACAATGGATCAAAGTTCCTAAGATGGAAGGAAGATACAGAGCATGGATGTCATGATTAACCTTAGACAGGTGCCTATAAGTCTGTGAGGGGTATATCAGGTTGGGTGGCAGGAAGTTGTGGTTATTTCTGGCTTCTGTATTTATGATATAAAGTGGGGATTCAGGTTATCTGCTGAGAGGCGAAGGAAGGGGGCTTGAGAAAACTGGTGAAGAGCTGAACTGGTTTCTTTGGTGAATGGGAGAGAATGCTAACAAAGAGCACACAAAGGATCCATGGCAGTGTGGAAAGCCCAGTTGAGATAGAAGCCAATTGCCATGCATAGGATATAAACATTTTGGTTCAACCTAGGTTTGGGTTCTGGTACTATGCAAGTATAATGGATGGACCAGTGGCAAGGCAGTTCGAAAATATTGATAAGATAGTTTTCTAGGGTAGAAATGAAGGCGAGGGCTGCTAGATCGCATGGAAAATAATAGAGGGCATCAAAGGACTGGAGGGTTAAGCGAGTTAGAAGAATAATTGTAGTGACAATAAAAACAAAAACTAAGCAAATAGAATGTTTGGGATAGAGAAGTGGCCACCAGGGATGCCACAACTCCAAGCCACAAGGATTGAGACTGAAGTTACCTCTTCTGAAACCAATGTCACTTCAGTCTATGCCAGTGCAGAAACTATAAGCTCTGGCTTTACCACTGAGTTAGTCCACATTGGCAGAGACTATAGATGCTTAGGCTGAGGGAACTCTGACCATTAGGCCTAGTTTCCACTGTCCTCCAAGATCTATTGAGACTAAATCCACCAGGACTTCATCCTGGTTGTCATCACTCCTCCTGCCCCTAGTATATTGCATCACAATCCCCATACTGCCATGTATTTCTCTGCCCTTGATCCAGTGCTCCACTATTTTCCCACCTCAAGAAATTTTCCTCTATATCCACTGAAACTGCTTCACCATATTCAGCAAACCGTCAGACTCTCCATCGAGAGTTCCCTTCATCCCTTAACCTGAATTGAAATATAGTGGCCACCACTGCAGCCCTCTGGAGTAGCATTTATCTTTTCTGTCCTCAAAGGAAGATAAGGATGGGATTGGTGTCCTTCTTGCTTCTCATTTATGCTTTCATACCATTATTTCCCTGTGCTCCCAAAACAAAAATAGTATAACCGAATTGGCTCCTTCGAAGCTATTTAAATATATGCCTTCTTCCCCTCCTCCTCACTGATTGAATTACCTTCAGGCCACTCTTCTTTATTTACTAATGACTTTGATGCTTTCTCCACAACCTTTCTTCCCATCTCATGCTCTGGCACTATCCTGAGTTATTTCAACATCTCCAAGATTAATCCATCTGACATTTCAGTTCCTTGATCTCATCTGTTACATTTTTCTGCAATGGTAATCCTACTATGCATACTTTTGAACCCATTGTCTGCTATCTTTCAGGAACCTTACACTATTGGTGATCCCTCTCTTTCCTGTTTGTTCAGTTTTCCCTCTTCGTTGGCTCCTTCCCAACAAGTTTAAACATATTGAAGCATCTCCATTAAAAAGCAAAACAAAATAATACAAACAAACAAGAAACTTGCTTGACCCCATACTTAACTCAATGTACCACCTTCCCTTTCACAGCCTAACTTCTTGTGAGAGTTGTCTCTTCTGTCATTCATTCCTTGCCTCTAGTTTACACCTCCGTCCACTTGTTGAAGGGCATTTGGGTTGTTTCCAGTTTGAAGCTATCATAAATAAGATTCTAATGAATATTTGCATATAGGGTTTTTGTGTGAACGTGAATTTCCATTTTACTAAGATAAATGCCCAGGAGCACAAATGCTGGGCCATATAGTAGCTGTATGTTTAGTTTTATAAGAAACGGCCAAACTGTTTTCCCACTAGTAATGTATGAATGATTGTTTTTTGTAACATTGTCAGTATTTGGTGTCATTACTGTTTTTTTTCCTTTTGTTATTCTGATAGATGTGTAACTGTATTTTATTGTGGTTTAATTTGCATTTGTTTCTAATGGCTAATGATGTTCAACATCATTCATGTGCTTATTTGACATCTGTATATACTCTTCAGTGAAATGTTCATGTTTTTTTGCCCATTTTCTAATTGCACTGTTTGGTTTTTGTTTTGTTTTGTTTTTACTGTTGAGTTTTGAGAGTTCTTTCTATATTTTAGATATAAGTCCTTTGTTAGATATGTGGTTTGTGAATATTTTCTCCTGGTTTGTAGCTTGTCTTTCATCCTCTTAAAAGAGTCTTTTATAGAAAAAAAGTTTTAACTTGTTTTAAGTTTTACCTAGCTCTAGATCCCAAAGATTTTCTCTTATGCTTTTTCTAAAGTTTTATACTTTTACATTTAACTTTGAGATTCATTTTAATTTTAGTATAAGGTATAAGATTTAAGCTGAGGTTTATATTTTCTTTTCCTTTGTTCATCTATGAATGTCCAATTGCTCCAGGACCATTTGTTGAAAAGGCTATCTTTTCTCCACTGAACTGCTCTGTACAAAAAAATGTTGGACATATTTGTGTGGGTCTATTTCTAGGTTCTCTATTCTATTTCAATGACCTATGTGTCTATCCTTCTTCCAATGCTGCACTGTCCCAATTATTGCAGGTGTGTAGTAAGCCTTAATAAATGATATATGTTTTGTTTACCATTGTATCCTCAGCTCCTTGAACAGTGCCTAGCAAATTGTAGATACGAAACACTAAAATATTTCTCAAGGTGGAACAGTGTCACAAGTTATGTTATCTAACAGAACTTTGTTTGATGATGGAAATTTTCTCTATCTTCATTATCTAATACAGTAGCCCCTGTCCCATGTGGTTATTCAGCACTTTATATATAGTTAGTGCAACTGAGAAGCTGATTTTAATTTTTTATTTAATTTTAGATAATTTAAATTTAAATAGCCACCTTTAGATAGTGGCTACTGTATTGAGCTGCACAGGTTTATAGGTAGCCATGAAAGGGTGACTAAAATGGAAGCAGGTCAAGGTCATTAAGTTTTAAGAAGTCAAGAACTGCTCAAAGTTTTGGATGAATTAACCACGTGAACAGCAAAGAACCCTAGGACAATGACATGAATGTTGGCAAGGAAAGCTGTGTGTTAGAGGCTAGAAAGCCTGGATTACTTTGGGGCATGACCAGTATCTAGACAACAGAGATGAGGTGTGGTAAGTGATTGATTAGGCTGCTTGTGCCTTAACTGTCTTTCCAACAGGGCAGAGAAACAATGGCTTGGAAGCTGCTTCAAAAAATCAGGAAAGTGCGAGTGCCTCCTGCAGTCCCTATAAATGAGTGTTCTTGGTGAAAGGCCAGAGTTAACTAGGGAGAGAATGAGCAAGTAGCATTTGGCAACAAGGAGGAACATGTAGGAGAGCTTTGTTATCACTCGGCAAAGTATCTGGGGAACACAGTTGAAATATTTGTAAGGGAAGGGAGTCATGGGAAGAAGGGCTATGGAGAAGAGGAAAAAAAATAGTATGAGAACGTGGATGATGACTAGCAAGGCAATCTCCAAAACTTCTGAGGTGGTGGCAGAGCTGGTCTCTTTGGTAAAAGGTGTTATCGCCCTGATCATGCACTCTATAATAAGGGTATTTAACTTTTGGACCTTTTTTTGCAAGAAAATGAACTTCTACAACCATGAGATGTACATTAAACCATTAACCTTTGTATAAAAGTGAACATTTTGTGTAAGAAACTTTTTTTATTGTGGCAAAATACACATAAAGCAAATGTACCATTTTAACCATTTTGTACAGTTCAGTGGCCCTTAGTAATAATCATAATGAATAAATATATTTTTAAAAGGGTGGGAGTACATTTATGGCGGAGTCCAATGATGAGACTCTGGTAGCCTTCATTGTTCTCAAGTTTCCAAATACAATGAAAGTATAGTGTCAAGCTGTTGCAGACCAGATATTGGCTGAGGTACATGTGATCTCGAAGTAGCTGGTAGCTCCATTTCATAGCCTCTGAGGTGGTTGCAGATACCTTTAGTTCACTCAAAAAGAGCCTAGTGACACACTATTTGGAGCTATAGAAGTTAGTGAAACCTCTACTAGCTTCATTTCCTCATCTGTAAAATGCAATATTAGTCTCAAAGTAGTCATGAAGATCAAATATATGTAGAATGTATTAGCGACGTGCCTGATACATAGAATGCTCTCAATAACCGGTAGCTCTTATTATTATGCTATGGTCATAATTTGACTCTGCCTTCTGTTAGAGCTATTAGAACATTGGACACATCATCTCTGTTCAGCTGTAATAATGTTTAGGGTAAGGACTGTGCACATTTTTTATACTCCATAGGCCCAGCACATAGTAGAAAGTGCATATACATTTGCTGAATGAAATAATTTTTCTTTTACATCCCTTCCTTCTTCTTTCAACCCTAGTCAGAGTCTACATGAAGAAGCATGGTCGTTAAGAGCACAGGTTTTCAGGTTAGACAGGTTTGAATTTTGGCTTTGCCATTTATTGCCTTGTAACCTTTGGCAAATTACTTAACAAATCTGCATCTCATGTATACCATGAAGAAAATTAATACCTACTTCATGGAATTAAATGAGAAAGTATAGTAAAGTACAATGCCTGTCACAATTGAGCACCTGAACAGTAATAATTGCTGCTGCTGCTTCCATTGCTGCTGCTGCTGCTGCTGCTACTACTACTACTATGACTACTACTACTACTACTACTACTACTACTACTACTACTATTATGTTTCTTTTAGAAAAAGAGGCATATCTCTCTGCTCCCCCTTGCACCATTCTGTTGGTAATTAATGAGTGGCTTGGTGAGAGGGAATGTGATATATCCATACTAAGGGATGGAACTCTTTCAAGGAAGATTTCTAGAGTTGGAAAAGCAAAAGATAAGTGGATAAGAGAAACTGAATCACCCATAAATAAAAGTGAGAAGTGGGTGACATTTGTTTGTGATGTCCTTTTTCCATGCCCAAGTCATAACCTCTCTCTTCAATTTAGGCTCTTACTGATGTGGCCAGACCAGGTCTGCCATGTTGTCTGCCAATACTCCGAAACTTTCTACTCTCCTCTTCTCACCACGAAAGCTCACTTGCTGTGTGTTCTAGGCTCTTGGGAACCAAACAGGAACTAATTTACTAATCTAGAGTCAGATGTTAATTGGCTGCTAATATTTTCCTTTTTCCTGACTGCACAGTGCTTTTGAGCACCTTAACTCATAATAGAGATTGACTTGTGAAAATTGCAGGTATGAGTAGGGTAAACAGAAGGAGGGGGGAGGTCTTTGGGCAGAGAAAACCTTCCCATGCTACACAGGCGACTGCTTACTCAGCCTTCAGGTGAAGTGAGCTTTGAACAGAAGAAAAGGTTATTGAAGTGGATCATAAAGGTCTCTCTCAGTAAACTCCTTTAATATTCTCAAAGTGCTCAAAACTACATTAAACACCTCAAAGTAGCAGCAACCTCCTTTAGCATTCACACTCATTATCACTCTCATTGATAGTATCTCTTTTGATCCTCTTTTTTTTCTGACTTTATTGAAAGACAATAGACAGTTAGTTGCTCATATTTACATTGCACAATGCAATGCGTTCTTTTCCATTATAGTTGGCATATAGTAATATACCAGTTTCAGTTGTACAGCATAGTGATCACAGATCCACATAACTTGCAAAGCGATCACCACACTAAATCTAGTACATCTCTTCTCTCTTACATATATATTAACCATCTTCCCCAAGCTACTCTACATCTCCATGTCTATTCTGCAACTATCCATTAGCACCTCTTAATCTCTTTGCCTTTTCTTCACTGTCCTCCCCAAACCCCCATTTAATAGACTTCAAAATATTCTCTGTATTTATGAGTTTATTTTCACCTTTGTCATTGTTATTTTGTTCTTTAGATTCCACATGTATGCGAAATCATGCAATATTTGTCTTTCTCTGTCTGACCCATTTCATTCGGCACAATACCCTCGAGATCCATGAAGGCAGTATCTTTTTCCATCCCCTTCCTTTTAGTCTCTGTGTGTATCTCAATCTGAAGTAAGTCTGTTGTAAGCAGCATATGTAGAGGTGTTTTCTTATCCATTCGACCACTTTATCTTTTGGTTAGAGCACATAATTGTTTTCCATTTGAAGTACTTGTTTATAGGAATGTAGTTATTATCATTCTTTATTCATGTTTTTTTCTTCTTAAAGAAGTCCCTCCAACATTTCCTGTAACACAGGCTTGGTGGTGATAAATTCCCTTAGCTTATTTTTGTCTGGGAAGCTCTTTATCTGTCCTTAGACTCTAAATGATAGCTTTGCTGGATAAAATATTCTTGGTTGTAGGTCCTAGGTTTTCATCACTTGGAATATTTTGTGCCAAGCCCTTCTTTCCTGCAGTTTCTTTTGAGAAATCAGCTACCAGTCTTATGGGTGCAAGTTTCTATCATTTAATTTTAATAATGGCTTTAACAACTGACTTACAAAATTCCTTAAAATTTAATCATCAGTTTTACAAATCAATATGAGGCAGTTCCAGCACATCATTAAAGCATCCTGGAAAAGTCACAACTTTTTATCACACGCATCTCTTTCCCACTGGTATATCACAAAAAAACCCTGAAAACCCACCATCTGCAATCTATTCTTTTGATCTGAGTTGTGCCTTTGGTATACTAAAAAGAGAAAGACCAGGAATAAGGATATTTGTTCTAATCTCAGTCTTACTATGAACTGGCTGAGTGACCTTGACCTCTTTGAACCCTGGATTCCTGATATGTAGAATATGGGGTTACAGAGGTTAGACAATAATATATTTTCTTAAATAACTCTTTCAGATGTGTGTGTGTGTGTGTGTGTATGTGTGAATGTGTTTACAGCCCTTTTGAGGTATAATTCACATGCAATAAGCTAGACATATTTAAAGAGTAGTTGATGAGTTTTTGAGTGAAATCATTACCACGAACAACATAATGAGCATGTCCACCAACTCCAAATATTTTCTTGTACCCTTTTATAAATGCATCCCTTTCTCTCCAACACTGTCACTAGGTAACCACTAACTTGCTGTAGTTATGGAATGCTTTGAATTTTCCAGAATTTTACAAAAATGGAATCATATGGTATGTATTCCACTCTTTATTTCCTTTTCTCTGTTATTGAATTAAATGATCTTTTTCTAATTTCTCATTGAGGAAGTTGAGAATTTATTTAAGACCTTTTTTCCCCTAATATAGCTGTTTTAGTGCTATAAATTTCCCTCTAAGGACTGCATTAGCTGTAAACCACAAGTTTGCATGTCTCACGTTTTCATTTTAACTGTTTAAAATATTTTCTAATTTCTTTTGAGACTTACTCTTGAACCATGGATTATTTAGAAGTGTGTTATTTTTCAAATATTTGGAGGATTTTTTCACATATCTTTTACTGATTTTTAACTCCCTTGTCGTTAGAGAACATGCTTTGTATGACTTGAATCATTTAACTTTATTGATATTTGTTACATGACCTAGATATGGTCTCTTTTGGTAAATGTTCAATGTACACATATAAAGAATATGTTTTCTGTTGTTGGGTTGAGTGTTGTATATATGTCGAGTATGTCAAATTTATTATTTGTTCTTCAACTCTTCTATAGTCTTATTTTCTGTCTCTTTGGTCGATCAATTACTGAGAAAGGTGTTGAAGTATCTGACTGAAACTGTGAATTTGTCTATTTCTCCTTGTTCAGTCAATTTTTGCTTCATGTATTTTGAATTTGTTTCTTTGGTGAACATGTATTTAGGATTGCTATATCCTCATGATGAATTAACTTTATTATTATGAAATGATTCTCTTTTCTCTGGTAATATTCTTTGCTTTGCAATCTACTTCTTCTGGTAATAATATAGTCATTACTGCTTTTTAAAAATTAATGTTAACATGGTGTATGTTTTGCTCTGAGACCACTAACTTCAATAAGACAACTGATATGTTTCTGATTATAATTACCATCTTTGTATTTGTTTTTTTTTTGTTTTTCCCAAACTCTGCCTGTTATCCAATGTCCAGAAATTGATATTTCATATATTTTGCCCATTTTTTGAGTTGTTAATGTGGAAGGGTAAATCCACTTAATCATTGCTGGAAATAGAAGACCTCCATGTTTTGTGTTTATACTGATTTGTTATTTATATTATGGACATTAGCCTTGTCATTATATATGTGCCAAATATATTCTTCCAGTTCATCATTTGCCTTTTAGTTTTATTTATGGTGTATTTTGTTCATAAGGAGATACAAAATTTTGATGTCAAATATTTTATCCTTTTCCTTTGTTTATAAATGCCTCCCTTATATTTCCTCTAAATCATCATGCTTTAAAAGAAGAAATAACTCCCCAGTATGAATGATTTTATTTTTTAACATCAAGTTTATTAATTATAAAAGTAATACATGCACATGTTAAAACATCAAGTAGAATAGAGGGCTATAGATGAAAATGAGAAGTCCCTTTCTTCTTCTCCCACTGCTCCTGCTTGTAAAATTCCTCTTGCCAGCAGTAACTCCCATTTACCAACTGTGTATATATCCTTCCTTACATATTCTGGACACAAACATACACATGCATATTTATCTTTTGAATACAAACTAGATATACACATATAGTTTGGCAATTTTTCATTTAACATTATATATTTGAGTTCTTAATGTGACCGTGTTTTATCAGATATTTATTAGACTGATAGAGGAACCAGGGAAGTCAGAGAACATGGTAGGAGAAATGCATAGGAAAAAGCATATTCATCTCTGTAATGCCAACATTAGCACAAAATCCAGCACATAATAAATGCTCAATAAATAAGGGTTAAATAACTAAAGGGAAGAAGAACTTGAGAAAACTGGAAACAAACTGCTATCTTGACCATTCTTCTCATGCTAGGCTTGGTCTCATGCTTCAGAATCATCTCCCAGGGCAAGAGGGAACAATTCATGATAATAAAGACATGGAGAAGCTGGACCTCTTACTTGTAATAACTCCCCACTCTGTGTCTCTTTCTCAAATAGAGTCATTGACTCCAGGAGACACACTTAGTTCAAATGCACATTTCATACTAACTACACAGCAAAAAAAAATCTGGCAGCTCAAAGACTACACAGCTCAGTTAGATTACAGGTACACACTCATACAAACAGCTACCATTATTTTGTACCTACTGTCGGGTAGGCACCACGTTGGAAACAACAGCCTTGCAAGGTTAATGTCAATTTATTTCCATTTTATACCTGAGAAAACTGAGGCTCCAAGAATACAAGTGACTCAATCAGGGTCACAGAGCTAGTCAAGTAGCTTCTAGAGATGACTACAATTTAATTGGGTGACCCTACTTTTCTATCAATACCACAACACATTCTCTCCTATTTCATGAACTTTGTGCTATTTTACTTGCCTGGCATTCCTTTCCTCTACTTGTCTTATGTGGTGTTTTTGTGGAAGCTAGGCAGAGATAGAAACATGGGTTTGTGCAGGATCCATGCTAAGCTACAAAGCATGCTGTCAGAGATGAGGAGTGGCTTGATCATAGAGGAGTCCATGAACAAGAACAAACACATAGGGGAGGTATTAAAAGTTCAGAAAAGGAAATTGAGCCTGGGACCTGGAGAGCACCCTCAGGAACCTAAGATATGGATACTACAGCAGCTCAGAAAACTCCAATGCAAACATTTCTCTCTCCTTAGGTGCCTTTGGTGAGCTTCTCACAAACACAGCCCTATTGCCTGCAGTCTTACAGCAACTGGCCAGTATATCTCCCTCATGTTAATCCTAACTTCCACAAAGCCTTTCCCTATGAACTCATTCTTCCCTCTTTCCTTTGTAAATTACAGGTTTTTTTAAATTTAAAATCAGCACCATCATATATAACATGTGTTTGTATATCCTCTTGTCCTTTATTCATTTCGAGTGTCATGCTTCTCTAAGTGGATTCATTCACGTCTTTTTTTCTATTGTTTTCCTGCCCGGTCTGGGTATTTGAAAACATGGGTATTCCAGTCCCAACTCCCCCACTAATGAGCTGTGTGACTTGAAGCTAGTCACAACCTCTCTGAGTTTCATCTTCTGAGCTTCCAGGGTTTTTGTGAAAACATAGTAAACATTGTAATACAATACATGAATGTAAGGTATTACTGCTGAAGACATTTGAGCTAAGGTTTTTCTGACTTTTATATCCTACTTAGTGGATAGTTCTACATAAGAAATAGGAATCACTGCTGCTTATTTCATACTAGTATCCTCAGCAAAGTTTAGCAGGTTTAAAACAAGAGTACTGCACAACTCCTAAGATAGCACCAGATGGAGTGGGGTCTATATGCACCTGATTTGGGGGCTCTCCTAGATGATTCCAGGCTTGCTCACTTTTAAAGCTTCCATTTTTCTGAATGTTTCTTTATGTAAATAATCCATGTCAATGCTATGAAAAATGAAAAGAATCATGTGTCAAGTCAAGCCAACAGATACCTTCAGCAGCTTTCCTTTTCTAAAAGATAAGATTTGCATTCACACTTGCTCCCCGGCACCACTCAGTTGCTTCACCCACTGGGCTATCAACCTCTTCTCTCAGCCTCAGCTCCTTTCTTCTGTCTCAAAAGAGAAAGTGCTTAACTTCTTCTTGGATTCTTATTCCTGTCCCTCCTTGCCTGTCCAAGACCCTGCTCCATTAGCCAATTAGTTCCTGCTCCTGTATCTGTAACCTCTCCCTCTCCATAGGCTCCTTCCTCTCAGCCAACAAATTCAACTATACTAAAACAAGACAAGAAAAAAAAGAGAATAACTCCCTCCTTCGTGCAGTCCAATAACCTCCCTCCCAGCTACTACCCCACATCTCCTCTTTTCATGAACTTTTTGACAAAGTAGTCTCTGCTCTTTCTCCACTTCCTTATCTCCCATCTCTTCAAATCATTGCAATCTGGTTTCCAGGCCCACTATACACCACTAAAATAGCCCTTGAAATGGCCACCTATGGCCTCCTAATTGCTAAATCCAATGAACACTTTTCAGTACTCATCCATTTGGACCTCTCTGCTGCCTTTGATAGTGCTGAGCACTTCTCTCTTGAAACTCATTTTCCTCATAGCTTCTAGGACAATTTTCCCTCCTGTTTTTCTCCATGGGTTTTCCTTTCCAAATCTACCTCTTAGAAGATGGTATTGCCTAGGACTAATTCACCAGAGATGTCCCTCAGAGTTTCCTCTCTTCTCACTCTCCCTAGAGAATCTCATCCATTGTCATGGCTTTAGCTATCATCTCAGGGCGTACTCCTATATCCAACTGTCTACCTACTAGAAAACTTCTCCCAGTGTCCTACAGACACTTTGAACTCCACAGGTATGTCCCTGATTAAAACATACTGATTAAAAAAGAAGGTACAGGCTCTTCGAAATGTGTAGTGAGGTACTGCTTTTAGTTTTTCATGGATGGAAGCTAATCTTTATCTAGCCAAGCGAAATGACTAGCCGTGCTAGTTATTCAATTGTAGGGTAAGTAGACATTTCATGTCATGAAAGTATAACATGACCTTTAGAATTTTTTCAGTTATTTATCAAAAGCTGTCTTACCTCTTGATTTGTAGAACTTTCTGCTAGGAAAGAGGTGGGCCAATATGTTTACAAAGCACAGAGGTCTTCTGGGAGTTAAAGACCAGTTACTTTTGACCCCTTCTTTCCAAATTTAGAGCAAAAACATGTATCAGGGTGAGCCAGGGAATTTTATCCTTGGTGCCTGGGAAAGGAATCAAGGCCTCTAAAACTATCTTGAAGAAGAAGGCTTAAGTAGAGCCCCTCACTCACCTCAAGTGCCTACATCTCTGTGAGCAAGGGCAGGTTTCACACATAAATATATATCTATGGCTGATTCAAGAAGCTCCTATAGATCCAGCCACCTGACACAAATGATACTTTAGAGAATAATGGCTGCACATCTGGTTATAGACTAATATATCTATAACCTTGGAGCCCAGGTATAATGGCAGTGCGGGGCTCACAGGGATTCAGACCAGCCAGGGCATCACCATCCAGTCACAAAGCTTCTATGGGAATGGGTAGGATTAGTTCTCAAGATCAGCCCCATGCAGCAGTGAGAAATAGCAGCCACAGTGGGCTGATTCTCCAGTCAGCTTCAGAAGCAAACTGTCTCTATCTTTGGGACCAATTTTGAAAATGTGAGGAGAGCCCCCAAAATGAACTATTACTGGAGTATGTGAGAGTGGTGACTGAATTTGCACCCAGAATTCTACTAACATGTTTTACTAATCACATATGGCATACAATACCTTGCATGCCCCCTCAATCTCATGTCCTGACACATTCTGCTATGCACGTTATGCTCCAACTATAGCAAACTTACTGAAGATTTCCCACCCCTACCCCCATCAAGTTCCATAAACTTTGTTGCTTACTGTCTGGCTACCTTTGCTCATACTATCTCCTGAGTCTGCACTACTTTTCTGCATCTTTACCCCATGTCCCCTGAATATAGTCTTGAGACTCAATTGAGGTGGCCCTTACTCCAAGAAGCTTTCTCTGACTCTCTCTGGCTATATGAGTCATTTCCTGCCATGACTCCCTTAAGACATCATGACTGCATTCATCATTTTATGTGCCTGTCTCTACCACTAGGCCCTCTGGCCCCTAAAGAGCATGGATCATGTCCCATGTCTTATTCAATCTTGTCTCCCAGCACCTGGAACATTTGCCTAGCACACAGCAGATGCTCAGCAAGTGCTTGTAGAATGAATGAAGGTGAGCTTTGTCATTCTGAGATCACAGTCTTTCTACTTTTGACCTTTTGAATGTCTAGAAACTTAATGTTTATTAAACATATCATTACTGTCTCCTTGCCTGGCCCCTGGATGTTCTAAATTACTAACTGGTATCTTATATACATTTACTATGCAAAGCACTGAGCCAGAAAGTTTACAGGGTAAAATACAATGAGGAATAAGATTTAGACCCCACACTCAATCAGCCCTAAGAAAATCATCTTCCTTCAGCCTTTCTAATTTCCAGAGAAGACTCCTTCTCTTTTAGGAGGCTTTCCTAGATTTACTCCTTCTCTAGCCCATCATCACATTAAATTATCCATAGTTTCCTATCACCTTACTTGGGTAAGTATATATTTCCATTGATTTCAGTGTTGTTTGTCTTATATACATTCTAACATTCCAAATTTATTTGAGGTCAGTGAATAGTGTCTATTCTCTGTGTTGTGTGTGTCCTTTATTTGTATCCTGAGTTATTACTGCACACTGCTATCAACTTGTCAAATGACAAGTCATAAGGGTTTGCATGCTGGCCTGAAAGCACAATGGAAGCACATTGGTTAAAAGACAGAGTGAGAGAAACAGGAAATGGTATAACAATTTACAGTAAAAAATAAATAATGGCATGACATCACAAAATATTTTTCCCTTGCTGTCACTTAGAACCTTTGCTGAAGCATACACAACATAGAATACTACAACATTAAATTAGTTTATATATTAAAAAAATATGAGGATTAATCATTGAGTTTATTTCAACCCATTCTCAATATAAATTCCAGTCACCTGTAAAGCCTCAAAGATTTAGGGACCTCTAAGAAGGACACCCTGGAGGTCCCTAAATCCTTGAGGCTCATCATCCTCCTCCTGGGCATTAATCACCATTCTTAAGTCTTTGAAACTAACAGACTTCATTTTTCTAGTAAAGAACCAGCTTCTGTTTCAGCCAGACTTGTAATCAGGCTTTTAGGCTGTTTTCATTTACACTTTAATCCATCAAATTGGCTTCAGAATGTGGAATTTTTGAAGTCAGCCTTTATTTTCCATTATGTGTTTCAGTTCTGAATACCATAAATAAATGACCATTTGGTCACTGGTTAGCTGCCAATAGAGCATAACTGTATTCCAATTAAGAATTACTTTCTGTGTCATGCCAACTTACAGAGCTGGCATATGGACACCGACCTGAAAGGGTCAAGATCTCCACTTATGTAATGACATCATTATAGCTTCATCCACTTGAGTCTCAAAGATTCTCAAAATGTAAACATTAAGCCCTCTAGCACGTATTAGGAGAACAAAGTATAAGAGTCCAACATTTATGGAGAACCTCCTATGTGCCAAGGGTTGCATTAGGTACATCCATAATTAACATCTCATTTCACTCAGTCCCATGCTGACACCAGGGAGGCAGGTACTAGTATTAGCTCCACTTTACAGACAAGGTTATTAAGGTTCAAAGAGGTTATATAAGCATGGTTATGTAGCTAGTAGATGTTAGACTTAGTAGTTAAGCCAGACCTAAAAGAATCTAGATCCAGTGCTCATTTTCCTACACCATGCTGCTGTTTCTAGTGAGATCCAGGGCTGCCTTTTCAGTGCCTCTCTCCTTGTTGCTGTGTCCAAGAAGGAGGTCTATTGGTAATTTCACTTATTTTGATATTTTGCTTAGGAATGGCCTGTGCTCAGTTTTTCTTCTCTCTTCATTGCAATGAATTGTGATCAAACCCAACATGCCTGCCCTGACCCCCTCCCTCCGACTTCCCTCAACACAGTAACTTACTAGAACATCTATAGTTTACACATTGAATGAATCAGTGCATCACACAGCATTTGCACTCCAAAATCCTTGAGGTCATTTCCACTTAAGTCTAGCAATGTTAGGTTCTCGTTTCTGTTGAGGACACAGGCAAGGTCTCCACAGCACACATCTGTGAGATGACATTCTGCTAACTTATGGGGTATTAGGGATTCAAGAAAGAAATCAGTTATATCCCAGGTTCCACAAGGACACTCCATTTCATATACAGCCTGGCAATAAGAGCTCAGCAGACAAAATCCCTGTGTACTCACCACAAGGTCTGTAGTTTGCAAGAAGGCTGTTTCAACCCTTCGCACACCACCTGCATGCCCTCATCCCCTAAGGCATTGTCACTGTGATCAAGGTCTCTCAGTTGTTCATCGGTATAGAGTGCATTGCACAAATCCTGACAACACTCTCCAGTCAGGTTACAGGTCCACAATCTGCCAAGGAGTAAGATAGAGAAATGTTGGCATCATTTCATCTGTACTGGATCACTTTAGGAATTGTGTTTGCCCACTAAAAAACACATGAGAAAATCAAAGCATCATGTAAAAAACAAATTCCCTGGGCCAGGACCAAGCAGAGATTGTGGAGAGGGGAAGATTTATTTCCCTTAAATTATGTAGGTCTTCGTTTATCACTTCCTTGGAGATTCAATCACCAAGCCAAAAAGTACTCATTTAATTTGGAGAGTTGCTGAAACATCAGGAAACTCTTCCTGTGGCTATAGTCCATGATATTTATGCCAGATCCTTTAACTGACAATCAGGCTGTTTTAATCCTTCACACAGTAATTTCAGTCCCAAATCTTCAATTTTATTATTAATTAGAAGCAGCCTTGTCAGGCTTCGGGTAGAGCTTAGGACTTGCATGAGGGACTCACAACAAGCTGCACAGAGGGAACATTCAGAAAGCCTGGAGGGATGGGGACACCAAGGTGGCTGTTAACCATGGCAGTAGGGAATTCCACTGAACCTCAAATGCCAAGGCCCATAAAGACAAAGACAAGCAGACACTTACACAAGATTCTCGACTGTACCCTTCCTGTGCCATAGACCTTCACAGAGATGTTGTACTCTTGTGTCTCCCAGGGCATGAGTAAACACAAACAGCTCTTTTAAAGTCTGACTCACTTGCAAGACAGAGGAGAGCTCCACACAGCTGGCATCTGTGAGGTAACATGTGCTCAAGCTACCCCGTGAAAAAGAAGAAATATTAGCCACTCTTGTCATTTAGCTTCCTGGAAATGGTTTCTCACCCTCCCCATTTAGCTAAGTCTTAGTCAGCCTTCAAGTTCCAGCTCCCAGCCCACCTCCTTCACAGAACCTTCTCCCAATGTCTCCAGGCCATCGTGACCTATTCCCTTTCCCTGAGTTTATCTGGCATTTCTAAATCATTCCACAGTATTGGGCACTTGATTACACATTGAACTGGGTTGTTCTCCAATGCTTCATATCTGTGTGTCCTTAAGGGCAGCCTTGCCACTTGTAGTCCTTCTGATAACTCCATCCACATCTAGCCCAGTGCTGGGTTCATAGTGGGTAGTCTATATAAAGTTAATATTTAATTAGTGTCATTCCTGTAAGTACACAGGATGATAGTATACTTGAAAGAGCATGAGATTTGGAGATGGATTTTTGGAGTCACATACTATTTAGCAATGTGACCTTAAACAAGTCACTTTTCCACCTAATCCTCAGTTTCTTCATCTGTACAATGAGGGTAAGAAAACTCAACTTATGTGGTGAGTGTAAGGAGTAAATTAGATGAAATAGCAAGCACCAAGCATAGATCTTGGCACAGAGCAGGCATTCAACAAGTTCAAGAATCATAAAATGATGCCAGATAATTCTAAGAAACTTACTCTAGTTTCTCCACTTTGCAGTTTGAATGTCTGAGACCCTCACAAAGATACTTCGCCCCAGTGTCCCCCAGGGGATTTTTACTTAGGTCCAGCTCAGTGAGGTTTGGATTAGAAATGAGAACAGAGGCAAGATACTTGCAGACAGCCTCTGAGCTTTCAGGGAGAAAGCTAGCAAACAACATGGAGAGAAAGAAAGATGAACAGAGACAGAATTGGCCCCTTTATCATTCTATTTACCCCTATTCACAATACCTCATGAGCAGAGAAAATAAAGGCCCAGCCATACAAGACCCCAAACTTGAGTATGTCACAGCCCCTTTTCCCTTATGGGCGGGACTTGTATATTGTTCCCACAACACTGTTGTCTCCCAGTGGGGCCTCAATAAATGTGACTGACCAGTAAAAGAAGAGTTGGGAAGAAATATCAAGATGACTTAATCTCATTTTAATTCCCTGCATGAGTTTTGCACTCCATCTCATATTTTCTTGAAAATCCAAGGTGGGAAATGCTATAATTGTTCTTAAGAAACTTTATAGTCCAAAGATTTTTCCTTTCCTCTTATCTAAAAGTCTGTTATTCGTTAATTTTACATCCTTAGAGAAACCCAGCCCATAGCCATCATCAATATTCCAACTTTGGCACAAAGAGTGTTTTTTACTGACCTTCCTGTCTTATCAATCTTTGTCCCTCCATATTAAGTAGTCCGCTTCCTTAAACCATTTCCCATCAACTT
Organism: Rousettus aegyptiacus; assembly: GCF_014176215.1. NCBI lineage: Eukaryota > Metazoa > Chordata > Mammalia > Chiroptera > Pteropodidae > Rousettus > Rousettus aegyptiacus. Next base: position 64,188,475 of record NW_023416312.1, on the reverse strand, counting down.
TTTCTTCCATCACTTTCAAAAATTTCTATGATATACACTACTACTTTTGAGTGCTCAATTTTCCCTTGAGTTACGAGGCTCCAAATTCTCTCTTGAAGAGGGCTCAAAAGGACATGTATCTATAGCTCCCCAATTTAGGAATTGTAAATAGAAGCATTTTAGAAAAAAAAAAAGAATTTCAAAGTAGATTTTAGAAAACTTTAATGTTAAAAAGCTTTTCCTTTAGAAAACCCCACATATATATTATAATGGTTAATTTTATGCATCAAGTTGGCTAGGTCATGGTACCTAGATATTTGGTCAAATGTCATTCTAGATGTTTCTGTGAATGTAATTTTTAGATGGGATTAACATTTAAATTAATTAAATTAATTAATTAAATTACTTTGAATAAAGTAATTTACCCTCTATAACGTAGGTGGGCCTCATCTAATCAGTTGAATGCTTTAATAGAAAAAGACTGATCTCCCAAGAAGAGAAAATTTTGCCAGCAGCAGATTGTCTTTGGACTTTAACTGCAACACTAGCTCTTTCCTGTGTTTCCAGCCTGCTGTCCTACCATGCAGATATTGAATTTGATAGCTGTCATAATCCGTGAGCTGATTCCTTAAAATAAATCTCTGTATATATATATACAAACACACACACACACACACATCCTATTTGTTCTGTTTCTCTGGAGAACTCTAATTTATATATATATATATATATATATATATATATATATATATATGATACAATTTATATATATATAAATTTATATATATACATATATATATTATACAATTTTTATTAGGTCATTACCATGGACTTTGAAATGAGACACATCTGGGTTTTGAACTGTGCGCCTTTGCCATGTTATTTAGTCTTTTGACCTTCAGTCTGTTTCCTCATCTGCTAAAATGAGGATAATTATCTGAACTTCTCAGAGCTGTTATGCACATGCAAAGAGAATCATATATACAAAGTACTCAGCACAACACTTAACAGAAAGCAAATTGCTCAATAAGTGTTATTATTATTGTTGATGTTATTACTACTTATGTTGAAAATTCTTGACCTAAACTTGCTACATAGGAATAATTTTAGGGACTGCTACTTTTCTTCTTCCTCCCTATGACTCCTTGAAATGTGTTTTGATCACAAAAATCCATCTTGGGTTGCATGTTTAAAAAATTTTCATGCAGTATGGAAATTAATAGTTACAACTTACTTGAGTTCCTGTAATTTGCAACTTGGATCTTTTAAGCCTTCACAGAGCAATTTCAAAGCTAAAGCATCCAGTTTTGTCTCACTAAATTTCAGCTCAGTGGGCCACTGATTGGTGCTAAGAACAGCTGCTAGCACCCCACAAGAAACAGGAGAGAGAAGGCATCAGTACAACCTTGAGAACAGAAGAATGACCTCATTACCTTCTTCATACTCTCCCCCGATACAAACAGAAATTGACAAAAATTATATGAACACAGATAACAAATTCCCCTGCTACCAGTTACCTCGATGTCTGTAAGATACAGTTTGGTTATTTTAATCCTTCACACAGAAGCTTCACTCCTGAATCTTCCAGGGTATTTTTTACAAATTCCAAATCTATCAGATACTGGTTGGTTTTGAATACTAAAGAGAGGTCCCTACCACAAGAAGCTGTGAGGTGGCAGAAAATAAGTCTGTGTGGAGAAGAAGAAATTTCAGGGAAGAAATAAAATAGTACTCTAAAGGTATCTGTTTGCACCTTACTGATATAATGAATTATTTCAATTCATTAAATAATTAATTTATTGAGTGCTTATTACTGTGCTAGATGCTAAAAACACAGAAATAATTACGACCCAGACACAGAAATAAGACCCAGACCCTGCCATCAAGGCATGCTCAGTTAATGAGGAAAAAAAAATTAGAAAATCATGGATTATAATACAGTGTGAAAAATACTCCAAGTGGTATGCACAAGGTATCATGGAGACACAGAAAGGTGGCACAGTCTAGCTTAGGGTGGAGTTTGGAGGATCAAGAAATACTTAGGAAGAAGTACTTGGGTGTTGTCACGAATGGGGAATAGAAATTGAACAGGAGTTAGATTGATGTGAAGAATGGGAGAGGGGAGAACAAAAGGGTTGCTTATGGAGCAGCCTGTACAAAGACCAGGAGGCAAGGAAGATAGAAAAGATGCTTCATTTGAGAACCTGCCTGTTATCTGCCACGGCCTATTTTCCCCCCCACCATGACACTTGTTCAGTTTATTTAAAAAAAAAGTGAGTTTCTGCTGTGGTAGAACATGTTTTGATACTGTGGAAATTAAAACTCATATCTTTGTTTAAAAGACTGGAACTGTATATCAAACTATTAACAGTGATGATCTCTCAGGTTGGGAGAAGGGTGGGGTTATTGAGAGACATTTAATTTCCAGGTAATTAAAAATTATTTATAATGGTTATCAGAAAAAAGTTTTTAATTTTAAAAAACATAATACATGTTTTTAATCAATAATTTTTAAAATAGAAAAAATATAAAGAATAAAGTTTTTTTTTCCACAGGGATGGGGAGCACGGCACAATGAATGCAGTTAGCATTAACGTAATGGCTAGATGGAAAGCCAGAGGAGAGAAGGAGCAATTAAAAGAATCATTTTATAAATGATATAAATGTCTAACCAATGTATTGTATACTTGAAACTAATAAAATAAAATTAAAAAAAGAAAAAAGAAAAATTCAACTTATGAAAAATAAATAAAATATTGACATTAATCTGTTTTTTAAAAAAGTACCATATTCTTGTCCCAAAGATAACCACTGTTAAAATTCTGGTATATAACTTTACAAATTTTTAATGCATGTATACATATAATGCTCTTTATAACAAATGAAATCATAGAAAGATGTTATTTTAAAAAGATAAAACCTTTTTCCCAACCTCCCCTCCTAATCCACCTCCTAGAGGCAACCAATATTAAGAGTCTGGTATATATTCTTCCATTCCTTTTTCTAAGAAACATATGCAAAGACACACAAAAACACACACACAGGATTTGTTTGTACATTTTACAAAAATGGGGTTACAAAAAACATTACATCGACTTAACATGCACTTTGTCATTCAGCTCTCATTGTAAGCCCACAGAAACTGAGATTCTGTTATAGCACACGGTCATAATGGTTAAGTGGCAAAGTAAAACTCAATCTGGGTTCTGTCTGGTTTACCCCGTAGGGTTCTGTCTGGTTTACCCAGAAAGCCATTGGAGGTTTAAAGAGACATGGTCGGCCCCTTCTGATGACAGGGCAGGGTAGGAAACAGACCCAATAACAGGGCTGCAGTGGTCCCAGGAAGACATGAGGGGCGTGGAGGTAGATATATTCAAGAACATGGTAGGTAAGAGGTAGGTAAGAACAGGACTTATGATCATTTAGAATGACTACAATGTTTGGTTTTGGATCAACGGGGGATGAGGCTATTCTCTGGCTCCACCTTTTTCCTCCGGGTACCTGAGGTCACAAAGAGATTCAGGCTCTTTACAATTCTAGAACATTTCAGCTCTAAGAAGGGAGGGGAATCCTGGCATGGGACAAACCATTATGGCGGGGTGAAATTTTTTAAACTTTATTACAAACCCTTCACATTCTTGGACCTAGGTCTTTTCTGACCATTCCTGTTTCTTCTCACTGTCAAGGACTTTCAACACTGTAGCAAGTTCACTTATGTCCTGGGGTTGGGGGAAGGGACCTTCCTGGCACATTCCCTCCCACCCCTACTATCCCTGTAAGTTAGAACAGTCTCAGGGTAAAAGCCTCCCGGGTTGGCCCCAAAGCTTCATTTTTCCAGGAGCTCTTGGAGGAAGAGAGGTGCCCTGTCTCTTTGGGTGTCTTCGGCGGGGGCAGTAAGTACCTACGGTAGGCGGGCTTGGTCAGCAGGTGTGGTCAGCCTGCGCCTCTTCTGGCCCCTAGCTGGAGAGGTAAGGGCTAGTGGGAGGTATCCTGGGAGGAGCGAGGTTCTGAGGGGGCAGGGGAAGGCAAGCAAATGGGAGGAGACTGAGAGGGAGGGGAGGAGCTAAGGGTGAAGGGAGGGGCTAAGGGAAAGGGACGATGGTCACTGGTTGATTTGTTCCCCCAGAGCCAGCTAGGCTCCGAAGGCCTTTGCAATCATGGCCTTAAAACCCGAGGATCCCTCTGGGGGATTCCAGCACAGCAAGGTGGTGGACTTCATTAACGAGAAAATGGCCAGACATGTGAAAGGCCTTGAGTTCTACGTCGAGAATACATCTCTGTCCTGGGTAGAGGTGGAAGACAAGCTCAGGGCCATCCTGGAGGATAGCGCGATGCCCAGCAAGGCCAAAGAGGCCTGTGCCTGGGGCAGCCTGGCCCTGGGTGTGCGCTTTGCCCGCAGGCAGGGCCAGTTAAACGCGTGCAGGGTGCAATGGCTACATGAATTTGCCAAACTGCACAAGTCTGCTGCACGGACCTTGGCCTCGGACCTGAAGGCGCTCACGGCGCAGCAGGAGATGGAGCGCAAAGAGGCTGCCTACCAGCTGCAGCTGACTCAAGCTAAATTGGCAAAGGTGCAGAAAGAGAGGGACCTGCTGAGGTGCAAGCTCCTCCATACAGTAAGATTACCCCACATGGTCCCTGCCCCATCTCCTGGACCCGCCCCTGTCTATGGGCCCCGCCCCCAGAACGGGTCTCATCTTGCTCGCTTCTTTCCAGGAACTGCAGTCTCCCCAGGTGCGGGAGCAGATCACAGAGGGCGCGGACCTGGCCACTGCTAATGGGACTGGGACAGAAAGAGCAGGTGAGGAGGAATACCAGGTGGGGGTGCTGCAGCAGGAGGAGGAAGTGGAAGAGGCGGAGACCAAAAAGGAGTTGGGTGTATATCTTTTGCAGCTTCTCAGAGGTGGGGGGGAGGCAGTGGGGGAGAATACACTTTTGGCGGGCAGAGGAAGGGAGACCTCACTCAGGTCAGTGGAAACTGCCATGTTTTATTTCTCTGGGACCTTGAAGCCCGGGTCTACCACCTCACCAGCAACCTTTCCTATCCAGCTCATTGTCTTTCACGTACTCATACACCTTATTCCCCTTCCCAGGTGTACCCACACCATCACCACCAGCCGCAGCGTTCAAACCTGGAGCTCCACCTCAGGCATCTCCCCACAAGGAGCCCTCTGATGTTAGATTGAAGTCTAATATGGTGGCCCAGGGAAAAGAACCCCAAGGAGACAAGAGAGACACCAATCTCCAATGGCAGCGAAGACCACTATCTCGCAGGCCCGGGGACTGGGACTGCCCTTGGTGCAAAGCCGTGAATTTTTCACGGAGGGAAATTTGTTTCTGTTGTAAGAGGGGGATCTGGCTACAGAAGCCTTAAATTCAGAAATGTTTAATAGAACAGAAACATATCCTAACTGGAAGTCAATTTTCAGATGGGGGATTTGGGTCGACATGCTGGAGGGTGTGCGGGAGGGGCTGGGTAGAGTGGGGGGATGAATGGGATAATGGTGCTAGGGTAGTGGTAGAGGCTGGGTAGGAGGTGGGGAGGGTAGAGATTGACAGGAAGTGACATGTCTTGATGATACCCTTTGTGTTCCAGAACGTAAGTACTGGACATTCCAGACATGCTGAAGCTTGTCTGTCTCTCTCTCCCACCCTAGTACCTGGTGGACCTGGGCACCCACTCTCTCCCTGCACCTAGGCTGTAGGTTATTGCAGAAGGAGTGGACAGCTGACCCATCCTGAGCCAAACAGATGCACACTAGAGAATCTGAATAGAGGCAGATTCCACAGTCAGGATTATGTTAGGCAATAAAGCAGTCGGTCATTTGGAGTTGGGGCCAAGGTCTGAGCCATGGTGGCCATGGAGGCCACAGCAGAAGCCTGGCCCTGGCTGTCCTATCTATGGGAAAGCAGAGCCATCTGCTTTACAGAAGCTGAATGTGTGAGCAGACACCAGTATGACATCCCAAGGAGCAGAAAGGCTCAGAGAAGTGTTGATCCTGTGACCCCAGAGATTAAGTGGTAACCTGACCACTTTTCTATTACTTGCAATTGTGCTGGGTGAAAATCCACTCTACACAGATCCCCCTTTTTTAAACTCTAACTTGAATGGGTTCCTGTTCTAGGAAACCAGATTATTTCCAAGTCAGAAGTTGGCACTAAAAGAGCAGTTGCAAAAATCAAAGAAAACATCCAAACTGGCTAGGGACATGCCTCAGGGAGTGATGGGTAGTAGGGATTCCTATACCCCAAGTTTCCAGAAATGAATTAGACAAGAAGCCTATTCATTTTTTGAGCGAGTTATATAATGAAAAACAATCCAAACAGGCTTGGAGTTAACTCCGGGCTTACAACACAGCAGAGGTTTGCCACTCCTAAGGAAAGCCCTCAGGGCTTGCCTACAGAGGATGCCAGCACCAGCTACAGGCAAGGACTGCTTTGGCTGTTTAGCCCCATGACCAGAGAATCCTTCCCAGTCCGCAGTGGGCAGAACTGGCTACAATCCGATCTGAATAGGGGACTCAAGCCACCGCCAAGGAGGTGAGTCAGCAACTGATTGAGCACAAAAGATTTGCTGGTCTAGACCACTGACCAAAGTATGGTGCCATCCTGAGGTATTCTCTTCCCCAGCGTACCACCAGGATAAATGTAGGGGGAGAATCTGGGTACAAAACCCTCAGTGAATTCAAACATGTGGAACAGAACACATCCCAGTGGAAAATCAATTTCCAAAGGGAAGGGTTGAACCGGGAAAAGGGGAAGATGGTCTGTATCTCCTCCTCTCATGACAATAAATGGTGTTGAGGGGGGCTAAGTGCATGGTTTAGCTTGCAGGTGGAAGGATGGTGAGGAGTCACACCATGAGACAACTGAAGGAGTCCTGGACATCACCAGGGACTTTGGACCTAGAGACTGACACAGCCATGGCCCTGGGACATCTATGCAGCAGCTGGATGTGACTCTGGGCTATCCCCTGTTGGGGCAGGTGTGGACAACTATCAGAACTGGGGAACAAGATCGTCAGTCTGCCCTTGTCAGAAATGTCCTTGGGCTTGTTACATCCTTCTAGGGCAGGGTTTCCCAACCTCTGCACTCTTGATGTTGGATAATTCTATGTTGTAGTGGGCTGTCAGGTACACTGTAGGATGTTTGGCAGAATCCCAGGCCTCTACCCACCAGATGCCAGTTGCACATCTCCCCTAATTGTGACAACCAAAAATGTCTGCAGATATTGCCACATGTCCACTAGGGTGTAAAACTGCCCCTGGTTGGGAACCATGGAGACAATGAGGTACTTAGTAGTATTCAGAACAAGGGGAAGAGAATTGCCAGGGGAGCATGCTCAGCAGTGCCCAGGGCTGCAGGAGGGCTCTTAAGTGTTCATTTGGCCTGGCTTTCACTTTTGATCTTTGAGTAGATCTGAGTGTGGGAGGTGCAAAAGCCAGACAGTACTCCGGAATGAGGGAGCAAGAAGTAAGGAAGTACATTCAGTGAGGGGGGCTCTTCTTCGAGGATCTTTGGCTATGAAGGGATGGAGTGAGGTGGGATACACAGCTGAGGGAGGGTTCTTTTGAATATGGGAGAAGCTTGAGCCATGGAGAAGATTACTGAAGAAAGCCTGAAAACAAGAAACATGTAAAAGAATGAGACAGATCCTACATACTGTGGAGGCATATCCATTGCTCTGTTCAATGAAAAAAAAATACAAAGGGCTAGTCTTGTTTTCTGTGAAACAAAACTCCTCAAAGTTCTGTAAATGTGTATATGTGTGCTTTGTACATTATAATGTGTAAGGCGCACATAAATTTGTAGATTTATGTTTGAATAAGCATAGGAAAAGGTCTGGGAAGACATTTAACAAACAAGGTATTGCCTAGGAAGGGTAGTATCAGGGTCAGGGGATGGGAAGAAGCAGTAGGGGTGTGGGAGTTTAGGGTGGGGCGGAGTGGATTATGGGGAAGTGGGGTAGAGGCCTTTTTATCTTTATATACTATGCTGTGTAAAGTAAAATAATTAAATGCTCACAAAAATACAAAAGGAGGTGAATTTACTGGCTTGAGTGGGTGTAGAAAGGCCATCTCTTTCTCTGAGATAGGAGAGAAGGAAAGCAGAAATTGATCTGTGTGGTGACTGGGTGGAAAACCAAGGAGGCTCATACCTGTGTGTGAGTGACATGGACAGACAAGCAAACAAGGCACCTAAGAGTAAGGACAGAAGGTCAGGGCAGGGTTGGGGAATTTTGAGCAATGGCACTTTGGGGGAATAACCACAGGGGTGGGGAGAATGTAAGGAGAGAAAAAGATAAGCGAGATGCATGGAGTGGGACAGGACCCAAATGAAAGAAAACCAAGGGGGAGGTCAGTGGGAGTCTGGAAGGAAAAGGAGGGGGGGAGGTGAGTCCAGGTTGGACACCATACACAAATCTCTTAGGTGTTAAAGCCTACCACCCACTCACTATAGCAAAAACCACATAAAAAAAGGAAAGAGGCAGGAGGGGCTGGCAGGGACTGCACCTCACTTCCTATCCCTTCCAGGCTCATGGCATATATTTTCATTTGCTATTTCTCTATAAAAAAGTTGAGCGCTACTTATACTTTGTTTGCAAGTCCAATCAGATGTGAGTGCAATTTCTAGCAACCCAGTCTTTACCTGCAGATACTTAAGAGTTTATAGCAAAATTCAATTTACTTCAAGTCTTTGATTTTACAGTATGGATGACACAGTGCTTGGCAGAGCAAGTGTAGCTGAGACACTGGCAAATTGCGCAGTTGGAAGGAACTAAAAGAAATAAGAAGGTAAAAATAATTTAAAATAAGTAAAAACAACATTTTTAAAGGCTTATTTTGGCTTCTGTTACCATACCAGCACTAATTTACCTCTTCCAAAAACCTTAGGAGATATTACCCCATTTTGCAGATAGGGGAATCAAGGCACAAAAAAACTTAAGTAATTTGCTCAAAGTCACATAGGAACAGAACAGAGGTCAGTACTCAGGTCTGTCTGAATCCAAAGCCAAAGCTATGTTATTACTGTGTGACAGGCACTGAGTTAAGCACTTTACATACACAACTTACTCGACCTGGTCCTTAACGAGTTTTACAATCACCATTTTGCAGATGCTCAGAGAGGTCAAGCTATCTTCACAGTATAACTGATTCTTGGTTGTCCGCGCTAATAGAAGAATTAAGAGTAATAATTGAGAACTAGGAAAGTTCAATAGTAAACTCTCACTTAGTCAACATGTTTGAGAGAGGAGTACTTTGGGTTAAATTTTGAAGAGTTTAAGCCCTCTGATAAAGGCAATAGGATTGGAGATGGAGATTCCATCTAAAGCTGATTTTCTGGAAACCCAGAGTGAACGAAAGCCCTTTTTTGTTTCCATCAGTGTTTAAAATCTCTCAATGTATTTATCTATTATTTTATTTATAATATACAATTGTATTGAAGCTGTCATGAATTTATCAAGACATTATAAAGTCCTTCATAATTCTGAGTCAACATAAATTCTCCTACCCCTTCTCCTCTAGCCCCAAACACAAATTCTTGCTGCACCTCCCTTCCATTCCCACTTCCTTCAAATACACCTATTGCATGCTTATTTTCACCACTATTTTACTGCCCACTGAGGAAATACAACTCTTAGAGAAAATACTCAGATTAACTCACTCACTCAGTAGAAACTTCTGCCCACTCTTGTCTCCTTCTCAAGGTTCCCTACCGCTCAGCTGGCCCTGTAACTAAAGGAAAAGCACTGTCCATATTAACCCGAGTATTGAGAACAGACTATGACCAGTGGCATTTTCAAGATAACACAAATAAATATATGTCTTCTTGGCTGCTTAGTCAATAAGTCAGGAGAACTGTATTTTGTAGTATAGAGTCTGTATTACATAAGTGGTTTACCCAAGCTTCTGAACTTCAGCTCTCGACCCTCTGTGAAGGTGCAAGTGTGGTGGAAAGAGCCCAGGCTTTACAGCAACATACACAGGAGTACAGCACTATCCCTTACTAACCTGGAGTTCTTTTGAGACCTCAGTGATGAAGTATATGTAGAGAAAGTGACAGCCAATTCAATGTTAAGTTTATAACCTTTTCCAGAATGGTAATCAACACCAAAACAGCAGAGTCTTCAATGGTAATCTTGATGACTTACATGCTCATAACACATAATTATAGAGCACATTCACTAGGTGACAATGAAGATTAATAGACACATAAACACATTTGCAGTGGCTAGCACTGCCTGGAATACGGTTAGTGCTCAAAAAATGTGAACTTTATCTCAGTGTCTACCTAGGCCAGTGTTCAATATGTGATATTCAATATGTTGACTGACATAATATATGAAATGTGGAGATGATTTGTTTTATTCATTGACAATGCTAGCAAAGATCATGTACCTGAATACTTGAAATAAAAAAAATGAAAACTCATCATTTCTGAAGGCTAAAAGACTGGAGAAAAGACATAATGTACTCACTGATTAGGTGTCAAGGCTGGTGGTATGAATGCTGAGGCTTGCCCTTCCTCCTCAAATCCAAGTAGGTGCTGACACTTTAGAGACACTGACAGGTGACTGTGACTGCTTTTTACATAGAATGACATAGCCAGAATGTCCATTTTTGTATAGGTAGGTCGAAGCAGTACAATTTACTGTAAATCATCAATTATCCTTTTTCCATATTCTTCCTCCTGAATCTCATACAAACAGTAAAAAAAGTCCATTGGCTCAATCTGTAACCTAGCATATTTATCCTTTGTTTCTTTCTCAGTCCACTTCAATAATTCTTCTTGAAGTCTTAGGGAGACTTTTCTCCCAAAAGTAGTTTCCACAGTCTTTCCCTTTCCTTTATGTAAGAGGCCAAATAAGAAGTGTATAATTAATGATGAAAAACCCTTTTCCATATTGTTGTAATATTTCTTGCCATTTTTTCCCCACCTGATCAAAAAACATCCAGCATTCTTCAAGGCATAAAACACAGCAGTCGGGAACACCTAGAAACAAATGAAAGAAAGTATAGACACTGATACCTCCTTCAGCTTTTTTCTCCAAAAAGTGATTGAGAAAAGTGCAGTTGGTATCATAAACTCCTATCCTATGTCTTCTAAGGTCACTGACTTCAAATAGGATCCACTGCTCCTGTAGTCCACCTGCAGCCAAAGAGCAAAGACATCACAAGCAACTTTGTCGTTCCACACTGAGATGCCTTTAAGGGTTTTGAGGCACTTGGAAAAGTAGAACAGATACACGTCAGTCATAGTCTGAAGTGACCTCTTAGGAGCCCTATCACCATCTCCCTGTGACTACAGGACAGTGCAGATCATCCAGGAGATGATGGGAAGAGAAGACATAATGTCAAGGCTTTTGTTTTCTCACAGACCATAGAAAACTCTCTGTTGCATTAGCACCTGAAAATTGACTCAAGAAATACACTCTCTTTTCAACATCTGTAAACCACAGGATCTCTGCCTGGATAGGTTGTTTTAACAGAGAGTGGAGCTTCTTCATGGTTGTAGGCCTGGCAGTTATTAGGAGGGAGGAGTTGGGGAACAGTTTTTCCTCACAAAATTATGTAAGAGGGTCTCTACTGGCTTCCTCTCTTGGGGGTTAGCATTAAGATCCTCTTTCTGGTCATCTATAGGATACTGAAGCTCAAGAAATCCATCAAGAATGAACAGAAGCTACTCTGGATATATTAGAATAATGTCCAGGATTAGTCCATCCATACCTTGAAAAGTGTTACTTATCAAGTCAGCAGCACTAAGGTTAGCAATATGGCTTATTTCTCTGCAGTTGACGTAGATGAGATAGTCAAACCTGCCTGGAGTAACCATTCCTGCTGCCCAGTCAAACATGAACTTATGCACCACAGCTGTTTTCCCAATCCCAACACGTACCTGAAGCACCACTGTTTGGGAAGAACTGGTACCCTCTTCATCAAGATCAAACATGTATTGCATTTCAATAAAATTATCTTCTTGAGGAATTCCACATGTAATCTTTTCTGATACACCATGTTCTTTTACAACAATCAGTCGTCAGTCGTGACTTTATATGCTTTGCCATGGTGATAACATTTATTGACTCCTATTTTTAGGTATTTTTCTTTTAGAGGTTTTCTGAATACTTCCTGATAATCTAATGAGGTGACACCAAGAGTTGGTAATCATAGAATACTAGACAACAATACAATTATAACTAATACCATCATCACCACCATCTCCACTGGATGTCTCAAAGGTTCCTCAAACTTTACATGTCTGAACCTGAGTTCTTGATTTCTATGTTGCTGCCACCCCTCCAAAAAAATAAAAAACCCTCCCCAGGCATCTCATCTCAGTTAAATGGTGTCACTCAGTTGCTGAATTTAAACATTACTTCCTAGAAGAGGGCTTGCCTGACCACTCAATTTAAAGCAAATTCTCTCTACTATTCATTTTATAAACACCCTGTTTTCCCTTTATAGCACTTACCACAATTTATAATTGTTTTCTTTATTTTTTTAATTATCTGTCTTTCCTACTAAACAATAATTTACATAAAGACAGGGACCTTATTTGTCTTCTTCACCATAGCACCCCTAAGTACCTAACATGGTGCCTGGCACATAATAGACATTCAATAAATACTTATTTAATAAAGCTACTAATGCTTTTGAATTAAAAATAAGTTATTTATTATTGCCTACTCTACTCCAGATACTGTACTAGACCCTTTACAGACAGTGCACATCTAATACTCACAATAATTTCATGAAGTAGGATTTATAGTTACAGAAATTGAAACTTATAGCCAGGGTTATAACTTCATGGGTGTGCGAGCTGTGCACAGGGCTCGTGCTCAGAAGGAACCATGCTTGGCATAATGCTCTGCTGTTAGTATCTTGAAATTCTTAATAATTTTTGAACACGGGGCCCTGCCTTTTCATTTTGCACTATACCCCATAAATTATATACACACTCCTGCTTATAATATCAGTTAACTTGCCAAGGTTCAGTACCTAGAAAGTGGCATAGACTTAATTAAGATTCAAGTTTATTTGATTCTAAGGTCTATGTGCTTAAATAGCTTTTCACCTCTGCAACTAGAAAAAATAATCCAAGGAGTCTGTTATCAAGTTCAAACTTCTGTTAAGTGAATGTCTAAATTAGCATTTCCCATATAAACATTCCCCTGAACACAATTTTGCAAGACATTAATGGGGGAGCTGAGAAAAAGGTGTCTGTCCATCCTGTGGTCAAATAAGTTAAGTGGAACACACTTTTTATTGACTTTTAGAGTTTCTCAATGCATATTAGCATATGAAAAGCTCTGAGAAGACCTACAGTTAAAAAAAGGCTTTAACTTTGTTTAATCTAGCATTTTCTGGTCTTAAATGACCACAGAATCCATTTGTAAAAGCAAAGTTACTAAATACTAGAGAAAAGTGTTCTGTTGAACTCAGTATGGGGAATGCTGATTTAAATGAGTTGGCAAACTTTTTCTGTAAAAATTCCATAAATAGTTTAGGATTTTGGGTCTCTGTTGCAATTATTTGATTCTGTCATCTTACTGTGAAGGCAGCCATAGACAATATGTAAATGAATGGGCATCACTGGTTCTAGTAAAACTTTATGAAATCAGGCAGCTGGCTGGATTTGGTCCACTAGCTGTTAATTCCTGACTAAATCTAGATCATTCCAGAAGCAGCCTGGTCTATTCTAGATATAAAGTTCCATATACCTGGTGCTTGATCATGATCATCAGTGGTCCTCCCAGTATTTGAATACCTATTCTACATGATGTAAAAGTCCTATTGGTTAAGACAGTTTGGGAGTGACGTCAGAAACATGGTGGCATGAGAGAAGTCCCCAGATCTATCTTCTTGAAACAACAATAAGTTGAACTTCTAAAACTGAACAAAAAAAACCCCACCCAAACTGTACACCAGCACATCTGAGCGTGAGAGCTGTGCATAAGAGCTATCACAAGTCAGAAGCCTGGGAATTGGGTGGTGGGCTGGGAAAAACAAAGAAGTTGCATCTCGCAGCCTGAGCTCCCTGCAGGAGGGGGGAGGGAGACAGTGGGTCCCTGAACAACCCTGCCTGGGAGATCTGTGAGCTCCATGCAGCCAGTGGCAGTGCACAGGGATCAGGGTGGAAAGCAGAGAAGCAGGGTGGCAGAGAAGCAGAGATAAGAAAGAAGCAACAGTTGATTATTACCAGCCATGGATGCAACATGACAAGTTGAGATGCAGCCCCCATCCCCCAAGCCAGAGGGCTCCTCCCTGCCATATACTTTGAGACTGAACACCACAAAGCCTCAGGGGAATCTGAGCAAATGCTACTGAAACTGTAGTTAACACTTACAGGGACTGAGAATGAGGGTAGTGAGCGTGATTAAACATCTATAAAGAAAAAAAGGCATTATCAAGGCTTCATATAAAGCAGGAATCCAAGAGGCTTCAACGCCACCTACTGGAAACAAAAGAAAAATATGTTATTTGCAACAGGCTAAAGATAGACTTTTATATAATAAATCTTTCTAAAAAAAAAAAAAGCAAAATACACTGCCATTGATGCCCAGGTGGAGAAATAGTCCATTAAACACCATAAACAACCAAGGTGACAAGGTAGCTCAGAAAGAAAAAGAAAAATCTCCAGAAAATAAGCTTAAAGACATAGAAATATGTGACTTAGATGACAGAGAATTCAGGATGGCACTTCTGAAAAAACTCAGTGAGATCCAAAACAATTCATATCAACAATTTAAGGAATTGAAAAAAAAAACCTAAATGAGCAGAGTGAGTTCTTTAGCAAGGAGATTGAAACCCTCAAAAAGAACACAAGAGATGTTCTGGAGATAAAAATACACACTGCAAGAGTTGAAAAATCAAATAGCAAGCTTGGGAAATAGAGTCGACGAAATGGAGAAAAGGATCAGTGATATCAAAGACAGAAATCAAGAAATAAAACAGAAGGCAGAAGAGAGAAACAGAAGAATGAAAAATCAAGAAAGAAAAATAAAAGAACTATCTTTTACCATCAGGAGAGGAAACATAAGAAATATGGGCAATCTCTAAGGAGAGAAAAAGGAGAAGGGACTAGAAAGCATTTTAAGACAAATTGTTGACAAAAATTTCCCAAAGCTAAGAAATGAGCTGGAGCTTGGAATTCAAAAAGTCAACAGAACACTCAATTATCTCAACCCAAAATGGCCTTCTCTAGACACAATGTATTAAAATTATCAAAAATCAATGACAAAGAAAGAATTCTCAGGGCAGACAGGGAAAAGAACATGGTAACCTATAAAGGAAAAGACATTAGATTATCATCAGACTTCGTAACACAAACCTTATAAGCCAGAGAATACTGGAATCAAATATTCAAACTATTAAATGAAAGAAACTGCCAGCCAAGAATAATGTATCCAGCAAACCTCTCTTTTAGATAAGAAGGAGAAATAAAGACCTTTCTGGACATACAAAAACGGAATTCTCCACTACGAGGTCTGCATTACAGGAAATACTGAAAGGGATGAGCTCACTTATAACAAAATGACAAAAAAAATACAAAACAAGGAGTAAGACAACTAGCAGACCAATGTAAGCAGAGGAGTGAAACCCTTACTAAGAACAGGATATTATAAGCTTAAAAAATGAGAAGAGATTTGCTATAGCAGGATAGTAATGAATGTTCAGCATACATAAGAACAAACTGAGACCACTGAAAAGAGGAGGATTCAAAGATCCAAATTTCCAAAAGGGAATGGAAATAAGGCACATGCAACAGAAAATAGACTACTAAATATATATCAGTATCTTCTATATATTCATAATGGTAACCACATGCCAAAGATTCAGAACCAAAGTATATAACAAAACAAGAAGGACCAGAAGGAAAACCCACAAAATCCAACCAACACACACACACACACACACACACACACACACACACAAAGGAAACAAACACAACAACAACAACAACAACAACAGAAACACAAAGACAAGGAAGCAATGAAAACACCGAGCTACCAGAAAGCAAAAGATTAAATGGTTATAGGAAAACCTCATATTTCAATAATCACCTTAAATGTAAATGGACTGAACTCACCAATAAAAAGGTACAGAGTTGTACATTGGATCAAAAAACAAAAACCAACAATGTGCTGCCTCCAGGAGACACATCTCAGCTCCAAAGACAATTATAGACTCAAAGTGAATGGGTGGAAAATGATATTTCAAGCAAATGGCATTCCGAGAAAAGTGGGTAAAATACACTTCAAAATCAACAAGGTAAAGAAAGAAACTGAGGGACACTTCATAATGATAAAGGGAATCATGCACCGACACTTCGAAATGAAAGGGAATCATGCTTTAAGAAGACAAAACACTTATTAATATCTATGCTCCCAATCAGGAAGTCCCAAAATATATAAAACAATTACTAACGGAAATAAAGGGAGAAACAGAACAAAACACTATTGTAGTAGGGGACCTAAATACCCACTGTCACATTTGGATAAATCATTCAAACAGAAAATCAATAAGGACATAACATCCTTAAATGACACATTAGACCTAATAGACATAATTGACCTTTACAGAACCTTTCATCCCAAAACAGCTGTTTATATATTCTTCTTGAGTGCACATGGAACATTCTCATGGACTAACCACATTCTAGGACACAGAAAGAACCTCGACATATGTTAAGAGGGGTTGAAATCATATCAACCATATTTTCGGAGCATAATGTTTTGAAAGTAGAGGTCGACTATAAAAAGAAAGTGGGAAGACTACAAATACATGGAGATTAAATGACTTGCTACTGAAGAATAATGGGGTCAGAGAATAAATAAAAAGAGAGATCAAGAGATATATAGAAATGAATAATAATGATAGCATAGCATATCAAAACTTTTGGGACAAAAGCGGTAATAAGAGGAAAGATCATATCATTACAGGCCTATCTCCAAAAACAAGAACGAGTCCAAACAAAGAACATAACACTTCATCTTAAAATACTAGAAAAGGAAGAACAAGTGAAGCCTAAAGTCAGCAGAAGGAAAGAAATAATCAAAATTAGAGCAGAAATAAATGAAACTGAAAACAAACAAACAAAAAAAAAACAGTAGAAAAAAATGCAACAAGGGCTGGTTCTTTGAGAAGGTTGATAACATTGAGAAAGTCCTGGCTAGACTCACTAAAGAAATAAGAGAAAGGACACACACACACACACACACACACACACACACACGCAACAAAAACAACAACAAAATCAGGGATGAAAGAGGGGAAATTATGACAGACACCGCAGAAATACAAAGGATCATACAAGAATACTGTGAAAAAGTATATAACACCAAATTGAATAGCCTAGAAGAAATGGACTGGTACTTAGAAAAATATAACCTTCCTAGATGGAAACTAGAAGATCTAGAAAACCTAAATAGACCACTCAGCAGTATGGAAGTTGAAACAATCATGAAAAACCTACCAAAAAGTAAAAGTCCAGGACCAGATGGTTACATCAGTGAACTCCACCAAACATTCAAGGAAGATTTAATACCTACTCTCCTCAAATTCTTCCAAAAAATCAAAGAGGAGACTATACTCTTGAACTCATTTTATGAATCCAATATTACCTGACACCAAAACCTGGTAAAGATATCACACAAAAAAGAAAACTACAGACCAATATCTCTCATGAATACAGATGCAAAAATCCTCAATGAGATACTAGCGAACTGAATATAGGAACATATTAAAAAAATTATATACCACCATCGAG
This sequence comes from Rousettus aegyptiacus, assembly GCF_014176215.1. NCBI lineage: Eukaryota > Metazoa > Chordata > Mammalia > Chiroptera > Pteropodidae > Rousettus > Rousettus aegyptiacus. Next base: position 64,170,724 of record NW_023416312.1, on the reverse strand, counting down.
TTGGTTTCATTCTAGGGGTGCAGGGATGGTTCAAAATACACAAACTGATTAATGTGATACACCACATAAACAGATTTAAAAAAAAAGAATCATATGATTATATCAATATATTCAGGAAAAGCCTTCAACAAGATACAGCATCCATTTTTTATCAAAACGCTTAACCAAATCCATATAGAAGGAAAATACCTTAATACAATAAAGGCCATATATAACAAAGCCTCAGCCAACATTTACTTAGTGGTGAAACACTAAAAACCTTTCCTCCAAGATCAGGAACAAGGCAAGACTGTCCACTATCACCACTTTTATTCAATATAACATTGGAGGTTATAGCAAGTGCAATCAGGCAAGAGAAAGATATAAAAGGCATCCAACTAAGACACAAAGAATTCGAATTGTCACTATTTGTGGATGACATGTTTATATAGAAAACCCTAAAGATTCCATAAGAACACTACTAGAAACAACAAGCCAATATAGTAAAATTTCTGGATATGACATCAATGTTCAAAAATCCTTAGCGTTCCTATACTCTAATAATGAAATGTCAGAAAAAGAAGTGGAAAAAATAATTCCTTTTGCAACAAAAAGAATAAAATACTTAGGAATAAATGTAATGAAACATGTGAAGGACCTGTAGAATTAAAACTATAAGACCCTATTAAAAGAAATCAAACAAGATACAAAGAAATGGAAAGATATTCCATGTTCTTGGATTGGAAGAGTCAACATAGTTAAAATGGCCATATTACCTAAAGCATTATACAGATTTAATGCAATCCTCATCAATAGCTTATCGACATTTTTTTTAAAGAAATAGAACAAAAAAATCATAAGATTTGTAAGAAAACACAAAAGACCCCAAATTGCCAAAGCCATCCTGAGAAAAAAGAACGAGGCTGGAGGTACCACTCTGCCTGACTTCAAATTATACTACAAAGCGACAGTCATGAAAATAGCATAGTATTGACAGAAAATCAGACACACGTAACAGTCAATAGAATTGAGAGTCCAGAAGTAAACCCATATTTATATGGGTAAATAATTTTCGACAAAAAAAGCCAACAACATACAGAGGAAGTGGTGCTGGGAAAACTGGAAAGCCACCTGCAAAAGAATGAAACTAGACTGTTATCTATCATCGCACACCAAAATTAACTCAAAATGGATTAAAGATCTAAAATTAACACCTGAAACAATAAAATGTATAGAAGAAAACATAGGAACTAACCTCAAGGACCTTGGACTTAGAGAGGATTTTGTGAATTTGACCTCAAAGGCATGGAAGTAAAAACAACAATAAATGAATGGGACTACATCAAACTAAAAAGCTTCTGCTCAGCAAAAGAAACTGTTGACAAGGTAAAGAGACAACCATCCAGATGAGAAAGTATATTTGCAAGCAAAATCTCCAATAAGGGCCTAATATCCAAAATATACAAAGAACTCATACGACTCAATAACAACAACAACAACAACAACAAAAAACAAACAATCCAATTAAAAAATGGGCAGAGAACCTGAACAGACACTTCTCCCAAGAAGACACACAAATGGCCAATAAATATATAAAAAGATGTTCAATATCGCTAGCTATTAGTGAAATGAAAATCAAAACCACAATGAGATACCATTTTACACCTGTTAGAATAGCTATAATCAACAGGACAAGTAATAATGAATGCTGTAGAGGATGCAAAGGAAAAGGAACACTTATACACTGCTGGTGGGACTGCAAATTGGTACAGCCACTATGGAAAAGAGTATGGAGGTTCCTCAAAAAACCTAGAATTGATCTACGATATGATCCAGCAATCCCTCAACTGGGCATTTACCCCAAAGACTTGAAAACTCATATCAGAAAAGATATTTGCACACCGATGTTCATTGCAGCATTGTTCACGGTGGCCAGGACATGGAAGTGACCGAAGTTCCTTAAGATAGATGATTACATAAAGAACTGTGGTACATATATGCAATGGAATATTAGCCATAAGAAGAGATGAAATACTGCCATTTGCAACAATGTGGATGGACCTCGAGATAATCATGCTAAGTGAAATAAGCCAGACAATAAAAGTTGAAAAATCACATGATATCACTTATATGTGGAATATAAACCTGAAAGCAACAAATGATCAGGACAAACAGAGACTCATGGTCATGGAAAATGGACCAGTACTTATCAGAAGGTAGTAGGGAGTGGGGAGGGGGAAGCAAATGGTGTTAAGGGGGTCAAATATGTGGTGACAGAAAGAAATCTAACTATGAGAAGTGAACACACAATGTAAATATATTTATTATTGTTAAAATGTATAGCTGAAACTTACTGGAGCTCATTAACCAATGTCACCAGAAAATGAAAGAAAGAAAGAAAGAAAGAAAGAAAGAAAGAAAGAAAGAAAGAAAGGAAGGAAGGAAGGAAGGAAGGAAGGAAGGAAGGAAGGAAGGAAGGAAGGAAGGAAGGAAGGAAGGAAAGAGACCAACAGTTTAGGGCTTCATCCTACCAAAAAAATTATTGTTGGCCAGTGAATGCAGGGGACAAAATGTTAGGGGAGTGGGAATGAGCAGCTGGATTAATGAAATGCACTATTTCCAGTACAGAAAAAGAGTGTAAAACTGAAAAGACACCTACCTGTAAGGTCCTTCCATGAAAATGAAGCCAGATAACTTGAAAAAGTTGTGGGAGGAAAAGGGTTGGTAGTGAGAGCAGCACAAATACACCTTTATGCCAAAACATGAAATTTAAAGAAATCTAGTCACACTGTTACAGCCATTCATGCTGTTACTCAAACAGAAATTTAACAAAGAAAGTCAGTCACCTAACATCTATTCTAACATACCCACAGAGGTTTTTTATAACTAACATGCAATATATAGTAAAACATAAGCACTTTGCACACAGATATATTTAGATTGTAAACAATTACATTTATATGGTCAACAAGGAAAATTTTAGGCATGAACTATAAGGGGCATATATTATTTGAAGTGGCTGTTTCTAGTAATTTGCTTTCCATTGAACATTAGCTTCTTGCTTCTTTTGGAGCTTTGATTGGGTTTAACTTGTTAATGAGAAAGAACAAAACATTGCTGATGTTAGTTTGACAGATACATGCAGTGAACTACATTCAAGTACATATACACACATATTCAATCCAAACACATATATAAGTATACAGATAAAAATGCACACACACATACACACACACACCTCCACATTCTTATAAGTTTTTAGTTCTTACACACCTTTAAAAATCAAGAATGAGACATATAGTTGGAAGAATATATGACTAGTTGGATGGGGGAAGCAGAGTCTGGAGAGGAAGATATTAGTGTATCACAGAAATGGGCAGTGAATGATCTGTTGAAAATAACCAGTTTCTATTCCTCATAATTAAATATTCCTTGGAGTTTAGGAATCAGCTGCAGGGAAAAAGACTCTAGTAATCTTCACTCTTTTTTCCATCTCCTATTAAAATTTGTGATTACAGTAAAGGGTCTTTTATGATTATGGAAAACAATATAAACCACAGTTGCCTCTTCTCTTTTCTTTTTCCTCATTTTGAGAAGTGCAAAAATTGTGGACATATTCTCAAGAGATCATTAATGGGTAAATACTGTATCCATGCAATATCTTACTAAGCACACACCTAAACACATGCAACAGAATTTTAAAGATTCAGAAGAATCCCAAAGTCTTTGAAGAAATGAAGTACAGAATCAACAGGGTTATCTAGATTATACTCTCTCTTACCTCATTCAGTTACTCACCTTTGTGTTCAGACAATAAACTCCAGGTACAAGCAGTTTCCAAATCTTTTCTTTTCTTTTGACTGTGCATCATGGCAAATAAAAAAAAATTTGTAATCCAAAACGAAATGATGGCTGCAAGGCCAAGTGGATGCCAAGAGTGAAAAATTAACTCAAAAACTACTTGCTTAAGGTATTACAGAGTTGGGAAAGAAAGTAGGCCTAATAACCAAGTAGATAGCTTGGGTAATGCTGGGGACGGGGTGGTGACCCATGAAGATGGACCAAAACCAAGTCTTCAACTTGAAGAGAAAAACACTAAAAGAGGATAGAATGTCTACAAACTTTTGAAGAGTACAAATATATGTAATTCTAGATTGAGCTCTGAATGGAGTTAGTAAGGGAAGTATAGGATTTAAGGAGTATAACTCTAACATTTGGGGTCAAGATAAGAGAGAATGATGTGTCCTTCCACAACATATTTTTGGTATCATGGGTAAAGGGAGAATTCTAAGACTATAAACTGGAATAATGTGGTAAAGAAACAGTCTAGAGAGTCAGAAGACCTAGGCCTTAGTTTTATTTCTGTAATTATCTACCTATGGACCTCAAGTAAGTTTATTCTACTTTCTAGATCTGTTTTATTATTTTCAAAATGGCTGAGGAAATAGCCTAGGTTGAACATTGTAAGGTCAGTGGTTCTCAGTTCTAGCTGCACAGTAGAGTCACCTTCACACCATTCTCTAGATTTCTTTTGAATATTACTTATCAGTTTCTAACATGCTTGGCAATTTTTAAAATGTATTATGCTTAGTTAATTTTCAGTCTTCCACATCTAAATTGAATTATTGGTCCCAATTCTTAGCCTTTACCATGAACTTTGCAGGTCCACACAAAAGTAGGGCCTATTTTCCCACCTCTTATCTTTAAGCTCAACCTTGAGACTTGTTTTTGCTAATGGAGTCACACAGATGTGACTCAAGCAGGGGCTTGAAATGCGCTTGCACATTTGGACATGTCCCCTCTCATGATTCTGCCACTGCCATGAGACAAGCCATGAGAGAAACAGCCTCAGCTTGTTCACTGATCGAAGGATGAGAAATACATGAAGCAGAGTTGCTCTAGTTTACTCAATCCTGCAGCAAGAAAAGTATTTGCCCCAGCCTGAATCGGACTTGCCCAACAGAGCCTTATCTAATCAGCTGAATCCTAGCAGACCCCTAGATCTATGAGATTAAGTATTTAATGAATTCTTAATTTTTTCATGCTACTGAGGTTTTGTGGTTATTATTATGTATTATTGTGGAAATAGCTAACTAATACATCTTTCTAGAAAGTAAATGCCTTGAAAGTGTTTAGCATAGAGAAGACGTTCATTAAATGTTTATTGAATAAACTGAATGAATAAATAAAAACTCGTTGGCATTCTTGACAAATTAAATCAGAATTGTGGATAATAAGCTTTGGCATAGATTTTTTTAAAGCTCCCCAGGTCATTCTAACATATAGTCAAGAAAGAGAGGCATTCTTTTAAGATTTAGTTGTTTTTGAGAGTGTATTGGTAAAGCACACAGGCTCTAGAATCAAATAGATGTGTTCTAACTCTACCACTTACTATGTGGCAACCATGAAATTAATATCTCTAAGCCTCAGATTTCTCAACTGTTAAACAGGGATAACAATAGCATTTCCTTATAAGGTTATTAAGAGGATTAAATAAGATAATGCATATGAAGTATCAGTATGCTACATGGTATACAGAAAGGGCTCAATAATCCTAAACTATAGTTAAGGTTGGTGTTGTTATATCATTTGATATGGAGTAGAAATGTCTTTGAACTCAGATAGGCCTTACTTAAATCCCATTTCCATGGCTTTCTAGCAATATGACTGAGTAAATTACTTTAGCTCTCTGAGACTACCATGACCCATCTGTAAAACATGGTGATAATAACAGCTACTTCATTAATTTGTCGTGAGAATTAAATAACATGACATACATAAAACATCACAGGATAAGGTGCAATATAAATAAATTTTAGAGAAAAAGTAAGATGGCATTTATTATAACTGGCAGAAAGAACTTACATTCCATTAAAATCTCCATATAATTTCATTCTTATGAGATGGAATGTTCTCAGCAGTGTAATATTCCAATATCCTGGACTCTGTTCCCAATTATATCTTCCAAATTACAGATTACTCCAGTAAGCACTCCTGCCCTCAGGTAATGGAGCTGGAGGGGTACATGGACACTCACTCTCATCTTAGGAAATCTCAAGCATGCCCATTATTTCAATCATCCTTATGATTCTTAACTATTCCAGTCTAGCCCTCTCCTCTGAGATGCAGATTTATACATAGAAAGCCTTTCTCAATATCTCCATTTCAATGTTGACACCCCTCTTTTTCTTACCTCCTTCGATAGCTATTGTTTGTCCAGAATTCTTTCACTGATCTTTGTTCTGATGATTCCCAAACGTCTGTTGATAGTAACTAACTCACTCTGGTATAATTTCTATGTCAGAGTTCTTTAGATGCAGTCAACAGGTATTGAGTCTGAGTAACTTAAGCAAAAAATAGGGATAAGGATACTGGAGTTGCTCAAAACCAAATGAAGTGCTGAAAAACAAGGCATTTTATAACTGGTTATTAGACCTAGTTTAAAGAAAAAGGCTATGAAGATGGCCCAGATTTCAGGATGGAAAAATACCATCCACTGTACTAGGATCTTTACTAGTACATATGAAATCTTTATGCAAAGTACTAAAAAGTGCCAGCTCCAAGAAGACAAATCAAAGATGTCTCCTCTGAGCAGCTGAAGCACAAAATGGCAAAATGGTGTGTCTTCCTCTAGGCTGGGGCAGCAGCAAGCTAGGAAACATAAATTAGAGAGCAGAGTATGAGCTAATATCAGGCCTCATTCACACCTTTGGCCGTGTGCCTTTTTAGTTAACAAACTGCAAAACTTTTCATATTATACATGGTATGCGTGCTATCAAAAATACGGGAGAGGAATACTACAAATTTAGATATCTAATTTCATCTCCAGACCTCCAATGATACTCTATGTTTTCTGTACTGAGATATAATTCACTTATCACAAAATTCTTCCTTTTAAAGTATTCACTTCAGTGCTTTGTAGTATATTCACTAAGTTTTGCAATCATCACCACTACCTAACTTCAGAACGTTTCCATCACCCCAAAAAGAAATGCTGTCCCCATTAAGCAGACACTCCCTATTCTTCCTCTCCCCTAGCTCTTGGCAACCATAATTCTACTTTCTGTCTCTAAGGATTTGCCTATTTTGGACATTTCATATGAATGCACTAATACAATATGTATTAGTCCACTTTCACTTAGCATAATGTTTTCAAGGTTCATCCATGTTGTAGCATGTATCAGCACTTCATTCCTTTTTATAATGGAATAATAACTCACTTCAGATCCACTAGGATGGCTATAATTTAAAAAGTGAAACATGACAAGAATGTGGAGAAATTGGAACCCTCATACATTGCTGGTAGGAATATAAAATGGTGCAGCCACTGTGAAAAAGTTTGGCAGTTCCTCAGTAAGTTAAACATAGAATACCACATGACCCAGCACCTCCACTCCTAGGTATATACCCAAAAGAATCGAAAGCATGTATTTCAACAAAAATCTGTACAAAAATATTCATAGCAGCACTATACACAATAGCAAAAAGGGGGAAATAATCCCAATATCCATCAATTTATGAACAAATAAAATGTGGTATATATTACAATAAAATATTATTTAGCCATTAAAAGAAATGAAGTACTGAAACATGCTACAACATAGAGAAACTTTGAAAACATTATGTTAAGTGAAAGAAGCCAGACACGAAAGGCCACTCATTGCATGATTCCATTTACATGAAATGTATAAATAGTCAAATCTATAGAGACAAAAAACAGAGTAGTGATTGCCAGGGGTTTGGGAAAGGACGGAATCAGTAGTGACTGCTAATGGTTCTAGGGTTTCTGTTTGGGGTGTTGAAAATATTCTGGAAATAGTGGTGATGGTTTCACAGCATTGTGAATATACTAGAAATCACTATAAACTGTGTGTGAATAAATTCAATATCAAATAAAATCAGTTACCTAAACTTATTGTGATAATTTTGAAAACACATACATATACCAAGTCATTATGTTGTATACCTAAAATGATTCTATTTATTTGTTTGTTTTTTAAAATTATTGGGACATTAGTTAATAAAATCGAATAGGTTTCAAGTATACATACAATTCAACAATATGTCATATATACATTACATTATATGTTCACCAACCAAAGTCGAATTTCCTTACATCACCAAACATTTGACCCCTCTACGACCATCTATCTCCCTTTTGCCCCGCTTACCTCTGGTAACCACTAATCCACAGTCCTTGTCCACAAGTCTTTGTCATGTTTGTTGCTTTCGGTTTCATATCCCACATATGAGTGAAATCATGTTTTTCAACTGTCTTACTTATTTTGCTTAACATGATTATTTCGAGATCAATCCAAGTTGTCACAAATGGCAGTATTTCATCTTTTCTTATGGCTGAGTTATATTCCATTGTCTATATGTACCATATCTTTTTTATCCAATCATCTATTGATGGACATTTTGGTGTTTCCATGTCTTGGCCACCATGAATAATGCTACTATGAACATCGAGGTGCACTTATCTTTGCAAATAAATGTTTTCAATTTTTTGGATAAATGCCCAGAAAAGAAATTGCTGGGTCATGTGGTAATTCTATTTTTAGATTTTTGAGGAACCTCCATACAGTTCTCCATAGTGGATCTACCAATGTACATGCTCACCATCAGTGTATGAAGGTACCTTTTTTGCTACGATATCTCCAACACTTGTCCTGTTGATTATAGCCATTCTAACAGGTGTGAGGTGGTATCTCATTGTGGTTTTGATTTGCATTTCCCTAATAGCTAATGAAGTTGGAAATTGTTTTGTATGTCTCTTGGCCATTTGTATATCTTCTTGGGAGAAGTATCTGTTTAGCTCCTCTGCCTATTTTTTAATTGGATTTTTTGCTATTTTTTTCATTGTTGAGTTGTATGAGATTTTTATATATTGTAGATATTAGCCCCTTATTGGAGGCATTGTTTGTAAATATAGTCTCCCATTTGGTTGGCTGCCTCTTTGTCTTGCTCATGGTTTCCTTTGCCATGCAAAAGCTTTTTAATTTTATATAGTCCTATTCATTTTGTTTTTACTTTCATTGCTATTGAAACCAAATTCATAAATTCTTCTCTAAATCTAAGGCCCATGAGTTTATTACCTATGTTTTCTATTATGCAATTTATTGTTTCAGGTCTTATATTCAGGTCTCTGATCTATTTTAAGCTAATTTTGGTGTATAGTGATAGATAGCAGTCTAGTTTCATTCTTTTGCATATGGCCTCCCAATTTTTCCAGTACCCTTTATTAAAGAGGCTTTCCTTTCTCCATTGTATGTTTTTGACTCCTTTGTCAAAAATTCTTTGCTCATATATATGGAGGCTTAATATTGGATTCTCAATTCTTTTCCATTGCTTTGTGCGTCTGCTTTTCTGCCAATGCCATGCTGTTTTGATTACTGACATTTTGTACTACAATTTGATGTCAGGCAGAGTGATACCTCTGGCCTTGTTCTTTATCCTCAGGATTGTTTTGGCTATTTGGGGTCTTTTGTATTTCCATACAAATCTGATGGTTTTTTGTTCTATTTCCTTATAGAATGCCATTGGTATTTTGATGGGGATTGCATTAAATCTGTATAATGCTTTAGGTAATAAGGCCATTTTAACTATGTTAATTCTTCAAATCAAAGAACACGGAATATCTTTCCATTTCTTTGTATCTTCTTTGATTTTTTTTAATGATGTCTTATAGTTTTCAGTGTATAGGTCCTTTATATGCTTTGTTAGGTTTATTCCTAGGTATTTTATTCTTTTTGTTGCAATTGCAAACAGTATTTTTCACTCTTTCTGAAAATTCACTGTTAGAATATAGGAACTTTATGAATTTTTATACATTATTTTTGTATCCTGAAAGTTTACTGTATTTGTTTATTATTTGTAATAGTTTTTTTAGTGGAGTCTCTATGGTTTCCTATATAAAGAATCATGTCATCTGCATACAGTGACAGTTTGACTTCTTCTTTTCCTATTTGGATGCCTTTGATTTCTTTCTCTTGCCTGATTGCTGGGACTTCCATCACTATATTGAATAATAGTGGGGATAGCAGATTGCCTTTTCTTGTTCCTGATCTTAGAGGGAAGGATTTTACTTTTTCAACATTAAATATGATGTTAGCTGAGTGTCTGTTGTATATGGCCTTTATTATGAGCAGTACTTTCCTCTATACCCTTTTCATTAAGTGTTTTTATGGTATTTTTCCAACTTTATTGAAGTATAATAGACAATTAGTTGCTCATATTTACATTGTACAATTAAATGAGTTTTTCCAATTATGGTTGGCATTCAATAATATATTAGTTTCAGTTGTACAGCATAGTGATTAGAGATCTATATAACTCACGAAGTGGTCACCTCACTAAATCTAGTAGCCCTCCTCTCCTTAGATATTTTTTTACAACATTGTTGACTGTTTTCCTTATGCTACACTTTATGTCTCCATGATGATTTCTTATCTATCCATTTGTACTTCTTAAACCTTTTGCCATTTTCACTACCCTACCCAACACCCCTCCATCTAGCTGCTCTCAAAATATTTTCTGTATCTACGAGTTTGTTTCTGTTTTTGTTGTTGTTTATTTTGTTCTTTAGATTCCACATGTATGTGGCATTCGTCTTTCTCTATCTGACTTACTTCATTTGCGTAATACCTTCTAGGTCCATCAAGTCAATATCTTTTTCTACTCCCATCCTTTCAGTCTGTGTGTGTCTTTTAATCTGAAGTGAGTCTCTTGTAGGCAGCATATGTGGAGATCTTGTTTTCTTATCCATTCAGCCACCCTATCTTTTGCTTGGAAAACTTAATTCTTTTCCATCTGAGGTACTTATTGACAGATACATAGTTATTACAATTCTTTATCCCTGTTTTTGACAAGTATTTTTTTTTCTTAAAGAAGTCCCTTCAACATTTCCTATAATACTGGCTTGGTGTGGATGAATTTCTTTAGCTTATTTTTGTCTGAGAAGCTCTTTATCCTTCAACACTAAAAGATAGCTTTCCTGCATAAAGTATTCTTGGTTGTAGATCCTGGTTTTTCATCACATTAAATATTTTGTGCCAAGTCCTTCTGTCCTCCAAAGTTTCTTTTGAGAAATCAGCTGACAGTCTTATGGGAGCTCCATTGTAGATAACTAATTGCTTTTCTCTTGCTGCTTTTAAGATTCTCTCTTTGTCTTTAACCTTTGGCATTTTAATTATGTTGTGTCTTGGTGTGGGCCTCTTTAGGTTCCTCTTTGTTGGGACTCTGAGCTTCCTGGGGTTGTATGTCTATTTTTCTCCTCTAGATTAATGGAGTTTCACTCTTTCTTCAAATAGTTTTTCAATTTCTTGTTCTTCCTCTTTAAGTATCACTATCACAAAGATGCTGGTCCCCTTAATTTTCTCCCCATAAGCTCCTTAAATTATTATATTCTTGTTTACTTTTTTTTGCCCTTATGATTGTGTGTACTTGGCTTCCCCACCATGTATATCAGTGGTTCAATTCTCTTCTTCATCCACTATGTTGATGATGTATTCAGATAATGTATTCTTCATTTCTGACTGGTTCTTTTTTATAATTTCCATTTCCATTTTTATGGGTTTTTTTTATCTCTTTGTTAAAGTTCTCACTGAGTTCATCTATACTTTCCCTAAGTTCACTGAGCATGTTTATAAGCAGAGTTTTGAATTCTGTATCTGTTAGATTACTTGACTCCATTATCCTTGGGTCTCTGTTCTGTTCTCTCATATGGTTTCTGCTTATCTTCCCATTTTGGCTGCATTTCTGTGTCTGTTTCTATGTATTAATCAAAGCTCCTAAGTCTCCCATTCTGATTAGCATGGCTTTGTGTAGTAGGTATCCAGTAGCAGTCCTGAGAGGGGCTTAGCTGTAGGCCAAGTTTAACCCCAGCCTGTGCCCCTCCAGGGGCACCTAGTGAGATTCAGCAAGCAATCCACAGATGCTATGCTTTCAGTTGCCTCAAAAGGCCACACCAGAAACTGAGGCCACCTGCCACCAGTGTGAATCTTGGCACTGCTTAGCAAGTGGCACAACGAGATGGGCTTCAGTAAGGCCACAAGTTAAGAAAGACAAAGTTTCAGGGAATCCTCTGGGTGGAATGACCTCTGTAGCTCGATGACGTCTCAGCTATGGGATGGGATCAACAGAGGAAGAATGGATACTGACTGCCAGCATTTCTACCAGGAGAAAGTCTTGCCTCTGGCCCTTGCTCCAAGAACTCAGGGTCCCCCTGTAAGACCCTGGTGCCTCCACAGCAGCTGACTCAGAACTGGAGCTCAGAGCAAACAGGTACGTCACCACAAGTCCAGTCGATGACCTGGCACCTTTAAGAGGAATATCCACGGCTGCTGCTGCCACAGCCTCTGTCCCACTCAGTTGCTGGGGACCAGGCTGCCTCACATCTTCACCCCCTCTTACCTTCAGTCATTGCAGAGTGATGTCTTATTTATCTTCCTAGTTGTAGGGCTTCTGATCATCTGGACCCAAGGTGACTCTCATTGCTATTTGCTCTGTGTTTCTGTCAACATTTTATTCATTCATTCATTCATTCATTCATTTTATTTCATTTTATTATTTTATTTTTATTATTTTTTAGGTGAGGTAACCCTTAGTTAACCTCACAGATTGCAAGGACCTTCTCAGCTTACAATCCTTTTTTTTTAAAAAAAAAATTATGCCTACAGCACCTGATCTTCCTAGGTGGTCTCCCATCCAAGTACTAACCAGGAACCAGGTCCGATTCTGCTTAGCTTCCGAGATCAGATGGGTCAGGCTTGTTCAAGGTAGCATATCCGTAGACTGTTTCTGTCAAAATTCGATGTGGTCTCAAGAGAGGATGAAGGAAGCTTCTATCATCTACGTCATTTTGCTAGGTTCTTCTATGTTATTAAGTGTTTTAATCATAAGTGAATGCTATATCGTGTCAAATGCTTTTTCTGCATCTATTAATATGATCATATGATTTTTTATCATTTATTTTCTTTATGTGGCATATCGCATTAATCAAATTGCATATGTTAAATTATCTCTGTGCCCCGGGGATGAAGCCCACTTGATCATGATGTATAATCTTTTTAATGTGTTGTTGTATTCAACTTGCTAGTATTTTGTTTAGAATTTTTGCATCTGTGTTCATATTAGTCTGTAGTTTTCTTTCTTTCTTTCTTTCTTTCTTTCTTTCTTTCTTTCTTTCTTTCTTCCTTCCTTCCTTCCTTCCTTCCTTCCTTCCTTCCTTCCTTCCTTCCTTCCTTCCTTCTTTCTTTCTTTCTTTCTTTCTTTCTTTCTTTCTTTCTTTCTTTCTTTCTTGAGTTATCTAGACCAGGTTTTGGTATCAAGGTAATGTTAACCTCAAAAAATGAGTTAGGAAAAGTTTGAGAAGAATAGATATTAAATCGTCTTTGAATGTTTAGTACAATTTACCAATGAAACCATCTAGTCCTCGACTTTTACTTTTTCACAGGTTTTTGATAATTGTTTCAATTTCCATATTGTTGATCGCCCTTTTTAGATTTTCCAGTTTTTCATGATTCAGTCTAGGAAGGTTGTATATTTCTAAGAACTTGTCCATTTCTTCTAGGTTATTTTTTTTATGCCTACAGCACCTAGTATCCCTAGGTGGTCTCCCATCCAAGTACTAACCAGGCCTGACCCTGCTTAGCTTCCGAGATCAGACGAGATCCGGCACGTTCAGTGCGGTATGACCATAGACTCTTCTAGGTTATTAAATTTGGTATTTTATATTTTCTCATAGTATTCTTGTATAATACTTTGTATTTCTGTGGTGTCCATCATAATTTCCCCTCTTTCATCACTGATTTTGATTTTTGTATGCTGTCTCTTTTTTGCTTAGTAATCTAACCAGGGGTTTGTCAAATTTATTAATCTCAAAGAACCAGGTCCTTGTTGCATTAATTTTTTCTATTCTTTTTGTTCTCAATTTAATTCTGCTCTATTTTTTTTATTATTATTTTCTTCCTTCTGCCGACTTTGGGCTTCATTTATTCTTCTTTCTCTAGTTTTTAGAAATGTAATATTAGGTTTTTTACTTGGAATCTTTCTTATTTCTTGAGATAGGCCTGTAATTATATGAACTTTCCTTTTATTACCACATTTGCTGTGTCCCAAAAGTTAGTATGTCGTTCTTTCATTCTCATTTATTTCTATGTATCTCTTGATCTCCCCTTTTCTTTCTTTTATGACTTAGTCAATTCTATAGTAACATGTTGTTTAATCTCCATGTATTTGTGGTTCTTCTAGCTTTCTTTTTATAGTTGATCTTCAGTTTCAAAGTATTATGGTCAGAGAATATACTTGGTATAATTTCAATCTTCTTAAATTTGTTAAGGCTAGTTTTGTTTCCCAACATATGGTCTATTTTTGAGAATGTTCCATGTACACTAGAGAAGAATGGATAATGTGATGTTTTGGGATGAAAAGCTTTGTAGAAGTCAGTTATGCCCAATTGGTCTAATGTGTCATTTAAGGATGTCATTTCTTTATTGATTTTCTGTTTGGATGATCTATCTGTTTCTGACAGTGGAGTATTTAGGTCCCCTACTATTATTGTGCTTTTGTCAGTTTCTCCCTTTAGATCTGTTAGTAATTGTTTTATATATTTTAGTGCTCCCTGATTAGGAGCATAGGTATTAATATATGTTATGGCTTCTTGATGTATGATTCCCTTTATCATTACAAAGTGTCCATCACTGTCTCTCTTTACTTTTACCTTTTTTATCTTGAAGATTTTTTCTTCTGATGTAAGTACAGCTATACCCAGTTTTCTCTGGATGCCATTTGCTCAAATTATCACTTTCTATGCTTTCACTTTGAGTCTATATTTGTCTTTGAAATTCAGATGTGTCTTTTAAAGACAGCATATGGTTGAGCTTGGTTTTTTAATCCAATCTGCAACTCTGTGGCATTTTATTGGTAAGTTAAATCCATTTACATTAAAGGTGATTATTGAAATATGAGGTTTTCTTATAGTCATTTGATCCTTTGTTTTCTGGTAGCTCAGTGTCTCCATTGTTTCTTTGTCTTCATATTTCCGTTATTTTAATTTTGTGGTGTTTTATAGTTTTTTCCTCTGTTCTCTCATTTTATTTTATGTGTCTCGGTTCTGGATTTTTTGCTGTGTGTGGATACCATTAAGTTCAAGTAAAGGAGATATGTGTACACACACACACACACGCACATACACACAGTAGTCCTTTTTTTTCTGTGTGCACCTTATCTCCATTCCCCTTTGTGGATCTGAATCTTTACTCTCTCTCTCTCTTTTTATTATCTTAAATTATCCCTATTTCTGCTGTACGTTCATTTTTAAGTTGCAGTAGCTGTTGTCCTCTTTTTAAATTTTTTTCTTTTTACCTTTAACCATCATGTAATATTTATGTTTATAATACCCTGTTATTAGTAAGGATTACACTTTCCTGCTTCTGTCTGTCTGTCTGTTAGTCATATTACTCATAGTTATGTTTTTATTTTTGTACTTTTGTTTCAGGTAAATGACCTCCTTCAGTTTTTCCTGTGATTCAGGTTTCGTGGTGAAAAAGTCCTTCAGCTTTTGTATGTCTGAAAAAGTCGTTATTTCTACTTTATATATACAGGAGAGCTTTGCTGGATATATTATTCTTAGGTGGTAATCTCTTTCCTTCAATAGTTTAAATATTTGTTTCTACTCACTCTTAGCTTGTAAGGTTTTTACTTAGAAGTCTGATAATAATCTAATGGATTTATCTTCATAAATTATTGTCTTCTTTTCCCCGGCTGCCTTGAGAATTTTTTCTTCGTCATTAACTTTTGACAACTTTAATATAATGCATCTTGAGGAAGGCCTTTTGGGGTTGAGATAATGAGGTGTTCTGTATGATTCTTGGTTTTGAGGATCCAGTTCTTTCCACAGGTTTGGGAAATTCTTGTCAACCATTTGTTTAAATATGCTCTCAGTTCCCATCTCCATCTCTTCTCCTTCTGGTATGCCCATTATTTCTATGTTGCTTTTTCTGATAGCACCAGATAGTTCTTGTAGAGTTATTTCATTTTTTTTCACTCTCAAGACTTTCTTTACTTCCTCTGTGTCATTTCCAGATTTTTGTCTTCAATATCACTAATTCTTTCCTCTACCTGGTCAGCTCTATTTCCTAAGCTTGCTATTTCATCCTTCATCTCTTTTAATGAGTTCTTTATCTCCAGAAGTTTTATGTTGTTCTTTTTTACAGTTTTGATCTCCGTGGTAAAGTATTCCTGTTGTTCATTGATTTTGTTTCTAAGTTCTTTGAACTGTCAATCAGAATTTTCTTGCAACTCATTGAGTATTTTCAGAAGTGCAATCTTGAACTCTCTTTCATTTAAATTGCATATTTCTATATCTTCAAGCTTATTATCTGGAGATTTTTCATTTTCTTTCTGTGATGCCTTGCCACTTGGTTGTTCATGGTGTTTGATGGACTGTTTTCTGCCTAGGAATTAATGGGAATGTAATCTGATTTTTAAAAAACTTATTATATAGTGATCTCTCTTTAGCAGGTTGATAAGAAGTTTTTCTTTTGACTTCCAGGTGGTACCCAAGCTTCCCGCATTGCTCAAGACTGCTAGATCTCTGCTTTGAGGTTAAGCATGCCCTTTATTCTCTATAGAGGTGTGTATCTCCTCTGTGACCAGGTCGCCTTGATCTCAGGGCTCCACCCAGATAAGAAACTGTGAAGGGTGATGGGAGTCTGAGCCTCTGAAAAGGCCCTGAAGTCCTAGTCCTGCTCCATCAGTCAGATGCGAGGCTCCACTTTTTCCTTCCTAATCACCCTGACTGGGTGGGGGTTTGGTGGATTGAGAGAGGCCAGCAGTGTGTGTAGCTGTTTTTCTTCCGGTAATGCTGGCTAAGACTTCAGCTGCTTTGCTTTTATATCCCCACCCCATCACTGGTATTGGCTACAGTGTATGTTTCAGTTTGGGTCATGCAAAAATCCCTAGGGCTCAGTGCCAGCTCTGGGAGGTTATGGAGGTGCAGAGGATGTGTTCTGAGATGGTGAGAGGTGGTATCCAGGTTCTATGACTCAGCTTCTTCATCGCAAAAGCAATTGCTAAGAAGATGCTGTCACCGCCCTGCGCTCAGTTTCTGTCTGCCCTGATCACTGGGCTCCACTGCTCATCCCTCAGGCAGGTCTGCTGAGGCTTCAAAAAGCCAAGACCACCATGTAATTCTCCCTTCCTCCTCATTCTACTGAGACCTCCAGGCTAATTTTTGCAGCACCTGGCTTTGTTTACTTCTCTCTTTTCACCTCCCATTCTCATGCAAATGGTCCACCTTCAGACACTATGAAGTGCAGATCTCTCAGATATGCTTGTGTGCCCGTGCTGTCTTTTGGGATGTAGGTGTTCAGCTCATTGAAATTTCAAAGGAAGAGGTCAGGGGAGATCCCTCATGCTGCCATGTTTCTGATGTCACTCCCACCTAAAATTAATTCAATGCTATGTTTCAATTATATCTAAATTTTAAAAATAGAAAAAATTAATTGTAAAAGTTGAAAAAATCAATAAAAATGTAGTTATAAAATAAAATGGAAACAGAGAAACAACTGAATATACATCAACACATAAACAGATAAATAAAATGATGTATGTACTATATACATATGATGGAACATAATTCAGACTTTAAAAGAAAGAAAATTCTGAAACATGCCACATGGAAAACTTTGAAGACACTGCTAAGTGAAATAAGCCAAACACAAAAGAACAGATATTATATGATTCCACTTAATTGAGTTACCTAGACTAGACAAATTAATAAAGTCAGAAAGTAGAACAGTGGCCACCAAAGGCTAAGTGGAGATGATAATGGGTATAGAGTTAAAGTTTGGGAAGATAAAAAAGTTCTGGAGATAGATAGTGGGGATGGTTCATAACAATGGGAATGTACTTAATGCCACTGAACTGTGTACTTAAAAATGACTAATGTGATAAATTTGTTTTATATATACACACGTACACACACACACATATAATTTTACCATAACAAAAAAATGGGCAAAATATTTGAACAGACCTTTCACAAAAGAAGATAGCCAACAGCACATGAAAAGATGCTCAATATCATTAGTCATTAGGAAAAGGCAAATAAAACTGCAATGAGGTACCACCTCATACTCACCAGAATGGTTAATATTAAAATGACTAACACTAGCAAATGTTCATAAGGATATTGATGGGAGAGTAAAATGGTACAAAAATAATAGCAGTTTCACATAAATATATATATACATATACATGTATATGTGTGTGTGTATGTGTGTGTGTGTGTGTGTGTGTGTGTGTGTATACCTGTCCTACGACCTAGCAATTCCATTCCTAGGTATTTACCCAAGAAAAATAAAAATGTTATGTCCACAAAGAGAATTATATGAAAATGTCTATAGCAGTTTATTCACAATAACCCAAACTAGAAACAGCTCAGGTATCCATCAACATAAGAATGTATAAGCAAATTATGATATATCTATACAATAGAGTGTCAATCGGCAATAAAAAGAAATGAATATATTGCCAGGTGAGTACTAGACTAATGTGGGGATCACTTCGTAAATCATATAAAAGTCTAACCACTGTCCTGTACACATGAAACTAATACAAAATAATACTGAATGTCAAATCTAATTGAAAAATGAAAATTAAAAAATTTTTAAAAATGAAGTACTGATACAAGCAAAAATGTGGATGATACATTATGCAGAGAGAAAAGCTTTACACAAAAGAATACATATTGAGTAACTCCATTTATATAAAGTTCTAGAATGTACAAAACTAATCTATCACCATAAATCAGATCAGTGACTAAGTACTTCTGGTGGGAAAGTAAAGGTAGAGATTAACTGCAAAAGGGGAATGCTCTGAAGACAAAAATGTTCTATAACTTCATAAAGGTTTCGGTTATGACAGTTGTCAAAACTCATCCAATAAAACATGATTTTTGTATTTCACTGAGTAAATTTCATCTTTGAAAAATTCATAAATACATATCGAACTCTGGTTAATAATATGTATGCTGAAGTGCATAGGAGTTAACCGATGTGCCTATTACTCTGAATGCGTCAAAAAATAATATGGATTGATAAGTGGACCAATATGTGATAAAGCAAATACAGCAAAACTATAGAATCTAAGTGTTGTATATATGAGTAGTCACTGAACGTTCCTGTATGTTTGGAAATTATCATAATAAAATATTGAGGAGGAAAAACAATGAGGTGTGGTGAGAGAGAAGTTTATAGCCTTAACTTCATTTATTAGAAATCTAGAAAAATTGAAAGTAAAAGGGCTTTCAATTTAAAAAGCAAAACTGAAAGGAAATTAAAAAAATTAAGATAAAATCAATAATTATTCCATAATGAGGTAGCACGTCACACCTGTTAGAATGGCTATTATGAAAAAGACAAGAAGTTTGGCAAGGATATAGAGAAAAGGGAATGCTTGTGTACTGTTGCTGAGAATATAAATTGGTAAAGCAACTATGGAAAACAGTATGGAGGTTCCTCAAAAAATTAAAAATAGAACTACTATATGATCCAGCAATTCCATTTCTAAGTATTTATATTTTTTAAATGAAAACACTAAATCAAAATGATATATGCACCCCAATGTTCATTGCAGCATTATTTGCAATATCTAAGATACAGAAACAACTTAAGTGTCCATCAACACATAAATGGGTAAAGAAAATTTGGTATATATTCACAATAGACTATTACTCAATCATAAAAATGAATGAAATCTTGCCTTTTGAGACAACCCGGGTGGACCTTGAAAACATGTTAAGTGAAATAAGTCAGGTGTAGAAAGACAAATATCATATGATCTCACTTATATGTGGAATCTAAGAAGAAAAAAAAATGAGCTCATAGATACAGAGAACAGACTGGTGGTTGCTGTCGGGGGGAGGGATTTCAAAATAGGTAAAGGGAATCAAAGGTACAACCCTCCAGTTATAAAATAAAATAAATAAGTCATGGGAATGTAGCATACAGAACAGTGATTATGGTTAATACTACCGTATTGTATATGTGAAAGTTGCTAACAGGGTAGATCTTAAAAGTTCTCATCATATGAAAAAATATTCTGTAACTATGTATGGTGACAGATGTTAACTAAACTTGTGGTAATAATTTCACAATATATATAAATACTAAATCATTATGTTGTACATCTGAAACAAATATAATGTATGTCAATTACACTACAGTTTAAAAAATCAACAATTATTGAAATAGAAAGCAAACAAGAATAAAATAGAGTAGAAAATAGAAATAAATATATAGGTATATAGTTATTTGAAAAGCTCAATAAAATTAACAAATTTTACCAAGTGTGATTTCAAAAATAAGGCATAAATTAACATAAAAAAATGAAAGGAGACCAAAATACAGAAAAAAAAGAGATTAAAAATTGCCATAAAGCAAAGAGCTGGCTGTAGAGTCATGCTATACACGTATTTTTGACTATACTGGGCTTGTGCCTCTAACACCAGTGTTGTTTATAGGTGAACTATACTGAGTTTTATTTGTTGGAGGAAATCATAGAGAGGATATGGCAGCTTGTTAGACTGCAAGCTGGACCCAGAAGCAGAAGGGGATTTTTCTCAGATACTTGCTGCGAGAATCTGATTGACTTCCTTGACATCTTTGGAAACATGGCAGAGTGAGAGACATCCCCGGATCTCTCCCCTTGAAACAACAATAAGCTTAATATCTAAAACTCAGCAAAAAACACCCATACTGCATGTCTGAGCATGGGATTTGCACATAAGATCTACCACAGGTCAGAACCCCAGGTGTCGAACAGTGGACTGGGAGTGATAGAAGCTGCCTCTTACAGCAGCCAGAGCTCCTTGAAGGAGGAGGGGGAGGGGAGAAGGAGCAGTGAGTTTCTGCAGCGAGTTACCTGAATATTCCTGCCTGGGATAGCTGTGACTGTGGGGTCCAGTCCTCAGGGCAGAAAGCAGAGAAGCTGGACAGGACCAGAAAGGAACAATAGATGATTTTTTCCAGCTGCCTTTGCAAAAGCCAGGCCGAGCAGCAGCCCCCAACCACCAACCCAGAGACCCTCCATACCCTCAGATACCGCTCACCGCAGAGCCCCAAGGGAATATGAGAAAATGCTACTAAGACTGCCGCTGACACTGACAGACACTGAAACTGAGGGTAGTGAGCGTTATTAAATATCTACAAGAAAATTTAAAAAGCATTATTAAGACTTTATATAACGCAGGGATCCAAGAGGCTTAGACACCACCTACTGGAAATCAAAAGAAAAGCGCCATCTTTGCAACATGCTGAAGAGAGACCTTTATATAATAAATCTTTCTGGAAAAACAAAACAATACACTTCTATTAATGCCCAGGCAGAGCAATAGTCCATTAAACACCATGAACAACCAAGGTGACAAGGCATCTCAGAAAGAAAGAGAAAAATCTCCAAAAAATAAGTTTACAGACATAGAAATATGCAACTTAAATGACAGAGAACTCAGGATAGTACTTCTGAAAAAACTCAGTGAGTTCTGAAACAAGTCATATCAACAATTTCAGGAATTGAAAAATCAACTAGATGAGCAGAGCAAGGAGATTGAAACCCTCAAAAAGAACAGAATAGAACTTCTGGAAATAAAAAAAAACCCTGCAAGAGTTAAAAAATGAAATAGCAAGCTTGGGAAATAGAGTCGACCAAATGGAGGAAAGGATCAGATATATCGAAGACAGAAATCTAGAAATAAATCAGAAAGGAAGTAGAGAGAAACTGAAAAATGAAAAATGATGAAAGAGAAATACAAGAACTAGCTGATACCATCAGGAGAGGAAACATAAGAATAATGGGCATTATCGAAGGCGAAGAAAAGGAACAGAGACTAGAAAGCATTTTCAAGACACTCAGTGGAAGAGAATTTTCCAAATCTAAGAAATGAACTGGAGCTTGGAAATAAAGAGGTCAACAGAACACTGAATTAACTCAACCCAAAAAGGCTTTCACCAAGACACATTGCAATAAAGCTATCAAAAATCAATGACAAAGTCAGAATTCTCAAGGCAGCCAGAAAGAAAAAAATGGTAATTTATAAACATAAACCTATTAGATTATCATCAGACTTCTTAGCACAAACTTTACAAGCCAGAAAGGAATGAAATCAAATATGTAAACTATTAAGTGAAAGGAACTACCAACCTAGAATAATGTATCCGGCTAAGCTCTCCTTTAGATAGGAAGGAGAAATTAAGAACTTTCCAGACATGCAAAAATTGAGAGAATTCTCCACTATGAGGCTTGCACTACAGGAAATACTGAAAGGGGTCAGCTCACCTAAAACAAAATGATAAAAAAATACATAATTAGGAGTAAAGTGACAATCAGGCAAATAGAAGCAGAGGAGTGCAACCCTTAAGGTATTATAACAAAAAAACAAGGTATTATAAGCTTAAATAATAATAAGAGAATTATTATAACAAGACAGTAATGGACATTCAGCATACATAAGAACAAATTGGTGTAACAATGACTGAAAAGAGGGGAATTCGAAGATCAAAATTCGCAAAGGGGAATGGAGATAAGACACGTGCAGAAGAAAAGGGACGGCTGTATATATATAACTATCTTTTACATATTCATAATGGTAACCACACACCAAAGATTCAGTACCATTGTATATAACATAAAACAAGGACCAGAGGGAAATCCCACAAAAGCCAACCAAAATAAAGAACATAAAACACAAGGAAAAGAAAGCAATGGAAACACCGAGCTACCAGAAAGCAAAATATAAAATGGCTATAAGACCTCGTATTTCAATAATCACCCTAAACGTAAATAGATTGAACTCACCAATGAAAAGGCACAGAGTTGCAAAATGGATCGAAATACAAAACCCAACCATATGCTGCCTCCAAGAGACACATATCAGCTCCAAAGGCAAATACAGACTCAAAGTGAAAGGATGGAAAATGATATTTCAAGCAAATGGCATTCAGAGAAAAGCGGAAGTATTGGTACTAATATCAGATGAAATAGACTTCAAAAAATAAATACTGAGGGCACATCATAACAATAAAGGGAATCATGCACCAAGAAGACATAACACTGATTAATATCTATGTTCCCAATCATGGAGCCCAAAAATATGTAAAGCAATTACTAACAGAACTAAAGGGAAAAACAGATCAAGACACTATCATAGTAGGGGACCTAAATACCCCACTGTCGGATATGAACAGATCATCCAAACAGAAAATCAATAAGGAAATCACATCCTTAAATGACACATTAGACCAACTGGACATTGTTGACATTGACAGAGCCTTCCATCCTAAAACAGCTGCTTATACATTCTTCTCTAGTGCACATGGAACATTCTCAAGGATTAATCACATACTGGGACACAGAGATAGCCTCAACAAATATAAGAGGGTTGAAATCATACCAACGATTTGTCTAATAATAATGCTTTGACACTAGAGATCAACTGCAAAAATAAATCAGGAAGAACCACAAATACATGGAGATTAAACAACATGCTACTGAAGAATAACTGGATCAAAGAAGAAATAAAAAGAGAGATCAAGAGATACATAGAAATGAATGATAATGATAGTATAACATATCAAAATTTTTGGAACATAGCAAAAGCAGTCATAAGAGGAAAGTTCACATCATCACAGGCCTATCTCCAAAAACAAGAACGAGCCCAAATAACCTAATACTTCATCTTAAAAAAAAGAACTAGAAAAGGAAGAACAAATGAAGCCAAAAGTCAGCAGAAGTAAAGAAATAATCAAAATTAGAGCAGAAATAAATAAAAGTTAAAACAAAGAAACAAACAAAAAAAACAATAGAAAAATAATTGCAACAAATAACTGGTTTTTTGAGAATAATAAAATTGACAAACCCCTGGCTAGACTCACTAAAGAAAAAAGAGAAAGGACACAAATAAAATCAATGGTGAACAAGGGGAAATGATGACAGACACCACAGAAATACAAAGGATCATACAGGAATACTGTGAAAAAGTATATAACACCAAATTGAATAACCTAAAAGAAATGGACCTTACCTGGAAAGACAACCTTCTTAGACAGAATCAAGAAGAACTGGAAAATCTAAATAGATTGATCAGCAGTATGGAAATTGAAACAATCATGAAAAACCTACCAAAAAGTAAAAGTTCAGGACCAGGTGGCTTCACCAGTGAATTCTACCAAACATTCAAAGAAGCTTTAATACCTATTCTCCTCAAACTCTTCCAAATAATCGAATAGGAGGCAATAATTCTCAACTCATTTTATGAGGCCAGTATTACTCTGATACCAAAACCTGGTAAAGATAACACAACAAAAGAAAACTACAAACCAATACCTCTTATGAACACATATGCAAAAATCCTAAATAAGATACTAGCGAACCGAATACAGCAACATATTAAAAAGATTATACACCACAATCAAGTGGGCTTCATCCCAGAAGCACAGGGATGGTTCAACATATGCAAATCAATTAATGTGATACACCACATACACAGATTAAAAAATAAGAATCATATGATCATATCAATAGATGCAGAAAAAGTCTTCGACAAGATACAGCATCCATTTATGATCAAAACACTTAACAAAATCGGTATAGAAGGAAAGCACCTTAATATAATAAAGACCACTTATGACAAACCTTCAGCCAACATTATACTTAATGATGAAAAACTAAAAATATTCCCTCTAAGATCAAGAAAAAGACAAGGCTGTCCACTATCACCACTCTTATTCAATATAACATTGGAAGTCCTAGCGAGTGCAGTCAGACAAGGGAAAGATATAAAAGGCATCCAAACAGGAAACAAAGAAGTCAAACTGTCACTATTTGCAGATGATATGATTCTCTATATAGAAAACTCTACAGGCTCCACAAGAACACTACTAGAAACAACAAGCAAAACAGTAAAGTCTCTGGATACAAAATCAACGTTCAAAAATCCATAGTTTTCCTATATTCTAATAATGAAATGTCAGAAAAAGAAGTGGAAACAATAATTCCTTTTTCAATTGCATCAAAAAGAATAAAATACCTAGGAATAAATTCAAAGAAACAAGTGAAGGACCTTTATAATGAAAACTATAAGACCCTATTAAAAGAAATCAAAGAAGATACAAAAAATGGAAAGATATTCCATGTTCTTGGACTGGAAGAATCAACATAGTTAAAATGACCATGTTACCTAAAGCAGTATACAGATTTAATGTGATCCCCATCAAAATATCATTAGCATTTTTTAAAGAAATAGAACAAAAAATCATCAGATCTGTATGGAAGCACAAAAGACCCGAATTGCCAAAGCCATCCAGAGAAAAAAAAGAGCAAGAATGGAGGTATCATGCTGCCCAACTTCAAATTATACTACAAAATGACAGTAATCAGAACAGCATGGTATTGGCAGCAAAACAGACACATGGGCCAGTGGAACGGAATCGAGAGTCTGGAAGTAAACCCATATTTATACAGGCTAATAATTTTCAACAAAGAAGAAAAAAAACATACAGTGGAGAAAGGAAAGCCTCTTCAATAAATAGTGCTGGGAAAACTGGACAGACACCAGCAAAAGAATGAAACTAGACTGTTTATCACCACAGACCAAAATTAACTCAAAATGGATTAAAGACCTAAATATAACACCTGAAATAATGAAATGCAAATAAAACATGAGAACTAAACTCAAGGACCTTGGACTTAAAGAGGATTTTATAAACTTGATCTCAAAAGCAAGGGATGTAAAAGCTAAAATAAATGAAAGGAACTACATCAAACTGAAAAGCTTCTGCTCAGCAAAACAAACCGTCCAAAAGGTCAAAGAGAGAACCATCTGAATGGAAAAATATATTTTCCAGCAACACCTCTAGTTAGGGTCTAATATCCAAAATATACAAAGAACTCATACAACTCAATAACAACAACAAAAAAAAAAACAAATGATCCAGTCAAAAAATGGGCAGAGGACCTGAACAGAAACTTCTCCCTAGAGGATATACAATTAGCCAAAAAAAATATATGAAAAGATGTGCAACATCACTAGCTATTAAGGAAATGCAAATCAAAACCACAATAAGAGATCATCTCACATCTGTTAGAATCACTTTAATCAACAGGACAAGTAATAACGAATGCTGTAGAAAATGCGGAGAAAAAGGAACTCTTATACACTGCTGGTGGGACTGCAAATTGCCACTGTGAAAACAGTAAGGAGGTTCCTCAAAAAACTAAGAATTGATCTACCATATGACCCAGCAATCCCTTTACTGGGTATTTACCCCAAAGACTTGAAAAGCCATCTCTGTAAAGATATTTGCACACCAGTGTTCATAGCAGCATTATTCACAGTGGCCAGGACGTGGAAGCAACCTAAGTGTCCTATAATAGATGATTGGCTAAAGAAGCTGTGGTACATATATACAATGGAATATTACCCAGCCATAAGAAGAGATGAAATACTGCCATTTGCGACAACATGGGTGGACCTCGAGATAATCATGCTAAGCGAAATAAGCCAGACTGAAAAAGCTGAAAATCACATGATATCACTTATATATGTGGGATATAAACCTAAAGGCAGCAAATAAGCAGGATAAACTAACAGAGACTAATGGACATGGACTATAGGCTAGTGGTTACCAGAGGACTATACACTAGTGGTTCGTAGTGGGATGGGGGAGGAGGGGGGATGTAGATGGAGTAAAGGGGATTAAATATAGGGTTTAGGGGAGGGTGAAGTGGGTAAAGTGGATCAAACATGTGGTAGCTGAAGGAACGTGGACTTTGGGTAGTAAACACATAATAGAATATACAGATGTCAAATGATAATGTACACATGAAAATTATATAATTGTATTAACCAATGTTACCACAATAAAGTTATTTTTTAAAAAAAAATTACCAAAAGAATGCTATGGATAACTTTTATGCCAATAGTTTTAAAAATCTAGGTGAAATAGTTAATTTCGAAGAGAATAAATAACCAAATTGTCCTAAGAAATATAAAACTTAAGTAGACCAATTAATCATACATGAATGAGAAATGATAATAATTTACCTCGAAAGTCACCAATCCCAAAAACTTTTGTGGGAGAGTTTAACCAAATCATCTAGAAACAGAATAATTAAACTTTATACAAAATTTTCCACACCAAAGTAAAAGAAGGGAGATGACTCCATATAGCTATAAGATTAGTTATAAACTTGATACCAAAACTGACAAATAAAGGAAAATTATAGGCTCATCTTACTTATGAACATAGATATTACAATGCATAACCTAAACACCAATACCAAAATCATAGAAGCACCAATACCAAAATCATAGAAGCACATGAGATATAGGCCATCATTTTTCTCAGAGGTGCTAATGGCATTTTTGGTGGGACAATTCTTCATTTAGCATCCCTGATCCTCATCTACTAAATGCCAGTAGGAGCCCACACACACACTGGCCACACACAAACAATAAACTGGGCAGAGGACCTGAACAGAAACTTCTCCCTAGAGGATATACAATTAGCCAAAAAAATATATGAAAAGATGTGCAACTCCTCCAGACATTTCCAAACGCCCCCTGGAGGTATGGTTCAACCCCAAGTTGAGGCTCAATGTTATAAGCGATCTCACTTCTGAACAGATACGAAACTGCTAAATAAAATATTAGTCCCTCAAATTTCAAAGTACATTAAAAAAGATACCTAATACCTTGATAGGTTTCCTAGGAATGAGGGAAGCTTTGACATTTACTGATCTGTCAATGTGGAACAGGGCACCAATTCCTTACTTAGAAAATTGGCTATTACAGGGAAAGAGTTAAGCATTTATCCTGTCTTTCCTACAGGAAGTGTATTTTAGGCTGACCAAATAGCCCTAGTAGATAAGGGACAGTTCTTCTTACAGAGATATGCTAGCTAATAAATGCAGAGAGAATGATAGAATCAGAAAATCATTACTTTGAAATCCTTAATGAAAAATTCAATCAGATAACAGTTATCAAATAAACGGTAAAGCCATTAGGTGAAAAGATAATAGAGAACTTTATCAATGAAAGGATCAGACTATCACAATTTCAATCCACTTTTAGTAAAAGTGAGAAAAACAGACATTATGTAAAAGGCAGTATACAGAGGGGCTTCTGGTAAAGATGGCGGAGTAGGTAAATGCTGTACTTGTCTCCACCCAAAACCACCTCAAAATTACAACTAAACTACAGAACCATCATTGGGAGTCACCTGAAGTCTAGATGAACAGTAGTCTTATAATTAAGGAGATATAGAAGGAACTACCTTGAGACTGGTAGGCAGGGCAGAAACACAGAATTGGTTGATCCCATGCCCACATGTGGCAGTTAAAAATCGAGGGAGATATCCAGGTTGCGGTGGTCCCCCTGGAATAATGAGGGATCCCAGCCCCACACTGAGGTCCCTGGCCCAGAGTTCTAGTTCTGTAAAGAGAAGTCCCCATTACTTCTGCCTGTAAAAACCAGCCGAGATTGTGGCTGAATGAGATAGAGGGTGGCTGAAGTCCCAGGCATTCCTCTTAAAGGGCCCAAGTACAGCCTTAATGCTGACAGACTCACTCGCTTTGAGCTCCAGCATTAAGGAAGCAGCTCAAAAAGTGCTGGGGACGGAAGGAGAGACACTGAATTGTCTGACATCAAGGTGAGGACTGGAGGGCAGTTTTCTCCCAGAAAGAGGTGCGGGCAGAAGCTATTCTTCCCTTGTCAAGTCCTCCCCACCAACCCAGGGTGCAGATACAGGCAACCACTATATCTGAATCTCCTCAACCTAACTAACACCTTTCGCCCCATCCTGGTGATTCCAAGATCGTGCCCCACCCCAATCGTTCCCAGTGTCTTTTCCATACAAACAACCTGTCTTATGTCATGCTGTGGACGTTCCTAAAATCTCTCAAGGGTTCACGAAACCAAAACAAGCAGCTTTACCAGAAGCCACTGTGTACTGGCCTTGGCGTGCCCCATACCCCATGCTGAGCATCCCCAAGTACAGCACTAGCAGCAGCTGGTCTTGGTTCACAGCTTATCTTCTCCCAGGCACCTCTAAGCCCAGCACAAATGGCAACCACCTGCGGATCTCTTTGTAGCTTGCACCAAGTGGCCCCAGGCAGGGCACTGGCAGTGGCTGACCTTAGCCTGCAACAGAACCCCTCTCAAGAGGTCTCAAAACCAACTTACCTGGCGACCAGCTTCAGACCACACCAGAGTGTCATCCAATTACCTCCACAACAACATGCCCGAAGGGCAGACTGGGCCAGGACCAGAGCTTCCACTAAAGTGAATCTCACTCTGTAGGGTCAGCCCCTGCACAACAGCTCCTCCGCTGTAGTCACAGCCAGTCTTCACAACCAATCATGAGAGTCGATCCCTCCCACTGATGTGCAAACAGCAACTGAAGCTCAACTACAACAGGAGGGCACACACAACCCACACAGGAGACACGCCTGGAGCACCCAGCTCAGGTGACCAGGGAGACTGCACCCCTGGGCCCCACAGGACACCCACTAAGTGTGTATATGAATCTAGTATTGATTAAAAGGTAGCATGAGGAAGGTTTGTACTATGTACTTTATAGCATGTTTTACATTAGCTAAAACTTGGAAATAACCGTGTCCATAGGGATATGGCTACATGAATTACAGCTTATCTATTCTGTAGAATACTATGCAACAGTAAAAAAAAACAAGTTAGATTTACATATATTAACCTGAAAAGTTCCCAGACATAATGTTGAGTGAAAGTAGAAAGTAGCAGAACAATACATATAAGCATGATAAAATTTAAACTATTTATTTTTATTTTTAATTAATTTTTTATTTTTAAAGTACAGTTGACATTCAATATTAATACTAATTTCAGATGCACAGCTGGATGGAAAAGGTCAATTTACACTTTTTAATAACACTAAATAATACTGTATATTCTCCATTTGTTAATCATATATATATGGGGGGGAGAGAGGGAGAGTTGAGGAGGGAGGGAAAGAGGGAGAGAGGGAGGGAGAGAGGGAGGAAGAGGGGAACGCAAAGGGAGAGAGAGAGACACGTGGTGGGGGCAGGCAATGTTCACAAATTAATAGGAAAAGGTCTGGGAGAAATTAAGTCAAACAGTGAGTAAGGAGGAGGAGAGGCAAGGAGGAAATCAATGATGACCAAAGGAGGTTTTAAATTTCCTTGCAACATTCTAATCCTTTGAAAAAAGTGTAGTCATATGTCATATGTGTAACTGTCAATAAGAAATTTTAAAGCTGCATAACAATATGAAAGTCCATTATGTGAAAATTATTTATGTGCGTAAGTATGTATTTATTCATATAAATGTGTAGAAAGGGGACTGTAAGGATACTCAACAAACTGTTGACAGTTTTTTTCTTTTGTTTGTTGTGTTTTGCTTTTTTTTGATAGGATGGCAGATAGGAAAGGAGCAGGAAAGGCAAGTTTCACGATTTACTCTCTCTATACCTGTGTATTGTTTCAATCTCTTACTATGAAAATATACTTACATATTATTGAGTAATTAAGAAATAAAGACATGGAAAAAGTCAAAGGCTCATTAAGTGGAAAAAGCTAGTTGCTATATTATATAATTACATTGTACACACATATAATAATGTATACATCTGTAAATTATATATATATATATATGTCTGTACATATACATTCTAATGTACACATAAAACACAAACTGGACTTCCACAATTTATATACTTCTATGTTGTTTATTTTTTATAATGAGCCTATACGTACTCATTCCTTAAATAATGTGGTAATCATTTTGCAATATATACATATATCAAATCATTATGCTATATGCCTTAAACTTAAACAATGTTAATATCAATTATATCTCAATAAAACGGGGGGAATAAATAAACATACAAATACAGAGAAATGTGATCATGTCATCCACTTAATCAAAACCCTTCAACAGTATTCCTATTACTCCTAGGATAAAGCCCAAAATAATTAAGGGGGGGCTTGTTATTCCAACCTCAGCTCACAATATTTCCACTTGCTTAATATGCTCTAGCCATAGGAGACACCTCTGTTCTTCAAGTCCTTTTTACATGTTCTAGCTTCAAGTCTCTGCACATGCAGTTCCTTTCCTCTACCAGGAACACTTCCTCCACCCACTCCTCATTCACCTCCATCTATCCCAATTGATCCTTCAGTTCTTATCACTTATTCAGAGAAGCCTTCCCTGACATTCAAGACAAGGTCAGGTGCTCCTGTTATAAGCACTTATAGAACCATCACTTTTCCTTCATAACTCTTATCATAGTTTGCAGCTTTTTATTTATAGGTGGGATTATTTATATCTGTTGTCACTCCTATTAGACTGTAAGATCCATGAGAACAGGACTCTTGCCGTTCTTCTTATATCTTGAAATCTAATAAGAGCTTAGTAAATAATTTTGAAAGAAATGACTATTCCCTGTTAATCAGGGTAGACACTGTCTTTGGCACTAGATCCATTTTCCACTCCATTCCAACCCCCATCATCATATAGGCCAGGTGTCCCCAACCCTTGGGCTGTAGACCAGTACTAGTCCGTAGCCAGTTAGGAACCAGGCCGCACAGCAGGTGATGAAGGGTGGGCAAGCGAGCAAACTTCATCTATATTCGCAGCTGATCCCCAGCACTAGCATCATCAACTCAGCTCCACCTCAGACCATCAGGCATTAGATTTTGTGAGGAGCAACGGTCCCTGGTGCCAAAAAGTTTGGGGACCGCTGACACAAGCAACCTCAATGACTACAGATGACACACTCGACACTCTAACCTTACTGTACCTTGATCTCTTCCACTTCAACATCCTCTGACCACATGCCACTTCACATGCCATTTCTAACCATTAGTGTCCTAGACCATCCCATAAACATGGAGCAGCCCCACTTCAGAATTCCTGAACTCCACTATTCCAATCTGAGAATACAACCTCCTATCCCTATTACTTCTTGGTTCTCAGAATATCCACTCTTCATTGTCATTAAGATCTGCCAGCCTTTGGCTTCTCATTGCTTTACTCCCTATCCAATCTAGATGTCATGGTACATCACTTAAACTAATCTCTTTTTAGCAGCCTCACAGATCTTACTGTTTTTAATCTACCGTTTATTGAGCAGTTACTATGGCCCACTCTGCATACATATATCTCTGTAAAGATCACCATTATCCCCCTTTACAGATAACAAAAAGGATTCTTTAAAGAGAAATAACTTGTTCAAAGTTACACAACTAGAAAGTGGTGGAGCAGGATGAAGTTGGGATCTGAACGAGATCTGTCTGACACCAAGGTCTGCGCTCTGAACCAGTAAGTAATTCTGTGGCTCAGAGGGAGAGATGACTGTGACTGCAACATGGAGAATAAACAGGAGAGAAGCGGACCAGTATGAAGACTTGGAGACCAAGGCAGTAGCAATCCAGGTGAGAGTTGATGGTGGACTAATCATCATCTACCTGAATACTGCAGAGAATTCAAACTAATGTCCTACTTACCTCACGTGTGTGATTTTATAGGATGGACTTGGTGGGCTTTGTCTGAAGACAGCAAAGCCAAGTGTGCCTAGAAGAGATCAAAAAGAAATCAGCAGTTTAATACATTCTACATCTATTAAAAAAATAACAACTTATCTGATAGACGATAGTCTGAGATAGACGATAGATGATAAAAAGATAGATAGATAGATAGATAGATAGATAGATAGATAGATAGATATAGATAGATAGATTTGTTGTCATTTATTAAATGTTTCTATGTACTGGGAATTTATCATAGTCTTATTCACATTTCCAATTTCAGGCTCACGAAGGGATCCTGTTGCAATGCCCAGCACCCAGCTTTATGTGGAAGGCCATGAGGCCCTACGCTGAGGAGTGAACCTGTTTTACATCCCCATTCTGAGTGCACCGTGTCCTCGAGGAGCAGCAAACCTAGCCTAGAGGCCACATCAAGCTCAGAACAGGCCCACAGAAAGAGTAGCCAACAGCTCAGTCACCTGTTCCTTTTTATCTCTCACAGAATCAAAAGAAACAATGGCAAGTACCAAAGGAACTTATTTGAGTTTTCTCCCCATTTTAAGTCTTAATCTGGGGTCAACGGATGGCCAGCCCTGCGCCCCGGACCCCTCTAAACTTACATGCAAACCATCTGCGCTTTTTTTTCTTTTTGTTATGATAAATAGTTTGCCTCTGTTTTCAAACGTGTCACGTCCGCCCTCCCTACCACCTCAAAAATTAAAAGTTAATCACGACTTCCAGATCCACCAGCCAGAGCCTCACTGAAATCTTTACCTCCATCCTGCAAGCATGCAATAGCAGTCCCCACCCCCGTCGTCTCTCATCATTCCTTTCCGTTCTCCCCTCCCCCGATGCACGCCTACACGCACGCACCCCACCTGCACCGCCACAAATCGCCACACACGCATCTCCCTCCGCGCCGGTCTGCACACACGCACTTCCCTACACATGCTCTTCTGTACACCCTTACACACGCGCATCCTAGGCAGCTTCTCCCCTCCCTTTGTCCCTCTCCTTTCTCCAGGGTTGGCTTCTAGGCCCGGCGGGGCCTGGCCCTCTTCCACCCCGCAGCTTCGCAGGCAGCGAGGTCGCTCCCAGGTGACGCGCCGAGCTCACCCCTCCAGAGCTCGCCGCAGCCCCGCAGGCCAGTCTTACTGGGCTGCCGCTTTCCTCCTCAAATCCCAGGAGACACCGGGCGGGGTGTGACACCTCCCACGCTTGGACACCGGGCCTTCAGACGGGAGGGAACTCTCGATTTCCTGTCCCTCCGAATGGGAGGGGCGAGGGAGGGATGCGTTACTCATCCTCGCTGGACAAAGTGCTCACCTTGTTCTCAAAGCCAGTTTTCCCTTCCTCTGCTTCCTGCCAGAGGGAAGGGATTCAAAGGGAAAGCCAAGGTCTTTAGGGCGGGGAAGGGGAAATAACTCAGAGAAGAGGCGGCTCTGAGGGAGGGACTGGCATTGAAAGTAGGGGGGGGGGGGGTATTAGAGGAGAGGAGAAAGAAAGGGGAGGAAAAACGAGTGTGGAAAAACCTTGGCACGGAAGGTTTTGAGAATGCCTAGTAGAGTCCTGGGAAACCTGCCTGCTCTGCCCCGAATCCAGGAGCCAATGGGCTGAGTCATTTCCTCGGTGCTGACCTTAAACTCATCCTGTGCCAAAGGCAGCCATGGCCAAAACCCTTGCTAACAGCTCACCAGGTACTACAGAATCACAGAATCCGCTGGCCTCGACCAGGGCACAAGGATGAACTCATGTCCTATGGAGCCAATAATAGTCTTTACCTTGTAGGGTTGCTGGGAGGATTGGTTACTATATCTCAAGTACTTAGAATAGTGCCAGAGAAAATGTAAGCAATCAAGCAATGATAGCTCTTATTATTACAAAGATGTTCATTTTTTGTTTGTCTGTCTCCCCTCTAGATTATGAGTCTCATGAGGGCTGAGAGTACGTATTTCAGTCATCACTGAACTCCAGTACCTGACAAAAAAGGAAATCAATAAATTACTTGTTGAATGAATAGATAAATGAGTGATTGAATGATATCTTGGACTAGTGGTTATGCCAAGATCCTCTTCTCTGCCATGTAGGGGGTGCAGTTTTGGAGCTTTTGATGCAGGATGGACAAATTCACGCCCACCAGTGGGGACTCAAGCCCTACGCCAAAAGAGTGTCCCTGGCTTTACACAGGAAATAATTCAAGAGCAAGCCAGAGAAAAGTTTATTAGAGAAGGAATAACACTCCATAGACAGAGTGTGGTCTCCTCTCAGAGAATGAAACACAGTTTCTAAAGAGCTGGATTTATATATATATTTTTTTAGTTTCTATGTAGAATTACTGATTATAGTAAGTAAAGAATGGAATGAATGATTGGGTTTATCTTTAACTTGTACAAGGTACAGCTTAAATTCTTTGCTTTTCTGTTTTCCTTTTATGGTATGGGTAAGCATTAAAGGTATGGGTAAACCGCTGTTAGTAATCTCTACAGGAATTTTCCTTTGATCTGTAGATTCTTCTGGTTTGGCCACATGACTGATCAACCAGGTTCTGAGTCTAATGGTACATAAGAGGCTCTGAATTCTACTTGATTTAATATTTAGTCAATTCGTGCAGTTCCCATGCTTCTTTCCGATAGTATTCTCCCCTCAGAGAGTGTATTCTCTTATTCTTAAAGAGATGTTGAGGGACAAAAGTCTGTCCTCTGTAACTTCTTCAAAGCCAAGATAAGGTTATAGTTCCTGCCTATAGGGAATAAATATCTCTGGAAGCCTGCTCTAAGGGCCCTAGAGGCAGACAACATGGGGTTGTTTCAGTATTTGGAAGTGGTCAGAAGCCTTGCATGGCCACTGTCTTTCTGTGGAATTGCTGTAGCCCAGAAAGTATCAATTTAACAAGAAAATTGAAAAGACAAGGGCCAAAAATTAATAATAAAACAAAAGCTACTAGAGGTACTGATAACTAATTTATTCTTCTAGTTATTTCCTTTGAAGGAAACTGGCCTTAAAGAGCAATAGCCTGTTACTGAGGAATAGTTGTAGGACTGTTGGACCAGGGATATGTGTCTGAGGGATAGTACTGGAGTGGTGGTATGGAGTTCGCCTAGGACAAACCTCACAATGTACGAGGTGGCCTACTTGTTGTTCTGCTTTTAGGTTCTAATTCTATTCTACCAACATTTGCAAAGTATCTCTTATGTACAAGTCTGGTAAGAGCTTCCATTCTCATCCATATGTCTCCAGTAAAAGCTTCCAATTTCAGCTACCACTAATAGATCAAAAATTATTTGGGAAGAATTATTGAATTGGGTATCCACTAGTTATAAATGTTAGGAATACTTTTTCATTTTAATATATCCCCACAGAAATGAGAAGAGTACTAGGAACATAATGAATAATTAATAAATACCTCTTGAATGGCCAGGTCAGACCAGTCATGACTGTGATTTGTATAGTGTCCCAATAGTTATAGAAAGACCACTTTGATCCCCCACCCCTGGAAATTCAGTGTAAGAGAGTCAACCTCATTAGCTGTTATGATATATACAGTGCAATATCCATGTAACAACCTACTTGGCCTCTGTTACTCCTAAAATTTATAACAGACCATCTCACCCTCACCTACAGGATTAGTTTCCCTGAGACTCTAGGACCAACCCTATTCCTAGGTAGAACATAAAGGTCTCCATGTCTACTCTGGTCTGGCACGTTAAATGGAGCCAGGCTTTCCAAACAGCATATTAAAACAAACATAAAAGCTTAGCTGTGGGTAATAGCCCCATATCCAGCTCTTCCCCAGGTTCCTCTCCAGGTAGACTACCAACCTTGATATTCCAAATTCTTGCCTCCTTTATGTTTTAATCTTCTTGTTTTGGGGCTTTAGTTCCAGGCTCTTGGTCTGACAAACTGTTTCAAGTCACTTCTCTAGCTGCCATCCTTGACTTGCCTCTTCACTTCACATTGTATGCCCCCTTTAGTCTCAGTGCAACCACAACTCTGATTAAAGTATGCCCAAGCCAAGCTCTGAGGGATCTCGTAACCCTCCAAGGCATCTCCTACAGGCCAGGAGTTGAACAGAAAGTTAACCCGCTTCTGGCCTTACCCTGAACTTAATAGGTTCCAGTACTGGAATTTTCTTTGTTTCTCCTGAATTCCCACCTGAATCTGTGTCATGTTTCCTTGGGCCCTATGCCTTCATTTCTTTAATCTTTCTGACTGTACCCTGCTCCTGAAACCAAAGTCTTCAGGATTGGATCTCAATTTCCATAAACCCTGGACCCTCTCTGCCCCAATCTCTACCTGTTATAATTCCCTTCGAATCATTAAGACAATTCCAGTGACTCATGGTTGCAATCCTTTTAATTTCCCCCAATTTAAACTCCAGTGAGAGATAATCAAGAACTCATTGATACATATATATTTATTTAATTCATAATATAGCATTTCATGTGTGCTGGGATGTTTTAGAGGGATGAGGCTGTTGTAATCCACAGATGCTCAGATTTCTGTTGGTAGGAGAGACACCATTGGTCCAGAGTTCCCAGTACAAATAAGCCTGGGTTAAAATATTTAATAAAAAATAGTCCAACAATAGTCTAATAAATATTCCAGCCAACAACACAGCATATATCTAAGCTGGCAGATCAGACCATAAAAGGAAGTTTTACTAGACTTGATGGCAATCGACCTGATCAACATGTAATATGTAGCCAAATGCAGCCCAATGGCTCCAAGGCTACAATTGGCTTCAGAAATTTAAATAAGTGTAGGAGTGGTTTTATCTGTCAGCCTCACATTCTCCATTCTGTAGAGAAAAGGGTATCAAATATTTGAGCATATCAAAAAGTCCATCCATGGACTGCTCCATCCTGGTAGTCATATATAAATATGTAAACCATGGGAGTTTAGAAAATTCACCTAGTGTATTTTAGCTGAAAATATATAAATGGTTTTTCAGCAATCTGAATGACACTGCATCCGAAGTTACACAATAGAATTAGATGATAAAAACACATACAGATGCAGTTACTCTTACTTACAAGTAGCCAGAATTCCAATGTGGCATTAAAATTTCTTTCATATTCTCAAAACAGATTTAACTTTATTTTCGATTATTTTTGTGCTTTCTTCAATAAGACAGTATAAAAAGTGTAAATAAGCATAAATTGCAGACGGAGAACAATTTGTTAGCAGAAAGGATTGTAGGAGAATAAAATGAGTAGAGCAACAACAATGAACACTTATGGAGTTACCCTCCTGGAAGATGTTAAATACAGGTCCTAGTCCCTTTGTCCAACTGGAGTAAAGGTAGTCAATGCTCCTTTTAAGGTCTCTGGCATTACCTGTACCCTATGAAAGTCTTAAGTTAACTGAAGTATGTGAGACTCACCACACCCCCACCGAGTACTTTCCACCATGTTGTTTCTTGGAAAGCACTTTTCATTATTTGACTCAGAAACTTCATTGCTTACCCCAAATTCAATTACATTTCCTACTTTATTCAGTAGGCTTAGCTCAGTGATTTTTGGCTATAGCCAAAAGTTAAATCCACTTTCAAAGAAAAAAGAAAAAAGTTGGAAAACATTGAAAAGTTATTGAAAAGAATGATGCCACATGCTCCACATAATTCCCCAAGTATACTTCCAAAGAGCTTTTGAGAACAAAATTCATTTACGTATATGAGCCCAGGGACATCTGCAAAATAATATCAATATAGCCCAAATGGAGAAGTAATCAAGCATTTCTGTCCAGGAAGTAATAAACACCAATATGGGTATCAGAGTACAGCAGGGAAACTTTGATCATTCATTCACTCATTCATTCACTTATACTTTTGTTCAATAAACATTGCCCACGCAACTACTCTGTTCTACACACTATGTCAGTTGTTAAAAATACAAGAAAAACAAAAGACATAGTCTCTGCCCTCGAGGTATTCACGGTCTAGTAGGGAAGATGATTCTCTTACATTAAACTTTTCTGTGCATCATAATTACCCAGGGAGCTTATAAAAATGTAAAATTCCATATATTCTAATTAAGTAGATCAGGGGTAAGATCTAGGAATCAATTATTTTAACAAATACTAAAAATAATTATTACATGTGGTCTGAAGGCCACACTGAGAAATGCTGCTATCTAATGTAATTATTGCTGAGGGGGTGGTGGGGTAGGGATACTCAGGGTGTCATGGGAACTCTGAAGATGAGAACATAACCCAGTCTGCGGCGGCGGGGGAGGGGGTGGTCAGCAATTAATCTGATTGAGAGGTGTGAGGGTGAGGAAAGGTAGTCCAGGTCAGAGTCAAAAGTAGGGTGGAGAAATTAAAGCTTTGTCTTAGAGAACTAAAATCTAAAGGGCACTAAAATCTAAAGGGCACAAAAAATGCATGGTGTGGGAGACCTAAGGACATGGTAAAGGAAATTGGACTGGGATGGAGGTGCAATGTTTTGCACTTTTGGCATTTTTACACCATTCCCTTAAGTATACTTCCTATTTTTTACTTACCATGGGCATCAAAATTGTTAATAATGCCTCTTTTCCAAGCCCAGAAAACAACTTGTGTAATATAGTTAAGCTTGGCTAGAGTAACCAGTGTTCGAGGGGGAAAGTGACAAAAGATGAAGCTGGGAAAGCACATAGGGATCTGAAAAACCAAACTCTAAGTAATTAGGACCTTCTGTTGAATGTTATGAGAGCCAGTGAAAGGTTTTACGAAGGGCGAAAATCATGTTTAGTTTAAGAATTTGGGGATAGGCCATAGAGAAGAGACCAGAGTAAGTTAGAAATGAAATGCATACATTTTAAAACACCGCTACACTTTTTTGGGGCTGGGGCTGGGGGGAAGAGCTTAATGTTTGCTGTATGCTTAAATAAATGCCAGTTGCTGTGCTAAGCAGTTTACATGTGCTATCTTTTTAAATCTTTGCAACAGCCTTGCGAGTTAGGTATTTTACAAAAAAGGAAACAGAGGCTCAGAGAAATGAAGTACTTGCCCTAGGTCATACTGCTAGTGAAGGGCTGAGGAACTAGGATTATTTTAGTCCAAAGGCTATGAGCTTTCCATTACAGCAAACTATTTCCCAGCACTGCAGAATCTTAACTGAGGTTGCTCATTTCCTGATTAGCAGTTAAGTAAATATGTTTTATTTTTCAACTAAAAAGTTGACTTTGCCATGAGATATATAAGTCTGAGCCTGCCATCTGTATCTACTTCAGTCTTGCTTTCCATGTTAGGTGAACAAACAATACAAAAGCATTATTTAGGGGATTTATATATTTTGTCTTTCCTATGAAATAGTAAGCCATTGGCAGCAGGGACTCTGTTTTATCAGTATGTCCGCAGATGCGTGGTACCTAGCATCTAATAGTTTATTGAATTAATGAATCAATGAATGTCCATCAAGGTGGTGCAAAGGAAGAGGGGAGAAGTTCAGACATTGTTTCAAGGCTGCAATCTGGGGGCTGGTTATAGCCATCGCTTTGTACAACAGCAGTATTTTCACAACTTCCAAAAAGTAGATTCCTTGAAGCTGACTCAGCTCCTGGAAAGGAGAAAGTTGTGGTTCTGACATCTCTGATCACTGCAGTGGAACTGACAAAAACATAGACCATAGAGTTTGGTTCCCTTCAACCATAGTGATGAGGACTGGGATAAAGTTGACATCTGCATTTGCCATGAAGGGTTGGCTAAGCAGATGAGAGTGTAAACAAGATGGCAAGAGGAATGATTATCTAACCTGTTAAAGAAAACAAACTGTTCTCAGGCATTCTTAATACATTTGTATGCAAATAGTTATTGCATCACTCTATTCTTACTGAT
This sequence comes from Rousettus aegyptiacus, assembly GCF_014176215.1. NCBI lineage: Eukaryota > Metazoa > Chordata > Mammalia > Chiroptera > Pteropodidae > Rousettus > Rousettus aegyptiacus. The sequence goes on along the minus strand of NW_023416312.1, from coordinate 64,130,344 downwards.
TAAGTAATTAAGGTAGGTTCCTAAATAAGTTCCATTACACAACTCTTTTTTTTAGCCTATTTTAGTAATTATGTACTTGGAAGTAAAAAGAAAAAAGGAATAGACTATTTCTTTGAAATAGTCTGTGACAGAATTTTTAACAATTCAGAAGAACCTCTTCATTAGGTAGCATAAGTGAACCTGCCACATGAAACATTTCTACCGTGATCAATTTTCCATACAGCAGTAGTATCTCTTGAGCAATCTTGTCCTTCAGTCTCTCCTAATCCAACCTAGAGCTCTTCCTACCATCTATATCATTGCATATGTATGTGTATGTGACAGGAGGGAGAAGAGAAATGTTGACTGCTCCCTTTAGGGGACAAAAATGGATGGTGTAATTTATTTTCCCTTCTAGTATATTTCTCACTCAAAAGATCAAATTAAACAGTTTATTATGTATATATAATTATAAAATGAATAAATGACATATATTATTTATTCATTTTATATAAATTACATATACACATACATTTTTTCTTTATAATAAATCCACGATTGTAGGTTTTATTAAAAGCCACATATAATATGTAATCATTTGACACTTCAAGATTCTACTGAGCCTAATTGGCTAGTGCTAGAAAAGATGACACCCTCCTTTCCAGCTGGCTAGCCCCTTGTTCGGAGCCTCCTTCTACAGTATTTACCTACAATTACCCTAATTCCTTCCAACGTCATTTATACTCCAAATCATTGGAAATTTTCAATTCTCTAATGACGAGAGGCAGTCTCTAAATTTCTTCTTCAATGGCTTGAACCCAGACTATTCAGATAATTTGTTCTGAGAAACTCAAAACACTAAGTCCAATATAAACTTTAATTCATAAAATTAAATCTGTAATATCTAGTTACTTTGGATGTTTCCAATGAACTTTATTTTGTATGCTGTATATTGGACACTAACTGAGGTTTAGGAGGGAACGAACTGCTGAAGTGGGGAGCCAGTGAATTATATGCTCTCTTAAAACTTAATGGCAAGCTTTCATTCCAGAAACATAAGGGGACTCTTGAGGCCTGCAGTTGCATTCCTGCCGCTCAGGGTAATCAATAAAATCTGGGGCAGGCAAGCCAGACAGGATCATTAGAGATTTGTTCCAGATTGTGAATGTTGGACAAACTGGAAGAATGAAGGTCACATCAAAAGTATGAAGATGGAGAGAGTTAGCTGGGTCATAGAAAGAAAGCATGTTGTTGTCATAATCCAGAAGGACACCCAGACGCTTCAACTGTGGGGGCACATCCACCAGCATTTCCTTGTTGTTATGTCTCACTACAAAGTTACTATTACATCGAGAGAAGACCCATGAGGAGGCATTCTTGCCGATCCATTCATTCTTGGGAGCCGATTTGTAGGCAATGCCAATTGCATACCTGTGAGGCAGTGGAAAGGAGAGATAAATAAACATTTATTAATGATCTGAGTTGTGCTAGACACTATAGAGCAGCAGTCCCCAACCCTTCTGACACCAGGAACCAGTTCTCCTATGAGAATCTAATGCCTGATGATCTGAGGTGGAGCTGAGGAAGTGATGCTAGTGCTGGGGAGCAGCTGCAAATACAGATGAGGTCCTTGGCCAGGGAGTTGAGGACCCCTGCTACAGAGGATATATAAGAAATAGAATGCATGTTTCTTCCTTAAATAGTTTATATTTAGATCCATAATGTTGATACCACTAGAGCTTTAAAATGTTTCCAATTAGAGTGGTGCAGTAATTTCAAACTCCTAGCTCAGTATATTTTCCATGATTTTATTTTAAAAGGCTGTCACATTTTTCTAGGAGTAGTTTTCATCACATGCCTTTAAATCTTGACTTACTGATATTATGTTTGTGCTATAGAAATGGATTTCACAGGAACCTAACAACGGGAATAAGAGAAAAGCCGGATCCACTCACCATGTTGAGGAACCCATGACTACCTCCCAGTAGTGGCAGCCACTGTCAATGAATATATTTCCTGCTGCCCCATAGCACCCTGTGCTACTAAACCTCTCTGGGGTATGGCTCTTCTTCAGAGAGCTTTCATCCTTCTCCATCTGCAATCCATCATTGGAAATCTTCAATTTCTTGTGAGTCATTTTGGGGTCCAGTTTAAACGGTTGGCCTGAAAAGAAAAAACACATGAGGAAGTATTTAAGAATTCTTTGTCTTCCAGGACCATCAGTATAATGATCATTCTTGGGTCAGTACAAGTTGACTGTTGCTTGTATTATATTAAGGAAGCAGGCCAGAAGCCACCGTTTTCAATAAAATAAGAATCTGCTGCCCCTTTCATAATATGAAATTAAAAGGAGATTCTCAGGGTTTCATGTTCTCAAATATGTTTTTCACTTAGCTTTATTTCAATCAGTGGTTTGGGATTTGAGTGGTTCTTAGGGGAAGGAGTGTTTGAGGTGAGACAAAGTGAGGGAATTGATGAGATAATTGCTGCTTGGTGGCAGAACAAAACTGAAAATAACTCAGCAACAGAACAATTATTTTTGCTCTCTTGCAACTGGGATGTAAATAACATAATTAGGCAACTTTGTTGGAGTGACTATTGCATCATCGGTGTTCAGAGAAAACATTTTTTTGTGTAGGGTCATTTACAGCAGAGGAACTCCTTATAGTCATATGACAAAACCAGTTACTAAGAGCCAATTGCTGGGTATGGCAAGAGCTGTGTTATATAAAATTTGTCTGTGGCAGACCCTGTTGGCAAACACAACACCCATTTCCTACTTGTTTTCTCTTACCCGTTTTCACTGTAGAGGCAAGGAAAGCTAAATATTCCAGCATCTAGCCCCCCTTGCTGCTAGGAGTGGCTAATAAGATGGATGTAGTTGGAAACAGAAGTCAGACGGGGTGGGAGAACCTTCTGGGAAAGTGCCTGTTTTCCTGAGAAAAGGGACAGTCATCATGTATACCAACCTTTTCCCCTTTCTTCCTATATTGAAAGAAAATATGACATCTAGAGGTTTCAGTGTAACCATGTGGCAAAAACCCAATATACGAAGCAAAAGGAGCTTGGATCTTTTACTACATCACCAGCCCTGAGCTGCCTACCTTTAAACCTTTTGCTATGTGAGAGAGAAAACAATACCATGTTTAAGGTACTAACAAATACTATTTGTTAAACTAAGTTAGTTGAATTTCTTGTCACTTGCAGTCAAAAGCATTCTTACAGGCTCTCTGCAGTAGAGTTTTACCAGAGTATCACAAATAGAGTCATGTTCCACATAACAATGTTTTGGTCAGTGACTGACCATATATATATGATGGTGGTATACCATACGATGGTGTGTAGTAGGCTATACTGTCTGAATTTGTGAAGTACATTGATGTTCACACACAACGAAATTGCCTAACAACACATTTCTCAGAATGTTTCCCCACTGTTAAGCAGCATCTGTCTGTAGTCCACCCTTTTACTTAACTGTTTCCTAAGCATGAGGGTGTGGTGGGGAGAAAAACTCTTCACTAACATCCTCTTAAGCCATCAACTATTATATGTATATCTGTGTCCACATATCTCCCAGGGGCACGAACAAACCCCTTGCCCAGAGTACAACCTACAACAGTAAAGCTCCTCTATCAGGACCTCTGCTGTCTTGCATGGCTATAGGTGCCTGTTCAGGCTAAGTGTACTCCCTAGCATGGAGGAGAAAACTGATGTCTGCTTTCAGAATCACCATAACGTACTGTTTGTTTTTAGTCGGGTAGGTTCACTGTTCCGGCTGCCTGCTTGGTTTATGGCTTTAACAATGAAGATGTAGCGTGTCCCACTCTGGAGTCCGTGCACTGTGTAATGATTCTGCTTAATGTTGGGCACAATCATCCAGCTATCCACTGAATTATACAGGCCTGTAATATGGTGAAAGACAAGAACATTAACCAGCAGGTGATAGAAATAGAATGAGAAGCACATTGAAAATTCATCGTAAGCCCTCAAAAGTAAATTTCATTTTGTTTTCTTGTGAGTCCTGAAAGACATAATGAGATGAACCTCCTCTGTTTCTTTTTTCCCGTGGAGCTAGGCTTATGCCAGTTCCCTTGCTTCTGGTAATTGAATGTAACCACTAGTAAAAGTTAGGTTATTTCAATTTTCTGCCAAATAATACAGGAAAATTTACTCTACAAAATCACAGAAACATCTCTTTTATGGAGTTTCTATACTGAATTCCAAATGTCCAATCCTCTGAGAGCTGACTCTTGCCTCAAATGGATGGAGCAGTCCTGTGCAGAGCACCAGGACATGGAATCTCAGAGCCGAATGGACACCAAGACACCATATTTCTCTCATTTTACAATTGGGATACTAATACAGAAAGAAGAAAAGTGACTTGCCCAAGGCCCCAGATATCTGGTGATGGTGCTGAGAGTAGAACCCTTGTCTCCTTAACCCTAGTCCAGTGCTCTCTGTACTACATCACAATTCATGGAGTGGAGAACAACGGTTTTTGTTTCTGTAAGGTAGCAAAGCTTTCAGGGCTTATGACGCAAGTTTTCCACCCCACCCGCACCCTTACTTCCAATACTAGTTGGGCTCCAAGATATCATAGGAAATCCAAGGAGGTGACATGATAACCAAAGTGAAATATCATCTCCTCACTTGACAATATCCAGTTTTACCCCTTCCTGGCACTGATTCCAATATTCATTTAGGGTTGGGTGGTCCTTAGAACATTGTTGTCTGGAACCTTCTTCCCTTCCACGTAGGGAAAAGGATCAGAAACCTAGGTTTCCGCTTTTGAAACCCTTTATACCACAAACATAGACTTAAACAGAGAAAAATACAGAATTAAAACATGTATTTGGCTAACTTTTAGTGAAAGAGAGATCAACATTCTAGTCTATGGATTATCTGGATTTCTCTCTTCTATTATCTGCTTTTCAGTCAATTTACTACTTTTTAAACACAATTCTACCAGAGGATGGAAAGGAAAGAGCAAGGAAAAATGAGTGGTGCTATGCAGCTACAGTAAAGGGTTTAAGTGAGGTTGAAAATCTAAAATAATAATGAAATTGTTAAAAGAGATCTGATCATGAGGGTTTTTTTTAATTAATTTTGGGAGAAGTAAGAAAAGTCTAAATTCAAATTAGAAAGAGAAACATAATGGAGGGCAAACAGATATGCTATAGAAAGAATAATTGGTGGAAATTATTGGTGACTCTTATGAAAAGACAATAAAAGATGAGAGCCAGGGACAAGGAGGATTTTGTTGTCTATGTACCAATGCACAGTATGGATTGTAAACTGCACATGAAATTTTATTACAAACAGGGAAATACATGATCTTCAAGATATACTTCTAACAATACAAAACAAAAATAAGTGAACTTCACAATGAAATATTATGCAGGTTTAAAAAATGATGAGAACAATCTCTAAGAACTGAGATGGAGTGATTTCCAGGGTATATTGCTAATTGAAAAAAAGAAAATTGCAAAAGTATATGTAGTATGCTACTTTTTGCAAGAAAAAAAGGCAAATAAATAAGAAAACATACATATGTTTGTCTGAAGCTACAAAACAACAATAGCAACAGGAAGGATCAGGATTAAAAGGATATGGGAGAGAATGACACTTCTCTGAGCATACTTTTTTTGTACAGTTTTCCCTTTTGGAAACATGTTGTTGTTTTGCAAATTCAGAAATTAAAATGAAGTCAATATGATTGGGAAGAGTGGGGACTAAATCTAAAGGTAAACTGAAACAAATGAACCCAATTGCATTACAAATAAAAAAACAACCACACCAAAAGGATGGATGAGGGCAAGAGGAGATTGCAAACAAATATTGAATTAGTATTTGTTTTGTAGTGGTGTGGGGAAAGCAATTCAGAAACTACTATAGATATATTACAGGAGTGAGTAAATAAGTGCATGTGTTAATGCTATTGGGAGCCAGGATTCTCTTCATGGAAGTAGGAATGTACAAACATGGAATGGTGAAAGGAAAGAAAAAACCTATAGAGATGGACTGGAATTGGAGGTATTGGTATAAACTCATGATTTCTAATATATATATATATATATATATATATATATAATATATGCATAATATATGCATAATATGTACACATATGTTAAGTATATGTGTATATGTATTATGTGTATGGATATGTATATGCACACGGATGTAAATGTGTATTTCCAGTCTCTAAATCTTGGTCTCGAATACCATTCTCTCCCTAAAAGGAACCAAGATTGCTTGGGAAAATGGCTGATTTAAAAGCTGGGACAGGATAAATTCAAAATGAGCCTAGAAACTTTTATCATGCTGGAGAGTAAGGACGGGTTTAAGACAATGATGGGAGAACACAAGGACCCAGGAGTCAGCTTAAAAAGCTTCCATTGACTAAATTTAGGCAATTTGAGCACCAAAATAAGTATAGGCAGTAAAGAATTATAAACCATTGAAAAAAGAGAATTCAGGAGTCCATGCTAATAAGCAGATAAATAAATAAACAGAGGGTGGTGGATCTTTTGCTTATAGTAGATTGCAGAGTGCCAGACTGTAAATATGGAAGGGAATGCTTGGTTGGAAAATCATTGAAATGATCAATGTAAAGATCAGATCTGGCAAGAATTATTTATTGATGTTAAAATAGGAGTGGGGGTAGGATGGGTTTGATGAGGAAGCAGGATATTTTCATGGTCTTAAAGTATTACTGCAAAGATTGCTTATTAGTTGCAAAAGGAAACTACACAATTAAAAAATCAGGCAACACCTTTGACCAAGTGATCAATATTAGCATCACTAATGAAGGACGAGTGGACATTATGCACATCCAGATGTCATGTCCTAAGGAGGGCACAACATCTTTTCTGTAGTATTCCAGCCATGAATGCATAATCTGACTATAATTGTGAGGAAATAGCAGACTAACCCCAAATGAGGAATATAATAATATAGAAATAAAAGGGCATTTTTTAAGTGTTAATATCCTTAAAGACAAAGAAAGGCTGATGTAATGTTTCAGATTAAAGGAGGTAAGAGATATGATAATTAAATGCAATACCTAACCCTGGACTATAAAGGACAATATTGGGTCCTTTATATATTATAAAGGATATTATTGGGTCAAATATCAAGACTGGAATATGAATGGTGGGCTAGATAAAAATATTGCATCAACGTTAAATCTCTTAAAGTTAATAATTATACCATGGTTATGTTAAGAGAATTTCCTTATCTTAAAAAGCATACACTGAAGAATTTAGGGGTGAAAGGCCATGATGTATGCAATTCACTCCCAAATGATTAAGAAAAAAAAGAGAAATAGAGAATGATAACAAATTTTAAAGAAATAGGGCAAAATATAAACTATGGATGAATCTGGGTAAAGAGTATGTGGGCATTCTTTGTGTTAGTCTTGCAACTTTATTTTGAAATCATTTCTAAATTAAAGCAAAATAAAGTAAACCTATGGATCCTCTGGGTATCACTGAGACTTGGTGAGATGGGATTTAAGATTGAATTATGGTGATGATAGTTCACACCTTGTTCAAAAGGGAAAGATTGCAATATAGAAATACATTAATTTAAGCATAAATGTGTAGTGGAAAATATTTGCATGAGATTGAAAAGGAGAGGAAATATCAGTTATATCTTTATGGCTGTATGTTATATACTTCCTGGCCAGAGGTTGTAGCTAAAACTTTCATAATGCAAAACACAAAATTAAAACAGAGAAGAGATATACAGTAATGGGGGAAGACAATCATCTAAACATCTGGAGGAATTCTCATGCAGCTAACAGCATCATCTGAAACATTATTAACTTGTAATAATTTCATATCTTAGATAAGGTGGTGATAAAGTTAAAAATAAAAAAGTTGGAAAAAAGTAAGAGGAGCTATTCATCCTGACAAAATTTTAACCAACAAGGATAAAATTTATGGTTAAAAAAATGTGGGGCTTGACTATTTTAAGATTCCCCATATAAGTCTTATCATAGTTATCTGTCCTATGTCTAGTTTAGCATAATGCCCTCCAGATTTACATTTATTGTCACAAGTTACACAATGTCATTTTTTAAGGCTGAAAAACATTCCATTGTATGCATATTCCACGTTTTCTTTATCCATTCATCTGTTGATGGACAACACTTTAATGTCAATTATATCTAAGGAAAGTGGTATAAAGAAAAAGAAAACAGAAAATCCTCAAGATAAAGTTGCTCTCAGAACCCAGGATAAGTCAACAGTAGCAGGCCAGACTGGCAGGTAGAACTAAAACCTTAAGTCTTCATGAATATATATTCCTAGTAAACCCCTTTCATCTTATCTGCCCAATGCCATGCAAAATTTTGCTTCAGGGAATTTCCCTTGTCCTAGTCCTGTTCCACTTTTCTATCAATGATCAGAGGAAGACATGGAAAGCAGGCTGGAAGGGGAAGTAAATGTATTGGAAGGCAGAAACGGGATTCAAAAGGATATTGGCAGGTTGAAATGAGGAATCAAAACTAACCAGAAAAAGTGTAATAGGGATGAATTCAAGGTGTTGTGTTTCCCTTTACAGAATGAATTGAACAGGAATAGAATTTGAAATTCCTAAGGATTTCAGTTGATCAAATGCTCAGTTAATGTACAAAAAACATAATCTAGCTATTCCTTGTGGTGGTCAGATCACTTTTGGAGTACTATATTCACTTTTTTGACAGCATATTTTATAAAGCACTTTGATAAATCCGAGTGTGTCCATAAAAAGGATACCAAGATAGTAAAGTAAAGGGTCTGAAACTGTCACATGAGGAACAATTCAAAGATCTGAGGATGTTTAGCCTGGAAAAGAAGAAAAATTAGAAGAGACACGAGAGCTGCCTAAAATTATCTTAAGAACTGTCATATGAAAGATGGATTGGGTTTGTTAGTGAGACATAAAAGAGCAAAACTAGGACTAATTGGTAGCCATGCTTTGATACAAGGAGGATTAAGCTTGAAGTCTGACAGGCTTGGGTTCAAATCTCGATTCCATCAGTTTGCATCTCTGTAACCTTGGGCAACTCATTAAACTTCAGTTTCTTCATCTATAAATAGAATTAAAATGATCTATTTCATAAGGCTAAGTAAGAACTCATACTAAATAAGGCTAAATAAGATAATGCATGTGGGAGCATTTGTAAAAGGTAAAACAATATACGCATAAATTATTATTGTCATTATTATTTACTAGGAGAGTTAGGCCTTTTATAAGGAAGCACTAACAGTTATTTATAGCTACGCAACTGAACGGGCTGTTTTATTAGAAGTGAACTATCCATCACTGGAAATGCTTAAGGAGTGACAGGATGATCATTTACTGGGTGTCTGGTAGAAGGGAAGAAGATTGGACTAGATGACTTCTAAGGTCCCTTCCAATTCTAAGATACTATAATCCAACTGTTATTAAGAATTATCCTTTAAGCTTTTCTTTACAAAGGACTATATGGCCTCGAAATAAAGGTGACAGCCTTCAGATTCTTGTCACTTCTTTCACTTCTTGGATTTATTCTCAACCTCCCAGAGACCACTGTTTCTCCCATATTGGGAAGAAAAAGCAAGTTTGCTAGCTCAGAGACTTTCCAGAACAGGAGAGACAAGGGCAGAAAAGCATGTCAGGGAAGCCTTAGAGTTTGTGACTTCACAAACTAAGAACCCAGGAACACCCAAGAACACAGCTACCTGGGCCAAGTGGCTTGGGTTGGAGCTGCATGAGGCAAATGTTCTATAGAGTTTGACCTCAAATGTCCTCTCACCTCCTCACCCTATCATGTGCCCAGAATTGTCACAAAGCAGGAAAAGGAAGCCAATCAGGAGGATTTCATTGGAAAAACTCCCCTCATGCAAGCTTGTGAAGTTAGACATAGAAGCACACACTGGTAAAATAAACTACTAATTTGCAGTTATGCAGGTGCCAACTTAGGATGAAAATCAGTTCCAGTCTTGAAATCCAGCTTTAATTTTGCTTTCATTTCCATTTTCCCCAGCACACTGAGGGGAATTTGCAGTTCAACCCCTCTTGTCTGGTAATCAAGCAGTTAAATTCTGACTCTGTCTTGGGTTGCTTCAGTTCATCAGAAAGTGAAACTATAACATGTGAGCTAAATGACTGCTCTTTGAACATTTTTCATTTTGTGACCCATTGACACATTTTTATATTTGGTGTAATTTTGGAAGAAAGGAAGAAGGGATAGAGTGATAGTGGCATGACACTTGTCACTATATTCACTGATAAAAATCAGTGTTATAAAGGAAGTAGTAGTCTCTGAACATAATGTATTTTTACCATGACAATGAAGTGGAAGAAGAGTCAAGGAAAAAAAAAGATATTCACATACATTCAATCAGAAATGATGGTGGCTTAGCTACCCAAGAACGAATTCTGAGCTGTGTTTTGACTTGGGAGAGTGGAGTGACATGTATTAACTGAAAAAAGGCTAAGGATTACACAAACAAATGGGAGTGGCCCCAGTGACTACCAAGCAAGGAAATACACAACTTGTTGATGGGTGACAGGTCAGTAAGGTCTTCGTAATGCCCTGAGGGAGCTTAAACTGTCTTAGGAAACACTGTTCTAAACAACCTAACATGTCTTACAAACACTTGCCTCGTGGCGCCCCGGCCAATCTTGAGCAGCTTACTGCTTCCTTACATTTCCTTATCTCTGGCCACAGGCCCCAACTACACCATGACTTACTGATGAAGTTAGCCTGGCCAGTGAATATGGTGTACTGAAGCTCATAGGAGCTGATGCTGAACTCATCATCTGAGATCCAGTGGACTGTAATGGTGTCATGGGAAGCAGTACAGAGTTCTTCTCGGATAGATGGTGGGTTTGGAGCTGTAAGGAAAAATGTAAAGAAGGTAAGGAAAGCACACTCTCTGTTAGGAATTTTACAATGGTTACTTTTGCTGCCCAACCCAACATCTTCTGGGGAGATTTTCTTAATAAGAAGCTTTAGATTGCACATACCATACAACCTGAAGACCTCGAGTTCCCAAAAACCATTTTGCTTCAACGATAAAGATATTTTAGGCAAAGATATAAGTCTAGGTTATTGAGATAATTGCCTAGTTGTCTACTTTGTAAAACCACATGTGCAAATATTAGAGCAAAGTGGTCACATGTGCAAAACCACATGTGCAAATATTAGAGCAAAGTGGTCTAATATTTGCACATGTGGTTTTACAAAGTAGACAACTAGGCAATTATATGACCTTCAACCTATTTCTTTTTATTTCAAAATAAGCTTTCTTATTATATGACCTTCAACCTATTTCTTTTTATTTCAAAATAAGCTTCACTATATATTTTTGGCCAAGTGCAAAATAATATGCATTCCCTCATCAGTAAAATGGGGATGATAATTACTTCATAGATTTGTTGCAAGGACTCATGATACAAAATTAATATACAATGTCAGGCATAAAGTCGATGTTCAATAAATGACAGCTATTTTAATATATTAACAAAAGTAACTATAAGCACAAAGTTATTGCATGCATGTATTTTTTCATGAAATGATCATTCAAATAATTCTAAAGGTAGCCAGAATTTTTAAAAGGCTGGTTGTACCCCTCATTTTCTAAAGTTGTCTGCAAGCCAGACTTTTCTTATATTTTTCTTCTTAATCTGCTAATTCTTATTTCCTTAAAATCATTTAAGTGGTACCAGTACTCACATGGAACATTCTCTAATATTTCATAATTTCCACATGAGTTATACCCCCATAAGAAGTGACAATATATTACTGATAGGTGCATAAGGAGAAATCCATTAGGGTTTTTTTTTTACCTTTAAGTATGGATGGTATACCCATTCTGTCCCCAGAAATATTTTACAAATCACTTATCCTTTCTGTTACAGAAACTAAAATGTGTTCCTTCTAAAAAGTTACGTGTATCATTTTATAGGTTATAAAAGCATTTTCATTATAAATATTGTCTTTTTCAGATTATTTTAAAGTAAAAACACAACAAAGGACAAGGATTAGAATGGGAAGGAAAGCACAGAATTTTCACACCTGTTAAATAGTCCAGCCCCTCCAGTAGTTTCTTTTCTCTGGAAAAATCTAAAGCAAAGTTTTCAAAGGCATCATTAAAATTGATGTCTGGAATCAGAACTTGAGAAGATGCAGTTGCCATAGCGACCCTGTAAAAGAGAAAAGTACATTAATATACATCAAAACAGGTTTGCAATCTTTATTTGGTGTTCGATTTCTGGTTTAACAAGATGAAAGTAACTGTTTTGTGGGGTATGATTCATTAAGTGAAAAATATCATATCTGTGCTTTTCCAATGGAAACTATTTAAATGTTGATCATCAGGAACCAATTAAGGATTATACCATATTTGTTCATATATGTTCACCCCTCAAACACACTCCCCCATTCTGTCTTAATTTTGAGAAGTAAATACAAGATTTTTCCCTTCTGCATCATTTTCCATCTGGCAGGCAGCATCAAAACTAAACCTCCGAAGGCTTGGTAAGAGGAGTTTGAGAGACTTTCTTCTCCCTCTCTATGCTAATCAATAAGCCAGGACACTGGGGCTGATTTAAACCCTTTCCCTAATACTGTACTTTATTTGATCTTTCATAACATTTACATTTAAGTTTATTATTCTCTAATTGTATAATTTATGCTGGTTTTATCTCCTCAGCTAATTCTAAGCATCTCAAAAGCAGGGTTCATATTTTATACCTTATATCTTCCACAGTCCCTAACCCGATATTGGACACATAGTGAATAAATGATGAATGAATGAATAACTAAATGACTAACAACAACACAACTGCTAATTGAGCATTTAGTATTTTGGCATACATACTTTACATACAGATACACTTTACACACACACACACACACACACACACACATATATATACACACATATTTTACATACATTATTTAATTTATTCCTTACCATAACCCTGTGTAGCAAATGTTATTTTCATTTCATAAGTGAGAAAGTTGACACACAGAAAGGTTAAGTAACTTGCCCATGGTCACACAACCAGTAAGGGTCAGGAAGAAAAAGAAATATAACTGAACACATGTTCGTTGGCTTCTAAACTCTATATCCTTAACGATTCAGACAGTTCCTTTTTAAGAAAAAATAGGTGTATAATTGCATACCAAACCATTCTTAACTACAGTTACAGATCAGAATTATCTTCAGGAGCTTTGACCAAAATATACATGTTTAGGGCCTGCACCAGACCTCCTGAATCAGAGCCAATGAAGATTCTTCAGCATGCAAATGACAGAATAGAAAGACACATTAACTTGGCAACAACATTGCAAATTAGACTGGAGAGAAGAAGCACTGAATGTAGAAAGATCAGGGAGGAAACTTTTATGGTGAACTAGTTGTAAGGGGATGAGGAGTTAAACAAATATATACCCTCATGCATGTATACCCAGCTACACACCCACTAACAATATCTCTTGGCTGTTTCTAAAAATAGAGATGTTTCAAGAATAAACTGCAGGCCAGGATAAACAAATGTAAGACTAACTTGGTACAATCTTAAAGTCTCACATGGAATAGCCAATCTTCCAGAACTTAATGAGTAAGAAGACAACAACCTCTTTAGGGCAAGAATTAAGGCAGAAAATTGGTTTATAAATTTTTTCCTGGCCTCCTTAATCTTCTTTATTCCTTCCTTCCTTCCACCCATCCATCCATCCAACACTTACTGAGCCAAACTAATGTGCTAGGCACTATACTAGGCAGTAGAGATACACTGGGAGAACAAGTTAATTGTGGTCCTTGCCCTCACAAAGCTTTCAGATCATGAAGGAGCAAGACATAAATAGGAAATAGAAGCGCTGCTACAAAGGGAGTGGAGCATACACAAAAGCTACATGGCAGAGACTCAGATCCCAAGGGAAATCTCCCCAGAGGAAGTTCATTTTAAGCAATAACCTATATGAAGAGTAGGAATTAGCTAAGCAGATTATGGATGTGTGTGTTCTCTTCAACCTGAAGGCTGGACAATTAGTAAAGTCACACAGGAACTCATAGGTCATGTTAAAAACTTTGCATTTTATCCTAAGAGCGATGGAAGCCATTGGAGCCTTTTAGGCAAAGGACTGACACGCTCAATTTTATATTTCAAGAAGAGTGCTCTGGCTGCAGTGGATAGACTGACTGGTAGGGGTCAAAATTGGAGGCAGATCAGATTTTAAGGTGTCTAGAAATGAGAAGAAAATAAAGTGGGGACAGGAATGTAGACAAATAGAACAGAAAGTTAATTCACAAAATATGAAAACAAATAGCCAACAAATATACTAAAAAAACAACTATATGAGAAATCAAAGAAATGTAAATTAAAATGAGATAGCATTTAAGATCATAAATAATGACAATATAGGAGCTTTTATACCTATGTTAATTAATGCCTACATATTTTTATTAGGACTGAAATTGATTCAAAATTTGGAGGCCAATTTAGAATTAAAATCAAAACAATTTAAAATTTAAATATTCTTTGACATGACAGTTCTACTTCATGTTTTCTTACTATGGCAATAACTGAGATGTATGCAAAGGTACAACTAAAAGGGCACTCGACACACTGTATGTAATCTAATTGTCTAACAATGGTGACAGAAGTAAGTAATGCATTATATGTCAAATGATAAAATACTATGAAGCCACTAGAAATCATGTTATACAATAATACTCAATGACAGGGAAAGTTTATGATATATTATTAAGTTTCAAATGTAGGGTATAATGCAATATATAGAGCATGAACTTATGTTTGTGAAGTTATATGTATACATACACATATATATTGGGATACTATACTCCCAAATGTTAATAGTGGCTCAAAAGTTATGGATGAGTTAAAAATGACGTTGGGGTGTGTGTGTGTGTGTGTGTGTGTGTGTGTGTGTGTGTATGCACGTGTGCGTGTGTTTCTATGTTTAAGCAAAACATGTTAGCTATCTCTCAAGGTTTTGATCTTTTAATGGATTATATAATAAGTGTCATTTGTAAAAGAGAAAGAGTAACTCTCCAAGCTAGAATTTAATTTTAACTAAAGTCTTGTTAATACACTACAATGAATAATAGTGGAGAACTTCAGACCCTGTGAGAGACCAGTGAGAAAGATATTTAAGTTGGGTAGATGATTCTCAAATCATACTGCATAGATAGGCATCTATTCCACCTACCCAACAGGCTATACCTGAGCTTATTAAAAGGAGATTTAGATATAGTTGGAAATTATCAACATCTAGATGGTAATCGAAGCCCTAGGAGCTATTAGTTTTCAACAGGAAGAATATGTAGTAAAAAAAGAAACAAGAAGAAAGGAGGAGGAGGAGGAGGAGGAGGAGGAGGAGGAGGAGGAGGAGGAGCAGGAGCAGGAGCAGGAGCAGGAGAAGAAGGAGAAAGAATAACCTAATACAAAATCACAAAGAACTATAGTATTAAAAGAATAGGTCTAGGAAGAACTGTTCACAAAGGAAAAATAAATCAGACACATAGGAAGAAAACCAGGAGTGTCCATGGAAACTAGCGGCGGAGAAATTTCAAGTAAAGATGGTCAGTAGGGATAAATGCTGCTGAGAGATCAAGTAAGATGAAATAGTAAGACAAAATAAAAAAAAATGTTTACTATACTTAACCACAAGGTATTCATTTGGTGACCTTGGAAAAAACACTTTCAACAGTCTGGTAGTGGCAGAAGACATTTCAGAGAGTTGAAGAGTAAATGGGGATGATTAAAAACAGTGGTTTAAAATAGGTTTTATCTTTGCTCTCATGAAATCCCACTGAAATGGCAGTCAAAGAATAAAACATTGTAAACTCACAAAGACAAAGACAAAGAGAATGGAAAAAGAGATTCCAGCAAGTAAGAGATTGTCAACAAATGTTTGAAAGCTAGAAAGGGATGGATGAGTGGTAACCAGCAACAGACCAGAGAAAGTTCAGTCAAGAAGCCAGCAACAAGATTCACTCAACCATAGACTATCTCTCCCCTTTTCAACAGAAGATGTGAGGTTTACTTTCTGCAGAACGTTGACACTATACCAAAAACAGTTTTAAAACTCTCAGCTTTCCTTCCCTGCTTGCCTCCCAGCATGCTGGCAGCCAGGCTTATACTCGTCATCTCCCACAAGAAGCATGAGATGGATAGATTATTTCCAGGGGGAAACTGGCCCAAGAGAAAACACCTACAGAACTGACACTTGGGGCCTCCTTAATAAAAATCTGCCTTATAATCCTATAATAAAGTTCAATAAGCAACAAACTGTTCCAATTCCCTTAGATCTTCCAGTCACTTTTAAGAGCTTAAATTCAAACAGGAAGCCAAAAGTTTACCAGGCGTTTAGAGAAAGACAGAAACTTAAACAAACTAACAAAGAAAAGGAACTCAGAGGAACTTAAAACAATGTGGAGTTTAGAAGAAAACTTTAAAAATTATCATTAATATCTTCAGGAAGATAAATGAATAGTTTGAATCCACAAAGCAAAGAAAGAATGGTAGAAAAGAAGCAAAGGTCAGGAAAGAGGTTATATAAATAAAAATATAAATGCTTATATTAAAACTTTAATAGGTTGGATGAAGAATTAAGGAAACACCTTAGATGACAGAAAAAAAGACAGACATAGAAAATAAGAAAAAAAATTTAAATTAGAGGGAAATCTAGGATGTCCAACATCTGACTAATTAGAGTCCCAGAAAGAGAGAACAGAGAAAATAAAGGGGAGAAAATTATAAGTTGAATAATACAAGAAAAATTCCGAGAAGTAAAAGTCACTAGTCTTCAGATTGGAAAAATTCACTTAGTGCCTATCAAAAATAAATAATAAAAGACCCACGCCAAAGCATTTCTCAGTAAAAGTTCAGAAAAACTGGATTAAAGATAAGACCTAAAAGCTTCAGATTTTAAAATATAGGTTATATTCTAAGATCTGGAATTAAAATAGCAGTGGACTTCTCAACACAACAATAGAAATTAAGAGACAATAGAGCCATGCCTTTGAAATTACAAGGGAAATTTATTTTCAATCTATCAAATGTGAAAATAAATTTTAAATATTTTAAAACAAAAAGTTCTCAAAAATTTACTTCCTCTGTACTCATTCTTAGGAAGCTATGAGAAAATTAGTCCCAACAAAATTAAAGGAGTAAAATGCTACATGAATGGGAATTCATGCAGAGCCCAATGGAGTTCCTAATTAAAAATATAAGGCTTAGAGTCCAGGGAGACTAAGTTGGTTGGAATTCACAGGGCAGAATACCAGAAATGAGAAAGTAGCACAGAGAGAATTCTGGAGAAGTTCAGAGGGTTCCCTACTGGGCTTCAACAAAATAGTGATCAATACATATATGTGAGGGAAATGCCAAGTGCAATAGAAAATGCCACCCAAAAAGACAGAACGATACCTGGTGCTTATACAAGACCAGGAATAGTGTCTGTTCCTACCAGCCAGACTCATGATTTATGGGGCATTTGGTTGAGTACTCAGAAGGGTCTTGCCTCAGTAGTTGGGATAAATTCCCCCTAAACTAAATACTGCTCTGATTCTACCTAACAAATCTTAAAAGCAAGATAGAAAGGATCAAACTATTTTCCAGTAACTTAACTGAACAAAGCTTAAGAATATTTATAGGAATGCAAAAATACCCAATAAGATAAAATTCACAATGTCTAGCATCTAACCAAATATTACCAGGCATGCAAAGAAGCAAGAAAATATAACCCATAATGAAGAGGAAAAGTTGAACCTAACCCTGAACTGACACAGATGTTAGAATTAGACATTAAAATAATTATTATAACTGTATTCAAGATGTTCAAAAAGCTAGAAAAAAGCTAAATATGTGAAATAGAAATATAGAAGATAGAGAAAGAGCCAAATTGAACTTCTAGAGATGAATACTACAATGTCTGAGATGAAAAATACACTGAAGAGGTTAATTACAGATTAGCCATTACAGAAGAAAAGGTTAGTGAATTTGAAGGCATATCATTGGAAACTACTTTAAATGAAACACAGAGGAAACAAAAAACTAAAAATAACTGAATATAGTATCAGTGAGCTGAGGACAACTTAAAGTAGCCTAATATGCATGTAATTGAGGTCCCTGTAAGAGAGGAAAAAGGTGGTATTAAAAACATTTGAAAAAAATGATGGCTGAAAATTTTTCCAAATTTGCAGGTCAACTGTTGATTTCTAAAATTCAAAAAAATAGCAGTATAAGGATGCTAGTTAGAAACAACGTTATGCCAACAGAAATACCTAGTAGAGCTGAAATTGTTTGTCTTTGTTGTAAAAGTATAGATTATGGCACTAGACTTCCTAGGTCTGAATCCTGCCTCTGCCCCTTAGTAGTTTGGTGACCTTAGGTAAGTCACATGACCTCTCTGAGCCTCATTCTCTCATTTGTAAAATGGGGATAATAATAGTGTCCATCTCATAAGGTTTTGTGAGAATTGAGTTGATACTTACAAAGGCTTAGAATAATACTCAGCACAAAGAAAATGCCCAATATTATTGTTGGAGAGCAGAAATTGTGGTGAGGAGAAGATTGTTATTTCTTGCAATATGACTATTAGTAATACTTGACTTTTTATTATGTACAAGTATCACTTTAATATAAATAACTTTTAAATATTTAAGAAGAGTAAATTAGAGGCGAGGAAATGGAAAGTCTTTCAATAAGTTTTTCTGTGAAGGGAAAGAGAGATAGGGCAATAGCTAGAGAAAGTATGTCGTAAAGGAAAGTTGTGGGTATTATCTTTTTTGATAGGAGAGAGATGAACGAGTTTAAAAGTAGATGTGAGATCAACTAGAGACGGAGAGAAATTGAAGCTATGGAAAAAAAGAAGGCATGTGACCAAAGCACAAATAAAGGGAAATCTCTTCCATTATAACCAGAAGGAAGGTGAAACTGATGAATGTGGATGGCCAGCAGTTTGGGATAAGAAGTTAAGGGATTTATCATTTCATACCTATGCCTCTCTCTTTCTCTCTCTCTCTCTCTCTCTCTCTCTCTCTCTCTCTCTCTCTCTCTCTCTCTGTAAAATAGGAGGCAAAGTAATTTGCTGAGCATGAACAGGAAGGTGGTAGGTTTGGAATTTTGAGTTGAGTACAGAAAATTTTAAATAGCCATTATTGAAACAAGGAAAAATGAAAGCTGGCCAAAGCAATACAAGATTTCAGATCATTACTGAGGGGGCAGGTGAGATTAAAGGCCATAAATTTGTGACGTAGTAGTACCAACTTCTTTGGTTATGCAATTTTCTGCAATAGTGTTCTGCAACTCAAATATAAGCAAGGAAAAGGTGAGAATAACTGGACTGATACAGGGTTGGGGTTTTATCAGGCTGGCATGAGTAAAGGCCAGTGGGGCAAAGGAACTGGGGATATTGAAAAGAGTAACTAAAGGGAGAAATCACAGACCGTAAACAGGCCAAAGAAAGAAGTGAAGACAGTAGTTGGTAGGCAGAAGTCAGGACTTAGTGGTCCCAATGGAGTTGAAAAATAAATGTATTAGAAGAAATACAGATAACTAATTATAGAGGTTGTAGTTAGAAAGTGGGATGTTTCAATTTATGGTTTAAATGTAATTCTGAGTGATGGCGAGGTTTAGCATGTGGGTGGATAAAGTGGAGCAGAAGTGAAGGTTACTGGAGGAGGAGATTGCAAGGAGCCAGGAGATTAGATGGCGAGAGTATTAGGTCATCCACAAGGATGCTGCTAATGTCACCAGGAATGATGACAGAAGCAATAAAAAGGAATATTGTAAAGCTGGAGTCAAAGTCTTCAATGAATGAGAGGGGTATATAAGGAAGTCAAATCTGGTCTTCCCTGTAGCCCCTTGAAGCCTTGGTGGCTAATACTTAACAATGTTTCACATTTAGAACTCAGATTCTTCACAGATTAAGAACTGGTAGGCTGCAGGGACAGAGAAGAGTGCCAGGAATCCACAGGGCAATCTTCCACTGAAGCTTAGTAACTGACTAGCTGGTAAAATCTTTAGGTGGCAACTGCTACATACATGACTGAACAGAATTAAGTGACTTTAGGCTGAACTCTTTTCATAAGAGCAGGCATATCAAAAAATATATAAGGAACTCACCTCTCAGCAATGTTTTTTGCAGATTGGAGAAACCGTGCTTGGTCATTTTCTTTCAGGATATGCTCGGCTTGGTTGATGAGGACTGTTGACCTTTCAAGACACTGGCGGCAATTAGCAACCTGCTGTGCCAACTTTCTCAGTTTCATAACCTTAAAGGTATTAGCAATGAAAAAATAGGAGAAAACATCCAGTGCTTAATTAAAAATGATAAAACAACATGAAAATCTGCTTCAGTGATTCTAAAAATAAGGCCTATTAATATTATTATTAACATCCAATGGTCCCTGTACTAACCACTCACCTTCTCACCCTACCCTTTATGTCTGTTTTGCCAAGCCCTCCTCTCACCTACAGCCCGCTTACTTACGCTGCAACACACTCAGTCACATACTCTAGGTTACCTATCGCCTCTTTTTATTGATAATATTATTTTACGATCACAAAAGCAATTCATGCTCATATAAAAATTAGAAAATAAAAAGTATAAAAAGAAATCCTATCACCTAGAGATCAGCATAATGCACATTTTATTGTCTATATATTTTCAAATACATGTTTAATAAAAAGTACCTTTTTTTCTTTATGAGTATCTAAATTTCTAAGTATATATTTCTCTCAAGGTATGCTTACACATAATTTCTGAGTTCACAGATCTGTGTTCTTGAAAACTTCAATTCCTGTATTAGTTGGAACCATCCAGTATGGCACAAAGCTTTGCTCATCACTTCAGGCTCTCATAATTTCTCACATTGTACACACAACATAAGGTTATAATCACTACATGGTCAGCAGACCAACAAGCTTAAAACCATATAGATACATGGAGGCTCACACTTGATCTTCTTGACCACAATTCTTCAGTTCCCATGCTAAAAGTTTAGAAGTCTTCTCTCTCTGCTTCATCTTTTCTATCTGATCAGCCAATGACACTCATCATTTCCTTTCTAGCGGTGTCTTCACTTCCATTTGTGTTATCACTTTCCTATTTTAGGCCTTCACCAATTCATACCAAGAATCATTCCATAAGTCTCCTAACTTGCTTGCTTGACTTCAGTATCATCCTATTCTGATATACCCTGCACACCTTTGTCATATCAATCAGTCTTCTTCCTTCCTAAGAAACTAGAATGGTTTACCAAAGCCTTTCAACTTAAGCCCAAGGTCCTTATCCTAGCACTCATGGACCTTCCATAATTCTGACCCACATTTCTACCACTACTTTTTTTTCTTTTTGTATTGACTTATAACATACATACAATAAAGCTAACAAATCTGAAGTGTACAACTCAATGACTTTTTGCATATACATACACCCATGTAACCAACAACCATGTCAAGATATAGAACATTTCCAACACCACAGAATTGTCACTATTTTTACTTGATTCATAGCACTAGGCCAAACATTGCCTCTTCCTTGTCTCCCTCACTACAAACTCAATTTTTCTTGCTTTCATGATACAAGCTCAAACTGGAATCATGGGGATGAAGCTTTGACATTTATAAAGTCAACACTGCCTTGGCTTCATTGGAGCTCTATGCTTTACCTTTGTCTCTTTGATTTTGACAGCAATCATTTGCTTCCTCTGCTGGATGATCTCTATCAATTCGTCACATTCTTCCATAAGTTTTGCCTCATGCATAGCAGTATTCACCTGCCAAAAAAGTCCAGAATATTACACAGTGATTGTTGCCTTTGTCCCCCACAGGCTCTCAAAGGTTCGGACTGACAGCTAAGCATGCACAACTTCTTCCATACCTCCCTCATAAGATCCACTCCTAGAAGAAGGGTAGAGATGATGATATTAATGATGCAAGGGCATTGAAGCACCACAGATAGGAAGCTCTCCGGCCTCTGGTAGATCATGATGGTTAATGGAAGGCTGGGCAGAAGGACAGATGAGATGGGGGCATGTTATTTTCACTGTGCAATTCCCTTTACTCCAGCACCCTGTCCTCCTGCTGTTATTTTGAAAAGAGGGTAAGGAGATTTAAGTATGTCAGGGGAAAAGGATCCCTCCTCACAGGCACAATAATATTAAGATAATATTACAACAACATAATTCTACCGTCATAACAAAAATGTTTTCAGTTTTCGTTCCCTTCTAATTTTGAAATATATGAATGTGCACTATATCTTCATGTTAAATATTTTCACGTATAGATATATTTTAACATAGTTGCCATCATGTATTAGTATATATTTCTCACATTGGACTTTCCAGTATCTCAATACCATTCCTATTTTGGGATGTTGGCTACATAAAAATATCTCTACTGCAACGTCAGGGTGAGGTTAAAAAAAATGTCACCATTCTTCATTGTTTTTCCATGTACTGATTACTCCTTCTTCCCATCTCTACTACTACTGACATTAGATGGTACGAAGCCTCCAGAAAGGCTGAAGTGAGAGAAGGGGATCTTTGAGTTGCCCACATATAAAGGGAAAGGAAAGGAAAATCAACTTACATCTGTTAAGCACTTAATGTACCAAGTACTTTATAATAAATTATTTCATGTAATTATCATAACCACTTTATAACATACAGCCATTTTAATTTGTATTTCACAGATGGAGAACTGAGGCTCAGAGAATTTTAGTGACTTGCTCAAGATCACACAGCTTATAAGTGGTAAAATCTGAATTCAAACCAAGTTCTGTTTACTGAAACCCCTACGCTGGCTGGGTGGGCGGACGAGATTCAGTTCCATTTCAGCAGCACACAGAGCAGTCACACAGGGAAGCACAATCATTCCAAGGGTCTATTCAAGGATCATTTGAGCAGAGCTCTAGAAGGCTGAGGAATAGACAATGGGTTACTTGAGAGCATCAGCACTCAAGAGGCTAGATGTTCTTCATTAGCAAAGTAGGGCTGCATGTGCAATTGCTAGCACTCTTCAGAGAGTTCCTTTACATATTCCGAGTCTAACAAAATACCTGTCATGAACTCTGATGCCTCCTTTTTTATCCTCTAAGGTACCTGCTGGTTAATTTTCTGTTTCTCAAGTGAAATAAAATACATTTTCCAGACTTCAGCCTTATTTTGTTTTATTTCCACTTTCCAAGTGGCATGCTGCAATGAGAGCTTCCATTTATTGTGAATAAACAGTCCTGCTCTGGCCATTCTAATTTTTTTTTTCTCAGACTTCTTGCCCTTTACCTAAATTGGATCTTCCTTTCCAAGGCAGATAATCTCACTCTCTCAGGGAACTTCCTGTCATGTGAAAATAAGAGATTCATCTAGTGCTCCCTGGATCCGTGCTTAGAGAGAGTACCTGGAGACTTAGTTCCCAATTATAGTTTTGTCTTGAGGCTGCTGATGATGTAGTACACGATCGTTTACTGTCTTGTTTCTTGTAATTTAGCCCTTGGACTAATCTTTACATAACACTCACTGTATGCCAGGCACTTTCCTAATCAGTTTACATACACATTCAGCCCTC
Organism: Rousettus aegyptiacus; assembly: GCF_014176215.1. NCBI lineage: Eukaryota > Metazoa > Chordata > Mammalia > Chiroptera > Pteropodidae > Rousettus > Rousettus aegyptiacus. The sequence continues at coordinate 64,106,788 of NW_023416312.1, read as the reverse complement.
CTTAGCCACAGGTTTGAACCCGCAGGTTCAACCAACCATGGATGAAAAACTATTTGAAAAAAAAGTTACATTATTGCAGACATGTACTAGGTATAGTTAGTCCTATGATGTTTGCATCTGTACTGAACATGTACAATTTTTCATGTCATCATTTCCTAAACAGCACAGTATAACAACTATTGACATAGCATTTACATTGTATTAGATATTATAAGTAACCGAGAGATGATTTAAAGCATACAAGAGGATGTGCATTATATACAAATACTATGCCATTTTATATAAGGATCTTCAGCATCCCCAAACTTTGGTATCCATGAAGGATCCCAGAACCAATCCCCTACAGATACCAAAGGAAGAGTATGCTGATCTCTCAATCATCAAAACAACTCTATGAGGCAGGTTCCATTAGCCCCATTTAACAGATGAGGAAACCTGAGCACAGATAGATTAAGTGACTCGCTCAAGGCAACACATCTACTAAGTTGCAGAGATGGGTATTTAGACCCAGGAAGTCTAACCCTAGAGTCTACACCTTTAACCACCACACTATACTTCCTCCCCAGTCAAATATAACAAAATACCTGTTTTCAGTTTCTAACACTTGTTATCTGTTTTTCACCATCTATTGTTTTAAAATTTATTTTAATTAGTTTCAAGTATACAGTATATTGGTTAGACATTTATGTAGTTCGTAAAATAATCCCCAAAATTGCTCCCTCCCTCCCTGACCCTCCACCTAGCCAACGAATCGATGCTAACTGCATTCCCTCTACCTTGCTCCCAATCCCCATGACCATCCATCAGCTACTAATTTGTACTTCTTTAACCCTTCACCCCATGCTCCCAGCCCCCCCAAACCCCTCTCCACTCTGTCTGACACCAAATTTTCCACTATATTTGTGAGTCTGTTTTTGATTAGTTTGTTCTTTTTATTCCTTAGATTCCACATATATGTGAAATCATATAGTGTTTATCTTTCTCTGTCTGACTTAAATACCTTCTAGATTGTTCAAGAAGTATATTTTTCCATCCTCTTCCTTTTAGTCCCTGTGTGTCTTTTAATCTGAAGTGAGTTTCTTGTAGGCAGCATACATATGGGTCTTGTTTTCTTATCGTTTCAGCCATTCTATCTTTTGGTTGGAGCCCTTAATTCTTTTTCATTTAAGGTACTTATTGATAGGAATGTAGTTATTACCATTCTTTATTCATGTTTTTGATATATGTTTTTTTCTTCTTAAAGAAGTCCTTCCAATATTTCCTGTAATATTGACTTGGTGGTGATAAATTTCTTTAGCTTATTTTTGTCTAGGAAGCTCTTTATCTTTCCTTCAACTTTAAATGGTAGCTTTGCTGGATAAAGTATTCTTGGTTGTAAATCCTGGGTCTTTATCTTGTCGAATATTTTTTTTTTGGCAAGCCCTTCTGTCCTGTATAGTTTCTTTCGAGAAATCAGCTGCCAGTCTTATGGGAGTTCTCTTATAGGTAACTATCCATTTTGCTCTTGCTACTTTTAAAATTATCTCTTTGTATTTAACCTTTAGCATTTTAATTATGATGTGTCTTGGTGTGGACCTCTTTGGATCCTTGGCTTTTGGGACTCTCTGAGCTTCCTGGGGTTTTATGTCCATTTCCTTCAACAGGTTAAGGAAGTTTTCAATCATTTTTTTAAACAGCTGTTAAATATTTTGATTTTCTTCAGTTATGCTGATCAGATGGATATTTGGACCCCTAAATTATTTTTAGTGTTGGCATTTTATCTCTTGCTATTCTGATTGAGTATACTTGGATTTCCCATCCTCTAGATAGGGCATTTGATCCCTTTCTTTATTCACTTTGTTTATTCCTTTCTTTATTCCATTTAATATACTTCTCATCTCAGATAATGTATTTTTCATTTCTGACTCATTCTCTTTTATGTTTTTTATTCCATTTTTATGTTTTTATCTCTTTGTTGAAGTTCTCACAGAATTTATCTACACTTCCCAAAAGTTCGTTAAGCATCTTTATAACCAGTGTTTGAACTCTGCATCTGTTAGAATACTCGACCCCATTATATCTGGATCTCTGTTCTGTTCTCTCATATAGTTTCTGCTTCTTTGTCTCCCCATTTTGGCTGCCTTTCAGTGTCTGTTTCCATGTACTAAGCAAAGCTTCTAAGTCTCCCGGTCCCATTAGTGTGGATTTGTGAAGTAGGTGTCCATTGGCACAGTCCTTAGAGGGGTTCAGCTACAGGCCAAAAATAGCCCAAGCTTTTGCCCCTCCAGAGCCACCTGTTAAGATTCAGCAAGCAATCCACAGATGCTGTGCTTATAGTTTCCTCAAAATGCCACACCAGAAACCGAGGCCAGCTGCCTCCAGTGTGAATCTAGGTACTGCTCAGCAAGGAGCACCTGATGCGCTGAGGCTATACCTGAATGTGGGTTGGGTGGGGCCATAAGTTCGGGGAGGTGGGGTTTGAGGGAATCGTCTCGGCAGAGAGACCTCTGTTATCCAGTTTGGTGATGTCTCAGCTATGGTGGTGCTGTGTCTGGTGCATTGGTAAACGGGAGCGGGGAGGGGCTCAACAGGGAACAATGGATACCGCTAGCACTTCTGTACAAAGCAAGTCTCGCCTCGGCCCCCCAACAATGTCTCCTTGTAAGTCCCTGGTACCCCATGTGGGCAGTCAAAACAGCACTGGTGCTCAAGAGCGAGCAGGTCCCTCACGGCAAAAATTTACTCGCGGATTCGGCCCCTTTAAGAGACGTCTGAAGCTGTTGCTGCTGCAGCCTCCATCTCACTGAACCTCTCGAGACCGGGCAGCCTGGTGTCCTTGCCCTGTCCTACCTTCTGCCATTGCAGGGTGATTTCTCCCTAGTTGTATGGCTTGTTCATCTAGATCCAAGATGATTTTTCCATGCTCCTTGCTCCTTGTGTCCGTCACAACTTCGATTTGGTTACCAGAGGGGTGAACAGAGCCTCTATCATCTATGCCATTTTTTTTCTGTCTCTCATCATCTATCATTATTCTCTCATCCCACTCTCTTTAGTCATTTCAGACTACTTGTTGTTTCCCTATAACACCTTGTACTTCCATGTCCTGTACCTTTGCTTGAGACTTTTTCACTTGGAGAGTTATTTTTCATTTGTTTATTGAACAAACTTCTACTTACCTCTCCAGGCCTTGCTCAAAGATCATCACTTCTGTGACTTTTACTCACCTGCTTAGACAAAATTGGTTCCTATTTATATTCTTATAATACTTTATGTGTAATTCAATTATACTAGTTACTATCTTCTATCATAGAAATTTATTAGTCTGTCTTTACTGCGCAAACATGAGTTCTGAAAGCCAGGGGTTGTGTCTTATTTGACTATATCTCTAGTAGAGATATAGTGGCATATGGTAGATGTTTAATAAATATTTATTTCATGGAATCGAATGGGAGGGGGAATATCTCACTGCTTGCTAGACATGTCCATGTAGTTATTCAAGTTACTCTAAATTCAATGTGTCTAAAAACAAACCCATGATCTTCCCTCTAAATATGGTTTCCTCCGCTGATTTCCTCTTTTTTGTTAATGCTATTATTATTATTGCTATTACTCATGTTCAGTTACCTCTGACTTCTATTTCTCCTTGATATCCCAAATAAATCCATAGTACTCCCAAAGTCCTGCTCTCCTTGTCTTTTCAATTTCACTAAAGTACTTATGGTAATACAGTGAGGCTCTGAGCCAAGAGACCAATAAGTTGAAGCCCTTATTGCCCTTTTGGACTATTCTTGTAAAAGCCTCATGAATTCATCCCCCTACCTCCAGAATCTTTCCCTTACCTCCCACCTTCAAAATCCATGCTATACCCTGAAACCAGAAAAAATCACCACCATATTTATCATTAAGCATGTATTAAATGTTGCTTACATGCAATACATTATGCTCAGTCCTTGTCCTCAATAAATTTGTAATCTGGATTGGGGAAATCCATATACATATAAAACAAACAAATCAAAGTAGCATAAGCTAAATACCAATGAGTGATGTAAACTGTAAGCTACAGATATTGAAGAGAAAGAGTGCTCTTGATGGGGAAATGAAGAAAAGTTGCTGAATGAAATTGGACTTGAATTGAGTCTTAAAGATGGATAATATTTACATTTAAAAGGTGAGGAGGGAAATTTTTGAGCCAAGCTAATGAAATTGAATCGTGTTCTTTTTCAAATAATTCACACATTTATTTTATTGAACTTTGTCATTTAAGCAATATGGTATCTTTGGAAAGATTTTTTTTTTGTGGAGGAGAAGGAGGGTAAGATGGTGGGAGAATGGCCATGGTTAACTTTTTTTTTTTTAAGAAGATGAACTGGGATCAATTTGATTGGAAGTAATGGTAAGCTTATGGATGATTTTGGAGGCTATTGTGATATGAATGGGACCTAAAGAAGGTAACAGGAATAGAAAGAAAAGGTCAAATATAAGAAGCACTCCCTTACCTGAAAATCCTCAACTAGACAGCAAACTCTCTGAAGAACGTTTTTATGTCATTTTCTTTCTCTTGTTGTAACAGGTACAATGTCTTACGCACAACAAACGCTTAAGAAACTTTTACTGATGGATTTAAGGAAGTGAAAAATCAAGGTAAGATTGGAAAACAGTAGAAAACATACTATAGTAAATGCATTTTGCAGAGAAAGTATAGACTGAAGTGAGAGAACTAAAGTGGGGTTTGGACAGTTGCGTTGGGAGAAATACAACAGCCAGGCACAACTAATAAAGCAGAAAGTAGGCCGAAAAAGCAAAATCTCAAATTAAATGTAAAGCAGTGACATTAAAATCTTTGTATGTCAAGAAGCAGTCCAAAAGAATGGGGTACTTAATTGTTTCCTGAACAAGAAATACTCCAGGGCAAAACTGTCTTCATGATATAAATACAACATCATAAATTGCTTGGAAGGTACTTGAAACCCCTGGTATTTTCCTTATCTTCAGTTTTCTTTGAAACTACATTGCAGCATTTTACTTGCTTATTAACCCTTTGTTGAAAACAACTAGGGTTATCTTGATAAGAATTATTGGTTAGTTAGTTGGTTGGTTGATTTGTGGAAGATTCCAGCTCTTTATTTGATCTCTGCTTGTTGGTCTGGATTAGGGTTTGACTAAATGTTTTTATGTCTGTCGAAAAAAATCTATCTTCACTGAAAATACCATTAGGGTAATCTAGGCAATCAGCTTGTGTAAATCTCCCCACTCCAAAAAGACTTTTGGGCAGTTTCTGATGTTTAAGACCCAGTCTCATTGATAGTGTTCCAAAGCCTAAGCACCAGAGAACACAGGCCTTCCTATTGTTTTCAGGTCCTCTTTTTTACTGTATGTTCCTTTCTTCTCAAAGACAGCAAGAATTTTAATTGCATGTTTCTTTCCAACTGCCAATCCTACTCATTTCCTGAAGGTCTCTCCTACCTCTCAGCCCAAAGATGAAATCCAGAATCAGATCTAGTCATCCCAAATTTCCACCCTCCTCTGGCAAATATACATATGTACCCTGTTTGAAGGATATTACTGCTGGTCACTACAATAAAATAAATATGTGGGAGTTCACAAAAACCATAAGTTGTAAAAAGGTGTAAGAGACAGCAATTTATTTTGGTAATCGTTTCTGTTCTGTACTGAAATGTAAATGTACTAGACCTTTTTACTCTTGCTTCTTTCAGAGAGCTTATTTGATAGTTTCTTGGGAGATCTCTCACACAGTTGTTCTAAAGGTCTTTCATTCCTGGGTTTAAAGTTCATCGGCCTCCCTCTTGCCTACCTTCATGAGAAATTTCCCTACTCTTCTCCTCCCCTCTGCTCAGTCATGCCCATGAGTCTTGCAAAGCACTGCACAGGAGCTCAGAAGAAACTGAAATTTCCTGTTCAGGTGGAACAATATGTATGAAATAATGGATGAGCCTTATACCCAAAATCAATTGAAATTCATTTATATCATAATACAATCCTTGTTGGCATCTCCATCCAATGTCCTCCACTCTACACAGTCCATGTCAACCTAGTTTATTCCCTGAAATCTTCTGCCCAAATTGATCTTCCTATTTCAATGAAAAGATTTTGAAATGCCATTTTTGAAGATCATTTGAAGAAGTTTTTATTTTCACAAATATTGACTGAGTGCCTATACCATGTACAAGGCACTAACAGGTTCCTAAGTGGGACGGAATGATGAAAAAGACTCAGCTTCTCCCTTCAAGAACCTTACAGTCTAGCATAGAAAATTGAGTGTGAATTGAGTTCATTACAATTTATATAATATCAGAACAATTAATTAATAGAACACAAACGGAGCTCTATGAGAGTATAAAGAAGGGGAAACTAATTTTGTCTGTGCATAAAAGACAATCAGGGAATTAGGGAAGGTTTCATGTAACCGAGATAGTCTTGAAGGATGAGCAGAGGTTTAGGCACACAGAAATGAGGTTTAAGGGAAGAGATATCCAGGCAAAGAGAATGATGTGAAGAGCATGAGCAAAAACACAGGAAGGAAAGAACATGTTCGGGTAAAGAAAATCTGCCCGACATATGCAAGGGAGGGGAATAAGGATAGAAACAGAGGTTGCAGACATATGATGGAGAGCTGTGTTGTTCTTTTGGGTTTTTTATTGTACCTGGATAAAATATCAGAATCTTAACATTATAATACTGTTTCCATTGTTAATTAACACCTTAGCTGAGAACAAAGTTGAGAGAAAAAGCAGGCACAGTACTTCAAGAAGTAGGAGGGCACAGCAAACTTTTGACTTTCCATTATTACCCAAGACTACTCAGGTAACCACTACCCCATCTTCTCGGACTCCATATCAGAGAAAGAGTCTAAGACAGACTTCATTAAACATGCAGTCATTTCTGTGCAAAGGAGATGAGGAATGAAAGTGAGAGGTAAATTGAACATGTGAGGGTTTATCAAGGAGTTGTTATAAACAGCTTTGTCATCTTACTTAACAGCAACATATTCATTACTCTCTTGCAATAATGCATTCAAGAAAACACAATGTTCTATTTCTTTAAGTTTGGCTTTTTTAGATTTCTTGATTATAGTTAATTAACAATAGTGTGTTGTTTACTTGAAAGTTGCTAATAGAGCGGATCTTAAATATTCTCAATGCAGAAAAAAATAACTATGTGAGGTGATAGATGTGTTAACTAACCTTGTTGTACTCATCATTTTGCAATATATATATGTATATCAAATCATTATACATATATATATTGCAAAATGGAAATAGAGTGAACATACTTCAATGTGATAAAGAGCAATTATGACAAACCCGCAACTAACATCATAATCAATGGTGAAAAAGCTAAAGCCATTTTTCTTACTATCGAAAATGATACAAGGATGTCCACTTTTACCACTTGTATTCAACATAGTATTGCAAGTCCTAGCCACAGCAATTAGACAAGAAAAAGAAATAAAAGGCATCCAAATTGGAAAGGAAGAAGTAAAACTATCATTATTTGCAGATGACATAATATTATATATAGGGAACCCTAAAGGTTTCACCCTCCCCCCCCAAAAAAAAAACTATTAGAACTGATAAATGAATTCATAAAAGTAGCAAGATACAAATTAATATTCAGAAATTGGTTGCAGTTTTATACACTAGAAACAAGTTAAGAAAACTATCCCACTTACAATTGTATCAAAAAATAAAATACCTAAGAATAGATTTAACCAAAGAGGTAAGAAACTTGTACTCAGAAAATTATAAGACTTTGAAGCAGATACAAATAAATGGAAACATATACCTTGCTCATGGATAGGAAGAACTAATATCTTTAAAATGTTCATATTACCCAAAGCAATCTATAGATTCAATGTAATCTCTATAAAAATATCAGTGGCATTTTTCATTTTAGAGCAAATAATCCTAAAATGTATATGGAACCATAAAAGACCCTGAATAGCCACTGCCATCTTTAGAAAGAGGAACAAAGTTGGAAGTATCATGCTACCTGATATAAACTATATTTCAAGGCTATCATAATCAAAACAGCATGGTACTGCCATAAAAACAGACACATAGATCAATGGAATTAGAATAGAGAGCCCAGAAATAAACTCAAACCTACATGGTCACTTGATCTATGACAAAGGAGGCAAGAATATACAATGGGCTGAAGGCAGTCTCTTCAATAAATGCTGTTGGGAAAACTGGAGAGATACATGCAAAAAGTGAAACTAGACCACCTTCTTATACCATAAACAAGAAAAATTCGAAATGGGTTAAAAATTTAAATATAAGACCTGAAACCATCAAACTCCTAGAAGAAGCCATGGGCAGTAAACTCTATGACATTACTCTTAGTACTGTTTTCTGATATGTTGCCTTGAGCAAGAAAAACACAAGAAAATATAAGCAAATGGGATGACATCGAAATAAAAAGGGTTTTTGCACAGTAGAAGAAACCATCAACAAAATGAAGACAATCTACTGAATAGGAGCTATATACCAATGATACATCTGATAAAAGATTAATATCCAAAATTTATAAAGAACTCATACAACAAACAATCTAATTTAAAAATGGGCAGAAACCTTCTTTGTATTGCTTCAGAACCAGAAATCTGTTAGATCTACAAAAGCCTGAAGAAATAATCGATTGTAGGCCCTCACTTTACAGAGCCCCTCAAAGAAATATGAGGCCTAGAGAGGAGAAGGGCTTACCTAACATCACATTATTGATCAATGACAGAGCATGGCTGGGCCAAATCTTTTGACTCCCCATCCAGTGTTCTTTCCACACTACTGCTTCTTTTGTGAAGCATAGCACTTGCTTAAAATCCCTCGAAAAATATAAAACTCTCTAAATCTCAGCCCTGTGTATTTACCCTAGAGATATGAACATTTATGTCTACACACACACACACACACACACACACACACAAACTTACATGAATGTTCATAACAGCTTTATTTGTATTAGCTGAAAATTGGAAACAACCATGCTCTTCACTGGGGCATGGATAAACAAATTGTGGAACATCAGCAGTAAAACAATAAAAAACTATTGATACACGTAACAACTTGAATGGGTCTCAGGGGCATTATGATGAATTATCAAACATATCATAATATGTTATATATCGTATGATTCCATTTACATAACATTCTACAAATTACAAAATTATAACGATGAAGAACAGACCAGTGGTCGCCAGGGGCAGATGTAACTATAAACGAGTAGCACAAATAACTTTTTTTGAAGGTGACGAAGTTGTATTGTTCTTATTAGGGTGGTGATTACACAAATATATACACATGAAAAAATTCATGGAACTGCACCCTCCTCTATCTCCCAAAAGGTTAAATGTGTGTAAAGACTGGTGAAATTCAAATGAAGTCTGTAGTTTGCTTAATAGAAGAATATTCTACCAATAATAGTATCCTGGTTACGATGGTTATGTGGTTATGTAAGATGTTAACATTGGAGAAGAATTGGTAAAAGATATGTGGAAACTCACTGTATTATTTTGGCAACTTCCATGTGAGATTAAATGTATTTCAAACATTTAAATTAAAAAAAGAAAGAAAATGCTACAAGCCCTATAATGTTTAAGCAGTTCTGGTGAGCCAACATTTATGTAGTTTTCTGAAGTTACAACTAATAGATCTTTAGGCCTTTGCTCAAATGGCATCTCACCTTACGCCACATTGTACCCTTGCTTATTTTACCCATAGTCCTTATAACCCTTAATTAAAAAAAAAAAATATATATATATATATATCTTTTTAATGTGTGTATCTCTCAACGAGAATGTAAGCTTCTTAAGGTTAAGGACTTTGTTTTGTTCCCTACTGTATCCTCAACATGTAGAATAGTGTCTGGCATACTGTAGGTATTTGACAAATATCTTTTGAATGAATGAATGAATGAATGAATGTGAGAATATTGGCCCTGAAATAAAGCATAATGAAACACTGTATACTAGGTTACATGTCTTCATTACATGAGACCAATTTCCTTTACACTTCCTTTTTTACACAATTACTCAAAATGGTAATTTTGTTCTGTCATTTACATATTATTTGCTGCATTATGAAAGATTTAGAAAGATGTTGGGATAATAACCGAGGTCTTAAGAGACCATATATTCTGAAAAGATTCCTTACCCGATGTTAAAAGAAAGAAAACTCTCTTCCGCAGTGCTGCCTATGGAGGTGGCAGCTATCTTCTATTTGGCATCATGACTGCCCTCAGACCCCTTGTGAAGTCCAAGATCATAAAAAAGAGGACCAAGAAGTTCATCCGGCACCTGTCAGATCGATTTGTCAAAATTGTGTAACTGGTGGAAAACTAGAGAGACAATAGAGTGCACAGAAGATTCAAGGGCCAGATCTTGATGCCCAACATTTGTTATGGGAGTAATGAGAAAACAGAGCATATGCTGCCCAGTGGCTTTCAGAAGTTCCTTGTTCACAATGTCAAGCAGCTTGAAGTGCTGCTAATGTGCAACAAATCTTACAGTGCTGAGATTGCTCACAACATTCCCTCAAAGAACCACAAAGCCGTTGTGGAAAGAGCAGCCCAAGTGGCCATCAGCTACAATAGCTAATCATGAGAGGTTACTGTTTATCCCATTAACTCTTCTCAGTACCTATTGTGTACCAAACCATGTGCTGGGTATAAAAAAGTGGAAAAGACATGGTACCTACTCTCAGAGTTTACAGTCTGGTGGGGCGACAAATCATTACATAGAAGTGCTATGATGGAAGTATGTATAAGGTGCTCTGGGTGCACAAGGGAGGAACACTTGCACCAGATTAGAGAGATGGGAAGAGAGGTATATAGAGCATGGGTAATGGCTTCCTGGAAGAGATGATGCCTGAGCTGAGTCTTAAGAGACAAGCAGTAGTTAGCCAGCAGAAAAGGGGAAGAATATAAGTTCTGTGAGAACAGGCACCATGTTCAGATTGTGTTCCCAGTGCCTGGCCCAAGGCAAAAATATACTAAAATAGTTGTGAAATAGATAAAGTATAAAGTGAAGGTGGTTAAAAGGCATAGTAGAGAGGTAGGCAGGGTCTAGATTGTGATTGGTCTTAAAAATCTTTATCTTAATGGTGATAGGGAACAACTGAAGGGTTTGTGGTAGGGGAGCGACAGATGGGCTTTGTATTTTAGCAAGCCTATTTCTACAGCAAGGTGAAAAATGCATTAGAGGAGGGCAGCATGAGTCAGAGAGACCAGTTAGAAACTGCAGTTTCCCAAATGAATGCAGCACAGTCATGTGCACTGCCTTCAAGAAGCTTATAGTCCAATGAAGGAAATAAGACGTAACCAGGCAATTCTAATACAGCAGAGTATTGGAAATGTAATAGAGGTGTGCACAGGGTGTTCTGCCCAAGTTCATGCAGCTACTGGATGGCAGAGCTGGTACTAGAATCCAGGTTTCCTAATTCCTGGTCCTTGGCTTTTCCCCAAGCCCTCCTTTTCACTGCCTCTCACAACCAAAGGATTATGTAAGGGAAGGAAAGCAGAGAAAGTCATTTGAAGATTATGCCTTCTTTCACCTCAGACTAGACTATGGAAAACATTTAGCCTCCTTTTGTACTCAACTCTGACATAAGTATCCCTCCCCAAGACCTTTGTTTCTTGGAGGTGGCTTCAGCATCCTGATCCTCCCTAGATACATTCAGAGCAAGGAATCTCTAGTGGGAGGACCAAGGAATCCACACTCTGACAGTTAAAGTCAGGGAGGGCATCATTCTGGGAATGAGTCATTCTTTCTGAGCTCAGGGACTTTGGATGACAAAAGGGAAAAAAATCCTGCTCTAAGTTTAGAAAAGGCAAATTGTTGTTAGAAAAAGCAAGGACCCAATTGGAAGCATAAAAATAGCTGAAGAAGAGCCTATGTTGCTTCTTAACCGCGGAGAGTAGAGGAGTGTAGGGTACAAAAAAAAAAAAGATAGAGAAGCATCAGGAAAGAGTCCCAGGTCAAGAACCTGAAGAATTCTTTATGAGAGCATCAGTGGGAAAAGAGTCCCAGAAAAATATCCAACTCCATGACTAGGTAACAAAGATGTCTTGAGAACATATGTCCAGGGATCCCAACTACCTCGAGTAAGGACAGAGACTAGAGCTAAAGGATTTCTATGGGGGAAAATCCAATGGAGGAAGAGGGTCCTATGGAGAGACCTTGGTCAGGTTATCTTGGTGGAGATGAGAGAGACAGACACAGAGAGACAGAGACACAGACAAACAGAGACGGTGCATAGGGGCTCCCTGGGAACGGTCCCTGGGAGTCCTGGGGTGGGGGGTTATCTTTACTAAACCAATAACCAAAATTAAAATTGGAAATAGTTAAAAGAATGGGCTTTGAATTCATACAATCCCAAGTTTGCCTCTTGGTTCTGCTGCTTACCAACCACCTGCCTGGTGTTGGGCAAGTGATCCAAATTTCTTCTATAAATGAAGATAACATCTGTATTTAGCTTCATAGGGTTTTGTAAATGTGTATTAAATTAAACAACATAAATAAAGCACCTAATACACTTTTGAGATATAATAGTTAAATGTTTCTTTTAGTTTAGTTTAGTTTTGTTTTGTTTTTATTACTACTACAATGATTGACGACTATTACTACTATTGCTATAACCACCATTCTTTTGGGGTTTTCTGCAGAACAAACAAGCAAGCATGGTTTTATCATCTGGTTAATTTTTATCCAGTCTTTGAATCTGTTTTGCTTTCTAGAACATACTTGGTCATGATTTGTTTTTCTCTGAAATTGCCATGTCCCTTTTCTTATTCTTTTTCCCCACACCTAAGCACTTAGACCTCACACCCAAATGTAGTTTCCTCTACACTACTGCACAGGGTTCTCCCTGCCTCTGAAGGTATGATGGCCTCTCTTCCTACCAGGAGTCAGACCATTATCTACTCCCTCAATTCAGAACAGAAGGCTGATGCCAGGATGGAGGTCAACTGCCAATTTCTGATAAAACACCTATTCCATTCCACATCCTTGGCTGGGAAGCAATTTGCCTGGCCAGAGTTTGTTATTCTGTTTTTCTGCTCTGGGCTTATAATTAGCACAATCCTCCAGGCTCAGCCCAAAAGGTATTATGTTGAATCTAGAAGGAATAGGTGTGTAAGCAAGAAAGCAATCTAATACATTCCCTCACTTTTAAGAATATAATACCATAATTATATTACATTTAGTCTCCTTGGCAGTGCTCCCTGAGGTAGAGGGCCCCATCTGTCCTGTACCCTGAGCTCTAAGCAGAGCATAGCTCTATACCTTGGAGGCTCATTAAAGTACCTGCTAATACATTGATGAATATGCACCTTCCCACATCCAATTCCTGCTCTACAGGGCAGGGAATCCAAGAGTCAGCCTGTCTGTGGTATTGATGAGGAAGGATGAGAAGCAATTGTCAAAAATATGAACAGAGTATAGTAATAAGAAAGTATTACTGAAATCAGAGATGGCCTTAGGTTACACCAGCTTATCCAGGAATTCTATTATGATGGGCACTGCCTTATGGTGAAAAGCCCAGAGGTTCACATACGTGTGAGTGTTTGTGTGCATATAATGCCTATAATTCATAATTTCTCATCACTGTCACTAGGGCAAAATGGGTAGGTCTGTGTCCCCTACTCCCCACACTTTATCAGACAACAAGCTACCCTTTGAAGCTTCTATTCCTTTTATAGGTCTGCCCTTGATGTTTCTCTTAACCTAATTATATAAATGGTGAGAGTCTGAGGGGACACAAGCGTGATTTACTTTGGGTCTTTACTTTCTGTCTAGGCATCAGGGCTCAGGGCTCAGGGCTCAGTTCCTCACTTTGGAAAGTCCAGTAGCTTCTAGAGAAAATATGAGGCAAAGAAGAAAGAATCTCAACTTGCTGGAAAGTTCCAAAGAGCTGATTATCTTAATACGTTATTACTGTTAATTAAAGAAATCATTCATTACAGTTGTGTCATTGTTATAGCTGTAGAGTTGTTATGGTTTTGACTACAGTGTTTTCAGATATATTTGATCTCTATATTTTATCTTCACAACAACCCTAGGAGCTAGATAGGGCATTCATTATATCTGCATTTTATGGATGAGGAAACCAAGCTCCAGAGAGATAAAGTGAATCATCAAAATCATAGAGGCTATCAAGTTGATGGAGTTATAATCCAAACTAGGCTTTCTAATTCCAAGACCAGGGCTCCTTCAGATTCCTGATGTTTCATTCTAATCATCAAAGTAATCCTGCCCTTTGATTATTCTCTTTGTAACTGCAACTATTTTTGTAGGAAAAAAAGCACACCCTCCTTTTTATTTCTTTTTGAGAATTTCCATGTGTTAAGTTTTAATTTCTTCTCATTTTTTTTTCTCCCAGAAGGCAACAGAGTAGAAAGAGCTCTGTATTTGAAGTCAAACAGGCCTGAGTCTGAATTCCCCTTTTGACACAAGCTAAGTGACCTCAGACATGTTACTTAACATCTCTGAGCCAATCTTTCTGACAGGCAAAATAGAAACAATATTACCTTTCTCACAGATTGTTGCAAGAATCAAATGAGATAATAGAGATAAAGGTCTCAGCACAGAACCTGGAACAAAGTAGAAGTTAAACACCCTTCCCCACTCCTCTACCACTCCAATTTGCTACTCTAGTCTGGAAACATGCAGTACTTCTTTCCCAGAAAGCTGAAATCTGGGCTTTGACTAATGTCTATACTTACTCATCTTACTGTAAAATAGGGTGGCTGGCATTTCAACTCTTGATGTTTTATCATTTACGACTGATACTCCTATAACTTTTTGTTGGTTAGGTAAGATAGTTTCAGAACTTATCACTTGTAAGCGTGTACATGTGCACACATGAAAGTTTTTAAAAATCTTTTAAAGGCTTAAGTTATTACTCAGAAATTACTTCTATTTTTCTAAATCTGGATAAATCATTCTTCTTAATTTCATCCAGAATTTAAAAGGCTGAGTTGGCATTATTTGGATAGTGAACTAACTTACTCAGTTCATTTGTTCTGAATATAATGTAGGAATTCAGGTCTATGATCACTTAGAGTCCAGATCTCACATTTCCAGCACCTGATTCCAAGTGCATTTTTCTAAAACAGGACGCATCTACTAGCAGCCAATTTCTCGTGGGCTGTCTTTAGACAGTTATGTGGCTTAGTTCTTCTGCCTGGATCTTTCCCTGCTGTCACATTCTTCTCACTGAGGAGCTCCAAATAATGGGACAAAAATGAAGATAAATTGGGCATGGCAAAAATTGGGCTGGTACTGAGAGTGGGGAATATAGGACTGATAGAAATGGATTTGGAAGACAAAAAATAAGATAGACCATACAAAATCTTGACTGAAAATAGGGTAGAGAAAACTTTAAAGTGTTTTCTTTTTATATTTTAGTACTGTTTTAATGCTTGTAGGGAACATGTCTCCATTACCGCTTTAAACATTTTTTAATGAAAATTTTTAAGTATATTTAAGACTAGAGATTATAATGAAGCCTTATGTATCCATACCCCAGCTTCAACAGTCATCAGCATTTTGCTATACTTGTTTGAGGTACGCCCCCCCCACACACACTTTTTATTTTTTTGCTGCAGCATTTTAAAGCAAATCCAAGACATTAAATTATTTCAGCCTTAAATTCTTCAGTTTGCATCTCATTATAAGAGGATATTTTATTGCATAATCACAATAATTAAAATAATTCCTTAATATTCATCTAATGCTTGTTTCGTATTTAAATTTTTCCAATTATATAAAAATGTTGTTTTACAGTTGACTTGTACAAATCGAATTATACTTTAAAAAGAGGAGTTTAATACTGATTTTTCAAAGGCCATGTATAATTCTAATTAAAAGTTAAATGCTGCTGTTTCATAATGAAAAAAATAGAAGACTTCTTCAATACCATGTACCCCTTCTGCTATAAAAAATTCTACCTTCAGAAATGTATGTCCTTAATGAAAATTCAGCTTTCATTCATTCATAAAGGACAGAATTTTGGTGTTCCAGAAAACAAATTTTGAAAGAGATATTGGAGAGAAGAAACAGTCATCACTGGGTAGAACAAAGACAGTGAGAATGTTGGGGAATGCAGGGGACAGGTGCAGCAGGAATTGTGGAAGGAACTACTTAAGAACCAACATGGGGATATTTAATTGCTTAATCAAAACTGCTTCTGATTTCTTTTACCTCTTCCTGTACTGAAGCAACCCAAGCTACAAAGGTTCAACAGTAATATTTAGAACAGGAGTAGTAGGTGTACTGGATGATATCTGTCAGTTTTATCGATGCTAACCCTAATCCTGTGGGAATTCCTGCTATCAACTGCCAGGCATCCAAGAATTGTTTCTCTTAGAGAGAAAACCAAAGAATCTAGGTGACGGTGACTGAATTCAGTAGCATTCAACAACAGTGTGGAAGAGGAAAATATAGGAAAGCTCCATTTTTTCCCTTGTACATTTCTGGTACGAGTATTAATTACCTTGGTGAATGGAGATTGTTGACAATATGTATTAATAAATTTTAAAATGCACCTTTGCTGTAAACTGTCAGTTGCACTTCTAGGAAACAAATATTATTAAAAATAAAAGGAGAAGTGACAAGGAAAAAATATATAGTCTGAAACCAACACATGAAGTAAGTTTCACACTAAAAAAATAAGCAAGTACATAGAGGATTTGAAAAATATATCGCAATAATGTAATAGTTACATATAGAACAGTTTACCCAATAAAAAATACAGTTCACCCTTGAACAACATGGGTTTGAACTACACAGGTACACTTACACACAGATTTTATTCAATAAATACTGTAAATGTATTTTCTCTTCCTTGTAATTCTTAAATAATTTTATTTTCTCTAATTTAATTTATTGTAAGAATATAGTATATAATATATATATATATATAACATACAAAATATGCATTAATCGACAGTTTATGTTATCAGTAAGGTTTCCAGTCAACAGTGGGCTATTAGTAGTTAAGTTTTGGGGAAGTCAAGAGTTATACATGAATTTTGAACTGCACAGGGAACAGCACCTCTAACCTCTGTGTTGTTCAAGAGTCAACTGTATACATTCTTCTCTTCTATTCATGGAACAATGGCAATTGATTGTGCACTAAGCCAGAAAGAACAACGTAATACTGATACATTAAAAAAGTAGAGATTTTAGTTTACCTTATCTCATCATAATCCTGTAAACAAGAAGAAAATTAAAAAAAAAAAACATGAACTTGGAAATTAAGAAGCACACTCCTAAACTATTTTTGAATCAAAGAAAAAATCATAACTGAAATTCTGAATTTTATAGAAAATATTGAAAAGACACAGACTTAATAACAAAATCTATAGGAAACACTTAAAGCTCTACTTAGGAAAATGTTTAAAGATTGACAGTAATTTTCAATTTAAGAAACTAGAGAAGGACAATAAAGTAAAGGAATCAGAAGGAAGGATTTCATTTTTAAAAATCTGAAGTTAATAACATTGAAATGAAACAATCATACGAATGATAATTAAAATCAAAAGCAGGTTCTTTGAAAATCCTGATTAAGGAAAAAGAGAGAAAGCAAAACAAAAAACACAATGTCAGCAATGGAAAAGAAGACACACTCATATATACAGGTGATAGTGTGCTAGTAAACATTTAACAATTTGCTTTCCCCAAAAAAAGCCACTATTTTTAATGCTTACTGATTTCCATGGTGTAAAAACTCCCACCATGGAGGATTTTAAGCTGATCAAAGATTGGAAGACATGCACACAAATGGTGAGTCAGCTCCAGCACACCACTGGGTAGATACGAAAGTAATTATAAGGCAATATTATGTGCAACCTACATCACACAGTCAAAAATCTGCTAAATACTACCTAATTTTATACCAAAAAAAGTAACAAAACTTCAAGATACTGATAACTTTAGGCTAGATTGAAAAGGTGATTAAATATGTGTAATTTTTTTTAAGACTCCAGGTCCTGATGATTTTACAGATGAGTTCCATAACCTTTTAAGAGAACAGATTGTCTCTTGTGAAATGCTTTTTAAACTGTTGATGACCACAGAAAAAGATAAAAGGATCCCAAATGCATTTAGCGAACATAGTATAACCACAATACCAGAAACCTAAAAAAGATATCAGAAATAATAAGACTATAGATTGATTTAACTTCTGAATACACATAGAAAAAAATTCTAAATAAAATTTAAAGTTAAATCCAAGAGGGAAATAAAATAATAAAATACTATGACCAAACAGAGTTTACCGCAGAAGTAAAAAACCTGATTTAACATTAGACTATATATCAAATTCTGGATAAGATGGCAGAGTAGGTAAATGCTGTGCCATCCTCCTCTCATAAAATGGTAATAACTACATATCTATCAACAATTACTTTAAATGTAAATTGTTTAAAGGCTCCAATAAAAAGATATGGGTCTTAATGGACAAGAAAACAAAACTCCTTCATATGCTATCTATA
The DNA here is from genome assembly GCF_014176215.1 of Rousettus aegyptiacus. Lineage (NCBI taxonomy): Eukaryota > Metazoa > Chordata > Mammalia > Chiroptera > Pteropodidae > Rousettus > Rousettus aegyptiacus. The sequence continues at coordinate 64,088,299 of NW_023416312.1, read as the reverse complement.
AATGACTCACTTCAGATCGAAAGACACACACATAGACTAAAGTAAAGGGATGGAAAAAGATACTTCATAAAATGGAAATGAAAAAAAAAAGCTGGGGTAGCAATACAATATCAGACAAATAGGCCTAAAAAAATGGCTATAACAAGAGACAAAGAAGGACCAAGTAATTCCACTTCTGGATATTTATCTGAAGAAACCCAAAACACTCCTTCAAAGAGACATGTGCATCCATATATTCATTGTAGCATTATTTACAATAGCCAAGATATGGAGGCTACCAGGTGTCCATCAATGGATGAATGGGTAAAAAAGAGGTGGCACATATATCAATGGACTACTACTCTGCCATGAAAAAGAATGAAACCTTGCCATATGCACCAACATGCCTTGTGCCTGCCCCTATACCTCAGGTATTTCTAAGAAGACGAATATGTGTACTCATACCCCTATGTCAGTGTGTCAGTGAGCAATTACCCATATAGATTGGAAGTGGAGGAGATAAAGGTTCTATGTGGCATGGACTCCCACTGTTATAATATAATCTTTTAACCAAACTTTTAATGGTTTAGAAATGATTCCAAAGCCAATGATTGTCTTGCAACTTTGATGCTACTAAGGAGAAGCTAGAACAAACCTGGGATATAGAGAAGTCGGGAAAACCTGCTCTTAACACAAACAATGTTTCCAATCAGAGGAAAGAAAAGGCAACTTCCTCAAGTTATATCCCAGTTTCTCCCACCCATATGCAGAAAAAAAACACTGGTGATGAACAAGGGATATACAAGTGGTATGCACCTATATGAAGGGGAAAAAAACCACAGAGGTCAAAGCAGTCCTCATGACCCATTTTAAACACTAATTCTCTCACTGGACATATATTCTTTTTTTCCACATATATCCTCTCTACAATACACCCTGCCACACACATGAAATGAACACCCAGGCAGCCATCTATGAAACAGACAGATGCATAGCATGTGCAAGGACATTAAGACACCTGCTCTGTAGAAAGCTTATCAGCACAAAGAAAGGCATGCCCAAATACAGTTCTAGATACACACTGTGGTCATTCCTTCATGGACATACACTCATGTAAAACACCAAGACTTGTTATACATACATACATCTGTCCTTACCCAGATCATAGGCACAATAATCAGCAACTTGCAAATCACGGTGCATAAAGCCATTAATTGATGAATCTTGTTAGCTTTGCCCTTCACCTTGAATTAAGCACAGTGAATAAGAGCATGGACTGACTCCAGAGTCTAACTAGCTGTAAACTGTCACTCTGCTACATACTCCCTGTATGATTTTGTACAGATTAATTACCTGCTCAATGCCTCAGTTTACCCATCTGCAAAATGAGAATATTAATAGTATGAAGCTCATAGGGTTACTGTGAGGATTAAATGAGCTACTCTTAGTAGTAACAAGAATTTCAAGCAAATGGCAGTCAGAGAAAAGTGGGAGTAGTGTACTAATATAAGGCGAAATAGATTTCAAAATAAAAAAGGTAAAGAAAGATACTGAAGGACACTTCATAATGATAAAGGGAATTATGTACCAAGAAGACATAACACTTATTAATATCTATGCTCTCCATGAGGGAGCTCCGAAATATGGAAAGTAATTACTAACAGAATTATAGGGAGAAACAGACCAAAACACTATCATAGTGGGGAACCTAAATACCTCACTGTTGGATATGGATAGATCATCCAAAAAGAAAATCAATGAAGAAATAACATCCTTAAATGACAAATTAGACCGAATAGACATAATTGACATTTATAGAACCTTTCAGCCCAAAACAGCTGCTTAAACTTCTCTAGTACACATGGTACATTCTCAAGGATTGACCACACACTGGGACACAGAGATAGCATCAACAAATATAAGAGGGTTGAAATCATACCAACCATATTCCCTGATCATAATGCTTTGAAGCTGGAGATCAACTGTAAAAAGAAAGTGGGAAGAACTACAAATACATGAATATTAAAGAACATGCTACTGAAGAATAATTGGGTCAGAGAAGAAATAAAAACAGAGATGAAGAGATACATAGAAATGAATGATAATGATAGGACAATATATCCAAACTTCTGGGACATGGGAAAAGCAGTAATGAGAGGAAAGATCCCAAAATTACAGGCGTATCTCAAAAAACAAGAACAAGCCCAAATAAACAACTTAACGCTTCATCTTAAACAACTAGAAAAAGAAGAACGAATGAAGCCTAAAGTCAGCAGAAGGAAAGAAATAATCAAAATTAGAGCAGAATTAAATAAAATTGAAAACAAAATAGAAACAAAGAAAAAATAAATGCAACAAAGAGCTGGTTCTTTGAGAAGGTTAATAAAATTGAAAACCCCCTGGCTAGACCCACTAAAAAATAAAGAAATAGGACACAAATAAACAAAATCTGGTATGAAAGAGGAGAAATTATGAGAGACACCACAGAAATACAAAGAATCATACAAGAATACTGTTAAAAATTATATAACACCAAATTGAATAACCTAGAAGAAATGGACCAGTACTTAGAAAGATACAACCTTCCTTGACTGAATCAAAAAGAACTAGAAAATCAAAATAGACTGATCAGCACTAAGGAATTTAAAACAATCATCAGAACCTACCAAAAAGTAAAATTCCAGGACCAGATGGCTTCACCAGTGAATTCTACCAAACATTCAAAGATTTAATACCTATTCTTCTCAAACTCTTCCAAAAAATAAAAAAAAAAGGAGACAATACTTCCTAACTCATTTTATGAGGCTGATATTATTACCCTGATACCATAACCTGGTAAAGATAACACAAAAAAAGAATACTACAGACTGATATCTCTCACGATCACAGATGTAAAAATCTTAAATAAGATACTAGCAAACTGAATACAGCAACACATTAAAAAGATTATGCACCACAATCAAGTGGGCTTCATCCCAGGGACACAGGGATGGTTCGACATATGCAAATCAATTAATGTGATACACCACGTAACAAATTTAAAAATAAGAATCATATGATCATATCAAAGGATGCAGAAAAAGCCTTTGACAAAATATAGCATCCATTTATAATGAAAACAATTAACAAAATCAGTATAGAAGGAAAGTACCTGAACATAATAAAGGCCATATATGACACATTCTCAGCCAACATTACACTTAATGGTGAAAAACTGAAAACATTCCCTCTTAGATCATGAACAAGGCAAGGCTGTCCACTATCGCCACTATTAGTCAATATAACACTGGAAGTCCTAGGGAGTGCAATCAGGCAAGAGAAAGATATAAAAGGCATCTGAATAGGAAACGAAGAAGTCAAACTGTCGCTATTTGCAGATGATATGATTCTCTATATAGAAATCCCTAAAGACTCAACAAGAACACTACTAGAAACAGTAAGTAAATATGGTAAAGTTTCTGGATACAAAGTCAATGTTCAAAAATCTGTAGCATTCCTATACTCTAATAATGAAGTGTCAGAAAAAGAAGTGGATAAAACAATTCCTTTTGCAATTGCAACAACAACAACAACAACAACAACAACAACAACAACAACAAAAATACCTAGGAATAAATCTAACAAAACATGTGAAGGACCTATGTAATAAAAAATATAAAACCTTATTAAAAGAAATAGAAGAACAATCAAAGAAATGGAAAGTCATTCCATGTTCTTGGATTGGAAGAATCAACATAGTTAAAATGACTTCATTTCCTAAAACATTATATAGATTTAATGCAATTCCCATCAAAATCCCATCAGCGTTTTTTTTTTTTAAAAATGGAACAAAAAATCATCAGATTTGTATGGAAGCACAAAGGACCCCAAATCATCAAAGCCATCCTGAGAAAAAAAAAAAAAAAACCAAACAACACAAGACTGGGTGCATCACTCTGCCCAACTTCAAACTATACTACAAAGTGACAATAATCAAAACAGCATGGTATTGGCAGAAATACAGACACGCAGACTAGCGGTATAGAATCAAAAGTCCAGAAATAAACCCATGTTTATATGGGCAAATAATTGTCAACAGAAAAGTCAAAAACGTACAGTGGAGAAAGGAAAGCCTCTTCGGTAAATGGTGCTGGGAAAACTGGAAAGTCACCTGCAAAAGAATGAAACTAGATTGTTGTCCATCACCACACACCAAAATTAACTCAAAATGGATTAAGGACCTGAATATAATACCTGAAACAATAAAATGCATAGAAGAAAACATAGGAACTAAACTCAAGGACCTTGGGCTTAGAGAGGATTCTACGAATTTGACCTTGAAGGCAAAGGAAGTAAAAGCAATAATAAATGAATGGGACTACATCAAACTGAAAAGCTTTAGCTCAGCAAAAGAAACCATCAACAAGGTAAAGAGACAACCATCCAGGTAGGAAAATATATTTTCAAGCAACTCCTCCAATAAGGGGCTAATATCCAAAATATATAAAGAACTCATATGACTCAATAAAAAACAAAAACAAACAATCCAATCAAAAAATAGGCAGACAACATGAACAGACACTTCTCCCAAAAAGACATACAAATGGCCAACAAACATATGAAAGGATGCTCAACATCTCTAGCTATTAAGGAAATGCAAATCAAAACCACAATGAGATACCGTCTCACACATGTTAGAATAGTTATAATCAACAGGACAAGTAATAACTAATATTGGAGAGGATGCGGAGAAATAAGAATACTCATACACTGCTGGTGGGACTGAAAATTGGTACAGCCACTATGGAAAACAGTATGGAGGTTCCTCAAAAAACTAAATATTGATCTACTATATGATCCAGCAATCCCTCTACTGGGTATTTACCCCAAAGACTTGAAAATTCATATCCAAAAAGATATTTGCTTACCAAATATTATAGCAGCATTATTCACAGTGGCCAGGACATGGAAGCAACTGAAGTTTCCTATGATTGATGATTGGATAAAGAAGCTGTGATACAGATATACAATGGAATGCTATTCAGCCATAAGAAGAGATGAAATACTGCCATTTGTGACAACACGGATGGACCTTGAGATCGTCATGTTAAGCAAAATGAGCCAGACAGAAAAAGTTGAAAACCACATGAAATCAGTTATATATGGGATATAAACCTAAAAGCAATAAATGAGTAGGATAAACAAACAGAGACTCATGGACATAGACAATAGACTTGTGTTTACCAGAGGGTAGGGAGGAGGGAGGAGGAGGGAGTTAGACAGGGCAAAAGGGGTCAAATATGTGGTGACAGACAGAAATCTAACTATGGGAAGTGAACACGCAGTTTAAATATATATATATATATATATATATATATATATATATGCATTAATGTTAAAATGTACAGATGAAACTTCCTGGATTTCATTAACCAATGTCATCATAAAAAATGTAAAAAATAAATAACTAAATAAAATGAGAAAGATTATAAAATTTCTAAAAAAAAAAGTAAACCTTGTGTTGCATCAGGATATTTTGAACTTACAACAAAGTCATGCACGGCCCTTGAACGAGGACTCAGTAAGGCAGTCTCAGGAAGGAAGTGCCAGTCCCATAGCAAACTGTATGTCTGGAGTCAGTTTTTATAACTAGAGATGCCCATTCTATTTTCACCCCTCATTTTGTTTTCATCTGGGGGCACAAAAACAATCTAAGCAAATAAGTGCATTAATAGTGGACACTACTTCTCCCTTCTGCCAACTTGAGCGGTAGTCCTCCCTCTGCTCCCTAACCTTGTATCCCCAAGAAGGGTTGTTAGGACAGATAGCTTCTCTGGGCTATCAAAGATAGGTACATAAGAGGCTCACCATGGAGTCAGGAATACAAAGGCCCCAAACAGACCCATCTATTCTTCTAGAGCTGTTTAATGAAGGGAGAAAAACAGTGTGCATCCTAAGCTGGCTCCTTTCTATCAGAACACAAATGACTCACTGGCAGTCCAGTAGGATGCACAATGGATTTTAGAGTCAGAGAGATGCTGGACTGAGACCCAGCTTACTCTGTGTGACCTTGAGTAAGTCCTCTAATGTTTCTCACTCTCTTGTTTATAAAATGGGAAAATCACCAAACATACCATGGGATTGTCATAAACACTAAGTGAGATTAGAATCGAGAATGCCTTTAGAACAATGCCCAGCACATAGGATTCAAAGATGATTCTCTCCCACTCCCAATCCCTGTTTACCATGTTACTAACACAGTTGACTCCTCTAGACAGGCAGAGACAGAAAGGCATTTAAAATGGCTGTGTGCATGTCTATTATAGTGGTGGTTGTTTTAGTTTAGGTTTTTTTTATCTTTGGTTTTTGTTTGTTTGTTTGTTTTGTGTTTTTTGTTGTTGTTTCTTTTTTTTTTGCTTGGGTTGTTAGCAAGAGAGATTGGAGGTAGGGTTGGAACTAGAAACATTTGAAGGTAAAGAGTAAGCTTGACAGGGCTTTAGCTTGAATTAGAATTCCACCAACTTTCCAAGAGTACATTGGAAATGGGGAATTTGGACAAGTTGTGTAAAGAGTGGAGCAGGTAGGATGGTCCACAATTAGGCAAGTGTTCTGGTTGTTGAGTAACCTGGAATTTGAAAACTTAAAAACAAGAACTGGATGAGGAAGGCAGCAGATGGGAAATGGGGCTATAAAATGAACTACATTGCACCAAAGAAAGTACAAAAGCAAAGCAAGAGTGCATGCTTGTATGAATTGATTTGACTATGAAAACGTGATCTCACTGGAAAGCTTAAGTGCCCTACAGATGTGGGGGAGGAAAAGAGAGAAAACTATTAATCCCAACTCATTTTACCCTTACAACCCTGTAATGTGTCCATACCCTCCACATGTTTCAAATGCAACATCTAACGTCCTCAAAAAAAGTTATTTCACTGGGATATATCAAGAATTGTCACAAAGTATTTTTGAAAAAGAAATGAACTCATTAGATATTTGAAAAAATACAAAGCATTTTCTTCTTTAGTATAAAAATGGGCTATGCCCACATTGACTTAGGTTTTTCAATTATATTAAATGTCAATTGCGGTATACTTGATAGGATTGAATATAATACTCTGAATTAGTCACTTCAGTAGTACAAATGAATAGACTAGCATGACTCCTATCTGCCCAACATCAAAGCTAACATAGCACGTGGCGTCCCAGGACCTACATACCATTCCTAAAGGAGAGAGTTGTAGAAACTGAGGCTTTGGGACTGGGGTAGAGGACCTTGGACTAGAGAGGTGGCTGGAAGGCAAGTAATGGAAATGAAGCATGTGTCATCGGAGTCGCTGGATCTAGTGATTCTTATTGTTAGCAACAGAACAACCAAAGTATTATATGTGTGTTTTTGAGTCTGATTGTTCTATACTTTAAAAGGGTAATAACTACCACTCTATTTCTCTCTTCACCTTCATGATCAAACTTCTCGCAGCCTGCATTTTCTTACAGTTTATTTTCTCCTTGACCTTACTGAATCTATCTTCCATCCTCAGTTTTCCACTGAAGCTTCTCTCTCAGAAGTCACTAAAGATATCTTCCTGTATGATGTCCCTGCTCTAATGGACTCTTTCAAACCTTCCACTCCTTAAAGGCTTCTCCTCCTTTGCCATCTCAATCTTCTGTTTTGTTGGTTTTCCTTCTCTTCTGCCCTTTATGTTTCTCTTTTGCCCTCCTCCACAATTTACATCCTTAGCTCATACCCCTTAGTCACTACAAGTCATTCTCATGGGACAGGTCCAGAACCACTGGTGATGAACAAGGAACATATAAGTGGTATGTACTTTGACCTTACAAAAGGATGTGTAAGAGGATGATTAGGAGTACATGCTTTGGAGTTAAAGTGCCTTGATTCAAATTCCCGCTCTGTTACCTAGTGGCATGACCTTGGCAAATCACTTCAATATCTCTGTATCCCAATGTCTTTATCTGTAAAGCAGGAATAATAACAGCATTTACTTCATGGAGGTGTTGTGAGGACCAAATGAGTTAATCCACATAATGTGCTTACCTGGAACATAGAAAATCTTCATTAAGTGTTACTTAGTCTTTATGAAAGTAATATATAAAATGTTGAGTATTTCCACAAATGAATAATTTATTTCTGATATTTAATTTTTTTTAAAATACACACTGTCCCTCAGTTAATCTCATAGAAGACTCCGCAGTCTTCCCATTTATTTTTGGAAGGTCAGTTTGTTGTATTCCGAGTCACAAACAAACAATTGGATTTATCTCCCCTAAGCCTTCTCATTCTGTGGCTTTAAGTGCTACTTAGATGCTGATGACTCTCAAGTCTTTTTTTCAAGGTTGTTTGATTTTAACGTAAAACATACATTTTTTTTCCAGCATTCAGGTAAAACTTTCTCTCATGATCATGGACAAATATTCTAATTGAAGGAAGTTGAGGAGAAAAAATGTACACTGAAGAACCAAATGCATTTTGCCAAATTATAAAGTCTGAACTGAAATACATAATTTCATCTGTGCCAAATTTCCTACTCATTACCTGGTATATTGTGGTCACTTAGAACAAATAAAAATCAGGATTTTATATCATATCTGTTCCCCGTAGTTGCTTGATTTCTATTCTTGGCTGCTACTATTATTTTTATTCTATTTGTGATCTGATTACCTTTAAGTCAAAATTTTGCAAGTGGGATCACACCAGTTTTTTTTACTGGTATAAAGTTCCCAAGGTGCTCATCTCAGACTTTCATGTAATGATTAAACAAAATCAGAGGAAAGAGGTTCAGGCAACCTTCAGTTTTCTTGTCATCCATAGATTCTGTACTTAAGATGGCAAAATGCAATGATGATCTGTCTACTTTAAAAAACTTTTTCCTAATGTATTTAGCCACAAAGGACCTCATAGCTAATACTGCTTATCTGAATAATATGGGGCAAATGCTCCCAGTAGCCAAGGAGGGCTTTTCCAGGCTTGGCAAAGTTCTGTGTGTGGTACATGCAGATTCTGGCAGTATGAGCCTATGGGATATAAATAATACTGATCCAGAGCAACTTGATAGCTTTTTGTGGTTTTCTATTTTAGGCTCTCAATGTTGTAAACAAGGCAATCGTGCCCTTTTCCTTGAACAATCCAATTCTTCAACATGGGATATTGAGCAAGACTGACTAGAGAGAGCATGGAGTCTGGAAGCTAGCATGGCCATGGTCAGGCTAGAATCACCCCTCCTCTTCCTACTTCTAAGTTACTAAGCAACACACAGCTTGCTTTTACATCCCATGTGTACAAACCTTAGCCTGATGTTTGAGTGTCAGCTCAAAGATATCAAGCCTCTTACTTATCTCCTATGACAAAACTTTCCCTGCTTGTGAAGTTACAAAAAATTATAACCATGTTGAGGAAAAATGCCATTTAGGCCTACAAATACTACTTCATTTAGGATTGTGAAGCCACTCCTTGCCAAACAGCATCCAGGACTGTCTAAGCCAGTTATGTCCCCATTCTGGTCTCCTTAGTGTTCACATCTGTCAGCCACCTGCATTGTTTACCTTCTTTAAAGATGCCCAGTCATAACTATACCATTCTCTTCCAATCATCCAAAATAAACTACAGGTAACAACATGATAAATAGGATGTGCTTCTCCTTGTTGAGTGCATTGACTTAAGGCATAGGCACATTTCCCACTCTTAGAACAGAGATGGTATAATCTCCTGTCCTAGCACGTCTGGGCAGGGTGACCCTGGATGATAATTCCTAAGTCTTCATCCCTTTCCTAGACCTCTCCTCTAATCTCTAGGTTCAGCCAGCCAACTGCCTAGTAGGCTTTTCCTGACTATCTGATCCACAGCACAACAAATCTTGCATGTCTAAAAATAACTTTATTTCTTAACCTATTGATTCTGCCTATACTAATACCTCTGCTCTCTGTCTCAGCAGAGGGAACAATTTGTTTTTCTTCCCTCATTATATAGCTAAAATGCATTTTCTCCATTAAATTTTACCTGATTACATTTACTTCATTCTGATCACTCCTTTATTTTATCATATCTTCAGTGTTTGGAGAAGACTCTTCCAATAAACATATTTGTGCCAAAAGTTTGAGGACCACTGCATCCAAAAATATTTCAGAATCTTCTGCTGAAATAATCCATTATCAGTGATTTTTTAAAATTAATTTCTGTTAAAACACCTATTTTTATGCTTGGAGAAGCAGTCAGACATAGATTCTTGCCATTTTCAAACCAAATCCCTTTTCAGGGAGCAATAGGAGCAGAAAGGGAAGAACATGAAGCCACGGACAGTTTGAACTCTAAGAGGAAGACTTAAAAAAAAAAGGCTATTGAAGCTAAGACCTGGTGGTAAGACAGAAAGCTGAAATTTCCCAAACAACAAAAAACCTCTCCTTCTCTTTCAACACATCTCCTTTCCTTCTTCTCTCTCTTAATGCTAAAAATTAGTGTCACCTAGTGCCTTACAAAGCTTGAGAAGAGACAGAAAAAAATTATCTGGCCTTGGAGCTTTTGGGATGGACTAACCCATTGTACTGTAAAAGTTCTGGAGAGAGAGGAAACAGGTGGCACACAAAATATCCAGGAAAGTGCTTTAATATGCTCAGTGCCCTGAAAGTTAACAACAAGACTAAATAAGTAAAAATGAAAGGGCTACGCTACATTCATTTGTACTCACAGTATTGCATACTGCTTTATAAATACTCCTTTTTCTCACTAGACACTGTGTTTTCCCTAGCAAGACTAAAAGTTGCTTGAGGCCATCAATAGCACTTCTTTTGTAGCCCACACATTGCTTATCACACCGAGTACATAGTGTATACTCAAGAAATGTTGACTGATTGATTATGAAGTATTTAACTATTTTTCTTCCCCTCAACATTTTCAGGAATGCTAATTATTCACAAAACTGTGCAGTCTTGGAAGCCAAGAGGAAATAGTCATCCGTTGGTATACATTTTACTTTGGCTATGCATTAAACAGAGATTTCCTTTTGAAATGTAAATAAAGGATGCCTGATGAGACAGGATAAAGAACTATATATAGAGGGCAAGTGGCCAGAGTAGCAGGTCTAAGCATGCCCTTCCTTAACCAGATTAATGGAGTCTTGGGTCTGCCTCAGCCTCCCTCCCATGCTCTCCAGCCCCAACAGAAAAATTTCCAGGTGCCTATACAATGAATTCTAAAAGCTGGGCAGCATCTATAACAAGCTACATTACCAAAGAATTCAGCTAACAAATCTGTAATGATCCTAATCTCTGTTTCTGTAATAATAGGAAGACTGTAGCTTTGTTTACTTTCTGAGGAGAATAGAGAACAGGGAGAAAGAACCAGGAGAGGAGGATGTATTTATGGCCCCTTTATGAAAAGTCAGTCTGTGACAAAAACATTTGCAGACAATAAAGAAGGAGAACAGGTTTGGCAGGAAAATAGCCTATTCCAGTTTTCTCAGAAGTGCCTTAGCTGGTATCCTCCACCCCCACCCAATGTGAAATGTCATTCCTTATAGACAAATCTGAATGAGATAAACTGAAAAACTTCCATATCACCCTTCAGTGTCTGGCTCTCATGTCAGACAATATGTTATTATTTCTTTCTTTGTATATATTATTTATAAGCATTTATGAAGTCTCAAGTCCCTTCTTTAACTGCATGTCTAATGCCTGGGCTTGTCCTGAAGCCTCCTGGACACACAGGCTCTTGCTGAATGAGTATAATAAGTACCCTGGATTCACCCTATTATTATGGGGAAGTTTAGGGAACATCCCTAACCTTTTAGAAGGGATGACATCATAGAGGACAGCAATAGTCTTCCATAAGCCATCCTGTAGTGCCACTGTCAAAGACAAAATCTTAAACTGAATAGACAATGGAGTCAACTCCCAAAATATACTCTCACCCTTGAATGTAATGTAGTATTTCATCCTTCTTTCTTAATTGTTAACATTTTTTCCAGCTTTATTGAAATATAATAGACAATTAGTTGCTTGTTTTTACATTATACAATTCAATGAGTTTTTTCCAATTATAGCTGGCATATAATAACAGTTTCAGTAGTATAGCATAGTTATCAGAGAACCATATAACTCATAAAGCAATCAACCCACTAAATATAGTACCCCTCTTCCCCCTTACGTATTTATTATATTATTAACCATCTTCCCCATGCTACACTCTACATCTCCATGTCTATTCTGCAACTATCCACTTGTACCTCTTAATCCCTTTGCCTTGTTTTCATCCCCCAACCCTCCTCCCATCTAGTAGCCCTCCAAATATTCTCTATGAGTTTATCTCCACTTTTGTTGTTGTTGTTGTTGTTGTTGTTCATTTTGTTCTTTAGATTCCACAAGTACATGAACTCATGCGATATTTGTCTTTCTCTGTCCAACCCATTTCATTCAGCGCAATATCCTCTAGGTGCATTAAGGCAATATTTTTTTCCGTCCCCTTCCTTTTAGTCTGTGTGTGTCTTTTAATCTGATGTGAGTCTCCTGTAAGCAGCATATGTAGGAGTTTTGTTTTCTTATTCATTCAGCCACTCTATCTTTTGGTTGGAGCACTTAATTCTTTTCTATTTGAGGTGCTTGTTGATAGGAATATAGTTATTACCATTCTTTATTCATGGTAGTGACACATGTTTTTTTTTCTTCTTCTTCCTAAGGAAGTCCCTCCAACACTTCCTGTAATACTGGCTTAGTATGATAAATTCCCTTAGCTTATTTTTGTTTGGGAAGTTCTTTATCTGTCCTTCAACTCTAAACGATAGCTTTGCTGGATAAAGTATTCTTGGTTGTAGATCCTGGGTTTTCATCACATGGAATATTTTGTGTCAAGCCCTTCTGTCCTGCATAATTTATTTTAAGAAATCAGCTGCCAGTCTTATGGGTGCTTCCTTGTAGGTAACTAACTGCTTTCTCTTACTGCTTTTAAGATTCTTTCTTTGTATGTAAGTTTGGCATTTTAATGATGATGTGTCTTGGTGTAAGCTTATTCGGGTTCATAATTTTTGGGACCCTCTGAGCTTCTTGGAGATATACGTCCATTTGCTTCACTAAGTTTTCCATCATTATTTCTTCTAATAGCTCTTTGATGTCTTGTTTTTGTTTGTTTGGTTTTTGTTTGTTTCTAGTACCCCTAGGACATGGATATTTTTACATTTAATAGTGGACCATAGGCTCCGTAAACTATTATTATACTCTTGGCTACTTTTTTCTTGCCATTCTGATTGAGTGTCCTTGGCTTCCCCATCCTCTATATCAGTGGTTTGATTCTCTTCTTTATGCACTCTGTTTTTTCCATCTAACATATTATCTCAGATAATATGTTCTTCATTTCTGACTGGTTCCCTTTTATAATTTCCATTTCTATTTTTATGTTTTTTATCTCTTTGTTAAAGTTCTCACTGAATTCATCTGTGCTTCCCATAAGTTCATTGACTATCCTTATCACCAGTGTTTTGAACTCTACATCTGTTAGATTGCTTGACTCCATTATTCCTGGATCTCTGTTCTGTTCTCTCGTATGCTTTCTGTTTCTTTATCATCCCATTTTGGCTGCCTTTCTGTGTCTGTTTCTATGTACTAAGCAAAGCTCTTAAGTCTCCAATCTTATTATTGTGGCTTTGTGAAGTAGGTGTCCAGTGGTACAGTCCTGAGAGGGGGTCAGCTACAGGCCAAATTTAGGCCAAGCCTCTGTCCCTCTGGGGCCACCTGTTAAGATTCAGCAAGTAATGCACAGATGCTGTGCTTATAGTTGCCTCAAGAGGCCTCACCAGAAACCGTGGTCAGCTGCCACCAGTGTGAGTCTAGGTGCTGCTCAGCAAGGGGCACCTGACTCGCTGAGGATACATTTGGATATGGCTTAGATGGGGCTGAAAGTTGGGAGGGGTGGAGTTTTAGGGAATCCTCTGGGCGGAGTGACCTCTGTTATCCAGTTTGATGATGTCTCAGCTATGCATGCTGAGCCCGCACACTGGGAGTGGGGAGGGCTCAACAGAGGAACAATGGATACTGCCAACACTTCTGCCTGGGGACAGCCTCACCTCCAACCCTCATTACAACAACTCAGTGACCCCCTGTAAATCCCTGGTGCACCTCAAGCATCCAACCTGGCTCTGGTGCTCAGAGCGAACAAATCCATCACCACAAAAGTCCGGTCATGAAGACGGCCCCTTTAAGAAGAACAACCGCAGCTGCTGGCTGTTACTGCCATAGCCTCTATCCTACTCAGCCACTCGGACTGGGCAGTCTCTCATCCTTCTCCAGTCCTACCTCCACCCATTGCAGAGTGATTTATTTCTCTCCCTACTTGTAGGGCTTGTTCATCTAGATCCTAGGCAATTTTTCTTGCTGTTTGCTCCTTGTTTCTGTCACAACTTTGATTTGGTTGCCAGAGGGATGAATAGAGCCTCTACCGTCTATGCCATATTTTTTTCTCTCTCCCAATCGTTAACATCTTTATTTCATTGTCTGTATTTCCTGCATGTGTGTATTCACATCAGGGTGGATGTGGATAGCATGTGTCCACTCCAAAGGTAAATACTATGCCTATGTCATTTTCTTTGTACCTGGTACAATGCCATGCATAGCTTTTAGTGAAAGGTGACCTTTTGTGTGGTGCCAAAGCAGACAGTGGCCTACAGGATGGATTTAATAAGCATTCCTAAGAGAGCCTTTTAAATACTTCCTTTGCTGGTTCATGGTGGGGCTGCTCTTCCCTCCTACTTTGCTTACATTTAGCAGCACCCATGTCATCTCTTGAAGGCTAAGCAGGAATACAAACTTCAGAAAGCCACCGTTAAAACACTGCTTGTTACCTACAGAAAGAATGATTCCTTCTTTATTAACATAATGATGCTTTGTTTTATGAGCCTAGTTCCTTGCCACTTGGAAAGAGTAGGGCCGTGAATATAAAGGGTTGATTGGTGCAATGGGCTGGGAAAGGTTGGAACAGGGATATGTTTGGGTGAGGCTGGCCAGAGTGATAAGTTTCTCGGGTGAAGGATAAGATGTTAGAGAGGTCCTGAAGTGAACAAGTAATGAAAATAAACTGCTTACTTTGTGAATTTGACTACGACTTGCTCTATACTGAATAGGTTTTCTTTTTATGAGAATGAGGAAAGGGATGATCATAATTTCTAACCAGGTTTTATTCACTATTAGCTGTTACCCCACCCTCGATCATGAAAATTCTAAACCAAAAGATTCCTTATCTTCTCTCCTGCTTATAATACTTCCTTGTTTCTCCACCACTGTGGGTTTCTTACACTGTAATCTAATGGCATAATCAGAAGCTTTGGTAAAGTGGAACATAGAGGGATTCTGATTAGCTTAAAACCACTCTAAAATGCCTTCTGATTTGTTTCTCCACTCTTGGAAAGGATAAGACTGAAGAAGAAAAGAGAAGAAAAAAGTAACCATTCACAGAATTATGACCCATGAAATCTGGGAGAGACATCAAAGGTCATGTAGTCAGTTCAACCACTCATTTTATAGGTAAGGACACTGAAGCTGAAGACTAAATGCCTTATTCAAGTTTATACTACCAGATAATGGCAGACATAAGTCTTGAATCTGGTTTTCCAACTTATATTCCAGTATTCTTTCTTTCCATTCCTTATGTTTCTTCCTAAATTCCCTACCTTATTGCGCAATCTTGCACCTAAGTTTAACCGGTATCCCATGTACCCTAAATATAGCACCACGCTTTTCCACAAATAGAGTGCATAGCAGTGGCTAAACTGTTATGGTATACTGACCACACAAGTACATCCTACTTTATGAAACCCAATACTTTAAGACATCCAAACAATCATGAGTGGTTATTCAAAAAAGAAGACTTATTGCCTTACAAAATTCCCCACACTCTCTTAAATAGGAATCTCCAGGTGGGATTAAGAGTTAGGGTTATAATACAATTATTTTATTATTTAAAATAAACTTGAACCATTACATTTATCTGTCATACAAGATTAGAATTAGGCTATCAGGTTATACATAGAATTAGAAACATTTTTATCCAACCATTGTCCATGAGGAAGGAGTCCTATGATATTTCACCTGAATCTATTTACACTTTAAGCACTACCATCATCTCTTCAGCAACACCAACAGAAAACCGAGTGCTACTGCTGAAGTTCCATGGTTTCAAGAAAGAGAGAGAAATAACATATTTCTTTTATTGCATCCACTTAGGAAGAGGTTGACTCCTCTCATATGCCATACTCTGAGATTTGATGTAGGCAATCATTTTTGAAACCTTATATTTGTGTAACGCTTTAAAATTCACAGACAACTTTAACATAGATATCATTTGCTGATGACAAGAAAAAGTATAAAAGTGATGAGAAAGGACCTGGTAAGGTACAACAGGAGGAAAGGAAGACAGAATACAAAGAAAAGAAGCAGACCTGATCATATTGTTACAGAAACAATACTGCACTGAACAAGCTTCACCGTACCCCAAGGACCCAGATTCCAAACTTCGTTATGGCACCCTAGCAATCTCTTTAAGAAGATATGATGTCCACTTCGATGAAGGAAGAAACACACTTTGTGTTGGATTTTCATACTGCCTGCTGTTTGGAAAGGAGAAGGGATTGCCCCTTGGATTTTTGTCTTCCCAACCCATTACCAAAGTCTATCTGTTTTTTTTAACAATAGCTATCTGCCACTTTTCTTGGAACAATCATCCTAAAGAAATGAGACTTCCTAGAACTATCATTCAGTCCTTCACTAGAAATGGCTCGACTATATTCTAACAAAACTCAAGTCTCCCCAAAGAATCAATCCAGGTTCTCTGAAAGAATCACAAATGTTTCTGTTACATACCTCAACCTGCTGGCAGATCTGTATTAGCTTGGCCATTTGATTTTCTAGCTCGCTGTTACGCTTAACCAGGTTGGTGAGGTTCATCTCCAGAGTTTGCTGCCATCACAGAGTATAAAGCCAGAGGAAAAAAGGGGAGAGGGGAAAAAAGAACAAACATTAAATGAGCTTGAGAACCAATATCATGTGGAGAACAGTCAGTCAACAAATATTTCAAAGATTAATTGAGCACTTGCAATGGGCTTAAGCACTGTTCTAGGTGCCACTTAATAATGCTGTACATTTGCTACAGACTATCACTGGTGGGGAAAAGTTAACATTCATGGCTTCGTGAATGTAAGATTTTAGTGACATTAAAATTTTATGTGATCTACAATATTTTAAATATTTTAAAGTATTTCATACTCAGTATCTCATTTTGCCCTCATAGTAATCCTGTGACATAGGATAACAGGTACTATTCTCTCTTTTACAGATGGATAGACTTAAAAAACTATAATTTATTGAATGATTACTACTTGTCAGACACTATGCTAGACAACTGCATATATATTATTGAATAATTATAACAACCCATGAAGTAGGAGATTTCAGAATTTTACAGGAGAGGAAACAGCTTCGGAATGGAGTTAAAGTGTTTTGCACAGTCACATAATTAATATGTAGCAAAGCTAGAACTGGAGTCCAGTTCTCTAGCTTTCAGTCACAGTTTTGCCCCAGTATTCCATTATTTCTTTTGTCTTTTTGTCGATAACATTTTATATTTATCAGTAGGTTCCTTCAGGAAAAAAAAGATGGTATTATAAGCGTGGAATTCATCAAAATCTAACATCGTATCTCACAGTTTCCCTTCTTTTTCTGGCACTAAGGAATAGCACACAGAGATGCCAGACTTCAAAATGCAAAGCCTAGCTATATCAAGAGAGGACATCCATTGTTTACCACTGCTTACTGTTATATAGAGCCTTTTAGGTACACATTAGAAGCACTTTATAAATCCTACTCTCTCCCATTCCTTATATGAAAAAAAAATAGAATGTTACTCATGATGGGCCTTTTAATTCCTCACCATTCCCAAGTCTTCAGCTCTGGTGGCTACTTCTACCCCAGGACCTGCCCCAATATTCCGTCCTCTCTCACTCACCATCCCAACACCTCTGCAAAGTCTGTTCCAAATGTAACACCACAACTTCCTGGCCATTGCTCTGCTAGCATTCTTTCCTTTGGTTGTGCTCATTGTTTCATTGCTGTCTCCACGGTTCCTATGGTTTGTAGTAGTTCAAAGTTCATGTTTTTGGCAGGGTGGATGAGGGCAAGGTGAAGTGGGGGAGGGGGAGAGGACTTTTGTACTTGGCCCCTTGTCCACTAAGTAAGTGTGGCTCCTTAGTATCCTTGGAACTGTCCCATGAATCTATCTTAGAAGATGTATTTCCATGGATTTATGTATTTTTAGGACAGGCGGTCCAATCTCACTTGTTCTCTAACTGGATTATAAGAATCAGCTTAATCTTTGCTTCCCTTTTTGCAAGATCTCTCTTGGTTTCTTTGGCTTTGTTCCCAAAGAAGTGGTTTTTTACCATTTATTCTATTTTTTGTGGCTTGAGCAGAGTGTGTCCCTTAGCCTTCTTTAACTCCATGGCCATCTCAATTATAGTCTTCTCCTTAGCAAGGACCAAGAGAGAAGAAGGAAAAAAGAAGGGTGGCTATCATTGATTTCAACATGATGTCTAAGCTGAGTAGATTTCTGGAGGAGAAATGGCATTTCAGAGATTTAATACACCAAAAAGTATTGAGAACCTACTCTGTTCAAGGTGCAGTGACTTCAGAGATAGAAAGAAAGTGAAATTTAATAGATTTTAATAGACAGACGGAGAGGGCAGGATGTTCCAGACACAAAGAATAGCATGAGCAAAAGTAAAAGGGAACAAAGTATAGGTCATGTTCAGGGAAGAGAAGTTGAGTTTGGATAGAACAGAGGGTGCAGGAGAGTAATGGGGGACAAGGCTAGAAATGGAAATTTAGGCTTTATTATGAAGGTCTTGAATGAGTAGGTGAGGAATTTGCACCTATTTTTTAAGCAGTGGGGGCTTACCAAAGGCTTTTGAGCAAGAAAATGATACAATCAAGGCTGCAGTTATGAGATCAACCTACCAGTAATAAGCGGGGCAGACTGAAATGGGGACACTGGTTAGGAGGAGGCTGTAGTATTCAAGGCAGTTGTGAGTGCAAGTCTGGGCCAAGCTAAGATGATAATTGAGAGAAAACATGTTTCAAGAAAGGATTTGTCACTGTCAAATATGCAGAGTGTAAGAAATATGAGAGCTGATAAAAGGAAGCTGGATTTGATAATTAAAGGTCACTGGTGACCTTTGTAAAAGGAGTTTCAGTAGTTTTGGAAGCAGATGCCAAACAGGGTTAAGAAGTACACGGGCAATAATGAAGTGGAGGCTACAAGTGTAAACTTATTGTAAAAAGTTTAACTGTGTGCTGAATGTGATAGAACTGTAGTTTGATTAAAGGATTCAACTTAAGTTAGAGAATGGGCATTAGTAATGAACCAAATCAGTTTGTGATTCCCTCTAGTAGAGTGGTCAAGATTCCTAGATCACAAATTGTTATGTTGACATATTAGATAATCATAATGCAGATTAATGAACTCAGAACAGATATAATATTAGAAATCTGTGTTTCAAACTATAATCTGTTTCCATTCAAACATAGGATGCCATGGGGAGAATGTTTTCTAACAAGTACACGCACTTGTCATGAAACTGATATCTTATAAATAATTCATACTGCAGAGCAGGACTAAGTTCCTTGCTGTGTGGTAATTTATGGCTGAGAACTGAGACTCACAGCTTCTTTAAAGCCATTGAAAACAAAAATTAGGGCTGAACACATAATTTGGGGTCTGGTTAGACTATGGACCTTGGGTTACCATCACAAAATTACAGCAAATGGTTATTTTGCTCTGTTCTCCTAGCCGTTTGCAGAATGCCAGCACATTTTAACAACATACTACTAAAACTGGCAAGATGACTCTAATTTGAACCTGACTTCATTAATATGAAAATGCTTTGAAAAATAAATCTTTGGCTAATAAAAACACCATCTGTTGGTGGCTTTTTGCCACTGTTTTCTTACATTATGAGACATAATTTGAAGAAAACACTGCACATTTACTTACTAACGCCCTATTCATTTACAAGGAATTAAAGCCTCCTTTGAAACTGGAATTGATTCTCAGTAATGAACATATCCACAGAGAAGCAGAGAACTGAAGCAATTATGCAGTCTATTTCCTCACCCTCCCTTCTCATGCCAAGCACTGATGAATCATTTAGAACTAGAAATTCTGGGCTACTCTAGGTTTCACTGATTTAGCCAAGTAATTATCTTTTCTATAGTCTGGCTGAGTAAATAAAGAGGGTATGTGTATGTGTACTTATGTCTACATGCATGTGTGTGTGTATGTGTGTGTGTGTGTGTGCAAAATCTTGTGTAAAACTAAACATGTCTCTTTATTGTTGTGTTGTTTTTGTTTGGTTTTGAAAAATTGGTTTGTTTCGCTCTTTTCTTGTGCAGTCCAGTTAATGACTGGATCAGGTACCCTCTGTCTAAGCCTGGTTAGTGCAGCTTTCCCAAAACAATTGAACTGTGACAGTGAGAGAGAGAGCCAAAGTGGCAGGGGAGATTGAAATGGAGATATCTGCTGGGAGGAAACAAGGACAGGAGGTTGGCAAGGGGAGCAGGATGAAGCTCCCATTTCCTGCTGCAGAAGGTAACCCCTGGGTCCTACTGTGCTTCCCCTATGTGAGACTTAAAGAAGCCATTTGAGCTATGAAATTATAAGATCTTCTCCACCTCCAGATGACTACATCATTAGAACCCTCATAAGACTGTACATGTGTCTAAACAGCAAAAAGTGAGGGGAATATTTGGTTTATTTGCATAATTGAGATTTTAAAAGGCCTCAATTAGCTATATTGGCAGTCTACACTGATGCCATTTTTACTCAAGTTCCATTTCATTTCTGTCATATAGATTTGACTTCTTTGTGTTCTTTTATACCCTTCCTAAGGAGAAAAATGTTTTGCCAGTTCCGAGAAAGCCAGAGACAGGCTATTCTTCTTCTAGACATCATACTATAAAAAGAAATGGCTTCTTTAAACCTCTTAATTGCTGGGGTTTTTTGCCTCTCTAGATACAGGTTATTTCAGGTAATTTTCTTATTGCTTACCTCAAGAAACCTAGCTATATACATCAAAAACACCAGCTCTTCATTAAAGCCAGAGAGATTCCCCCGATGGCACTCATTTGACCATGATCTCCATTTGTCATGCTCTATGAGGGCACGTGTATTCACACATTATGAGCACACTTATAGACACCTATGTGAAACAGCAAGTCTCGAAGCCTAAAAAGGAGTAGAGCTTTCTGTCTGTCCTATTGCAACACATAGTATTGCCACTGAATGCCTGTAATACTCTCTTGCTTTCTAAAAGGTCCAAGAGGAACATTATCCAAACCTAGAAAAGATCCCAACTGTTTTGATGTGGGAATTGAACCTTGGACGTGCAAGGGAAGAAAGGCCAACCCATCCAAAACCTGAGCCTTCCCAACTGACAGAAGACAATTTCATCTTTAAAAATAAACTGAACCAGTGACCCCATTATTATTCCTTGACATGCCCTTTTTTGACATCCTATCTATCACTGATATTCCCAGCTCTTCCAACAGCCAGAAGCCAAAATCTTAGCATATTTTGGGGGGTCACATTTTGCCTGTTTTTTCTCAACTGCTTGTCTTAAAATACTTACTTTGCTTTTGCTTCAGTCTGTCACTTTATGTATCAATTACATATGGCCTTTCAACAGTAGAACACACCATCTGTTCCACAAACTGAAGCCCACATCCTTATGCCACAGTTTATTCCTTCCCCAAACATTTATTGGCTGCTGTGTAGACATGGGCTATATCCTAGAATGAGATGCAGGTGATATACTGGATGTATTAGATCTACTCTACCTGAAGATTGTTAGAAGTAACCAGATTGGTCCTTGAGCCAGGTAAAACAGGTTGCTATTGCTCTTTTTTTACAAAAGATTCTGAAATCATCCAGCAAAGAGCCACACTCCCCAGTGCCTTTATCAGAAATTCTGTACAAACCATCCGCATTCTTTTCTTTCCCCTTCTCTTCAGGTGCATATTATAATTAAATCTTGAATTTATATGTGTAAGTTACTCTTTGAACCTTCTAAATAAAAACCTGTGCTAAAAACCTAAATCCAGTGTTTATTTTGAAAATATTCAGAATAGTGAGCCAAAGCCAACCATACTTTCCTGGAGACCTCAATACTGTATTTCATTTGCATTATTCCCCTTCAGTCCTTGACCCTAATACTAATCCTCCTCTTGCTCTTCTTTTATGCCTAATTTCTAGACCATTAGTGCACAGCAAGGCTCAATCCTGGATCCTCGTTCAGCTCACTATTGCATGGCTCTACCTCCATGCTAAAGACATCCAAATCTATAACTCTAGCCCTGATCTTTCAGCCACCATAAAGGCTTGAATTTCAAATCCTTCTGGAACACTGCCCTTTTAGTTCTGAGAGTACCTCCACGCTCTCTTTCCTCCAGATATTTGAACAAACTCTTTTCTCTTGACTAGAGCACTACCTGTTTCTTACTACAGCCCATTACCCCAACTTGGGGTCTAAAAACCTACCCAAAGTCTCTTTTAATGTCCCTTCTATACTCTCTCACAACCTGCCGTGCTTCCTCTGTGCTTCAAAGCTTCCTGTGCAAACCTCTGTCATGAGACTGACCATACTGAATTAGAATTTTTGATGTACATATCTACCTTCCTTACTTACTAAGCTCAAATCTTATCAGGGCAAGGACTGTACCTTATTTCCTGTGTCTCCAGCTCCTACCACAATGACTTGAACATTTTAAGTATTCAATCAATAAAATTAGCATTCATTAATTGTTTGCTAAATGAATAAATGAAGCCCCGGCCTAAATCCCTGGTGCTACAGTTTAAGTTGTCTGTTCTGTCTTCCAGGGAGATAAAAAACACATTACCTCACTATACCAACACTTCATGAACTCAAATGTCATAATCACATTTTCCCCTTTAAATTTCACTTCTTTGGGTTCAATAATTCTTGTTTCCTTAATATTTCCTCAGCTATTTCAAATTTCTGTAATATGCTCTTTTGCCCAATAACAACAGACAGGATTTTCATCTACTCAAGGACAATCTCTGGATCAACATTTTGTAAATATTCTCAGACTGGTTATTGTTAGCTCCTTTCAGATGCTTATGGGAAGACTTGGGACAAAAGAAATAACAAAAATAAAAACAGAAAGATAAGAGCACAGATAGTTGGAGTATGTATCCACTTGCTAAACTTGCTCTCAAAAATAACAATAGAAACATCTTCCAACACAGGACCCTGTTAACACTATATGAGAATAGGGCCAGAGAATCAAAATAACCATTGAAGATAAAATAATTGAGTTTCAAATGAGTTTTAGCACACAATTTGAGTAGAGACAGAATAAAATGCATTTTTTATCCACATACAGATTTATACATGTTATAAGCAATGGGGAGCAAGTCTTAGACAATTAAGAGACCACAGAGAAGCCGGGTTTATAAGCAAGAATGATTTTATGATCATGAGTTGAAGGCTGGTTTAGCTGAGAAACCACATGACAGATATTACTCCCACCCCTGTACACACATATGCACCACCATGCCTTAGAGAATACAAATCTGGACTCAAACGTTTTGCTCTTTTGTTATATTTAGCTACTGTGATTCAGTACCTAAGTGAGTGAAAGTGAGAAATAACTTTTTCTGTTCCCTCACCTATGATAACCCACCCTAGTCTTCACTGAAAATTTCTCTTATCATAAGGATGTATAATCTGGCTCATTTATTAGGGAGATCCCTAGTATCAGAATAGGTTCTACTGAAGTCCTAACCCTTCCTACGGTGGCCACAGAAAATTTGCCTTACACTCATGGTCCTTTCATACCCAACTTATCTACAGATATGCCCGCAGAAGATTAACACAGACATTATCTCCTCCTCTACACAGTGACACACATTTATAGATATACATAGACACACAGACACAGTCATTCTCAGCCACTCATCCATGAAGAAACACGCATGCTTGCATATAGTGACACATACATATGTATGCAAATATACCCTCTCTCGACTCAGTCTCTCATAAAGATATTTCTCTTTCTCTTATATTCGTATTCATCCTGGTTCAAAAACAGTCAAATGCCCATTCATAGGTAAGTTTAGAGGGTATCTGTCTTGGCAGACAGAAGTGGATGTCAAGTGGGTGAGTAGACAAATGACTGGGAAAAGGTGGTGGCTGAGTGAGAATGGGTAGGTGGACGACAGAGTGACTGAGTAGGAACAACAAGCAATCAACTATGATAAGATTCTAGAACATCATATTTTCCAATCTTTTAATTCTTGTTGTGGCTTTCCTTTGAACATTCTCCAAGTCTCATATCTCCCTTCTCTTTGTCTGGCAATCTTTAGCTCTCTCTGTCTCAGTTTCTCTTCTTGTATATGTGTGTGTCTGTGTGTATGTGTGTTTTACTTTCCCATAACAAAAAGCTAACCCTAGTACCAGGTAATATTTTATAACAGCATGAACCCTGATGTATAAATGTAACTGCATTTAAGAATTATTTGTAGCAATGAATTTGTGAAAATGTAATGAGAAAAAGAAAATGTGCTTGTTTATTCCTTTCAGGAAATTCCTCTATTCCCCCTGGTTTTCATCAGCTATATTTTTGGCAGGCTGTGGACATGGAAATGTGAAGACATCACTCTCAAAGAGAATTATAATAATTACATCTGATTTATACAGATGTCACCATAGGTTTAGGCAGTTGGAAAATCCAGCAATCAAAATGAATAGGCACTTAAAATTAAGGACATGTCATACTTTTGCTAACACTTTGTTTTTTAACACAATCAGTAGTTCACAGGAGATTTTTTTCAGACTTCAGAGGTATTCATAATAGCATGACAGACTTGTACCTTATAAGAATCAAAGCAAGCTATAGATGCTGGTATACTTCTTGCAAATCCATTTCAGAAATTTAATTCATTTGGATTTCTTGAGTATAGACTATGTGTGTTACACACTAAGGAGGATACTGATGAAATAAATTACATTGAACCTGGTCTCAAAGAATGTACGGTATAAGTTAGGGTATTTTGGAGTGGCCTTGTGATGTTTCAACTAAGCACTAAAGAACAGATTAGATTTGCAAGCAGGCCAAGAAAAAAAGCACAAGTGAGTGAAAGTTCAGAGTCAGAAAAAGAATGGCATGTTTAGCAGACAGATAGTAGGCTAGCCTGGGTAGATGAAGGTAGCATGTTTGAGGGTAGTAGAGGGAAAAGACAGATGAACAGCATAGGGACCAAGGTGTATGGGACTTGGTATATCAAGTTGAGATCAGTCACCAATAAGAGCCACCAAAATTGACCTTTTTCTTATAAAGCCAACATTAATTAATACAACAATATAGATCTTTTCTAAGAGGAGAAACTCATGTGACAATGAAAATGTCGAAATGTGAAGCCATTTTATAGAAAGGTAGCACATACTATAAACTAATTTATATACTAAAACTAGTAAGCGAAAAGAGAGATAATAGAGAAATAATTACTCTGATAGGCCTTACTACTAACAACTGTCATAAACACAATTATTCTTTGAAGTTGAAAAATTAATTAAACCACTGGTAGCCTTCTGAAGGACAGGTAGGTAGACTGGACAACTAAATAAGGATAAAGAACTATACTGAATATCCCAAACCCTCTAATCCATTTTAAGTACATGTTAAAAAGACAGACTGGCTTCTGGTTATTCTGACCTTTCACCTATAACATAATGGTTTGTTAATTCTTTATTGAACAAATAAATAATAGAGACCACTAATCCTAATCAGTGAGGTTAGTACATTAAGGGGAGTTATAAATGCCAACAATAAAGATCCGGAACCAAAAAGTGAAAATAAACACCATATCAGTTACTGGCCAGAAAGTCAACTCGTGTGTGTGTGTGTGTGTGTGTGTGTGTGTGTGTGTGTGTAAATATATGCATATGTATAATCACCATTCTTCCCCTTCCTGTAGGATTTCCGTGCTTCCCTCAGGGCCAGGGTAGTATGCTCGAGGGCATCTCCCCCATAGCTTCTGAGAGCTGGCTTTCTCCTTTCTCCTTGGGGAAAAATCAAGCAGATTAAGGAGATAATCCTAAATGCTTTTCTCAATTAAAATTAAAACTCAAAGAAATGAGTATATGTGACACTAAAGTCAGACTTTCTCTCTGCTTAATATGGAGAACTAATGTCCTTTTACACTTGGCACCAAACCAAAATGACCCCCCCCACACACACACAAACACACACACAAGCAAAGTTCAAGATGTTCCAGACAACACAACAAGCTACATGGTTGGGTATGATTCATATATTTCCACTCTCCATTCAAAAATGAGCAAAAAAAGTTTTCACTTAATTTATAATCAGAATTTTCTGCACATTTCCTAAAAAAATAAAGGGGAACGATTCAAAACCTGGCCTTTCTTTCTCCAAAAATTACTGATTAGTTACAGACTAAAGTATCTTTTGGTAAAATACTTTTATATTCCATCCACCTCTGGAGATGAGGGTTATCGCTGCATGATGCCAAATATCTAATCAATCATTCAATGTTTTCATGTTTTCGGATACTTTCAAAATGCTGGTGTTCTGTAGATATAGGTTTTTTTTATTCAACCTTTTGTTATCTCAATAGTACACATGCATACAGATTTTTATGTTTGGAATTTTTCTCAAGGCCAATGCCTTATTATAGTTCTAACACCTGCAAATATTTGGCAAAGATTGTTCCATCCTCTCCACATCCCTTACTCTTCCTGCAACCCCACCCTAATTTTTTGCCATTATGAAGCTGCAAGTTTATATAGTATGTCCTTTCCTTGATGCTGTTAATCATTTTTCTGTGACTCATGAAATGTGCAATGCTGGAGCATACAGTTTAGTTTCAAATCACATTTTATGAGGAAAACAAAGTGGCAGCAGGCTGTAGTAGAAAGGATACTTAACTTAGATTCTAGAAACTGAGCTGCAGCTTCAATTCTATGACTGTGACCAAATTGCTTAACCTATCAAACTCTCAGTTTATACCACTTTAAAATGTAGGGCTTCAACCAGACAAAGTTCAAGCCCTAACTTCTTATAATTCTAAGAACTGAAGTCAATGAGAATATTCTTCTCTAAAGTCTGGATATGAATGAGAATATCACCTTGAGTGAAACCAACAGATAAACATTGAACTTTGTACAAATCTATAAATATTGGATATAAATAATAATCAAAATAATGCACAAGCCATTATCAGTATGGCCTGCCACGAATTACAGAAGGGAACATGTAACCTATTCTGAGTATTTCTATCCTCACCAATATCATAATTTTACATAAGTTACAACTTTTCCAGAGCATTGCTAAAAGAAACTCTCCACTCCCTTCTTGCCCTCCTTCCATCCTACTTGGGTCTTACTTCCAGCTTGGCTTATATATTCTGTCCCTATTTGGGGGTGGTAATCTTATTATACACTTACTCATTTTATTTTTCTGGAATTTCTGTTAAGTTGTTCCCTTTTTAAGAGAAGTTAAACCACACAGCAGGCTGACAATGGGAATGAAACAATTTGTTGGATCTAACATTTGTTAAAATCAACATACAGTAGTAGGGCTTTGAAAATAAGCACTTAGACTTTCCCATAAATATTATATTGCCCAACAACTTCAGAAAATTCTGTCTACCGAACACAAATTTCCAGGGCAGGACTGCAAACAAGTACATCAGCCCATAACCCCAAAAAATGAACACTGGCACAAAATCTGATACTGGACTAAACATTTATGGCTTTCAGTTTAAACTTTTAGTTCAGGTATTTGATTATCCCTCCTGACTTTGTGGTACACTGAAGTTCCTTTTTTATATTTTGTTTTTTAAGGGAGCCTTAGAATTAGTGTTATGTTAAGGGCTTGATGGCAATTTGCAATAGCCAGTACCAAATCTTTGTTTCTTTAGTGTACTGAGTGTGCAACCATACATTACTGTCCTCCATAAAAATCTCTCAACTACAAAGATATACTCAGACACCTCCACCCATACCTACACAGAGACACACCCAACCTTCCTATTGCTATACACATAAATATGCAAATCAACATATATGCTAAGTATAGTACACCTACACAGGTACTCACGTACTTTAAAGAAGAGGTGGAAAGATCATGGCAAAAACACATAGTGTGCAATATGTCACTGATAGAGGAGAGAGGGTTCTATTTCACTGGACAGACTATTGGTATGGCAGGCCCTGGGATAACTCCCCCAGAATTGGCCAGAGGTGAAAGAATGCAAGCAGGTTTATGCAAATAGGTGAAATAGTTTCCAGTGAGAGCTTGCAGGTGAGTAGGTTATTTTTCACAAAAGCAACTTGGAGTTAACTCATTTGTCATATAAAAAAAGTGACCGGTTTTATTATGGAACTTGCTAACTGTGTAACTGTGTATAAAGAGACAAAGTTGTGTAAGGAATATTTCCCCGATCTCTTACCTTGAGTTTCTCAAACCGATCATTCAGGGACGCAACCTGATGGTCTCGGTGACGCCCCACCAGTTTGCATAAGGCACAGATCAATTGGTCATCAGATACACAATACATGTTCACTTTCTCATTCTCATGGTCCAGGCAGGTAATCCCTCGAAGGTGTGTGTCTGGCACTGGTTCTACCAGGCGGTGGCTGGTGAAAGGTTTCTTGTTGGGGTGTGTGGCCCGCAGGCAACGGTCACAGTAGGAGACCTCACAGGTGATACATGTTTTCACTGCATCCCTTGGCGGATCCTGCTCACAGAATTGGCAAGCAATTCGTTCACTAGACATGGTGGTGCTGGGCCTGTAAGTCCTCTCCCTGCGGCTTTCACTTGGGGAATTGGGCCCACTAACTGAAGCCTTCTGGAAGCGGTCAATAATGTTCTGCAAAGTCACATTCCTCTTGAGGCCATCCAGGCCCCGGTGGTTCAACGAGATAACATACCTGCACGTAGGACACTGGAAAGCAGTAATGGGCTCAATGGATTCACCAGAGCTGCAGCTGGAGACCAAGATGCGATGGGCACAGCTGAAGCAGAGGCTATGAGCACAAGGGAGCAGAAGGGGGTCTTCAAACAACTCTAGGCAAATTGGACAGGTCAATTCAGACTCCAGTGTTTCCATCTTTAATGAAAATAATCCTGTTGAGGCATTAAGAACCACAGAGGCTGGGATTTCACCTGCAAGGAATGCAAAGCAAGAATCATAAAGCATTTCCAAAGGAAAAGCGGATGTAGCATAATTATTCACTAACCAATAGAGAGAGGCTTTACATGCCAGATTCCCCCGGTATACTGAAGCAATAGGAAAGTGATTTGGGAATTAATCAGAAAGTCTTTAGCCCCCTTCAAACCTTGTTTTTGACAAATGCCTGAGTTTATTCCCCTGTACTAATAGAATGTAATGGCCACTTCTGAATCCTGGTTTACTGATTAGCATTACTATTCCAGCTTACAACACTGCCATGGATCACTCTCTCAAATATTTTCCACTGACATTTCTTGTCCTTGACTATGATAAGACTGAGGCACTGCAAAATTCTCAATCTCAATTCTCCAATATGGTTCTCTATTTTGCTTCAAGGTAAAGTATACAGGCTGCTCCTATTTCACATCTAGTAGAAGGAAAACAAGGTCATATTTCAAACTAACTCTCTAGTTCTTGAAATGATTCCATTCTGAGAGCCTGCATAAAAAGAAGAGAGAGCTTTAGAAAAATGTAGTTCTCAGTGCAGGATAATAAGTTCTTTGGAGTATGAACTTGAAGTACTTCCTATTACCTCATATGGAAAATTCTGTTCCATACCATTTTTGG
This sequence comes from Rousettus aegyptiacus, assembly GCF_014176215.1. Taxonomy (NCBI): domain Eukaryota; kingdom Metazoa; phylum Chordata; class Mammalia; order Chiroptera; family Pteropodidae; genus Rousettus; species Rousettus aegyptiacus. The sequence goes on along the minus strand of NW_023416312.1, from coordinate 64,058,457 downwards.
TAAACTGAGTCATTAGAGACAAAAGATGATAGTTTTCATTTTCACTTTCTTCCCTCACCTTCAGAAAACTCTCCATTTTTTCAAGCTGAACGAGAAATGATTTCAACTTTTGACTTACTCAGCAATAGCTGCTGATCAATAATGAAGACATACTACCTTGTGGCTTCAGTTGGTTTTATTATTTAATACTTGCTGAACTAGCACAAGCCTGCTACGAAGATCACTTTCCCACGTGTCTTTTCATACTTCCTAAAACATAACAAGATACAAATCAAGATCTAGATATAAATTAGCAAGGTGAGGAGCCAGAAAATTTCAGATCTTGTAACCTTCATTTTAGTATGCAACAGAGTAAAAGAAGTCACCCAACTGACAAGAAACCAGCCTCTTGGTCAATCTATCTCTTCACTTACAGACACTCTTGAGCTGATAATATAGACACTTGTCTCCATGGGTCTTCCATTAATTAAAATCAACACACATAAATATTCTAAGCTAGCTTTAACTAAGGAACAATATAAAATATGTCTTATTGACTAAAAGTGTTAACCCTATTTATTCTTTTGCTTTTTAATAACTTGTTTCTCACCTCACTATCATTGGAGATACTTATCAGGGATTGAGAATTTGACTCTGCCATTGATATTTGTTCAGATTTTGTCATCTATTAGAGATATCTACATAAACCTCTCACAAGATACTTAAATACTGAGTATAATTATACCTACTGCCAAAATACAGGTGATATATCCCTAAAAGCTGTTCCTAAATCAAAACTTTTAAGTGAACTGAACTAACTAGCTATTTTGAAGAAATTTATGGAAAACTGGGCTATAAAGTGAAGCATCTCTTTTTTTTTGTAAAACAGTCACTCTCAGTCATTTTGTAAGTTCAGACATTTGTATAACCACTTTTAAATAAATGAGATGTGTGGTTTTCTTATTTTACAATTTACAAGTGCTTGAAAATTGCTGGTTAGTATTTTGTAACTTATAACATCTATCAGCATTCATCTATAGAGATTAAAAAGTAAAACAAAATGTACATATACTGTAGCATCTTAGAATTGGAAAAGACTTTAGAGATGATAGACTCCAACTTCCACTCAAGGCCGGAATATTGCCTTTGATAGCTCCACTGCTCAATTCAACATGTCCATAAGTGAACCTGTTATTCTCCCCTCTCCCAAAAATCAAAACACCTGCTCCTTTCCCAATTTCACCTATCTGGTGAATAACACTCTCCAACCCTAGAAAAATAGAAGTTCTCTCATTTGTTTATCATCTCAACCAATTGGTGGCTCCCAGAACATTCTATTTTATTTCATTTATATCTCTCTGTCTCCAGCTAACTCTCTGCTCCTTGAGGGTATCAACTATTTCATGTTTTTATTCAAAGCAAGGTACCTCACACACACTAGGTATTCAATAAATGTTAAATAAAGGATCCCTTAAAGGGGAAGAAGTTTGAAGGGACCTAGCATTTATACAGTACCTCCTGTATTCTGAGTACTATGTTAAGCATTTTACCCACATTATTTCATTAAATTTTATCAGAGATCCTGTGAGAAAGTTACTACTACTATACTTGTATTATATATAGTTAGGAAATTGGTGCTCAACATTTAAGTAAATCAGCCAGGAACATACATACTCAGAGCACTGGGTCACAATGTCTGTGCTCATTTCCCTACACCTCTATTTCAATCATCTCACCTCCTTCACTCAAGTTTATCTTGACTATTTACACGAGAGTTTCTACACAGCATATTTCCACTTCTATTTTTGTCTCTCTGTGTCCCTCTGAGTTCCTCTAAATCTGCCACTCATTCTGAGTCCCTTTCAGAATGCTATCTTTCTTCTAGGACTGTTTCTATTTCACACTGCATTTCTTTTACTATCTCTTCCAGAACTGAATGTCTGCATTCCTCAATGTCTATGTTGGAAGATACCTGGGAGAACTGAATAAGGCCTCCCACCAAAATGCCAATTCATCAGGAGCACTGCTGAGAGACATGTCTACGTGTTGAAACCTGTACAAAATGAAGTATCACAATTCTTCTAAGTCTTAGAAATATGTCATATAAATTCTTCTATACAGAAGAAAAGCTCTTTAAATTTTCCTAGAACCCTAAAAATTGTTCCCAAGTAAGTGTTACATTTGAACCTCACTATAAAATTAAACTTGAGAAAGTATGGTATGGGTAAGGATTGCCTTAGATGAAATCAAAATGGAATTTTTAACCAGGGATTCCTGAATTGTTTGAAGAATGTTGTATGTATGTCATATATGCATTTTCATGAAGAGAGGGTTGTCTATAACATTCAAATTGTTCTCGAAACAGTATTTGAGAGAGAAAAAGTCAAAACCAGTGCTCTAAAATAACCTACCTTAACTGACTTCAGCTCTATAAGGAATAATATACGATAGTTACAGTCTGCTGCTAATAATAAGTAATTTTTCTATATTGTTCTATTTTATCATCATATAGTAACTGCTTTAAGTCAATTTGGGGGAACTGAATATTTTTTTCATTTTCTTTAGACATCTGTTCCTCTCATTTCTCATTTATGAGGCCATCTTGTTCTAATTACTCCTAATATTTCAGCATTCTCTCAACCTCCCATTTTCCCTACTTCCCTGATTATGTAATTATCTTTCCCCTTAAATTTTATTGAGCCTTTACTATTTGCCAGGCACTAAATAATATCCTTTATATGCACTTATATACATTATCTCATTTAATTTTTACAACAGCCCTCTAAAAGATAGGTACTATATTACCAAAAAAAAAGAGGCAACTTGTCTAGGGTCACATTTGTTTACAACTATCAAAGCTAACATTCAAACCCAGAATACAACCAAGGGTCCAGAAATAAACTCATGTACTCATGTATTTATAGTCGACTGACTTTCAACAAGGGTTCCAAAACCATTCAGTGGAGGAAAGAATAATCCTGTCAACAAATGCTGCTAGGATGACTAGACATCCAGATGTAAAAGGATGAAGATAGAACGCTACCTCACACTATACATAAAAGTTAAATGGCTCAAGGATCTAAATGTAAGTGAAGAAACTATAAAACTCTTGGAAGGAAATATAGGTATAAATCATCATGAACTTAGGTTAGGCAAGAGTTTCTTAGATGACACCAATGCACAAGCAGTTAAAGGGGAAAAATAGATAAATCGGACTTCATCACAATTTAAAATTTCTGTGCTGCAAATGGCACCATCAAGAAAGTGAAAAGACAACTCATGGAATGAGAAAAAAATATTTGCAGAGCATTTATATGATATTGGTCTAATATCTAGAAATGTATACAGAACTCTTACAACTCAACAATAAAAAGACAAAAAAAAATTTAAATGGACAAAAGATTTGAATAGACATTTCTCCAAAGAAGATATACAATGATCAATAAGCACATGAAAAGATACTCAATATCATTAGCCATTAGGAAAATATGAATCAAAACCACATTGAGATACTACTTCACATTCACTGGGATGGCTATAATTTTTAAAATATAGCAAATATCAACCAGAAATTGGAAACCTCATACATTGCTGGTGGAAATGTAAAGTGATGCAGCTGCTTAGGGAGATTATTTCGCAGATCTTCAACAGGTTAAATGTAAAATTACCATATGATCCAGAAGAACTGAGGACATACTTAAAAATTTGGATGCAATGTTCATAATAACATTATTCATAATAGCCAAATGATGGAAACAACCCAAATGTTCATCAACTGATGAATGGATAAACGAATGTGGTATATCCATATAATGGAATTTTATTCAGTAAGAAAAAGTAATGAAGTACTGATACATGCTTCAACATGGATGAGCTTGGAGGACATCGTTTTAAGTGAAAAAAATCCATTTGCAAAAGGCCTCAAATTACATGATTCCACTTATATGAGATGTCCAGAACAGGCAAACCCAGAAGAACAGAAAGTAGATTAGTAGTTGCCAAGGGCTGGGGGGTTGGGAGGATGGAGGGTTACTGCTAATAGGTGTGGGGGTTTTTTTATGGGATGATAAAAATTTTCAGAAATTAGATAGTGGTGATGGTTGCATAACTCTGTGAATATACTAAAAAAACACTGAATTATACACTTTAAAATGGTGAATATATGTGAATTATATCTCAATTAAAAAAATGTTTCAAACCCAGGTCTGACTCCAGAGTATGAACAGTTAACCACTATACTATACTGTTAACTCTGTAATTATGTAGTATTTCTAAACTCTATTGAATTGCTTATTCCTTTCAATTGTCTTTATAGGTAAGTGATTCCTGCTCTAGGTTTTGCAATCCTACGATATCTCTAATGATCAATGAATGTTAGAAAATTCTCAGCTCCAAATTTTTAATTATTTTAAAAATATAATACTCCTAAAAATATCTGACTTCTACATCACAAAATACAAGAGGGGAGTCGAATGACAAAAATAAAACAATGGCAAAACCATTGACAAAAATAAAACAATTAGCACTGCAACCTCAAAAAGTTTGTGAATCATCAATCTATGCAGAATTAGAGACTTTGCTAAGGATAAAGACAGGATGTGAACCTGATAGGATGTGACCCAATGACAGGTAATGAAGCATTTGACAGAAAACACAATGGATAGTCATAAAAATGTATTTGTGAAATGTCTGGGAAGGCAGACTCATTGCCATGTTAAGAAATAAATGCCCACACCCCCACACACACTGATTTGACCACTACCATATCATTTAGTTATTGCAATGTAGTCAAATAAGTATGTTTGTGCATTTGCCCTTGCTCTATTAAAAAACTGTTTCTCTATGCCTTATTTTTACCCCTTACATCCACCTAGGCTGTGACCCCTGAAAAAATAAGTTGATGAGAATAAACTATAAAAAGGTATCATAAGGCTGCGTGAGTAGGTAGGAATAGAAAAGAGGATTTAAAAGCAGGTGATTAAGATAAAGATAATACACTCTACATTATAAAATGAAAGCCCAATTTCCGCATCACCCTTCAAATCCAACATTCAGTTAGTTAACTCTGCTCAAAGAAAGAACCTGTGATCTTCACTTGGCAGAATTCTACTATTTAAAATGTTATCTGAATATAATTAAATGCTCACTTATTTCAAAAGTTTATATTCTGTATAGTTTTCATGTTTTAGTTTTGCGGGGCATGGCTCTGGGCTCTCACTACCTTCCTGAAGAGCCCCAATCTTCTCTTCTTCAGAGAAAAAAATCATTAGGATTTTTGAGCTGAGTTATAGGTAGGATTTGTTTAAAAAACAAATCAACATAAAATAAACATTCTTTGAGATATTAACATTAATGTCCCATGAGCTCTTCCTTGAAACCGTTTCCTTGCCTTTGGGGATGAGCAAATGAGTCTTGGCTAAGTCTGATATTTCCTTAACTGTAAAATGTTCTTCAAGTTGGACTAGAATCATCTTTTTAAGATGCTTTCCAGCTCTGACATCCTATTATTATAAAGCTCTTGCTATCTGTTACCACATAGGAAAGACACCTTGGATTATTGAAAACTCATTCCTCAAAACACAACTCTTGTTTATTAGTGTGACTAGAAAGGCTGGTAAGCGATGGGCATCATCATGAAGGGAACTGGAAATTTAAAAAAAAAACGATACATTACTTTTCCTTGGCTAAGCCAAGATGATGAAGGACAGTGGCTGGTTTTGCCTGTCGTACCTCAAGCAAGATATAATGAGTGTTCCACAGGACAACTAAAGGGGAAGGAGTCCCATGGGAGCAAAACTTGATAATAACACCTCTTGGAATTGAAAAAAAGTACAACAAAATCCTAGAATACTATTAGTAGGAAAAAAACTCTTGAAGCTCAAAAAAAGATCATTTGAAACATAAAAGGCAACCAATGCATAGAATTCTTACCCTAAAAGGATAAACACTGAAAATAGAAACCCAGAAAAAAGAGGCTAGGTAGTCAGTAAACATAATTAACAATAACAGTCACCCCACATTTGCGTACTACTTTATACTTTTCAAATGGTTCCCCAAAGCCATTATCTAATTTGATCCCCATAATAAACCCTGGTTGTAGTCCTGGCTCTAAACTGAATGAGCCGAGTGATCCTACGTAAGTCATTTAAACAACTTGTGCCTCCTCGTCTGTTGAATGAAAAATACCTGCCCTACCCACTTCACAGGCTCTTGTGAAGATGAGAAGAGGATAAAATAAAGTTATTAACTTGCTTTGCAAATATAAATATTCTCATCATACATTCACAGATGACAGATACAAAGCAAGTTATTAAGGAAAACAACAAATGTTTGGAAATTCATCTCAAACACATGGTTGACATAATAGAGGACAATTACACTGTCCCACAAGTTTTCTGGAGAATCATGCATCTGATTGTGGTATTTGTTATGCTTGTACATCTCCCCAGTAAGACTGGAGACCCCCAAGAAAGGAACTGTCTTCTTTTCTCTGAAGTTTTTATCATGCACAGGGAGAGCTCAGAACTGGAGGTTGATTACCAACTGACAGAGAGCACCAGAGCCAGTTCTTGTCTAATAGATTATTAAAGCTCACTTAATATTTTACAACAGGTGGATTTAATGACGTTTTATTTACAATAATTAGCTTCTAAATCCAACCATTGGGTATTTTATACACTATAGTCATCATAAACATTAAACTGAATAACAACACACTAGCAGAACTGAAAGTCCTAAATCTGCTACAACCGCAAAAGTTATAACATAAGTAACCAAGAAACAGATTTGTCAAGGTAACACATGATAATTGTCAGGAATCCTAATTATGATCCATAACACCTTTATCTTAATGCAGATTACACTGGCAGTTGCGAGGTTGGGGAACAAATGGAGAACAAACTTCATGTACCTACTGCTACCATTACAACTTTCTATCTATTCTAGGATTGTTTTTCCCAATCTTTGTTACCCAATGAAATATCTGTAAATGTTTAAATGTTCAGTGACACACCTGGATGGGTAGGCATCACTACTTCTACAGAATAAAATTGGCAATATATGTATGTAGGACATGCTGTTGAATGTTAGGCTGAGAGGACCCCAAGTTCCTGTCAGAAACAAGGGCCAGAGAACAGAAGCTTATTTGAAATCAAGCCTCTACTCCCCTGGGAACTACATGAATCCTAGCAACACTGAACAAAGGGCAATAGACAAAGCAATTGAGGATTCTGGACTGTAAACTCTTTCTCTACCTCTGGGCTGTATACATTCAGACACTTCACTGTCTTGCATTAGCTTTGTATACCATGCCCATACATTTTGCTCCTAACCCAGAAAATTGTAAATACTGGGATTTTCTGTTTCAGGAGGATTTTAGATTATATCATGAGTTTGTTATCAGATCATTTCATCTCTGTAAGAGGAAGACCCAGAGACTGGGGACGCTGTTCTGTTCATCAACCAAAAGAGTCTGACTTCCAGGAAAGAGACTGAAACAAAGCCCAAGGTCAGGCAGTCAGAGATCTGTAGGGAGACAAGAACCCAAGTAGGAGAAACCTTACTAAGGATACTTTGCTAACCCACTTAGATTAAACCAGCAACTCTAGTGTGCATTCAGGTGAACTCCACATGGAGGAAGGACTGGTTGGATTTTGGCACATGACTCAAAATCCCTACCCCCCCCCCATACTTTATCTAGTAGTCTTAGCAGCCTATAGGGTTTCTAAGGGAAATGCAGAAGCTAGGAGAGCAACTTTTGAAAAGACAGTGTCTGCCTATGGTCATGAGGAGGGCAAGATGGAAAAAGAGAAATAGCCACAGACCTCCAGTGCCCAAGGAAGACTCTTAGTTTTAGTTTATTAAAACGGAGAGAGAAATGTATATTGATCCTTGGAAAAGGGGAGGGGAGATAAAAAGGGAACTAGCAGCTTGCCCAGGGGGATAATTGGATTTAAATTTCTTTCTTCAACACCACTTATCTGGTATTCTCACTTGTTAGCATGATCCAATTCACTGGTTGAGAAACACTTTTCTAGTCTTTTCTCTACCCTGCTCAGTGATGAGCACGATGTTTTTTGAGAGAACTAAAATACAGACATTAGCACAATACCACCTTAGTATCAAAATTTCATTCATCAAAAAGTGAACAACTGTGAATTTTCCTGTAGTATATCTAGTATCAACATATTAAGTGTCATATTTTGATGATTCAAGGATCTAAGTTAAGATATCTAGCTTAAGTAAGGAGGCGCTTTGAAAACATACTGCCTCATCTTCTCCTTTGTACAGAAGACAAAAAACTGAATGCTAAATGGAAATGCAGCACCCCCTGGCCTCCATTAGCATCCAAATCTCATGGCCCACCAGCTAGCGAGTTACCAAAATCCATAAAGATTGTGTAATAGATACACATAAGATTAAGCAGGTACCTCTGAGAATAGCCATTTGAGACACATCCTGTGACAGCCCTGTCTTTACCTCCTTTTGGTGGCTCTTTGTCCCTGTTGGGAAAGAGAGAATCTGAGTGCTAAGGGATACAGTGGAAACAAAACATTCTCACCTCTTCACCAAGCCAGTGAGGTTTACTGAGCGGTAAAGACAAACTCCTTCTGCAGTTTCCTTCTCAACTGTTATGGTGTCAGCAGATTTTATGGGAGGAGGGATGAGGGAATGGACAAGCTCACTACCCAAAGCAATTTTTAGATGCAATTAGGAGACTCCACTGGCACTACTTTAGGAACTGCAAGTTGGAGCAAGTTGCCCTGCACTTAAAGAGGAGGGATTAACTAAATCAACTTCATCTAATTCAATTTGCACTGCTTAGACTATACGTTCATGAAGTAACCGAGTCACTCTGATTTGTGGCAGTATTTCCCGAGGGTGGTCATGCAAGGTACAATGTTGCTGGATGAGGCATCTAGTAGTCATGAAAGTAAATGAGAGAAACAATCACTTCTTCATGTCCCTAACCTCTACTCCTGCCCTACACAGCCCTTCTCCATCCTAATCCTGGAACTGCAAGTAAAGATGTATGCCTCAAACAAGCAGAAAACCAAAATATTAGGCCAAGGCAGGGACCTCAGCCCAATTAGCAGAGGACTCTGCACATTGTAGGTGCTTAATAAATACTGTTGACTCACCACTGCTAGATACTAATCATGCTTATATAGCCATGCCTAAAATTATTTATGCCATTTTTCAGTAGAAATTAATTAACTGCCACCATAAAGGCTAAAAATGGGTGAGATTATGTTTTCAAATGAGATAAGATTTAAGCCTCGACTTAAAATAATCACCATTACTCTGTATGCTTAGTTTTATGTATATTTCATTCAGTTGTTAGGTGCATTAGGGAGAAAAATCAACAGACTTAGGACCTGAGTATGATGATAGATTTGGCTACAGGGGAGCTAATAATGGCAAGTTAAGGTTTCCAGTAAACTAGGGCTCTTACTTACACCCAGTCAATCAATTATCCCAATAAAAAGGTAAATGATGCACTTTCTTTGAAGTAATGTTGAGGGTTTATAGAACCCTTTCATCTTCAATGGAACAAGCCAAGACTCACAATACCCAATATACAATATTATGCCTTTTACATAAGTGCATCAACTGTGAAAGAAAGGTCATAGGAATGTCCTAAGGCTATAAAGCCAATGCAACATTACATATGGGACAAACTCTCTGATCTTCTTGGCTTCTAGACCTGTATTTCAACCACATGAATCAAGTTGTGAGAAACGATCAGGAAAAATCTAATTCACATTATATATCTGTATTAAGTTAATTGATTGGGCAGGAATATATAAAAATAGCAAAGACTATTTCCCTCTCAGGCAGTGGTGAGTGGAGAGGCATGAAAGAGGGGATGTGAGGGTTAGGGGTAGAGCAATAACTAGGGGAGGGACTCTCTCATCAGCTTTCTCCTTCTATTGGAACATAGCCAGGGAAGTGGTTAGAGTACTGGAAGGGAACAGAATGAGGTTAAAGGAAGCCCTTATGGCCCAACTTGAGAATCTGAGGAACCAACACATATATAGTACTCATCTATTTACGTAGTCTCCAGTATATTCTTTTATAAGGGCTCCTCCTCAGAGACACACAACCAAAAGTACCCACCCACCCCATACTCAGAAATCCTGAAGAAGGCAAACTGGTTGAGGAGCAAGAGGCTGTGTGACTGGAAGGCTGAGAGTACACGGGTTGATGCAGGAAGGGTCTACAGGATGGGTGGGTTCTGGTGGGAGATTTGGGTGAGCAAGTAGGTGTGTGATTACTAGGAAGGTGAGTGTGAGGTGGGTAGGGAAGTTTGGAAGAGAGAAAGTGAAGAATCTAACGACCCCAGGATCCCAATTTCCTGCTCTGAGGGATGCCTCAAAAAATAATGTGCTACACACAAAGTGCCAAGTAACCTAAACCTTATCATCACCAAAAATGTTTCTTTAAATCTACTCCATCATTATTCACTTAAAGGAATGAATAAAAGGATAAATCTCCGCAATTCAGTTGCAGCCTGTCCAGTGGACATATACGTAAGTTTCTCCTCTCCCCTACTGGAGTGGTTTCAGAGCTAGGCCAGAAATAAGGAACCACCCAGAGGGGGACTGGAGGATCGCTCCCCTGGCAGAAAAGGGATTAAGTTTCACTGGGCCTCCCCGCCGGCAAGGTGTCTGCAGCATCTCTTGCTGCCGCAGCAGACACCGCCGGACAGAAGGCCGACCAAAGGGCGCTGCCCAGGCCGAGAAGGCTGCCTGTCGCGGAAGCGTGGGAAGGTGCTCGTGGGAAGAAGCCACTCGACTTGCCGCGCTGGGCCCCGTCAGGCTGTGCGGGAGGCCTCGGGCTGCTCTCGCCAGGACCAGGGAGTGTAAACTCCGTCCCAGGAGGGCAGCAGAGACCCGCACTCAGGGCCGAACGGCGCAACTGGGAAGCAGGGCCAGGACGGAGCCCCCGCCGCCGCCTTGAGCCTCGCGGGCTCCGTCACCCTGACCCACGAGGCCCGGAGCCCTCGGCCCGCGTCGGCTCCCGGTGGCACCTGAAAGACGGCCAGAGCTGGGGCCAAGACCCGCAAGAGAGGGGGTGCTCGGCCCCTGGGGGCCGCGGTGAGGGGACATGTTTTACCCAGAGCATTCTCAGGTGCCAGACATCTCCTGAGCGCGCCTCACGGTTCAGGGCGCTCGCCTCCCTCCGATCTGAGCTGGTTCGGGCTCCGGCGCGAGCTCCTGGGCCTCCGCTGCCGCCTCTGCCGCCACCGCTCTAGGCCGCCGCCCGCCTTCGCCGCTGCGGCCGCGCAGCAGCCGGGATCCGCCCGCCCGCGCACCCCGCTAGGGGCGGCACGGCGGTCGCGACGTTCCCGCGCCTAGATCTCCCGAGCCAAACTTAAGAGTTTTCTCCCCTTCGGTCCAGGGGCAGCACCAAGACACCACGGCAACACCACACTGTCATTTCCGCCGCCGCAGAGGGGAAAAAAAAGGTCAATCCTTTCGAAAAGGGATGGGTGGGGGCAAACAAGGCTGGGGCTGATGCCCGAGGAAGCATGGAAAAGGGCCCCAGCAGAAGGGGCGCTTGGTCACCTTCCCAGCCTCACCTTCCACCACCCCCGCCACTCCCAGCTCCCCCAAGCCCTCCTCTGGAGACGCGTTTACATGTTTTCTCCCGGAGCGGCAGTGACCTGAGAAACCTGAGCAAGCAAAGGCAGGGGGTGGGTGGGGTTCGGGTTACTACTGTACCTACCAGCTGATTCCAGCAGCCTTTTCTCCAGCGCCCTGTCATCTTGAAGGAAGACACACCGAGAGGGACCGAACGGGTGCGCGTGTGTGTGTGTGTGTGCGCGCGCGCGCGTGTGCGCGTGTGTGCGCGCGCGTGTGTGTGTGTGCGTGTGTGTGTGTGTGTGTGTGTGTGAGAGAGAGAGAGAGAGAGAGAGAGAGAGAGAGACGGCTCGCAGAATGTGTGTGAAATGCAGAACATAGACTATGTATGGCCCAACTCTTCTCCCACCCGTGAAACCCCGTCCCACAAAGCCCCGGGTTAGAACAACGAAAAGGCCCTAGCAAATGGCAATGAGAAAAGTGCCCAGGTCCACCTCACAGGTCCTTGGATGAAGCCGCTCTAAGCAAAGTTAACTACAGAGTAAAACAAAAATAGTGGAGGAGACAGAAAAAGGCAGACAATTGAAGGAAACCCAACCCCCCATTCTTTTTACAAAGGGAGAATGGTCGTGTTTTATTGGCCTTGTGCAGAAGTTCAGGGGATGGAATAAAGCGGCCTGATTTTTTTTAAGTAAGTTTTCATTTGCACATTCAAATCCTTGATGGGCAAAACAAGAGAGTCGTTGTAAAGAGAACAATGGGACAGATCCAGCTATCCAGGTATTCAAAGTCACTAATAAATTAATCGGTTCATCCGTCTAGAGTCAGCTTATACACTGACATGTCATTAACTCAGGGACCACTGCCCCGCTCACAAGGAAGAAGCAAGAGGGAAGGAGGAGGCCCGAAAGGACATTCTGTTTCTAACATGGAGTAAAAAGGGAGATGAAAGGGAAAGAGTAAACACTCGCCTCTCACTTCCGTCTACCATTACTGTGCACTGGAACAAGTCCAGAAAAATTAAGGTAGCTCTGGGTGTTTCCCATCAGGGAACCAATAGAAATTAGGCAACACCCCTGTTAAACAATGTGCCAGAGAACACTGAGATGGAAATGAAAGCAAAAATCACAACCAGGCTATCCTGATGAAAGTCTGGCTCTAGGAGAAGTAAAAGTTAATGAGTCACACCAAAAGCATAGGCAAGGAAAGCAAAAATAGACAAATGGGACTATATCAAACTTAAAACCTTCTATGCAGCAAAATAATCAACAGAGTTAAAAGACAAGAATGGAGAGAAAATATTTACAAACCATTTATCTGATAAGGAGTTAATATCCAGAATATAAAAAGAACTCTTACAACCCAATAACAAAACAATAAAATAACTAGATTTAAAAAAATGAGCAAAGGCCTTGAATAGACATTTCTCCAAAGAAGGTATACAAATAACCAAGAAGCATATGAAAAGATGCTCAACATCACTCACTAATCAACAGGGAAATGAAATTCAAAATCTCAAAGAGAAATCACTTTACACCTGTCAGAGTGGCCACTATTTAAAAATAATTATGTGTTGGCAAAAAGGTTAAAAAATTGGAACACTTGTACACTGTTGATGGGAATGTAAAATAATACAGCAACTATGGAAAAAGCTCAGGAATATGGAGGGTCCTCAAAAAATTAAAAATAAAGCTACCATATAATTCAGCAATCTTAATTCTGGAAATATATTTTTAAAAAATTGAAATCAGATACTCAAAGAGCTATTTGTAACCCCATATTCATTGCAACATTATTTACAATAACCAAGAGGTGAAAGCAGCTTAAATGTCCATCGACAGATGAATGGATAAAGAAAATCTGGTACATGCATACAGTAGAATATGACATATACATTCAGCCTTTAAAAAAGAAGTTATGCCTTATGCTATGACATGGATGAACCTTGAGGAAAATATGCTAACTGAAATAAGTCAGTCACAGAAGGACAAATACTGCTTGATCCCACTTATAGGAGGTATCAAAAGTAGTCAGACTTATAAAAACAGAAAGAAGGGTGGTTGCCAGGGGCCAGTGGAGGGGAGGTGGGAGAGTCGTTTTTCTGTGGGTGTAGGTTCAGTCATGCAGGATTGGGTAGGAGGATTTGTGGAGAATATGTTGCACAATAATGTGCATGTCATTGACAGTATTGTGCTGTATACTTTGAAATTGTTGAGAGGATGAATTTTATGTTATAAGTTTTTGCAAAAATAAAAAATTAATTAATATTTAAAAAGTTAATGGGTCAGAAGTAAAGAGATCCTAGCATAACAGATGAGTTGATAAATAAGAATTATATATTTATATATATATATGCATTATAAATACACATTATATATACATTTATATCACATATTCTTAAATGAAGAAAGCAAGCTGTGTATTGTGTGCTAAGACTTCGTAAAAGAGAGAGTATGTCCACATATGCTTCTATATATATAGTCTCCTCAGTAAAGACACCTAAGAAACTGATTACACTGGTTGCCTGGAAATTAAGCATAGGAGGGAGAAGGATTGAAGACTGTATATGCCCTTTCCTATTGTTAGAATTTTTTGTAATGTGTATGTATTACATTTCAAAAACACTCTTAAAAGAAGGAAGAACATAGAGGCTGAAAGTAGAATAGAGGTTACCAGGGTCTGAAGGCAGGAGAGAATGGGGTTATTGTTTCATGAGTACAGAGTTTCTATTTGGAATGATGAAAAAGTTCTGAAAGTAGATGGTGTGGATGGTTACAAAACATTGTGAATGTATTTAATGCCACTGAATTATACACTCAAAAATGATTAAAATGTTAAATTTTATGTTACAGTAGCCCCTACCTGTGTCCTTATCCAAGGTTTAGCTTTCTATGGTTTCAGCTACCCATGGTCAACTGCAGTCTGAAAATATTAAATGAAAAATTCCACCTCATGACATCTCATCACATAGGCATTGTATCATCTCACATCATCTCAAGAAGAAGGGTGAGTACTATACAATAAGATATTTTGAGAGAGATAGAGAGAGAGAGAGAGAGAGAGAGAGAGAGAGAGAGAGAGAGAGAGAGACCATATTTGTGTAACTTCTATTAAAGTATATTATTGTAATTGTTCTATTTTATTACTACTTATTGTTGTTAATCTCTTACTGTGCCTAATTCGTAAATTAAACTTTATCATAAGTAATGGGTACAGGAGAAGCAAAACAGTATATACAAGGTTCAGTACTATCTGCAGCTTCAGACATCCACTGGGAGTCTTGGAATATATCCCCCATGGATAAAGGGAGTACTACTTTCTACATATTTTCCTACAATAAAAAAAATAAAAAAATAAAAGAACGAGGAAGTATACAGAAAAGGTAGAGACAACTGTATTTGTGTAAGACATTAGGTATATGTACATGCCCGTAAATGCATAGAAAAGAACTGGGGGGGGGGGGCACTGTAAATAGTGTGAGCCTGGAATTGCTGTGGGTGTTGAAGGCATCTTTCAGGTTTGATCTATATATTTTATAATTGTTCGAATATTCTACACTGAGGATTTCTTTTGTAGTTTAAACAAAGTTTTAACAGGTATGTCTCAGACAAAAAAAGTTGAGTCAATTGATTCATGATAATTCTTTAACTTCACTTGATATGATCCCCACAGAGAGCTGGAGAATTTTCTAAAATGTGAAGAAGTGACCACTTTCATCTTGAACACACCCAAACCCCCCAAACCCAGCTAGCTAGCTCATGGCAGAAGTGGCACTTAGGGGAGATTTGCTTTTAATGGTCTTTATCATCCTTTAGAAACCACCTTTTACTTTTTAGCAGTGTCCCCTACACCTGAGCTGCCAGTGCCTTCAAACAAGGCCCTGGCTTACTGGAGCATTACATAGAGTTCCTGAACCTCACTCTACCTCCCCAGATAGCGGCCCATATTCTGAACTTTTCCTTTCCCTCCTCAAAACTTAACCACTTCTGGATCTCTTTCGTAAAGGACCTTACTGACTAAAGATGAGTTAATTTGAGCTTAATGTTAATAGCCTTATCTGCCTCTCTATTAGTAGATAATGTTTTAATTTTAACAGAGGCTTTCAATGTATTAACTGAAAGGAATGACTAATAGTGTGTGTAGGTGAGGATGAGGGGTGGAGAAATTTTGATAATCACATCACAGAAGCAACTGCTTTGAAAATGTCCCCACTTTCAGTGGTTTTATGCAAATTATCACTGTAAATGTATGAATATCAATGTTTTATATCTGGCAGGAGATGCAAATCGTCTGGGAGCATGTAATGAAATTATTTGTTAATAACTATTTAATGGTTACCTTTTTATATGACATGCGTTGATCCTATTAACAAAATAAATTTGGCCCATGGAAAAAAAGACATTTGACAGATTAACCTTGAGGTGTTCGATGAAATTAATCTGAAGCAGACTCACCACATCACAGTCCTAGTGTATGAAAGGGACAGCTCATGGGCTTTTTTTCCAGCTAAGAAGTGGGAGAGAGGATAGGGGAATGGCTCCAGATACTTTTTACAGAGAAAAGCACAGAGCCCAGTCTGTTTCAGAAGGAAAAAAAAAATCACAGAAGGGAGATTTTGTTCCACAAGAGAATTGTTCCTTCTGCAGAAGAGAACCTTCATACCACTTCTCAAAAGAAGCCGCTAGTTGTCTGAAACCCAGAGGTTGACCCGAAGACTTTTCTAACCAAGGGACTCTTAACAGGATGGTGAGAAGTACTTTTGGCATAGGTTTATCAATAGGACACTGTTCCAAAACTAGTTGTGAGTAGGCCATGTCAGCTGCTTAAGAGAGACAGTGATTCAGAATAAATATGTTCCCAGTATAGAGAAATGGCATGCTCCAGGTATTTTTTTTTTTAATTTTCCTTTGATCCACATTTTGGTATTGTTTTTTATTAATTTTGTAATTTATCTGAATTGTTGGTTATAATAAATACATGTGTTTGATATCTATAATACATTGGTAAATATTTTCCTGGAGTTTTAATTAGTCTTCAGATACAAGCCTAATCTACACGCTGGCCATGCCTTCCTAAACAATGCACTAGGTCACTTAGAGTCTGGCTTCTGTGACATCACGTCCTCCTGGTTTTTCTCCCATCAGATTGTTGTTCCTCAGGCTCTGTTGTTTCCTCCTGCTGCCCTTCTATCTCCCCAGGTTGAGGTGCCCCAGGCTCAGTCCTTGGCTCTCTTCTTCATTTGCATTCACTCCCTAGGTGACCTCCAGTCCCATGATTTTGAGTATAATCCCTATTTTATCTCTCCAGCCCAGACCCCTCTCCTGAGCCGACTTGCATATCCAACTATTCTACGTATCCACCTGGATACTTCAGACGGCACTAACATAATGGGACTAAAAGATAACTCTTGATTTCTACTCCTCTCCATCTCAGTAAATGGCACCGTTCACTGCTTACACCAGACACTGGGATGTCACCCTTGATACCTTCCTTTCCTCAATGTCCTATATTCAATCCATCACCAAGTCTTATTTTGGTTTCCACAATTTCACTTTTCACCCCTTGCAATGAGTTCTGCAGCCGGAATTATTTTTTCAAAATGGAAATCTGATAACTTTAGTCACTCCTCTCATTTCCATTAGAGTAAAATTCGAAGTACTTAACATGTTCTATAAGACTTAGTAATAGCTGGCCCCTGCCTACACCTTGGATCTCATTCTGTTCCACTCTTGTTACACTTGCTCACTTGTTCCCAACACACTGGCCTTCTGCCACCCCTTGAACCACAAATTCTTGGCCACCTCAGAAACGTTGCATGTTATCTTACCTCTGCAGGAGTGCTCTTCCTTTCACTCTTCACATGGTTGTCTAGTTTCTTCCCTCAGGTTATACATCACCTACTTGGAGAAGCCTTCCCTAGCCACCCTATCTAAAGTAACCCCTTCACATTATTCTCTAACATAATACCCTATTGATTTCCTTCAGGGTACTTATCACTAGCTAAAATTACCATATGTTTTTATTATATGTCCCCCCCAATGTACACACACACAGTAGTATATGCATTCCATGAAAGCAATAACTTTGTCTCCATCACTGTTGTATCTCCAATACCTAGAACAGTTCCTGGCTCATAGTAAGCACTAATATTTTCTGGATGAATGGCAATAAACAAGAAAGAATGTGATCCGGACATGACCTCAATCACCCTAGCAGATTTACCCCAGTTTTCAATCTACAATGAGAATATCACACATGGAAAAGGATCTCTTGGCAGAACTAGTGCATTAATAGTGGATTCATGCTGTAAGGCCAGACACATTACTTAGGGCCTCAACTGCCTGTATACCAACAATACTCAAACTGACTCAAAAAACAATAGTGTCCCTCATGATATTAACTGGTGTTCTGAGAAAAAAGAATTGATCAAATATGTTTAGGAAATGCTGCACACCGAATCTCTCTCTCTCTCTCTCTCTCTCTCTCTCTCTCTCTCTCTCTCTCTCTCTCTCTCTCAGAGAGTCACAGCACATATTATGGCTTTAATAAGTCTTACCAGAAATAAAACCTATTTTAGCTTCATTTAGCATTTCTTAAATATGTTTGACTATGGAACTTTTATGTTCTGTTCACTTATTAATATCTCACAGGAAACTAGCATCTCTCAAAATATAGTTTAGGAACCACTGTCATAAAGAGAGAGAGAGACAGAGACTCAGAGAGAAAGACAGAGACAGAGACAGAGACCCAGAGACAAACAGATGTGTGTGTCTAAAGATATATATGTGTGTGTATTATATTAATCAGAGTTAACTTGAGAGCCACGACAATAAATTCCAAAGCAAAGCTATAGGTGAAATGAAGTCAAGTGGGACTCAGGTTTAAAATAAGGCATCGATTGGACATAGTGCCTTCCGTTAATATCAACCTGTTAAGAGGATACTGGCCTGCGATGGGTTAAGAGTGATGCTCTAAATTAGTTCAAATCTTCTGGCCTGAATTACTTAATCCCTAAGCTACTGAGAACCTATGAATAAGATTAATGAACCACTGTCAGTGATCTTGTGAGAGTGTACACATGGGAAAAGTGCCAGTATCAGATTTTCAAAGGCTTCAGATGAATGGTGTTCAAAAGGGGAAAGAAAGTGGATTCTACAAATTAAAGACCAGAGGGTCTAATGTTGATCTGAAGCGAGTTTCATACCACTCTTCCTCTTATTCATTTTAGTGCTTCTTTCTGTTCCTTGAACTCTCCAAATTCATCCTGCCTAAAGTCTTTGCATTTGCTATCCCTTTTGCCTAGAGCAAGGGTGGGCGACCTTTTTCTGTAACTAGCCAAATAGTAAATATTTCAGTCTTTGTAGGTCATATGGTTGCTGTCACAACTACTGTGCCCTGCACAAAAGCAGCCATAGACAATGCACAAAAAATAAAACTTTATTTACAAATCCAGGCTATAGAAAGGATTGGGTTTAATGTCCATAGTTGGCTAACCTAGAGTATGCTTTGCCAAGATAGTTACATAGCTAATAACTTTTTGTTCAGAATTCAACTCAAACATCATTGTCTTGAGTAGACGATCCAAACTAACCATGTATTTACTTGCTTTCAAATCTCCTGATTTTAATTACCATTGCACTCAGTCAGATATTTGGATTCTTTGCTGTATTCTGTCCTGGAGGAGCTTTCTCTTTGTCTGGGTAAGGCTAGGACACTGGACTCACTTCCCATCTCAATCTAGGAATAACTGGAATGGATATATGATGCTACTTTTAGATCATTTCCTCTCTGAAAGACAGTTTATCTGTACTCTTGATGCTCTTGGATTTCTTTTTGCATCTGTCCAATAGATTTTTCATCTTCACCAATTTTCCAGATTTAACCCTCTGCCCACCTCTGTGGAACCTCAACTAGCTGTCTCCACTGGGTCTTAATTGGGCACAGGGTATAAAATAATGAGCTGAAAATGGCCTTGCATCTCATCTCATAAGATCTTGCATTTCATCTCATAAGATCTCACATCTCGCCTTGCAGGATTCCTCCAAAATTCCCTTAATGAGATAACCCACACTTTCCTA
This sequence comes from Rousettus aegyptiacus, assembly GCF_014176215.1. Lineage (NCBI taxonomy): Eukaryota > Metazoa > Chordata > Mammalia > Chiroptera > Pteropodidae > Rousettus > Rousettus aegyptiacus. The sequence goes on along the minus strand of NW_023416312.1, from coordinate 64,038,815 downwards.
TAATAAAGCTCATTGCTTTACTATACAGGTTTATTTGCTGTTGGGAAGATAGAAACTGCAGGTAACACTTTATTTAAGGCTTACCAAGGAAGAAAAGCTAGTGAATTAGAAATTCTTCGATATGCTTATAGTAGGTATCTAAGTATTTCGGGGAGGAGGGGGCCATGATTTCACTGTTTTTTTTTAACTTCACTATTTTAACTCATATTTATTAAATGATAATTATTGAGTACTTACTATGTGTCAGCCACTCTGTAGATTCTAGGAATACAGCAATGAACAAAATGGACAAATATTCCTGCTTTCAACTCATACAATTCAGTAACAACAACAACAACAACAAAAAAGATCCAATCAAAAAATGGGCAGAGGACCTACCTGAACAGATACTTCTCCATAGAGGACATACAAATAGCCAACAAATATATGAAAAGATGCTTAACATCACAGGCTATTAGGGAAATGCACCATCTCACACGTCTTAGAATAGCTATAATCAACAGGACAAATAATTACAAATGTTGGAGAGGATGTGGAGAAAAAGGAACCCTTATACACTGCTGGTGGGACTACAAATTGGTACAGCCACTATGGAAAACAGTATGGAGTTTCCTTAAAAAACTAAGAATCAATCTACTATATGATCCAGCCATGCTTCTACTGGGTATTTACTCCAAAGACTTGAAAAGCCATATCCAAAAAGATATTTGCACACTGATGTTCATAGCAGCATTATTCACAGTGGTCAGGACATGGAAGCAACCGAAGTGTCCTATGATAGATGATTGGATAAGGAAGCTGTGGTACATAGAATATTACTTAGCCATAATAAGAGATGAAATACTGACATTTGCGACAAACTGGATGGACCTCGAGATAATCATGCTAAGCGAAATAAGCCAGACTGAAAAAGCTGATAATCACATGATATCACTTATATGTGGTATATAAACCTAAAGGCAACAAATGAGCAGACAAACAAACAGAGACTCATGGACATGGGCTATAGGCTAGTGATTACCAGAAGACTATAGACTAGTAGTTACTAGTAAGGTTGGGGAGGAGGGGGGAAGTAGACGGGGCAAAGGGGGTCAAATACAGGGTTTAGGGGGAAGGTGAAGTGGGTAAAGGGGATCAAATATATGGTAGCTGAAGGAAACTGGACTTCAGGTGGTAAACGCACAATAGAATATACAGATGTCAAATGATAATGCACACCTGAAATTTATATAATTGTATTAACCAATGTTACCCTAAAAAAAGTAATTTAAAAAAATCCTGTTTTCTTCAAACTTGCATTCTAGTAAAAGGAAGCAGACAATAAATAAGTAAAATATATATGTTGGATGGTGACGATATTTGTAGTATTAAAATAAAACAAGGAAAAAAGAATGTAATTCAATTTATAATGGTCATGAAAGATCTCACTGAGAAGGTGTCACTTGAGGAAAAAATTTAAGAGGTTGAGTGATCCATTTGAATATTTGAGTGTGACAGATTTTATGACTGTAACAATTTCTCCCAACCAGTATGTTCTTTTTGTAATGTGACTGTTATTCCTCCAATCAAAAGGTGTTTTCTCCTCTCTGCTCAAATATGGGTTTGCCCTGTGACTTGCTTTGACTAATAGAATGGGACAGGAGTGATCTACAGAGGTCTTGCAGCTTCTGTTTTCGTCCTCTTGGAATGCAGCTGTTATATGGAGAGTCCAAGCTCTCCTGCTGAAGAAAGAAGTGAAAAGGAGAAGAATTAAGGTGTCTCAGTTGACAGCCAGCCCCAAAGCCCCAGTCATATATGTGGGGCCATCTTGGATCCTTCAGGTCCATTCAAGCTGCCCCACTCAACACTATGTTGAGCAGAGATAAGCCATCCTTGCCGAATTCTGCCCCAAGAAGATACAGACCAAAAAAGTGAAAAAATAGAATGATTATAAATTATAATAAGTTCAACAAAGGAAACAAACAAGATGATAAAAAGAAGAATAACATAGGAGATCTACTTTAGATCTACTGGCCAGGAAAGTTATCACTAAGGAGCTGATATTTGAGTTCAGAATTAAAGGATATAGAAGAAAGGTAGTAAGAGTATACTAGGCCAAGGGAAGAGCGAGTGTAAAGAACCCGATTCAAGAGAGAGCTTAGTGTCTTTCAAGCACTTAAAGAAGACTGGGGGTCGGAGATAAAACCAGGGAGATGAGGCCAGAGAGACAAAGACTAGATTATACATTTTCTAGCCAGTTTGTAAAGAATTTGTATTTTCCCTAGGTACACAGAAGTGTTTTAAGCAGTCTGGTAACATAATCTTTCATTTAAAAGGGTCCCTTTTGCTGCTGTGGGAGAATGGATTAGAGGAGACAAGAATGCAAGTGGAGAAATCAGGTCATATTGCAATCGAGGCTGGAGTTGAAAGTAGCCAGATTAGAGTGATGACAATGAATATGGAGAAGTGTGGCTAGTTTAAGGTACATTATGAAGATATAGTCTGCTGGTGAGTGAGATATGGACAAGATAAGGAAAAAGGAAGACTCAAAGATGACACATAGTTTTCTGGCTTAGGTAATTGGCTTGAAGGTGGTGTTCTCTATAGAATATAAAGAGATGATTAGAGGAATTCAAACTTCAGTTTGGGATTTATAAAATGTGATATCTTTGTGAGAAATCTCTATATAGGTGTCAAGTGGACAACTGGAACTCAGAGGGGAACTCTGATTAGGGGATTTAAATTTGGGGGATCATCAGAATAAAAATGGTATTTAAATCTATGGGAATGAATGAGATCACCCAATGAGAGATCATAGAACGAAAAGAGAGAAGAGAAGAGGATATAGGACAGGTCACTGAAAAATACCAATATTTAAAAATTAGTTAAAGGAAAAGCAGATAGCAAAGGAGAATGCTACTCCTCCCATTTTGAAATACACATCTCTCTTGCTTTTCTTGACACCACAATCTCGTGGATTTCCTCCTAAATTCTTGCCACTACTCATTCTCCTTTGCTATCTGCTTTTCCTTTAACTAATTTTTAAATATTGGTATTTTTCTGTGACCTGTCTTATATCTTCTTCTCTTTTCTCTTTTCATCCTATAATCAATCTCTCATTGGGTGATCTCATCCATTACCATAGATCTAAATACCATTTTTATTTTGATGACCCCCAAATTAAATCTCCTAATCAGAGTTCTCTTCTGAATTTCAGTTGTCCACTTGACACACACACACACACACACACACACACACACACACATTTCACAAATACATTACACTTTGATAGAAATCATCCAAAAGAGAGAGAAAAATTAATGTTGCAGAAGAGAAAGGAGATAAATGAAGAACATTCCTTAATGGGAAAAATGGAATGAGATTCATAGCACAATGAAAGGACTGAATGCCCTATTGAGGTTTAAGTTCATGAACTTAAAGTGAAGCAAATGAGCTTCGTTGTGTGATACTTTCCTATACTCTTCAGTGGCTTGAGTGCAGGCCCCAAAAAGGCAGGAGACAGAGTTCATTTAGGGTTGGAGTTTTGCCAGTAGAGCCAACATAGAGATAGATGGCCAAGGAAATTGAGTGTATTTGCAAGGATGAAACAAGGAATCAGGGTTGGTACAGTAATGAAGTGAAGTCAGGAGGGAGGCTGATGAATGGTGAGAAGGGTAATGACCAATAGATTGGAGGTCTAAGAGAGGCTGTGTGCATGTGCATGCTTCTGTTGGCAAAGAGAATGTGTAGAACAGAAGTGGGATGTTTCAAATAAAAATGGCAAAAGTGATAAAATTTTTCTTATGATAATGTCCAGAGTGTAACCATGGGAGTAGGTGGCTGAGTTGCTGTGAAGGAAAAAGATCATGGAAGATGAATAGGTCAAGAAACTGAGAATCCAGTGGTTCATCCACTTAAATGCTGAAGCACTAACTTAGGGAGGTAGGAGGCAAAGTTTTCTACAAAGTCTGTCGATCAGTATGTTTACTCTTTTGCAAAGAAACCAGTTTTTCTGTTTGGATTTTAACACCCCTGAATTTCAGCTGGGCCCTCAGCAATACTAGGTAACTCAACATTTCCCCATTAGTTCCCTCTCTCATTTCTCAAAACAGCTATTTTGGCTGTGTACTATTTTCCAAATTAAGTATCTCTCTCTTCACACTTTGTAGATGACTTTGCCTCCTACTCACAAAGAAAATAGGCCATCAGGAGAGAAATCTCTCTCAGCAGCTCCTTACATACAAATTTACCTTCACATGCACACTTTCGTTTTCCTTTTTCTTATGTGGAAATCTATTCATTCTCCTAAGGCTAATGCTCCATCAACATGGAGCTCCATTTATGTGTTCCATTTCAGCAATATCTCCTCTCTTGTATCTCTACCCTATTCCTAGTTGATGTTTCCCCTGAGGCTATAAACTGGCACAAATCTGTCCCATCTGTACAACAACAGCAGATAAAACAATTACCACCACTGTCTTTCCTCTGAACTTGCCTTCACAGGCGAAACTTGTTAAAAGAAATTGAACATAAGGTAAAACTGGTTAAGAAGCCACTGTTCCACTACATCTCAGAATCACTTTTTTCTTTTAACTTTTTTTTGACACATTTTCAGACTTACAGAAAAGTTGCAATGAATTTTTAAAAATCCTATTTACCAAAAAAAAATCCCTTCACCTAAATTCCCCAAATGTTTACATTTTACCACATTTGCTTTCTCTCTCTCTCTCTCTCTCTCTCTCTCTCTCTCTCTCTCTCTCTCTCTTTCTCTCCACCATACACCTTCTCTTGTTTTGAAACATTTGAAAGTTACAGACATGATGCCACTTATCCTTAAATAATTAGTGTGTATTTCCTAAGAATAAGAACATTGTATCGTATAACCCAAGCACAATGATCAAAATCAGGAAATTAACATTGATACAGTATTAACTAATCTATAGATCTAATTCCTAAATGAGATTTCACTGAATTCATTGTTCCTATAATGTCCTCTATAGCAGAAGAAAAATTCAGTTCATGAGTAGCATTCAGCTTTCATAACTCGTTTAGTCTGGAATAATTTTTATAGTCCTTGTGTTTCATGACACTTATGATTTTGAAGAGTATGGGCCAGCTATTTTATAGTAAATATCCTTCAATTCAGGTGTATCTGAGTTTCCCTCATGGTTAGATTCACATTATTCACTTTTGGAAGGAACACCACAGAAGTGCTGTGTCCTCAGTAGGTACATGATGTTGATTTGTTCCATTATTGGCCATGGTAACTTTGATCACTTGGTCAAGATCCCGTTTGCTAGGTTTCTCCCCTATAAAACTATTTTTTCCTCTTGTACTAATAGATATCTATTAGGGAGACACTAAGACTATATAAATATCTTTTTACTCCTCAAACTTTCATTTACCGGTTTTAATATCCACTGATTATTCTTGCCTGATTCAGTTATTTTTATGATGGTTGTCAATACTTTTTGTCTGTTTTCATCAGCTCTCTTATATTGAGTATTACCATAAAGATGAGCTTTCCCTCCTCTTCCACTTGTCTATTTCTATCAGTGTGGACTCATAGACTTATATTATTCAAAATGTTATCATCTTTTATTATGATTGTTTTAATGCTCAAATTTTCCAGACTTGGATAGTGAAATCTCTTCATGCTGGCTCTTGTATCTGTTTGACATGCCTACATTATTCTTTGAGTACTTGTTACTTGTTCCAGGCTCACTTCCAGATATGAAACACAGAAGTCATGAAAATATGGTATACAGCATAGGGAATATAGTCAATAATATTGTGACAGCATTGTATAGTGTCAGATGGTTGCTGAACTTATCATGGTGATCACTCTCTAGCTATATAAATGTGAAATAACTATGATATACACATGCAACTAATACAATATTGTATGTAAGCTATATTTTAATAAAAATCTTTTTTAAAAAAGATAATCTAGGCTCATCTTGCACTTTCCTTGACCTGGCACTAAAATCAACCTTTTCTTCAAGAACCCTGTTCCTTTTAGTGGAGAATGGCATTTAGAAACCACTATCTGGGTGCTTATTGAGCTTGTTGCATGCAGAACCTCTCAGTGGACAGAGCTACGAAATAGATGTATGTATATACACCTACACACATATGTATACATGCACATATATGCATAAAAGAACACCCACATACATCTATATCTATATGTATCTGTTTCTCTCTATATCTATATTAAAACCAATTAATTCACACTGACCCTACAATTTCAATTTAACACCACAAGATTCGTTCTGCCCTTCCCCTTTTCTGTAGTTTAATTTTCTTCACTAACAGTGAGAAATCTGGCTCCATTATCCACAACACATTATATTCACTTCTTAATCTACTGTACTTTAGCTTGGTTCCACAAATTCAACAATACTGTTTTTGCCAAGGCCTTAATTTTTTGTAATTGCTAAATCTAAAGGTTACTCTGGTCTTAATCTTCCTTGATGTCTCCTCTGTCTGACTCTGTTGAAACTCCTCCTTCTTGAAAATCTCCACTTCTTTAGTGCCTTGGGGAGAATAATGACCCCAAAGGCATCTACTTTCTAACTCCTGGAATTTAGGAATATGTTGTCTTATGGAAAACAGAGACTACAGATGGGACTGAGTTAAGGATATTGAGGTGAGGAGATTTTCCTGTATTATTCAGATGAACCCAATATAGTCACAAGGATATTTATTAGGAGGAGTCAGGAGAAGGTGATATGACAACAGAGGCAAGGCAGTGAAGGAGATGTGACAATACTATGTGTCTAGCTTTGAAGATGAAGGAAGCCATGAGCCAAGGAATGCAGGCAGTCTCAAGAAGGTGGCAAAAGCAAGCAAACTGATTATTTCTCTAGAGCTTCCAGAAAAAACCATCCTTGTTGGCACTGTGACTTTAGCACCATGGGACTGATTTTAAGTATAAGATAATAAATTTGTGTTGTTTTAAACCACTAAGTTTGTGGACATTTGACACAGCAACAATAAAAAAAAATACACTTAGCTCCATAATACTACACTGTCCTATTTTTCCTGCCTCTCTGGTTGCTCCTCTTCCTTCCTTCCAGGGCCCCTTTTCATCTGCCACTCCCTAAATGTTGACATTCCACAGGGTTCTGTCCTAAACCCATGTCTCACTTTACTCTCGAATCCCTTCCTAAATGAATTTACCTGCTTTCATAATTCCAATATACACGTTCATGATGTCCACATCTAAGTCTTCAGTCCTTGTCTGTCTTCCAAGCTCCTCATCTTTATATCCATTTATCTATTCATTGTTCTACCTAGTTGTTCCGTAGACTCCTCAAACTCATCATGTCCAAAATTGATCTCATTTTTCTCCCCCCATATTTCCCTATCCCCAATTCTCTCCAAAAATCTGCTCTTCTTTCATTCCCTATCCTAGTCAATGGCACCACCATCCCCAGGTATGTATGTGTATATATATCTATATTAGGCTGCGGGTTTTTTGAGGACAGATTTTAACCAGAAACCTGAGTCTTTCTTCTTCTTTACTTTGGTCATAAAGTTCTATTCAACTTTTCAAACCTCTTTCAAATATGTATTCTCATTATCTTGTGCATAACATATTGCAGTTGTTTCTCAATAACTCTTCTGCTTTTAATCCATCCTTTCAAATCTAACCTTCTCATAACCTTCTCAAATAAATATATATATATTTATTTATTTATATATGTAAGGAAGCCTCTCCCTTCTATTCAACACAGCCTTTGTGTGTACAATATTGTATGTTTGTTGAAGTTATCACATTCCCCTTAGCTTCTGTGTTGCTCTGCATTCTGTGCCACCTTTCTGAAATGCCCTTCTTCTCCTGAATAAATTCTACTCTGCTTTCAAGATCCATCTTTCCCTGACTATTCTCCTCCCATGGACTAATCTACTGCACATTAGGATCCCATCCTTTATGCTCTGCAGCAACTTAAGTTCAATACTTTATCTATCACACTGTATTGTGATTGTCTCTTCACTTGTGTTTTCCCTACTAGACAATGGGGTCCTTGAGGAGAGGGGCTCAAGATACATTGAAAAAAAAACTCTAGTATAATGAGTTTGATTTACATAGGCACCAATGAAAGCCAATCTAATTGCTTTGTAGTCATAGACTTGTACCTTATATCATTGTCTATGTATACATTGACAATTCCTTGAAATAAAATATAAAAATTATATATTGTCATGTATTTTCATATATTTCTAATCCTTTCATTCTTTCCATCTGGACTCCATTTACACTCCTTGAAACTTATATTTTCTTAGAAGAAAATTTAAAGTCCTTTTTAAATGAGTGTCTCGGCTGAACTGGTAAGTAATTTTCCACAGTTGTAGGTAACTGAGTTCTTCATTATCTCCCACAAATTTATCAGGAATCGAATAATCTAAGAGTAAAAAATATTTTTATAGGTCTCATTTTCCAGTGCTTCCCAACACTAATAGCTCATCTGCAGAAACCTATAAGTATAGATTCTCAGGCCTCATCCCAGAGGCATAATACAGTACAATCTGAAACCTAGATTTCCAAAATTTTTCTCAATTAGTTAAGATGAACAAACCAGAGTTTAGAACCTTTGATTGGGTCTAACCATCCTGCCCATGCTTATATACCCTGGATAGCAGTACAGTATATGCAATTCTTTCAAACTTTAATGTAGAATTTCACTTGTTGGGTCTAGATAGGGGGCCTAAGATTCTGCATTTCTAGTAAACTCTCCTATGATATGATGCTGTTGGCCCTTGGGTAACACTTTGAATAGCAAAGGCATTAAAAACCACAACAGTGGTGTCAGAGAAGCTCGGGTTCAAATCCTACTTCTGCTACTTAGTAGTTGTACAACTTTGGGCAATTTATTTCGCTTTCTGATCCTCGATTTCCTCATTTATGAAATTGAAACATTAATGCCTCATTGGACTTTTGTGGAGATTTTAAGTACACAAATTGACACAGATATATTCATTTGAAAATTCAAGCAATCCAAACAAATTAAACTCTCACTTCATCTTGATTACACAGACTAATTCAAAGAGAACATCTTTACAGTTCTGTGCTTTCTTATATAGGAATATGTCACTTTTTATTTAAATATTTTTATGTGCTGTGATTAAATTAAATGAAATAATGCTTTAAAAGCACCTAGCAAAGTTCCTAAACATCGTAAGTGCTCAGTACATGGTAGCTCCTAGCTATTGTTTTAAACATTCGATCATGGAAAATTTCAAATATAAAGTAGAAAGGATACTATGAGTGAGCCTCCTTGTAGTTACCATCCAGTTTCAACAATTATCAACACATGGCCAATCACATTTCATCTGTACACTAACTCATCTCTCCCTCCTCCAGATTATTTTAAAGAAAATCCTAGACACCGTATTATTTGTTCCATGAACACTTCAGAATATATCTCTAAAAGATAAGGTGTCTCCTCCTCCTTTCTTTTACTGTCTCCCTCTCATCATAAACATTATGCTGCTATTTTCCCCTAAAATTTTAACACTAAATCCTTAATATGAGCAAATATGCAATCAATAATGGGGAGCTTGCCAGCTTCCATGGTAGCTTATTTTACTTTTGGATAGTGTGACTATGAGGTTTCCATTCAATATAAAGAAAGAATCATTTCTCAATATAAAGAAGCATTTCTGTCTCCTTGTATCTTCCATCCATTGGGTATGAACCAGAACAAATCTGGCTCCCTCTGCTCCATGACAGACTGTATTAGTTTTCTGTGCCTGCTATAACAAAGTACCACAAACCAGGTGGTTTAAAACAATAGAAATGTATTGTCTTACACTTCTGGAGGCCAGATGTCTGAAATCAAGGTATTGGCAGGGCTATATTTCATTTGACGTCTCTAGAAGAGAATTTTTCTTGCATCACCCAGCTTCTGAAAGTTCCCTTTCCTTGGTTTGTGGCAGCACAATTCCAGTCTCTGCCTCCGTATTCACATGGCTGTCTCTCCTCTTTGTCTGTGACCAAATTTCCCTTTTCTTATGAGTACAACAGTCCTATTGGATTAAGGGCCCATTTTATGCCAATATGACCTTATCTGAAGTAATTGCATCTGCAAAGACTCCATTCTCCAATAAGGTTACATTCTGATATTCCAAGGGTTAGGATTTCAACATTTCTTTTGGGGAGAGACAATTTAACCCATAACACAGCCCTGTTTGAAGAAAACCCTCAATTCCCTTGTAGTCTTTCCTTATCCTGGTTAAACCTTTCCTGTTCCTTCAACCAATCCTGAGGGTTGCCTTTGTTTTTTCCAAACCATTGGCATTTATTGACTAATCCAACTTAGCTCACTGATTTAAAAGTTGTTCAGGGATAGTTTGACCATGCAGAATAGACCCACACTATCTCCTTCCTGCTTCCACATACTCTGTTTTTATCAGTGTAACCTAAGTTTGAATTAGTACCTTTATTCTAGCTCCCCTCATCTCAGGCCAACTTAGGAGTCTCTTTTCTTTTCTTTTGTTTTACCTCTATCATTGCACTTACCACACTATATAATGATTGATTGCATGAAAGAGAATTGAGTTTTATAGCCCTGACATAGCTTGAACTCCATCTTGTGAGCAATGGGGTTTTACATGATCACATTTGCACTTTAAAAAGCTAGTTCTGGGGCTGTGCGAAGAGTTGGATAGGGTCAAAACTGGAAGCAAGAAGGCCAGCTAAGAGTTGATTATAGGTATTAGGTATGTCATGAGTTGAGAAATATTTGAGAAGTGAAATCATCAAGATTGTGTAAATGTTTATCTATGAGGGAAGTAAGAGAGAAAGATGAGGCAAACATGACTTGCAGGTTTCTGGTGTGGGAGTGACTAGGTGATGCCATCATTTGAACAGGGTTGAGGAGGAGATAATGAGTTTGTTTTTGGATATGTTAAATTTGAGGTACCTGTGAGTTTTTCAAGTTTAAGATAAAGTTTCTGGCCTGGAGATATAGTTTTGTGTGTCATCAGAGCAAAGGAAAAATTGAGACAATGAATGGATAGGACCATCTGGAAAAATTTAAAGAGGGGGAAGAACCAAGGACTTAGGATGGAATCCTGGCTAACAGCCACATGTTGATGGAGAAGGAGGATCACATGAAGGGCAAAGTAAGAACAGTCATAGAGGGGTGAAGGGAACTAGTAAAGTGTGGTGTCATGAAATCTTAAAAAAGAAAGCAAAGAGCAGCAGTATTAAATGGCACTGAAAGGTCAGTAAAATAAGGGTTCAAGGAAAGACCTTGTTTAATGCTTTACTAGAATCCAAAGAAATCTAAAATTCTATTCCCATTTCCTGTTTTCCTTGTTAATGAGCCTCATCAAAGGAGGCATGGTTGAGGGCTACTCCAAGGTACTCCTCCCAAAACATCCTGTGATAAAAATACATTTTAACCCATGACTTTAAATCTCTTTTTTCTATTTTAGGGAAGTTTGCGAAGAGATGTTAAAAAAATTAATAAACTCCATTGCCATATGCAGAGTAAGTTAATTGTCCTGAAATGCGTGTCAGATGTTCCTCTTTCTCTTGAGAGTAAAAATAAATATGGTTGGCTTGCATTAGATGTGGAGCCAGAGTATCCTGATGACAAGCAGAAGGGAGAATACACTTGAGAAGCTCGCTTATGGGAGAGAGAGCTCAGATATGATGTAGTCGGTAAGATAATTTCCTGAGAAAAAGGAAACTCATAGAGAGGTTTTGACCTAGTGGCCCGAGTGAAGGTAAGGGAAAGGGACAATAGAGTACCATGATTAAGGACACCGATTTTGATACAGACTCCCTTGATTTGACCCCCCTGCTCTGCCAATTACTTGGTGATCTTACCTATCCAAACTTCAGTTTCCTCACCTAGGTAACAGGCACAGAACTGTTGTTAAGAGTAAGTGAGATTGTGTTTTAAAGGCTCTAGCAACGTACCCAGCACATAGTAGTCACTCCATAAAAAATTGGCATTCCCTTTCCTCCCCTATTCAGGAAAAATCTTATTTAATAGAGAGGATGATCTCAGGTCCCAGAATGAAGGAGTTAGGATTAAAAAATTGATATTATTTAACTTTCCAATGAAAAGTCATGATGAACCCTGGAGATGTATGCTTGGGCTCACAAAACAGCAATTTAAATCTTTTACACAAGGATAAAATTAAGAAAAATATTTGGTATCAGAGTGCTTTCAGAAGTATGTTAACAAACTGGCTTACACAATAAAAAAATGTATTTTCTCACATAATAGGACATCCAGACATAGCACATGCTGCAGGATTAGTTGATTTAGCAGCTGGGTCATTTCATGAAGAACGCAGTTTCCTTGGTCTCTTTTTTTTGCCATCTAGTGTCTAATCTATCCTAGGGCTGTTTTCTTCTGGTTGTAAGAAAGCTGCTGTAGCAATTGCTATATACATACTTAGTCACATCCGGTGGAAGGAGAGAGACAATATCTCCTTCAAGAATAAACTAAAACATACTTCATTTCCATTTTTGCTACTTCCTCATTTGTCGTTGTCCACTCTGAACTTATTAATAACTACCATTGTGGGATTGTCAACCTCTGTTTGGCTTAATCCTGAATTCTTAAACCAATCACCAGTAAGAGGGAGGGAATAACCATCTTATTTACATTAAAGACAGTGGCTATGCCTTCTGTGCCCCAGAAGGAGGATAATGTTAGCATGGAGAAGAGAACCCAGGCAGCTGGCAGTGGAAATGTAGTGTGAAGAACAGACTTTAGCGATTTGAAGCCACTAAGGCTTTTGGGGTTGTTTGTTATTGCAGCAATGTTATATAACCTATATAACATATAACCAAACCTATATTATATAGCAGTAAGAAAAGTAAAGTGTTGTTAACTATACCGAGAGTATGGAGAAACATGCAAATGGGGGTGTAAGTGAGTTATATACTTATCTATGAAAGCAGGAAGTCAATAGATGATGTTTAAGATGAAATTAAATAGTGCTAGTAGTCATATTATTTAGAATATAGAGGAAACTACCAGGAAACAAACAAACAAAAACACTGCTAAATAATTAAAATTACCCAGGAAATAAGTCTAAGGTAGGAAGAGCTGGGGCAGGACAATTTTTGTTTTTATTATAAACTACTCTGAATTTTTTTCTATTTTAAAATAATGCACTTGTGTTCTTGTGACACTTTTTTAAAATTTTCATTTATTTGATTTTATTTTATGCAAGCTCTAAAAATGATAATTTGGAGGCCCTGCCATCATGGCCATAAAATCCAACTGAAGTCTTTCTGAAAGAGAAGTTGTGCTTTAGTTGACTCAGATCTTACGTACCTGATTTATTCCTGAAAAACACTTCGCTATTGACCACCTGATGGTCAAACTGGTAATCTGTTAGCCTTCTTCAAAATTAAGACAAGAATAAAATAGTGTTTGTGTTTGTGCCATTTTAATAACTTTTCAGAGAGAAAGATACATCGAAAGGGTCTCTGCTCAGCAAATAAAGTAATTTAAACTTGTTATGAGGTGGGCTATTTGCTCATCTGTGTTGTTCTTTAAAAGATTTTTTGAGGGGCTAAAGGAGCAGCATTTCACTAGTAGGTTCCCTTCTTATCGCAGGCCTGAGCTTGTTTTCCAAAGCCTCCTCTATCAACATCAAAGTCTTCACGAAACTCATCTCTTACCTGGCCCCCAGACCGGCCACGGCCATACTGTCTGCCCTCTCGAAAGCCTAGATCCCAATCTGTGCGGATGATACGGTCATCTAAGAGGGTCCCATTTAGGAACCGCATGGCATTTTCGGCATCAGCTCTGCTATAGTATTCTACAAAACAGAAACCACATGCCGTTTTCTTTATTTTATCCAAGCCCATAAATACATTCCTGACATCACCACATCTACTAAAGAGCTCAAATATTTGCTCTTCAGTTGTATAAAAGGAAAGATTCCCCACATACAGCGTGCAGCTTTCCTTCAGTAATTTTTCATGCTCTTGGTTATCGCCACTGAACTGCTGGTCCCGGTAATTGCTCAGCTTCAGGTAGGAGTCGCTGCACAAAATCTTCAGGTCATTGGATATGGTGCTCAGGGAGTGCTGTGAGGACCCCAGGTCGTGATCCAGCTTGGCAGCAGTGACACCGACAAAACCCTAAATAAATATTTTTTTTTTAAAAAGTAAAATTATAAGGAGGAAAACAGAAATACAAACCCCTGGATATTTAAGATGTTTGTGCCCAGAGGTATAGACAGACACCTCAACTCTTGATCAGGGGGATCATGTCAAGGCGAATTCAAAATGGAAAGTTCCAGGTCCCAGGAACATGGTCATAAAAATCCAACTTTGCAAGTCTTCCTGAAAGTGAAGTTATTCTGTCCTTGGTTGACTCAGATTTTACATATCTAATCTATTACCAAAGAATATATTTAATAACAGTATGGTCCCAGAAAATATTTCATAAAAACAATAAAATTGATCAAATTTCCATGGAGAATGAGCACTACTATTATTCCTGATCAAAGACTAGACATCAGATAAGTCACATATATAATCAAGGTCAAAGTACAAATACAGTTGTTGTATTATTAGGTTAGACAAAGAGTCTCTAGATATACTATCAACTATACAAGTAGCTCTATAAAAGTGAAAATTCTCTGGCATCATAAATTTGACCTAAATTAAGATTAGATTTTATTAGCAAACATTCCACTTGTTATCCTAGACTTTAGGATTTTTATTTAATTATTTGAACATTCTAAGTCTATTTTAAAAACCTTCCCACAAAATGTTAACTAATACCCTTTTCTTCTTTACTGAATTTTCCTACTGCAGTTTGAGGCATTAAAAATTATTCAATTGGCTTTAATTACACTTTTCAAAAGTAGGCATTTGTTCCCCTCTCACCACTCCTATTTTATAATAATTCCAAAATTTTAGTGTGAAAGAAAAACCTGCAGAACTAGATGAAATGCAGATTCTTGCAGCCCTCCCTTAAGAGATTCTGACTTAGTAGATCTAGAGCAAGTCCCAGGAACTAACATTTAACATTTAACCTGCACCCCTCAGTGATCCAGACGCAAGTTCTCCAAGGACAACACTTGGAGAAATTCTACTGAGGAAATGCATTCAATTAACAAACATTTAATGAGCACTCTTTATTTGTCAGACACTAAACTAGGTGTTATGAAAACGAACACGTGCATTCACAATATGGTGATAAAGCCAAAAAAGTAAATAAGAAACATAGTATGGTGTGATCAATACTATTTTAGAGATACACATGGAAGAAAGTGAGAAAGGGACTAACATTTTTAGGGGATCTACTTCATGATGGACACTGTGTGTACTTTCTACTACATTACACAGGAGGAGAAGCAATTACTCACCTTGAGGACATTAGAGAAGGCTTCCAAAGGAGGCACTACATGTACTGATTCTCAAAGGACAAAGAGAATCAGTGTGTGTGTGTGTGTGTGTGTGTGCGTGTGTGTGTGTGCACGTGCACATGTACATGAGTGTGTGTGCACTGGGGGAGCATGTGGAAGTTTAGGGAATGAACCAGACAGAGAAAACACATGTAAGGGCAGAACATATTCAAAGAAAAACAAAAGCATAGGAAACTGAAATTGAAAGCTAAATAAAACCAGTTGCAAAAGACAGTGCTGTAAATTCAAAGCAATGAAAATGGGGGCCTCTGCCCCTTTAGGTGTTGTTTGAAGAGCAGTAGGAAGCCCTCTGTTCAAAAATCATCTTCCCGAATGTCTATCAATGATGTCTGAAAATTTGCCACTGGAAACTTGTTATTTTGAGTCATTGACAAATTGCCCCATTAAAAAATAAATATCCCTCCCAGACTTCATTTCTCATTTTTTTAAATCTGGTTACTAGATTTGCAGATCAGAGAACATGATAGCTACAATGCATTTCATCTCACCCGGGCATTGTACAAAGTTTCCCATAATTTCCTTGTAGATGAGATGGCAAAATATAGGCTGGATGCTTCAGTTGTTTGTTGAGATGAGTCTGTAACTAGTTGAACAAATAAATTGTTTGCTGTCAGACTAGAAGGGAAGTTCTGGAAGTGAGTCAAAGGCTCTATTCTTGGCTGTGTCTTCTTCAGTTCATTTATAATTTTGGCTTACTACAAACAATAACTGTTAAAATAATAAGAGCAGTCCAAAGCTGGAATGGGCTGCTTTGGGGAGCAACGAGCACAAGGCACGAAGGAGTTTGAACCAACCTTAGAGTATCCCTTGCTCAGTAGTCAAACAGTGGAGAAGCCTCTTTTAATCTGTGTAGTGTTAGGAATCAAGCATGAACTTGAAGTCAAAAGACCTCAGTCCAAATCTCAGCTTCACCATTTGCAATGTGCCCCTGGGAAAAGTGCTTAACCATACTGAATTCAATGCCCTCATTTGTAAACCAAAGATCAAAAAATCTACCTTGCAGCAAATGCTGTGACAATGTCATCTGTGCAAGCACCTAGCACAGTGCCGAACACATTGTAGGTGTTCAATAAACAGGAGGTATTAGATAAATTATTTTAATTCTGTGATTTGGTGACTCAGAATAAGACATATAAATACATATTAAATCTGCCAATGACATAAAAATAGGAGAGACTTTGAAAGGTAAAAAAAAGAAGATCAAATACAAGGTGACAGAAGGAGACTAAATTTTGGCATAGTGAGCATACAATAAAGTATACAGATGCCATATTATTAAGTTGTATACCTGGTTCTGGTCAAAATAGCATAGTAGGTAAACACTGTGCTTGCCTCCTCTCACAATCACATAAAAATTACAACTAAAATACAGAATAGCCATTGTTGGGAATCATCTGAAGTCTAGCTGAACAGAATACCTACAATTGGGAACACGCAGAAGAGGCCATCTTGAGACTGGTGAGGGTAGCAGAGATGTTAAATGGGCTGGTCCTACACCCACTTGAGGTGGTTGAGAATCATGAGAAATATCTTGGCTATGGAGGTCCCCCTGGAAGAGCTAAGTGTCCCAGCCCCAAACCAGGCTCCCCAGCTCAGAGTTCCAGTGCCAGGAAGTCTGCATAACTTCTGGCTGTGAAAACCAGCAGAGATTATGGCTGAGTGAGATGGAAGGCTGAGGCAGTCATAGACTTTCCTCTTAAGGGGCCCACATGTGGACTTACCTGCTGACAGACTCACTCACTCTGAGCTCCAGAACTGGGGCAGCAGCTCAAAAGGTGCCAGAGATATATGGGGAAGAACTGAGTCATCTGGCTTCAGGGCAAGGGCTGGAGGGGTAGCTTTCTCCAAGGCAGAATTGTTGGCAGAGGTATTGTTCCTTTGTTAGAGCCCTCCCCATCCCAGCTTGCAGGCCCTGGAGGGCGCCATACCTGAGACTGCATCAATATTGCTAACACTAATTGTTCTGCCCAGGTGATTCCTTGATATCTCACTCTTCCCAACAAGTAGGCCCACCAAAGCTGCTTCCAGTGAATTTTCCATGCAAACAGCCTGTTTTGGCTCATGCTGTGGACTTTCCAAAAAATTCTCTAAGGTTCACGAAACCTAAACAAGCAGCAGCTGGCCTCTGCATGCACCGTACCTCTTGCTGAGCAGCCCCAAGCCTGGTGCTAGTTGCAGCCAGCCTCAATTTGTGACTTGGCCTTTTGAAGCACTTCCAAACCCATCATGGGTGGTGGCCATCAGCAGATTACTTGGTGGCCCATGACAGATAGCCCCAAGCAGGGCACAGGCTGCAGCTGAACTTGGCCTGTGGCAGGACCTCTCCCAGGAGATCCTGGCCTACACATCTGGTGGCCAGTTTCGGTCTGAGCTGAAGCACCACCTGGGGTCATATCTGAGGTTGACACACCCAAAGAACAGACAGGTCAGGCACCAGAGCCCTGTTAAAGTGAATCCTGTTCTGTAGGGTCAGCCTCTGCAAAACAGCTCCTCCACTAGTCACAGCCAGTCATCACAACCAATCATCCTGAGGGTCAATCCTTGCCATTGATGAGCAAGCAGCAACCAAAGTTCAGCTACATCGGGAGAACACACAAAACCCATACATACAAGGGACACACCTGGAGCACCTGGCTCAGGGAAGACTGTGCTATTGGGGCCCACAGCGCACCTACTATGCAAGGCCACTCTACTAAGACCAGGAGACATAGTAGCCCTACCTAATACACAGAAACAAACACGAGTAGGCAGACAAAATGGGAAGATAAAGAAACATGTCCCAAATGAAAGAACAGAAAGCTACAGAAAAAGAATTAAACAAAATAGAGACAAGCGATTTATCAAGACATAGAATTCAAAACACTGGTTATAAAGATGTTTAACAAACTTAGAGGGAGAGTAGATGAACTTGGTGAAAACTTTAACAAAGAGGTAGACAACATAAAAAGAACCAGTCAGAAATGAAGAATACAATAATTAAAATGAAGACTACTTTAGGAGGAATTATCAATTAGATAAAGCAGAGGATCAAATCAGTGATTTCAAAGATAAGGTAGCAGAAAACAATCAACAAGAAAAAAGAATCAAAAAAAGAAGGACAGTTTAAGGGGCCTCTGGGACAACATCAAGTACTGATATTCATATGATAGGGGTACTAGGAAGAGAAGAGAGAGAGCAAGGAATTGAAAACCTATTTCAAGAAATAATAACTGAAAACTTCCCTAAACTGGTGAAGGAAATAGACATACAAGCCCAGAAAGCACAGAGCGTCGCAAACAAGATGAACCCAAAGAGGCCCACACTAAGCCACATCATAATTAAAATATCAAAGATTAATTAAAGAGAAAGTGAGAATCTTAAAAGCCACAAGAGAAAAGCAGTTAGTTGCCTACAAGGGAGCTCCCATAAGGATGTCAGCTTATTTCTCAACAAAAACTTTGCTGGCCAGAAGGGATTGGCAGGAAATATTCAAAGTGATGAAACGCAAGGACCTACAACCAAGATTACTCAACCCAACAAAGGTATCATTTAGAATCAAAGGACAAATAAAGAGCTTCTCAGATAGGAAAAAGCTAAAAGAGTCCATCATCACTAAACCAGTATTACAGAAAATGGTAGAGGGACTTGTTTAAGAGGAAAAAGAAAAAATAAAAACAGATCAAAATATAAATGATAAAATGGCAATAACTATATATCTGTAACCATTACTTTGAATATAAATGGATTAAATGATCCATCAAAATATAGGGTGGCTGAATGGATAAGAAAACAAGATCCTTACATATGCTGCCTACAAGAGACTCACTTCTAATTAAAAGACACACACAGATTGAAAGTAAAGGGATGAAAAAAGATGTTTCATGAAACTGGAAATAAACAAAAGGTGTGGTAGCAACACTTATACAGGCAAAATAGACTTTAAAACAAAGGCTATAGCCAGAGACAAAGAAGGACCCAGTTATCCCACTTCTGAGTATTTATCTGAAAAAAACCAAAACAATACATCGAATAAACATGTGAATCCATATGTTCATTGAAATGTTATTTACAGTAGCCAAGATATGGAGACATCCTGGATGTCCATCAATGGAAGAATGGATAAAGAAGAGGTTATATGTATGTGTATGTATATATAATGGAATATTATTCAGTCATTTAAAAAAAGAATGAAATATTGCCATCTATGACAACATGAATGGACCTAGAGGGTATTGTGTTGAGTGGAGTACATCAGACAGAGAAAGACAAATGTCATATGTGGAATCTAGAGAACAGGATAAACAAACAAATGACAGAAACAAGCTCACAGATACAGTTAGTATTTTGATGATTGTCAGATTGGGTTATGGAGGGATGAATGAAGGGGAAGGGAATTAAGAGGTACAAACTGGTAATTACAAAATAGTCATGGGGTGCAGAGTGTAGCATGAAGAATGTAGTCAGTAGTATTGCAATAACTATGTATGGTGTCAAGTGGGTATTGGATTTACCAGGGTGATCACTTCATAAGTTATATAAATGTCTAATCACTGTGTTGTATACCTGAAACTAATATAATATTATATATCAACTATAATTGAAAAAATAAAAATATAAAAAATTTTTAAAGTTGTACACCTGAAATTTATATAATGTTATTAACCAATGTTTCTCCAATTAAGTTAATTTTAAAAAATAAAAAAGAAAGGATCTGAGCAGCCTTGGATGATGCTGAACCCAAACTGGCACGGTGATGGATAAAACTTAAGAATAAATGTAAAGTATTACTTTTAGATTCAATATATGGCAAAGGGACAGAGTGAGGGGGATCTACAAAGAGTACAGGCTTGGGATGCCTGGTTTATAATTGGGCCATCCCATATCTCATTCATTCAATAAACATTTATAGAGCACTGTGCTAGATTCTAGGAAAATAGAGAAATAAGATGCAGCCCCTGCCCTCAAAGAGCTCACAATCTGGGAAGACAGACAACTTAAAAGATAAATTACATGTGATTATTTTATTTACTGGAACACAATCATAAGTAGAAGGATTAACCTTGAATGGGAAAAGCTATGTCTACTCCTGCAAGATAAAAAGAAAAGAGGTTAGGGTGTGTAAGGACATAGCTCTGTGGCAGGGTGAGGGTAAGACAGGAAAATAAGTTATCATCTCATGGCCTATATTTGCATAATAGAATAAGAGGTGAGGTCATCTTCCAAGAATAAAGTGTACCATGGGAATAGCTTGGTGACATGGAGTGGAAGTGAAAATTATTCAAAAGGTAATTCTTGTAGATGAGTCATTTACGAGGGCATTAAAGTTACTCAGGATGGTAGTCAGACTATAAGTAAGGTACTGAGGTCCTCAATAAGTGAAAGACCTGGAGGACAGTAGATAACAGTAGAAAGGAATGGAAGAGGGTAGCTATACCATCTCCTGACTCCACAGGGTAGGGGAGAACAGAAAACTTCTGACGTTGAATCTTTGGAGAAGTTGCTTAGTAGATGTTAAGTATCTGACCCAAAATAGATGCTTAATAAATGTGAAGAAGCGATTTACTCATTTTTTAAGCCAACACTATTGTAAAATTGTATTAGAAGATCATGGGAAGGAAAAGCACTAGTGGACTCAGTGCTATTCAGACCACACATGGAGCAGTATGTCCATTTCTAGGGACCTTATTTTAAAGTGAATATTTACAAACTATAGTGCATCTAGATAAGTGTCAAGAAACCACCAAGGACTGATTAGGAACTGGGCACATTTAGCATAGTAAAGAGATGGTTAAAAGAGGGTATGACAGGGTTATTTCTACTCCATATGGTAAAAGTTAGATTAATGGATAGATGTTACAAAGAGAAGATTGCAAGTGTTTTTCAGCAGTTTTTCATGTATCCAATGATGAAATGTGAACTTTTCTAGTGTATTCAAGTGGAGGGTTGATGAACATATACCAGCAAAGGGAGTTAGGCCACAGAGAGAAGATGGAAAAGCAATTGAGTCATTGTGAGCCACAGATCATCAAGTCGATTTGTAGAAACTGTGAGAGACTTTCCTACTTTAAAAAGTAGAGCTTGGCTAAAATAGAAGGCCCTTCCTGACTCTCACTATTGGGGAATAATGAGTAGAGAATCTAAAAATAGAAGAAAAAACTTGAAGAATGGCTCAAAATGATCACAATCAAAATCTTAAAGGGAGGGAGGAAAGAAGGTGGCAAGATAAAGCAAATAACCTCCCACGAAACAAATTTTACAAGAATTGGCAGGAGGATCCTGCAAAGAACCTTTTCAATGGCTGCCTTAAACTAATGGTTGGTATTATTTCAACTATACAGAAGAAACAAGGATATAGACTCTTTAAAAAGCCAGGATGTTTCCTGCTCCAGATGAAGGCAGTAGCTCTGAGAAAAGAAATTAGAAAGGGCTGGGACAACAGTGTTACATGCTTTATCTTCATAAGATTGTTCTTTCTGGTAGAGAGAAAGAAAGCTGAGAACAGCTATTGAGGCCTGGAACTCCACAGCCAGAGATCTAACTTATCCCAAGAGATACTAATGTCTGCTTGGGGCTGCTTAGAGCTCAGAATGGTAGAAAATGCTCACATGTCTTTAACACCTGTAGTTCAAAAAGCAGTTCAGCATAAGCTGAAACAGACAGTTAGATCCAAAGCAGAGACAATGGCCTGGGGATAGCCTACAGGAGAAAAGAGAATAATAGATGACTATTTAGTGTAGAAGCTGATAGCAATTAAATTAAGAACGAAGTATTAATGATGCTTAAAATTTTTGTCTGTTTATCATTTGTACTATATGGCCTTCCTATTCAAAAATGTTGCCCATGAAACAACAGGAGCATCACCTGGGAGCTTGTTAGGAATGCAGAATCTCAAGCCCCTCCCCAGACCTACTGATTAATGATCTGCATTTGAACAAACATCTGGTGATTTATATGCATAGTACAGTTGAAAAGCACTGCTGTACCTACCTGGTTTCTTAGTTGAACTTCTGCCTAGAAAAACTCTTTCCCTTTATCCTTCCTTTTCTCCCTCTCACCACCTCCCTTCATTTCTCTGACCTTTATTTCCTTTGTGAGATAACAAACAACTCTAATCATGGTTGATAGCCTTAGGAATAGTGCTCATGATATACTCAGATAAGAAAAAGAAAAGGGTGGTTGGGTACATATTGTAAAGTACAGGCTTAGGGAGTGAGAAACCATTGACTTGGTTTCCAGTTGTGCTGTCTGAGTAACCTTCATCAAACTCATTGACTTACTGAGCCTCGGTCTTCTCATCTGTAAAGGCTATTATAGTAGTTACCTCAAAGTTCTATTACAAATATGAAATGAAGAACAGGTATGTCAACTGCCTGGCACAGTGCCTGACACATAGGAAGTGTCAGTATATAGTAGTCATTATTATTGAAAGCCATCACTTTTGAAGTGAAGTTAGAAATAATAAATAACTAGTGTTATGATCCTTTATGGCCTTCCAAAGTCTGAAAAAGTCCCCTTGAGAGCTTCCATGAAAGTCCCATCTACCTCATTCAATTCAGCTTCCTTGATTCCAGCCCAGCCAGCAATCAAGCTAAAGCATTTCTTATTCCATTGACCCTTCTTCCTATTTTTGCTGAATTAGTAAGATTTCTACTTTTTCATTGCAAATGGCCCACAGTTCTAGTACATTAAAGCTAAAAAAAAATCTTTTTTGTGGACTGGCCTGTAAATGTAACAGTCATTTATAAAAATATTTTTCTCCTATGGAAAAATGAATGTCACCTTCCAAACAATTGACTTCAGAATGAACTTTGAGATTTCAGCCTGTGTACAAGGTGGAGGCTGCCTGTATGTCAACATATTGAAGTGGTGACAAAAGGCTAGATAAACCAAGTTCAAAATTCCAGAGGTGACAGAAAGGTAAATAAGAATGCTCCGAGGAGTGAAAAGTAGGGCAAATAGATCAATCTGAGTACACAATATCAAGATTTAGAAAGCCAATATAGGAAGAGATACATCTCAGGAATGATATTAAAAAACAGCAACAGTGACGACACAAACCATTTTTCTACTATATTAGGTAAGGGGCCCCTAATCAGTTTAGGATCTACAAACAATGTTGAGGCCTGTTTCTGCAAGATGGTTACCTTCCTCCTGCCCTGCTCTGTGCATTTTGCCTGGATTCTCAGTTCAGATGGGAAGACAAGAAAGCAGCATCCCTGCCCCTCAATCCTCATCAACTCACACCCTAACAGCCAGCACAGGTTCAGTCAGCTTCCTTCTGCCCTTACCCCACTTCTTTCCAAAAGAGATAAAGGCTTCAGGAAAGTACAACACAGTTTTCTTTACAAAAAGGAAGAAAAATCCTGTATTGGGTAAAATGAGATGACTAGTAAAAACAGGTTCCCCAGGATGAAGATGGGTGGAAAGTTAGTAACAAAGAACTGTGCAGTGGGGAGGGGTGGGGGAGTACTTTGTGCCTTCTCACTGAAGTCTTTAGAAAGAAGATGGATTATATCTGGGTTAGTAGAGCAGCAAGCTAGCAATGTCTGATACCCACCATTTTCAAATGTCCATTAAAATATCCATAATTCTCTGCAAAAATACTGAAGAGCTGTACTGGCTAGGGAAATTGAGGGGAAAGTGATCATCAACTGCTAGTGCTCAAGGAGTTTCTGCTGGATCTTATGGGAAGATGAGGTAGACTATGGAGCACACTGGTGGCCTATATAGGCTCTACCCTCTGATCCAGACAATAAAAGTGCCAATAAAGATGAGGAAGGTTTTCAATTCACTTCTACCTGCTATCTTCAGCTTAGCAATACAGGGACTGTACTTATCAGAAAACTAGAGACCGTCTCTTTACTACATAGACAATATTTTCTGAGGCAAGCAAGGTTCTGCTCCACTTCTCCCACCATCAGCTCCTCTATTATCTATATGCTCTTTCGAGTCTACAACTTGAGTACACCACATGATTAGCAATAGTGATAGTGATGGTTGGGCCAATGCTGTTATGAGGAAAAGCTCCGAACATAAGCATGCTTGGAGACATTTTATCTGAAGTAATGTAACAGGACAAAATGCAGAGTCAGACAACCCAGAAGATCAGGAACAGAAGATTCCATCTCGGTGCAGCAGAACCTAAATATAATGAAACCACCATCAAAAACACTATCGACTGCCCCATATACTGTGCACTTATTATGTGCCAGGAACTATCTTAAGTAACTTATATGCATTATTTCACTTATTCCTCATAGCAAGCACAAGTTGTCATTCGAGTTTGTTTGAACGGGTCAGATAATAATAATAATAGCTATTATTTTTGAGGCCTTGCTATATGTTAAGGCACTATGTGTTTTTATCCATTATCTCATTAGTCGAACACCTACTAGGCACTAGAAAATGGGCTCAGCCTTCCCAATTCATCCTTCAAGGCTCAGTTAAGGCATCATCTCTTCTAGGAAGCCTTCCTTGACCCTTCCAATCTGGGTTAGATGTGCCCACTCTGCATTCCTTCCATCATCTCCTGTGCTTCCTTCTATCATAACTTTTATCTTCTCTTCCCTTCCTTCCCTCTCCCTTTCCTTCTCCCTCTCCCTCTCTCTCATTCTCATGTATGCACACACACACACTCACTCACTCACTCAAATACCAGACTATGAGCTCCAGAAAAACAAAACAAAACAAAACACTGTAGATGTTAGGATGCGATGACATATGACCTTCATGAAATAGTTCCATAAAGAGAAAAATTGAGATAAAAGTTGTTCTTGGATCACAGAATTGTAGGTGAATTTTGAGGCTGCTTCATATCATCCTGCACTAATACTTTTCTAAAATAATCTTGTATTACTTTTATAATGAAAATATTTAATTTATATAAGCAAAACATACTGATTTTTTGGCAAATGATAAAATTAGAAAGTCTCTCTCCTTCACTCCTTTCCCCCATACCTAATCCCACCCCTGCCTCAGAGGTAACCACTGTCAACAATTTAGTTGGAATCCTGCCACAGGGGGGATATATTTGAATTTAAGCAAGATAACAATGCGTCAGTTCTGAATAGAGTATATCCTAGCTGTGATAGGAGGATGGAAAATCAAACTATAGTAAAATAAATCAGTATTTAAAGAAGATCTTTAAAAAAGCTAGAGATTCTTGAGTACTAGGGCCTTATACTGCTACTGCTATTTTTTAAAGTTTATTATAATGGTAACCATTTATTGAGCTCAATGTGGAAAAATCAAGTGGCCCTCATCCGAGATTAAGAAATTTGATATGAGTGTCATTTCACACACCCAGCTATACAAATCCCTCTCACTTATATACAACCATATTTAAACATCCTCATCCACACATAACACACACAACATCCATGCACAGGCAAAGCCCCATATATAATATGTTCACAATTACAAAGACTCAAATACCCTACATATGCAAGATCTTACTTTTTATTTCTGTTCAAATCAGTTCTTAGTTAAGGTTCTCCTCACACTTGCATATAAATTTGAACCTTGTTATTTTTGCACAGAAAAAAACTGAAAGTAAGACAAGCTGGACATTGAGATCATCTGGCCAGCTCCCTTTCTAAAAACACAAGCTTCTATATTATTTGAGACTTCAAACTAACTTCCACTTGATGATCTCTAAAATCACTTTAAAATTTCCCCCAGTTGCTCATCTCCATATTTCATTTCCCCTTAATTAATCAATCAACAAATATTTATTGAGTATCTGCTATGCCCAAGCACTGTACTAAAAAAGTTTGTAGTGGGGAACATAATAGCTCCTAAATCTGGATGTCTGTAAGAATCACCTGAGGACCTTTTAAAATTATATATCCCTTGTCCCCACCCCAGACCTACTGAATCTTAATTCTTGTGGTTGGAGTCTATCATGGGCTATATTGTGTCCCTCCCAAAGGCATATATTGAAATACTATCCCCAGCACCTTAGAAGTGACTATTTGGAGATGGGATCTTTAAAGAGGTAAGTAAATTAAAACAAGGTCAATACAGTGAACCCTAATCCAACATGACCAGTGTCCTTATAAAAAAAAAAAGACAATTTGGACACAGACACATACAAGGAAAGACCATGTGAAGATACCAGGAGAAGACGACCATCTACAAGGCAAGGAAAGAGGCCTCAGTATAAATCAACCCTGCCTACACCTTGACCTTGGACTTCTAGCCTCCAGAACTATGATAAAATGAATTTCTGTCATTCTTTTCCACTCGCCAGCTGTATAACCTTGGAAAAATTAATTAGATCTCTCTCAAAGCTATAAAATAAGGCCACCTCCTAGACTTACTATGAGGAATAAGGTGAAAATGGTCATAAAGCCCCTAATCACAAAGCCTTGCTTGTACTTAAGGCTCATTCATGTTAGCTATTATTAATATTATAAGGTGGTTGGTCTAGAACAAAAATTCCTAAAAATTCAGGATAATAAGCTTCACTGGAAAATATTATATTTTTATTTTCAACAACCTTTAACTGAAATTTAAATTTATTTCAATTACAAATGCAGAGAACAGATCAATCACAAATGCAGGGAACAGTCAGCCTTCCCACAGAGAGAGGCTATATGTCAATACAAGCTGGACTTGTTTTGCAAACACATGACAGCTTTCTGAACTCTATCGTCGAACTATCTATATTTTTCTCTAAGTCGCGGTAGAAATCACAAACAGCTTTATGTCACATTACTGTCATTACAGTTGTCTTTAAATATTTTTACACTCATCATTACTTTGAAGTTACCATGGTTATCAGAGCTGCATCTAGATGGTGTTATTTATGGCATTAATTAATAACAAATACTTACATAACTATATCACAATTTTCTATCTTTAATATTTCGATAATTGTAAAATAATATAATTGATTTCTTTTGTAATCTTACACATTTTATTTTGTGCATCTAAAAACACTGTTTTGAGAAGGGTCCATAGGCTTCCCAACACTGTCAAAGGAGTCCGTGGCACAAAAAAAGGTTAAGAACCCATGATCTAGAAGTTTTTAAACCCTTATTAGTTATAAAATCTATAATTCTGTGATGAACAATTATGCAAAGTTTCAAGAAGGATATATACTATGCTTTCTGTAGTTAAGAAAGGTTAATAAAATTCAATTTCGATGGTAGAGAGATGGGTTTGCCTAAAAATCACTGTCATGTGCCTTAAACCTAACTAGATTGTAAATGCATAGATAAAAGCTCCCTATTCTCTAGATATGCTATATATAACCTTTCTGCACTTCAGTTTCCTCATCTCTTAAGTGGGAATGATCATATTCTTTAACTCACAAGGTTGTCATGATAATTAAATTGGATGATGCTATTATAATATTAATTATTATATCAGATTTGTTGATTTCTTTCCTTGTTCTCACAGCACAAATAAGCTTTAAATATATTAGTAAATCCTTGACTACAGTTTTTGAGTATATAATCTTAAAACAGATACTATTCCTTGCAAATGTTTGGTAAACCCATCATTAAAAAGTTATCTAATGGTTAAAGGCACAAGCTTTGAAGTCAGAAAGCTATGGGTTCAAATCTGAACCCCACTACTTTTTACTTATGTAACCCGAGAGCATTTTTTTAACTTTTCCCAAGCCCATTTCATCACTGGAATCATAATACCTACTTCATAGGGTTGTTATGGGGACTAAGTAATATAATATACATGAAGCACCTGGCATATAGCCAGGGCTCAATAAGTGGTATCTGTTCTTTTTTCTCAATAATTGCTAAATGCATGCAAAACTTGTGAAATGGGAGTATTTCCTTAATGTTTGACATGAGATTCCCTGAGACCTGGTCCCCGATCCCTTCCTAGGCTCCACTCTCACTGTTCCATCTCTCATATTTTTTTCTCCAGTGACACTGATCTGCTTTGTAATTCATAACCAGCCCCCAGCATTCACATTGTTCTCACCTCCAGGACTCTGCTCTCCACTCTCTCAACCTTGCCCTTCCCGCCTTCCAGAGCTAACCCCTCCTCCACACTCCCATAGCACATGCTTCCCCACTGCACACACACCAGCCCTCCATCATCACTTTCCATTTGTACTGTTTTTGTCTGTTTACATATTTGTTTTGCCAGCTAGACCATGAGTTATTTGGGGGTTTGGGCCGTGTCTTATTTACCTCTGGATCTCCACTAACACCATACCTGGCACAGTGCAAAGTAAGTGTCGAATGACTCCATCAGAAAAGAAAGTGTCCCTTATATCTGCTTTCTTCTTTACCCAAAAAGCCACTAACTCTGTCAGGAAGTTGAATCCCTCTTGGCTCACTAACTTTATGCAAAAAAGTGGTTTTGTTTTTTAGTTTTTTGTTTGTTTTTGTTTTTGTTTTTGTTTTGCAGCTTGGAGTCTCTCTAACACAATATATGTGAGCAAGGCAAGCCTTTACAGAGAGGAGCCAAGAAAGACCTGTCCAGTCAGTCTTCCCACAGAGGTAGGCTATATGTCAAAACAAGCTGTACTTGTATGCAAACACATGACAGCTTTCTGAACTCTATCTCCTCACTTTCTAGACTTTTCTCTATCTAAGTTATATTTTCACTTGATCAGCCTGGATATAATATGCAAAGCTGTACGGAATTATTAACAATATTGCTTGAGAGCAAGGACTACAACAAGAAAAATATCATGGGGACAAAATCTTGAGTTTAATGGTGCCAAATGCCATGAAAGAAATACTTCCACCAGGGCCTCGTCCCAAGGTTATGCACAAAGATAAGAGGATTCAGGCAAGTATAGGAGAAAAATGCCCCAGAAGTACTAAAAACACATCTTAAATAAACATTTATGGAGCTAATATATTTTGTTATAACATTTAACATAAAATAATTATAAACAAAAGAGAAAATCATAAGCATTGTAATTAAAAAACAATTCAGTAGGCTATAAGTCTATAAAATGCATATGAAATTTCATATTCTATTACCTTCTCTGGCTTTTACCCAAGAACATTAAAAAAAAAGACGATGAAGAAGAAAAGGGAAATTAACACATCATTTAAAAATACAATGAAAGAGTAGAAAAGAGAAAATTAAAGCAAATAAAGTATTGACTTTTGAGAGAGCAAACTGAAGCCTCTCAGTAGTCTGTAAGAACACAGGGACCATACTCAGTTCTCCTGGTCTGCCAAATGCCTCTTTCATCCCTGATCCTGGGATCCTGTCAGGAGCCAGGGATACAGCTTGTTTCTGGTCTTCTGGCCCCTATAGCAGAATAGAGTACTGCCCTCCCTCCATATAATGCCCACAGGACCTTACAGACCTCATGTGGGAACAGAGACTCAGGCAAGTGGAGCTCCACTAGAAAGAGAGTGGCTCTGCCCTGAGTACTGCCCAGGTTTAACAGGCTAGCCATGGACCCTCTAAGTGTAAAGTATCTGCCTTCTTTTTCCTCCTCTCAGAACCAGTGCTCTGTGGATTCCACTAGGAGGCACTTCTGGCACCTCCCAAAGATCTAACTCTGTGCTCCAGAGAGAAAATGTTCAACATCTTGAACACAAGATGGCAGTATACACTGCTCTATTGCAAGGGCCATGGGTTTGTGAATGAAACGAAATGAAGAGGGGTGGGGAGTGCTGACTGAAACTGAAATCGATTTGGGTTTTATGTGAAAACTGAACATCATGAATACTTTGATTTTTTTTCAGACTTTTACCCAATAATTATTGAATCCTATATATTCAAAGTATTCCAAGTCTCCAAGTCCTGGAAGTCGACCAACTTGCTCACCCAGCACATCCCTACATCTCACAAAGCTGGAGTATGACCCAGGAGGCCACTAGCCTGCCTTACTCTCCACAAATCTACCCTTTAACCTTACCCAGATTCGGCCACAGCCGGCAGTTTCACGACACCTCCAGTGTCATGAGTAGCCAGTTACCACGTGCCTTGAAAGGGTAAGGGGATCAGAAAAGAAGGGGGAGAACAAATTTGGGGGGGGGAACAGGTAAATAAATTAAGTGAGAAAGGACAAAATTGAGGGGAACGAGGGAGCGCTGAACTGAGAAAAGTGAGGAGAAAATAAAGTGAGGGAAACGAGGGAGGATGAAAGACATTGAGGAGAGAAAAAGAATAGGGCGAAAAAGTAAGCGAGGAAATGCAGAAAAGGAGAAAACAAGATAACGAGGGCAAAAAAGAAAAGGAAGAGTAGAAATGGGTAAAGAAAGAGAAAAGAGGAAACGAAGAAAGGAAAGAATGAGAGAAGCAGCACAGAGAGAAGGGGAGGCTGCGGGAAGTGGGGCAAATTTGGGAGAGAGTAAAGGGAGAGGGGAAGAAGGGGCCGGGCAGCGGGGAGCTGGCATTCCCGGAAGCCAGGACAGAGATCGCCTCCGAAGGGGTTCAGGGAAGAGAAGAGAAAACAAGTGAGGGGTGAGGAGGGGTGTGGAGGGTGTGGAAGAGGGGGAAGATTAGTGAAGTGAGAAGAAAAGGACAAAACCGAGGAGAGTTTGAGCAAGCTTTTGTGAGTTTTGTTTAAGGCGTGTATTGGCAACTCCTCCTGACGTGTGCCTGGCACGCTCAGACTCTCTACAGGGGCAACCGTTCTCTTTTCCGCCCCCTCCCCCCCCCGCCCGCCCCGAAAAGAAGCTTGTGTAAGGCCGTAACTGGACGGACTCTTGGGAGCGGCGGTGTAAGGCTGTACTAGACAAGCTCTTGAGGGCGGCGTCTCCTACAGGGGGACCCGTCCGCGGTGGGACGAGGAACATTTGCCCTCCCGCCGAGCTCTAGAGTAGGGCGGCGCGTCAGCCTCAGCCCCGTGGTTCGTAGATTTCTGGCGGAGGATGCGCCGTGAGCGGCGAGAGAGCCCTAGCCGAGGCTCCAGGCGCGCGGAGGGAGGGACAGCCGGGCCGAGTTCCCAGGAGAGCGGGAGAAGGTGCGAGCCGCCGTTTGGGTGCGAGGGCGCGTGGGTGCGGCGGGGCGGAGCGGCGGGTTGGGGGCAGGACCAAGCTGGCTCCGGGCCCGTGCCCGCCGGGGAAGCGGCGCAGGAACGGTCTCCGCCAGCCCCCCGGGAGTAATTTACACGCTGTCACGGCCCCCTGCGGGCTCCTGGGCTTTCAGCTCACTCACTCGCTCACTCGCGCTCAGCTCCTGCTACCTTTCAGCCGCCAGAGCCCAGCGGAGCCTGAGAGAGGGCGAGCGAGCGAGCAGGGGAGGGAGGGAGCAAAGAAGGAGGGAACGAGGACGCGCCCCGGCTCTCCCTCTGCCCTGCTGCCCGCCCTTCCTTCTGCCACAGGTCCGCCCCGAGCCCCGCTCACACTTGGGAAACTTAGGACAGCGCTGAGGCCGCGTGTGGCACCTCGCGGGGCGGCCCGGGCCTCTAGCGGAGGGGGAGGCGGAGGAGGAGGAGGAGGAAGAAAAGGAAGTGAGCCCCAAGGATCCGCTCCGAGCTGTTTGTCCAGCTGTTTCTGTTCGCACCCCGAACAGCACAGCCATAAGGGGGCCGATCCGTTGGTGGTTGGCTGGAGGCGCTAATTCCTCTCTTCTCCTCACAGCCTGTCTTCTCCAGACACCCTGGAGTCCCCTCAGGCCAGCCCAGCGGGCGCGCACCTGCCAGCCGCCCCAGACCTGGCAGGCCAGGCGGCCCCCGAGCCTGAGAAGATGGCCCAGCCCAAAACCGACTGCCGCTCACCTGTTGGTCTCGACTGCTGCAACTGCTGTCTGGACCTGGCCCACCGGAGTGGGCTCCAGGGAGACAGCAGCGGGGAGAACAACAACCCGGGCAGCCCTACCGTGAGCAACTTTCGGCAGTTGCAGGAGAAGCTGATCTTCGAGAATCTCAACACCGACAAGCTCAACAGCATAATGCGGCAGGATTCGCTAGAGCCCGTGCTGCGGGACCCCTGCTACCTGCTCAACGAGGGCATCTGTAACCGCAACATTGACCAAACCATGCTGTCTATCCTGCTCTTCTTTCACAGGTGGGTGGCTGGGGAGATGGGTGGGCATGCGTCCTGGCTCGCACCAGCATCTGCTGGACCCTCATCTCTGACAAAAGGGGCAGCCAGGAAGTTCACACACTAGGGAGGTTGGGTTCACAGGCTGCCTGACTGATCCCTGAGGCTACCTGGAATCCTGTAGGGTTAAAGGTACTCCTGGAAGGTGGGAGCTCTATTTTGAAGGGTGCCTGCAGAGGCTTTCTTAGGGAAGTGCTGGAGACCAGAAGGTGGCCAGAACCCTAACTGATTTTGGGGTGGCTGTCACCACCTCTTCTTCCAGTGCATAATTCCTATGTCCACTTTGGAGATTCTGTCCTGGGATGCTTTTGGAATCTGAGTTCCACACTTCTCAAAAGCCCATTGCTAAATATGTGAACTCACATTGAAACTGCAAGGGCTTTTAAATTACTGAGTGGCCCTGACTGACTGTGAGGACCAGCAGAATGTCAAGACAAATTAAGCGGCTGCTGATGTGGGGGCAGGTGGGGAATAAGAAAAATTAGAGACCAATGAGAATTTTTTGAGACTCTGGATGAGAGAACCTCCCCCCCCCCCCAACCTCCTCCATGGATCACAGCCTTCAATTTCCAATAATGGCTAAAAGCAGCCCCAGAGAACATCTCAGGAAGGGAAGGTGGATGAGTCCATGCCATCACAGGCATGTGTTCAGACTTTCTAGAAATCCTGCTGAAGGGCAAGGAAGGGAGATGGGAGGGGAGAAACACAATGGGAAGCTCCAAGGTGGCTGATGTCCTCTAGTCTGAGACACTTTGGTAAGAGCCAGTCTTGGTGGGACAACTAAGGCAATTTCAGGAAACACAGCTGCCGTGAGTTTTGTGTTCTTGGAGCCATCAGAACAGGGCCCTGGTCTCTCTCTCTCTCTCTCTCTCTCTCTCTCTCTCTCTCTCTCTCTCTCTCTCAGTGTGTGTGTGTGTGTGTGTGTGTGTGTGTGTTTGTGTGTGTGTGCGCACGTGCGCGCGTGTGTATGTACAGCATGGATTTTATTATTTCTCAATGATACCAGGTTATGTGCAAGAAAGAGAACCCCAATGTGGGAGACCTGGGTTGTGTGTAGTATAAGTTATGGCTCTACCTCACTGTGAGCCCGAGCAAGTCACCTGACCTCTCTGATCTCTAAGGTTCCTTCTAGTTCAGAAATTCCAGGTCATGGGCAGGTGGTATGTTCACAATTAAGAAATTATGAGCACCCATATAATATTTGAATAATTGGATGTCTTTTCAGTCAGGCACAAATAGAAAATTTTAAAAGCAATTGAGATTGGCAGGAGCTACCTTCACTTAGTGCTCAGACCAGAGTTGCCTCCTCAGCCCCAGAAGTTCCAGGAGGGGACAAGCAGGGCTGCCAACTTCGTTAGCATTATCATAACAAGTTGTATTTCTCAGGCATTTTCTACACCATCAAAGCCCTTTCTCATCTATTATTTCACTTTAGGCATCGATTTATCTCATTATCTCAAAGAAACTAGGCCTCGTATGAACAGGTTTCTAGGGAATCTTCATTTCTGGTGAAAGATTACTACAAGTGTATTCAGACCATAGATACAGTAACCCTTAGGAGCAAAAGTCCTAACAGGCTCCTTACGATCCAGCTTAGCTCAATAGGAGAGTGGCAATGGGGGAGGGGTGGCCGAGACACCTGGAAAGAGCACCTGTCACATTCTCACTCTTTCAACTGGGAAACTATCCAGAATGGCCTTGAGGACATATAAGAGGGGACACTTCCTTAGCTTGGTTCCTAGGCTCTGGGCCTAGGAGGGTCTGATCTAGGTGAGACTGAGAGCCTGAGATCAAAGTGTTCACTTATGCCAAACCTTGGGAGACTTTCTGGTTGTCTGGGTTTCTTGAACAGAAAGACCTCCTTTGTCACCTAGTCCATTGACACCTGTTTATTGACACTTGGTTCTTGGCAAAGCCTGGAAATGTTACAGCGTGGGGGTTGAGGGCACTGAGGACATTGGTGGAGGGAGCAGAGTGAATTGTTGGGAAAGTAGATCTGGGCATCCTGTCTCCTGGAATCAGAGCAATTCCGTGTCCCAGACAGCTGAGTGACCAACAGCAAGCCCTTCCGTGAGGCTGGGAGTGACAGGGTCCTATGGTACCAGCCTTATAGTTCCTAGCAAGATGAAGCATTCTTGCATTTTCCTTGGCAACTGAGACCTTAGAGATCGGGGATTCTGAATTGGTTTAGGTTTTGCCCAGAGTAACGTACTCATTAGCAAAAGTAAGAGTATTGTTGCTGGTCAAGGGGCTTCTCCAATATCTAAGCTGGACTATCTTCTCCTAAGTGAAAATTTCCTCTCTCTTAATTTATTCCATGGGTTTCTATCTTTATACTTAAGCCATCAGTTTTACTTCTGTTACATTTCATGATTTGATATTTCAAATTCCTACTTGGGTGTCTTTTTGCTTTAATGTGTCTACTTTCAAGGCCACCTCTTATCCTAGAGAAGAGACTTTCCCTACCCCACCTCCTGCAGCCCATTTCCCTACCGGAAGGGCTCCTATGTTCTTGGGAGGGAAGGGCAGGACACATTCTTGATTTCTATCTGGTTCATGTGCTTTGACCTGTCCCTTGTTCCCAGCTTAGCTCTTAGTGTCCTTGGAACACAAGAGTGTGAGCAATTTGAGGGTAGAGTTGTTTTTTACACTCACTTGTTTTTCCCTGGGTTTCTAGTTATATGGCCATTACTCAATAAAGGTTTTGTTTGTTTGTTTGTTTGGCTGGTTGGTTGGTTGGTTGGTTTGAACCATATGCATAACTCTAATAGCCTGGGAGAAGTCCTGATGGGTGGTTCTTTGCCTATACACGCCAATCACTGGTAATGGGCATGTGGCATATTGGTATGTAAATAGCATCTGTAAACTATTGGGAGGTGTGTTTTAAACACCATCCTTTCAATCTTGTGTTAGGTAACTAATAACTGTAATAGATTAATAGCTAACATTTATTAAACATTTACAGTATGCACTAAGCATTATATCTGCATAATCTCATCTAATATTTATACCAATTCAATGAAATGGGGACTATTATCACCCTTCATTTTATAATGAAGGAAATTTAGGTTTGGGAAAACTAAGTAATTTGCCTGATGCCTCACAATGAAGAGCAGAGCAAAACTCCATCTAAAATCAGTCAGACACTAAAGAATTATTTATTAAGAAAGAATAGTTAAGCAGAGGTGAATATTAGCTGAGGAACTCACCAAATGGTTAAAATGACCTTATTAGGTAGGGCGACCAACCATTCCATTGGGGGAGATAGGACTTTCAGTCCTCAAACTGGGACAGTCCTAGGGAAGGTGGGGTGGTTAGTCACCCTATTATTAGGAGACTCCACCTTATTGTTTGAATCTGCTTCTAAAACTGGAAAACTTAGGAGGCAAATAAAATATGCTGGGCAAACAGCTAAAAGTTCCCATTTAAATGCAGGCTATGAAAAAACTGGTGAAGTTGAAATTTGAGGGGGCTTTAATTCTCTGATCAGTAAGGTGTAGCAAGCTGAAATAGGAGCTTTTTCTATATGTTACTGCTACTGCTGTTCCTGCTGCTGCTGCTGCTGCTGCTGCTGCTGCTGCTGCTGCTGCTGCTGCTGCTGTTGCCTCAAATTTATTTATAAAATTTTTATCCAAAACTTATTCTGCCTTCAGCCCTTGAGCATACCTGCCCAGAATGGTCTGAGATATTCTGAATTGGAGTTCTTTTTCAGCTCTAAAAGCTTGAGGAGCCTACCTTTAAGCTTCTGAACTGGCACCAATTGGTTTCCACGCTTACATGCTCAGAAAATAACAATAGCAAAGATTTCTAATTGCTGTACGTGTGATAATTCATTCGACCTTCCCTACTGATTTGATATATAGTAGTAAGAAGAGAGATTGGATTTCCAAGAAAAATATTGCATAAAAATTATTTGTGCTTCTCTAAGTGAGTCTTAGAATTCATACTTTTATAAATGTACATTCCTGGGCCTGACTTCTTAGGATGTAGCCACTTACATGGTATGATCTGAAGGGCAAAACTACTCTCCCACCTGACTGCTTTAATGCCTAAATTCATACTATTAAGATTCAGTTCTCTGTCCAGGAACCATGTAAAACTCCTCTCCCATAGCACAGTGGTATGTGGACCACACCGTGAGAAACCCTGAATTAAAGGTTGCAACTCTTTTTCAGCTAATTTGATATTTGATTTTGATGATGGAGTTCTTTGCTGTCGATTGGTTTTGGGTTTCTGTGTGGTTAAGCCTTGCCTTTCTTTGCCTTTGTGATTTTTGCTTTTGGTATCAAGCTTCGAAAGTCCTTCCCTTGCCCAACGTAATTTAAAATTACTATTTCCTGAGTGCCTAGTGGTCTGACAAAGAATAGGCACTCTTAGGTTAAGGTATATTTCCTATTAAAAACATAAATGCACTTGCAACTTAACATTCATGGTTTTAGTACCTCACGAGAATCTTGATATAAAAGAAACTGTCTTTTTGCTGAGGCACAGATGTGAATTCTGTGTGCTAAGAAGCTTTTGCCTGTGAGTGACCCTAGTGCTCTAACAGCACATCTACTATATATCTATATCTACAGACATGTACACTGTGTGTGTATGCATATATGTATATATTACATAATATGTATATAGCAGTAAATTTTAAATAACACCATTTGTCACTTTAACTATTTTAAGTAAATAATTCAGTGGCGTTAGGTACATTCACAATGTTGTACAAGCATCATCACTATCCATTTCCGGAACTTTGTCATCATCCCAAAGAGAAACTCTGTACCTGTTAAACAATAACTCTCCATTCTCCCCTCCCCCCAGCCCTTGGTAATATCTTTTTACTTTTTGTCTCTGAATTTGCCTAGTTTAGTTATTTAAGTAAAATCATACAGTATGTGGCCTTTCATGTCTGGCTTCTTTTACTTAGCATGAATGTTTTCAAAGTTCATCCATGTTGTAGCAAAAATCAGTATTTCATTATTTTTATGACTGAATAATATTCCAGTGTATTGATATACCACATTTTGTTTATCCATTCATCTGTCCATGGACATTTGCATTGTTTCTACCTGTTGGCTTTGGTGAAGAGTGCTGCTATGAACATTGGTATACAGTTACCTTTTTGAGTCCCTTCTTTCAATTCTTTTGGGTCTCTACCTAGGAGTGGAGTTGCCCTGCTTTTCACCCCAATTTTGTGGTCCTCTGCTCATACTCAGTCCATAAAAATATAGTAACTCATGAAATGAGCAAACATCTGTTTCTTTGAGGAGAATGCTCCCTCCCAGAGTCAGCTGCTAGTGCTAGTGATTATAATGAAAAGAAAGCTAAGAAATTTAACAAAATGATGGAAATACAAGTTTTAATGGGGAAATTATGTGCTTTCCATACACTCATGGATAAGGGCCTGGCTAAAGTCTTAGTATGTCTCTCTCATGAATGGCTAGGGTCTACTCTGGTTTACTTCCCAGGGTATACTTTTATAAAACACTAACAATTGACATCTTTACTCATCATTGACTACTTTGTATGGATTTGTTCATCAGAATTTAATTCAAAATGACAGCTCACCTGGAATAGGCTTCTCTGGGAATGGAATGTGGGAAAGCCAAATTTGGAGAAGAGAAGTAGAGAAGAGGCCAGAGTTCATGAAAGGCCTGCTTCAGTATGGGTCTCTGAATGGCATGAGAGATCAAAAAGTCTGGATGGAAGGTTCATGCTGTTAAATAAAGGTGGCAAGACCAGAGCACGAATTTTACCTGCTTTTCCAGTTTGCCCAGAGTGGGCCCATGCGAGTCCATACCTCAGAAAATAACTCTTTCCAGGGCGACCTTATTTTCCCTCCTTGCCTGAAGAGAAGGTTAAGACTCTTGCTTATATTTGCACTTCCAGATAAATTAACAAGCTCTCAATTCCAGGTAGAGTGATGGCTCATTCCCAGAACAGGTCCTGAAGGCCAGGGAGTCTGGGTAAATGGAGATGGAAGTGTCTTGCTAAGGCTGCCAGGGCCTCTGGGTCCCCTGAGTGATAGAGCTCAGCAGAGCACTTGCCCCCACTTTGTGGGCTGGGTGAGAGGAATAAAGTTGGTTGTGGCCATTGCACTGTTTGCTCATCACAATTCTACTCTTACCTGAACTTTCTCCTCTTAAGTAAAATGTCCCTCAAGATAACTACAAAGGTGTAATCTGCCACGTCTGGCTGGATTTACATAACAAAATGGTTGGTCTCATGCAGTATTGGTCTTGAGAAAAGCCACATGCTGAGTAGGACTGAAGCTTGGGCCCATCTTGTGGGGTACTCTGTGTGCTCGGTACATTTAAGGGAGAGCATTCCATGACCACAGGGGTCAAAAAGACATAATTTCCCTTTTAGATGAAGAGAAGAATAATGGCCCAGGACATGTTGTGCTGTCTCAATACTTATAATAATAAGACAAAGTTAGGGCTTCACTGTGGGCCACAGCTTTGGCAGAGCAGGCCTCCCATAGAACCCCCGTGGGCTAATGAGAACCAAGTGAAGTCCAGAAATCTAGATCCCAGCATAAAAGCAGGTTAGATTAGATAATGAGTTAAGGCAGGGAAAATGGCTTATGAAGGCCATTGTCTACCATGTTGAAATCTAACTTAACTAAGGAGTCAGAGTGGGAATGAGATGGGGGTCTGTGAGAATAGAAAGCAAGCTTTTCCAAATGCTAATCCAGGCAGGAGAGAATCTTATCAGCAGGCAAAGCAAATTCATTTCTGCGTTCTAGCTG
This sequence comes from Rousettus aegyptiacus, assembly GCF_014176215.1. NCBI lineage: Eukaryota > Metazoa > Chordata > Mammalia > Chiroptera > Pteropodidae > Rousettus > Rousettus aegyptiacus. The sequence continues at coordinate 63,999,698 of NW_023416312.1, read as the reverse complement.
GAAATCCTTGCCTCAAAGTAGCTATTGCTCTTTTGGAAAAAATGTAAGAGATGTGAGATCACAGCCAGTATGGGAGACTGAATTGGAAGCTTCCAATTTTGCAGAAACTAGCCCAAGGGGAAACAAGAGCTGGAAGCCTGTTTGGTCAGTGATGCCCCAAGCACACTATCAGCCTTCCTCCCCTAGGAACTACTTTCCTCAAATAGACCCAGCCTGAAATCAGGCCCCTGCCTCTGGACAGAGCCCCACAGGGACCATCCCCATCCTTCCTCGAAGGAAGAATTTACTCACGAAATAGCCTTGAGTATTTAACCCGCTTCCTCTTGTCTTCTCTTCAGGGGAGATGGAGAGCAGCTGCTCACAGCAGAGGGGTCTGGCCAGGATTCCCACAGAGTTTTCTAGGCCAGTGATTGGCTATGGCCTGAGGAAGAAGGGAGTGAGAAGTAAGAGGAAGGGAAAAATTTCCAGCGGGCTCCTTCCTGGTTTACACCCGCCACACATACACACACTTCCCATTTAGCCTCACTATACTATGCCTAAGCAAGCCTGAGGGCCTTGACCCTTATCTCCTGTAGAGATAGGTTACTGAGGCATCAAGCTCCTGCTTGCTCAGTGGCAGGCCTTCCTGGTGCCAGGCATTCAGAAGCCTGCTGGGGGTCTAAGTTGAACTCATCACACTCCTGAAGGAAAAGCCTGCTCTCTGTAGTGTCAGGCAAGCAGTCTTCTCAGAGGCAAGTACCAGGCTGCAAAAGTGATCCCCTCCAGAATTCCCACATTCAGCAGCAAATGTAAGCAAGCAGGTGAGCTGCTGTAGACTTAGTGTGGTTTAGGGCGTTTTGTGGGGGCAGGGAAGCTCCTACTATCACCTGATAGTACATTACTAAAGGGACAGCCTAGTGCATCTGGAGGAGCCCCAGAACAAGTCTGAAAACTCCCTCCTCCTTTTGTATTTGCTTGTTGATTCAGGGACTACTCTGTGGAACCCAAGCAGAAGGGTTTACCGGAAACTGGAAGAGCTATTTTAAGGAAGGCCCTAAAAGAGCCAATTCCCAATCCATTCTCCATGAAGTCTCGAAAGCCCCCAAACTGGCCTGAATTCACAATGATTTTTAGCTCTCTTCCTGGCCTATTCAATAACTTACATTACTACCTTGGTACAACTGAGCCCCAAGTGAAGTTGGGCTGGCTGGACTCTACAACATGTTTTTTTTTTCCAATAAGCTAATTTGACTATCTACAACACAGAATAGTCCCATCAATCTAATATTCCATTGGCTCAAAGTCTGTAACTAAACCAATAGGTCCTCTTCTTCTCTTCCCTTGCTTTTACCCAGCCCTCCCCATTGTGTTGCTAGGGGATAAATGCCTAATAGGCTGAGGGTAGTTGGGGACACTCCTCTCCAGTCAGAGAAGAGGAAGAAACAAGGAAATAAAGTAAAAAAGGTGGCATGGGAATAACCAGCAGACATGGTTGCATCCAAAGCTCAGACACATAAATCCTCAGACAAGTTCAAGGGAACCCCTAAGTCCCTTGGATCATAGCCAGAATCCAGTCAATATTGGAGAACCTGAGGTAGAGGTACAGAATTTCCCTTTCTTGAGACCCCTCCCAGGCTTTCAGCCCCTCATTTCTCTCTATCTTGCTTGCCCTTTCGGTTCATAGTAAGTGGCAATAAGAAAAGAAAAAGAAAAAAAGAATAAGAAAAACCCTGCTCAGTTTTAAGGCAACATACGCTGCCTGCCTGGGTGCACAGCAGAACCTCTCAGTCTTGTACTGAGTACCTGAGCACTTCAGTGAATCAACCCATCATTTATTGACCTAGGATCGACTATTTAGCAAGCACTTACTGTGGATTTATCTCCCTGCTGAGCATGGTAGAGGACATGAGAGGTGGTAGAGGCTAAGACAGGGTCGTGGGGAGCTGAGAGTGTAGCCAGGAGAGTAGAGCAGTTGTACCTAAGGCAGATGGGGAACAAAGCAGCCCCACTGGAGCTCTTGCCCCTTGAGGGAAAGGCCTCAAGCTTATGGCACCCTGGGTCTGCAAGTCTGGAGCTCGGGCAGTGCCAAAGCAAATTAAGAAGGGAGAGTCTCTTAATGGACGCAGTTTCCAGAATGGCTTTAAAGAATGGGTCGGCTTTGGCATTGTGGGAGGCAGCTACGGGCTTTCTGGTTGGGAAGGGAAACTTTTCAGTCCAGTGAAGCTCATGGGTAGGAAGGGGGTGGCCTAAGGTAGAGACAGTGAGGAAAACTTTCCATTTTTCCTGGGCTGGAATCCAGTCACGAAGCTTCAGGAATGAGAAAAAGGCCTTCTTCTCATTGCCCCTCTCTGACTCAGATCAAGCTGGCCCCTAGCACTCCTTCCTCAGGGACCTGGGATAGCTCTGGGTCGAGGCCTTAGGGGCCTAGGAGCAGGAAGGTGCCTCCCTTAATGTCTTGAGAAAGCCCACTGGAACCAGGAAGGCTGAGCTTGGTAGTTCAGTCAAGCTTGGGGGTGTGGCTTCATATTTATATATCTATGGCCTTGGTCTCTACCAGGCCTCTTCTGAGGGGGTTGTCATGGTACTCCCATGAGACTATGTATACTATTCACCCTATTCTCTCTGGAAAAAAAAGTTTCTGGTGGCCTGGCAGGATGTCATTTTAGCCTTGTTTGTACTCCACCCTGGCTTTCTGGAGCCCTTTCCTGCAGGTAGTGTTCCTGGGCATCCGTGCCTACAACCTTTCAAACCAGTGCTCTGGAGAATTCACTCTTAAGTTCATGAACAGATTCAGTCAACAACAATATATCTTATATACATTCCATGTGCCAGGCTCAGTGTTAGGCACTGGGAATCGAATGGGAAACTCACAAAGCTCTGGTCACAGCCATCATAGAATAGTCAGTGGAGTGGGGGAGATGAATGTTAACCAAATAGGCACACTAATGAGTGTATAATTTCAAACTAAGTCCCAAGAGGGAAAAGGAACAAGCTTCTGTCATGGAGTATAACTAAGGATCAGACAAGGCTCCCTGAGGAAGTGATAACTTGAGCTAAAGAAATGAATCTCTAATGCTGAAATTCTAATCATCAGATCCAGGCCAAAGGAGACATTTTTAAACAGAGGACTTTCAAAGTAACCTCTGAAGTCCTACCATGTAGGTAGGTGCTCACACCCATGAAAATATCTTTACGGACCAGGTCCAAAAGGAAAGGACTGTCAGCATTCTGACAAGAGGAATAAATGAATTTGAAGCCCATAGGGCAACTAGTACTTAATGTCATCCTTTGCTAAAAATAGTCCATGACAACATGGAAATGTGTAAAGGCTAGCTCTGGGGACTGGTGATAAAGTGGATATAGCCTGTGGGGAGGAAATTTGTTTTTGTAAATTATTTACTGTAAAGAAAAAAAAAAGAAAGGGGAGGGTCATCTGGGTTTTCTTTTCCCTTTGCAAGCCTCCTTATGAGTTATGAATGCTTCTCATTGTACATAGACAGTGGGGCACAGACCTTAAGGCTGTACTGCTTTCTGGGGCCCAAGGTGTAAATTTTCTGGGCTGCAAATGTCAGATATTTGTCTGAAAAACAGCCTGGATGCAGAAGAGAAGGGAGGCTACTTCTCGGAGAAGCGCAAAGAAATTGATCAAGGGGCTCCAAAGAGCTTTTAGTTGAGAGGTATGGCCCCACGCAGTGTCAAGGCAAGTGACAACTGAGAGCTCAGCGTGATCCAAGGGAGTCTGATTGTAAAGAGTCCAGATAAGACTGGCAAGATTTCTTTAGCCAAAGGGAGGTAAACCTGGGACTTCAAAGGGCTGTGGGGCCAGGCTATAGGAAATAAGATGATTGATCTAAGAGGAGTTTAGGGGTAGGACACTGGGTGGTGGAGAGAGAAAAGAGAGGTCGACCTTAAAATATAAGAGAAGTCACAACTTAGAGATGGTGATTAGCTGTTTCCAAACCACACAAGGAACAAGAGGAAACAGGCCTCTACTGTAGCATGAAGAATTGAGATTAGATAGCCAAAAGCACTTCCTGACTACGAGCATTCAGAGAAGCTAGATGAAATTACCATGAGAAGTTATATTAATTTATAAATATGGGGAAGGTGGTGACAGTAGCAGTAAAGAACTGGATAAAAGTGTGAGAGGGCTGGTTATAAGGACCATGGACAGAAAGAGACAGACAGGTGGGGAAAGCCAAGGAGTCAGAAGCAGATGCTTTTAAGGAAAAGGAAAGTACAGGTATGATAAATGAAAGTGTTTTCATGAAAATACTTACATGATAAAAATGTCTATGAAATTTCCATTGGAGGTCAGTCATTAAAATGAGCCTATACTCTCCTGATACTGGAATGGTGTAGGGGAATGGACTAAGGAGCTGTTAGGGTCCATTCCCGCATCCTTCAGCTTTCTCATTTCCTGGCCAAATTAGCCTCAATGGGGCACCTATCCTCCACAGTCTAACAATTCTGGGGAGTATCCTTGGGGGAACTGGAGTAAGACTACCCATCCCAGGTACTTGTATAGGCAGATTTCTCCTTCCATACGCTCAGCGAAGATTAGACACAAGGGCTATAGTGTCAACCAACAAACCAGGCAGGACCCTGCCACAGGAAACATAATCTACTAGTGGAGATGGACATCAAAAAATAATTACACAAATAATTCTATTATTACAATTGATCATAATGAAGGAAATGTGCAGGAAGTTGTAGGAACACAGGCTAACGGGACTTCCCCCACACAGAAGAAAAGTTACCTTGTTAAAACCTTGGGCACTGCATGTGCCCCTCTGTGAGGAATTCTTGCACCAAATCAGCAGCGAAGGAAGAAGGCACAATGATCCCAGCCACTACTAATGCCGTAAATGTGGATTTTGAAGCTCTTCAGGCTCACTGAGGCCCTTGGATAGGAGTAAACGCCCAAGGAAATTTTCTCATTGCCAAAATCAAGCAGCCTTGATTTAAGCAGAGTGATTCCCCAAGGCCTATAATAGCCTATCAGCTGAAAATCAGGATCAGGAAGATTCTGAAGAGCTCGTCGTTTGCCAGATAAAGAGGGTGAAGGTCAGTCAGTGAAGAGAATAAAGAACTAATGCACTGAAAATTATACTTGAAACTAGCCCCCAGAAGTTACCATATCTCCAAAATGCTGTGTATTCAGTCTCCTATTCAAATGTGGGAGGCTTTGCTAGTATAATATTTGCTGCGATGTGCATTCGGGGCTGTTGAGTCCTGGGGAGCCAGGAACCTAGAGCAGGATGGAAGGTGCTGGCCCTTGTGGGGAACTAGGATGGGCTTCTCTTCCCTCGAAAGGCCCTGGAGGGGCCACTGAGGAGCAGAGAAGAACATTAGCCATCACATTTCATGAAGCGCAGGAGCTTCTCATCTGATAGACTCTGTAACTCAGCTAGTGTCAACTTCTCAGGACCTCATCTTCTTCATTTAGAAAATGAGAGAAGTGTTGTTGTGAAGGTTAAGTGAGAGGACACTCCCAGGAAACACTTAGTAAAGGGTAGCCTTTGTTATCAGTAAGCAAGTCATATGTGGAATCAGAACAAAACCTTCCCTGACTTGCTTTGCCTCCCTCTGTCACTAGTCCCCTCACTGACCCCTGCCCTTGTTCCATCAATCAGGCACCCTCTCCGGCTCAGAGCTAGCTAACGCCTGCAACCCAGTCTCACAAGCACTCTCCCTTGTCAAGGCTTGCTCTCTGAACCTTCTTCATTCACACTCAGGTATAACTGAGAAGGTTTTCCTCCACCTGTGGTGGGGAGCGAGCTGTGGGGAGCTTTGAAATTTTTTTTTTAACCAGAGATCACAACCTACAGAAGCAGGAGGTCATCCTACTGGCATAGCTAGCAAATGGAGAAAGATTCCAGAGCACATGGAGCTAGGGACTGTCTCTTCAAGACTCAGAGCTCCCCCAATCCCAAGGTTGGCTGCCCCCATCTTCTGCCTCCACTTGCATCTTAAATGGAGATACAGAGGCTAAGAACTCATAGGACTTTTGCAGCCATTTGGTCTAACTCCTTGTTGTTACAGATGAGGAAACTGAGGCCCAGAGTGCTGTGGGGACCTACCCAAAAGCAACCAGCCAATTAGTGACCAGCTGAAAAGATAAACCATATCTCCTGATTCTCTGATTCAATGGTCTTCCAACTTCTCATCTCTAGACGGCTGTGCACATCCTATTCCAAGGAGGTACACAATTTCCCCATGCCAGGAGACCAGCTTTGGGTCCACCTGATGCCAAAAACAGTGTTTTTTTATTTGATTTTATTTAATGGAATTGACCAGTGGTTTGAGTGTTATGGAGCCCCAGCCCTGGAATCCAGCTTCTGCTCAGGATGGGGCTGCATGCCACAGCCACAGTCATGCAAGGGGGACAGAAAGGCCTGCTGTTCGTTTTGGAAAAGAAATCAGTTGCTGAAACATTGGTCTTTTTGAAAGTTCCAACCACAGAGGCTGGCTGGCAGAGCAGGCGTCTGGGCTCCCCCTGAGGATCTGGCCCTCCCCTTCAGTCTGAGAGTTAGTTTAGGAAGCTAGCCCAGCCTCGGCAGAAAATCTGGAGGGCAGTGCTCACCCCAGGACCTCTAGCCTTCCCTCAGAGCCTGGGAGCCCCCATTGTACTCAAATCCGAGAATTTCCTCCCACCTCCACAGCAGAGCCAGGCTAGGTAGGCCCGGAGGCTCCAGGAGCACTTTTTCCTCTGAGCCTAGGAAAGAGCTTTCAGTTGTTCCCACCCTAGTCTAGTAGCTGCAGAGAAAGAGCTAGAGAGAGACAGAAGAGAGAGAGAAGGCTAAAGAGAGTTGGGAGAGGGAGAGGAAGAGAAGAAGAGAGAGAGAGAGAGAGAAACCAACCCTAGCCAAGAAATCAAGACTTCCCTGGGCAGTGGTGAGATGAAGAGGGAAAGGCTGGAGGAGCCTCAACTTGTGGAAGAGCCCCAGTTTGGGGAGGACTCTGAACTCGTGGAGGAGGCACAGTTCCTGGAGGAGCTACAGCTTGAGATGGTAGAAAATGGGTCAGATTTGGATCCAGAAGATCTGAGTTTGAGCCCTGACTTTGCCACCAATCTGATGCTTGAGCTTGAGTAAGTAACTCCTTGCCCTTCTGTGGGCTGCTTTCCCTACTTACAAAATGGGGGAGGAGAGAGACAAGATTATCTCTAAGGTCTCTTCCAATTCAGATACTCTGGAAGACTACACCACTAAAATCTTGATGTGTGTAGATGGACTGCATGAGCACTTGAATAAGCTATTGAAACCCCTGAATGTTTGAAGTATGGGGGAGAGGGGGTTCACATGAATAAGAAAAGGGGAGGAGAACATAGTAAATCTGTTAAGAGTCGTGATCCCAAGAGGGAGTACAAGTTGAATAGAACATTAGGGTTTATTTTAAAAATCAAGAAAGATGGGTGTGGAATGAATTAGTAACAAGAACCAGGGTATTTCGGGTGCGGTCAATGCGCAGTTGCTAATGAGCACCTCCACCAAATGTCTTCCAGTGGCCTCTTTGGCTCCAAAACTCAAGTATTCAACCCAGAATGCATTTCTTGAGTTCGTTATGTATGTCTTTGTAGAAATTCTCAATTGAATCAGGGGGATTTTCACATCTTGGATGTTCACATTCAGATCTAAAACAGCCTAAGAAGAGGGATGAGATTGGTCCCTTGTCTAAGAAATGTACTTTCTTGGTAAACCACTATTCTCACCAAGCCCACCACTGCATGATTCAGTGTGGGGCTCTTGGGGGATTTGGTGACCACTATAGATAGCTACTCTCCCCATCCCTAATGCATAGAGGAGCTACCAAAAACCAATCTGTTCAGTGAATGTTGGTGTTTGGTACATTTCACTGCATTCAGATTTCTTCAAAGTTGGTCATCCCTCTCTGGACTATATGGTGAGAGTCTATAAGCCATAGTAAGTGGCATTTTAGTAACCACAGAGTTCCTTGCCAGCCCATGCATAAAAACTTGGGGATCCCTACATAACAGATCATCTTCAGTGTCCCCTGCCAACTGTGGATCCACCAGTGTCTCCCCTCCTATGGAGACTTCAGTGGGGAGAGTGAGTAGAAGAGGAACCACCCCCACCTGTCCAAGACACCTGCCCACTGCTCTAGCACCCTCACCTTCACCACCATACCCTCTGCTCCCTTGATGCTAGACCTCCTTTTTTAGCTCAGTTTGTTCAACAATCATTTCTTGCCACTCAGTTAATTGACCATAGATTCCTAAGGTTGAATGTGATCTTAGAAATCTCTCAGAGAATAGGGCTGCACTATAGAGAGTCCTTATGGTCTTTGGTGCCATAGAGGCTACCAGAAGAGAAAAAAGGAGAAAGGGAGGAGAGAGTTTAGAGGAGAACAAAAATAAGAGGGGAGTTATATCATGCCACTGCTCTCACCTGATAGAAGTTAAACCTCTAAATAAATAAGGTCACTATAAGAATCTACATGTGTCCTTTGAAGTTTGCAAGGTTTGGATCCTCACCTGGCTTGCTTTTCCTCACCAGAGGGTTTTCAATCTGGACTTCCTGAACTAGAAGATGTCTTTCCATGAGTGGTGTAAGTTAAGGGGCTGAAGCCCAGTGGACAAAGCTTCCAACCTCAGCCCCACCTCCCTCAGTGCACTTCTGCACCTCTAAGGACTTTGTATCCAGAGACTCTGAGAGAAGCCAGGTTAGACTGAGGACAGTTGTGGGAAGGATGATAGGGGATGATTATCTGTTTAACAACAGCAAAAAAAGTTGTAAGCCACTGCAGGATCTTAAGTCCCCAACTGAAACAGGAATTTTTTCCAAAGCATCCCCAGGGCTGGACAGGCCCACTGGACTTGATGGCATCTAGGCATAAGCCAGCTCCCTTGTTGGTCAACCCTGATTGTTAAATAGTCATTGGGTTTAGCCAATATAGCACACACATCTCTCTGCCTTGAAGAATGCTTTGCCCTCCTCCCCCTTGTTGTGTTCCTGCCAAGGGCCTCCTTTGTCTCCTGACCACCTGGTGTGCAGGCTGGGGGCGGGACACTAGCTTCCCAGGGAAAACAGTGTTCTCACTAGGGCCCCACATGCTCCTGGCTCTCCCAGCCACAGGTTGCTGGGGCCTGTGTGAGCTCTGGGTTACTGATGTGGGCTTGGGCACTTCAGCATAAGCAACCCCTGAGGTCAGGGCAGAGGAAGTCCACTCCATAGAGGGCACTGTCCCAGTTAAATGAGATCTAGTGTGCAATTCTCAACAGGAGAAAGAGCTCGAGGGCCGGAGCACTTGGTTGAGAATAAGGGCCCTGTGTTCTGTTACAAACTCCAGCCTTGGCTGGGGCTGGCACCTGAAAGGAGGAAAATAAGGACCGAGGCCCGGGCCCTGAGAGGAAGACAAGGGAGGCAGGCTTAGGACTGTATCCCAGTGATTCAGGTGGCCTAAAGCCCTGCTAGCTTTATATTGGAGGAGAAAATAAAGCTGAGTTTGTTGGAGGTGGGGACCATCAATGTGTACTATACAGAGACCCCCACTGTTTCACCAAGCATGGTAAACATAACGCTGGTGGTGTGTAAGATGATTTTAGGTGGTAGGTGGACCGACTTTGTTTTTCTGTTTTTATGACTATTTATTTATTTAACATGTATTAGGGGGGAAATGTATGTAACACATCTACCCTATGATTTCAAAAACCTTTCTAAGGTGGAGGCAATTTTAAGAAGTGAATCTGCTTAAAGTTATTTTAGAGAAAATATGAAATAAATACCTTATCGGCGGTGCTCAGATATGGCCCAAATCTTGACAGTGATAGGCAAACTATTGGATTTGGGGCCATATACTGCACGGTGCTAGCAGAGGGGAACAAGAGGAGCCAGAGAATCATAGAAGCCATACAGTATGGTTTGAGATCTTCTTGTCTATGTGTACTTAGCTTGAAGGCCCCCTCTGACGGCCTTATTCCAAGTGTAAGAACACCCTGCTATTTTTATATCCCTGGTGTCCTGCTCTGCCCCTGTGACACTCAATACTCCAGATTAGCAGCAAGCCTTTCCCTTGCTCCAGGCCACTGTCTCTACCACACTGCAGCTCACACAGGGAAGCAGCCCCTGGAAGGTTGGTGGGGCTTCCACAGATTTCTTCTCAGCATTGTTCACAGCATATTCAACTCAAATGCAAAGAGGCATTTCCAGGAAGCAAGTCAAAGAGGTTACAATCTTTCTCTGAATGCACAAAGCCACAGTAGAAGGACAGGAAATATGTCACTGCAGCAATTTCGCATGTACTTGGGCCGATGTCCAGACAGATTCGGATAAGATTTGGTGGGAAATTTGTATAAAATCAAACTGGATAACAGGGTTTTTACTTCTGCCTGGAGTTTGTGATGGGCTCTTTGGTCCATTTCCTCCTTTCATCGCCCTGAGATAAGGAACATGATTATTAGACCCACTTCCTCGCAGAACTCACCTTGCAGATTATGAGGGTGAGCCCTGAAAGGAAGCGGGGAGGTGGTAAAGGTTATGGGTCTGGTCTCCTGCCTCAGCTGAGTTGTGCCTCAGCAACCCTGCATGATTTTCCTATGTTGTTTGGACCCTGGAACTGTCTTAACAATGGCTCCAGCAGGGACAGCTGAGCCTCGAACACCTCTAAGAAAGGAAATACCACAATGTCCTTCGGTTGTATAGTCCCATGTTTAACAATCTCTGCTCTATGAGACTGTCCCTCTTAAATTCTGTCCTCCGGTCTTCTTATACACCACTTAATATGCTTAAATGGTAGTTATTATGACACTTGTCAGCCCTCTTTTCAAATTAGCTAAATCTATTTAAAAAAAATAAAGACTTTGAAACAGCTTGCATTTTTCTCAACCGTTTAGACATTCTCCAAATTATCCACCAGAGTTTTCATTCTGTCCTCTGTAATGCCTGAGAGTATACTTTTGCCATTAGCCCACCACCCAATCTCTGCTCTGACCGGTGACACACCTTTGCAAAATGACAAGTTAGGAAAGGAGCAAAATTAACTGGACCCAATCACCTGTCCTAACTCCCTGAGCTAGCTGTCCCACAGGAGACTGGAGCAGTTAGGGTTTCATCAGTGGCCAATGGCCATGGAATCGAGAGGGAATATGACCTCATATCATAGTTCCTACATGCCTCTTTCCTATTTAGAGCACCCAGGATGATGCTTGTTCCTTAATGATACTAAACTGCGTGCTAACGGTTTATTGCAGCCTCTGTCTTTAGCCACCCAACCCACCCACGTAACCCCATTCTTGTATCTGGGTAGAGTCGCATTTTGATTATTCTTAGCTTCATTATCCATTTTGTGGGTCACCCATAGCAATCACTAAATCCCAGGTTTCCCTTCCCTTCTAGCTAGTCTCTAGGTACTCAAGCATGCAGGGTCACTTTAACACCAGTCTGAGTTGAGCATAATGTTTTTGAAAAAATAAATTATCCACTCACACGTGGATTCTAAATACAATCATAGCTGGATTTTACATGACCGGAGTTGATAATCTAAAATAGAAGATAATATGGAAAAAATCATGTATGCTCTTTGAAATTTTTTTAAGTAGTTCTGTCTTCCTAAATATTTGGGCTAATACAAAAATGAGCTTGCATCCCTGGAGTAGCAGACACTAGGACATAGATAGGAGCTAAGCTGAGACCAAACGTTGCCAGACATTTCACAAGTGGAAAAGCCACCCAGAAATACCTGGGAGTTGGTGTTCAGATATACAGAAGTCTTTTCCATGCCTCTGAAATGTGTCATGTGCTTGCATATGCCATGGATTTGTCCAGGAAGCTCTAAGGGGCCTGTCCACTGGTACCTAGTTTGACTTGGGGAGATAGGGCCAGGGAGTCAACAGGAAATTATAATTTCCTTCTCCCCCTCAACATAGCTTGATGGCTGCATCACTGTTACTTGTCTGGTTGTCTGACCTATGCAATCCTAAAAGAGATGGTGCAATTCATCTGAGGAATATCATGTCTGAGACAGGAAGGGGCATGGCAGCCTCTTCAGCCAGGGATTTATGTATCTGTCACAGGAGGGAAGTGTGAACTGAGAAGTGACTCCCAGAAGTGCTAGAATTGGAAGACGTAGCACTGCTACCTTTCACAGTCAGTAGTGTATTCATTTGGAATCTGTGCTACCTCAAGAGTCCAGCATCCAGGCCCTTTCTCCCTTCCTTGAGTCCATTCTTCCTCCTTGATCCCTTCCTCCTTCACTCTCTTTTTTGACTCAGTGCACATGTAAGAAAATAAAACAGAACTGGCCAGGTGCACCCTGCCAGGGACCAAGCTATAGGCGAAGGAAAGAGAGCGGAGACTTGTGATGCATTTTGCCTGGCAATTAGAGGCCAATAGAACAGGTCCAGACCCTTGAACTAGCCACAGTAGCTTGCAGCTGATGTCATGTCTCCACTGCGGTACTGTGACAACCTGTGTGGATGGGGTTCCTCCCATCCCCACAGAGGCTAAGGGACTCAGTCAAGCTCTATCTAGGCTTAATTTTTAATATCTTCGTGAATTGTTTTTTGCATTTTTGCCTGTCATGTGTATCTTGGCTATGGACTGTCTGCTGAGCCTGGAACTATCTTTGCTCCACATCCCTTCTCCTGCCTCAAGGCTGCCAGACCTGCTCCCTTGGCAACCTCATTAGGCTCCGGTGATACCCCTGGGGACTCTAAGCTGAGCAGCATTGCTCCATCTTTAGGGCTCTAGTTGTCCAGATGGCTTCTAACCTCTTCAGTGCAAAGGGACCCCACCTGCAACATCCAACCCAGCTGTCTTTGGGAGCATCCACTCTGCTTAGTTCTGTGCCTGGCGTCAGTGGAGACAGACTCCAGGCCCCCAAATGCAGCTCTTTGTGTCTTCCTTCTCTATTCTTTGTCTCTAGGCCAAGGGAGCATTCTCCACCTCCCAAGACAAAGAACTAATGACTGTTTTCATGCTCCTCTTAGGAAGCAAGGGGTGAGCCATGCCAGGCTTTGAAGCCCAATAGGAGAGGTGAATGGCACCCCTGCTCCAGACCTCTGCCCCTCCTCAACCTGCACTAAGGGACCCTCATGGTCCCTGCACTAAGTGGGAAGAGGTGAATATGAATTCTGGGGAAATGCCTGAGTCTGAAGGAGATATGGGGTCTCCCTTGTGGTAAAACCACTTACCAAATCTGAAACACTGTCAGCTGGGGACAAGAAGCAAAGGCATCTCTTGTAAAATGATGAACTGGGGATATTGGTTTTTGACACTCTTTTCTCCCCCATTCTCCCTTCTAGCACAAGCTCCCCCAGACTATCCCCAGCTGCTCAGGGATCTCAACAACAAGGTGATAGCTCATGCTGCAGAACTTTCCTGATCTCCAGGCATTTTGACCATCCCCCAGGGGGAGGAGACTTGCTTTCTGCCACTGCTAATGTGAATCTAGCTAAGGTGTAAACAGCAGGTAGTAGCTGAATGTCCTTCTCCCTCCCAAGTCATCATTCTATTGAAAAGAGTAAGCGAAGTGAGAACTACAGGCTCAGCTGTGGGTTAGTGGAGTTGACCTTTAGCCCCTCAAATCATACCAAGCAGGCAGCTACTCTCTCCATCTGTGTGTAAGGCCATCTCCAGGGATTTGGTTGACTTTAGCAGAGGGGAACTGGGAGAGTCCTGGCTGTGTCCTCTCCTCACCCCCACAGATGCCCAGACAAAAGGGAGTTGGTGTCAGGGTGAAAGCTTCCGCTTAGCCTGTAGATCAGGTAGCTGAAGTTGACCTAGGCCTCGGTGCTCTCCCTGCACCAGCCAGGCAGGCACTTTTGGAAGATGCAGGGGAAACTAGAAATTCCCCTTGTGTGTACCAGATTCAGCTTACTTTTTAAATATCTGAGAAAGCAAGAGTGAGGTAATTACTTGTAATAGCAAATCATTCTTGCTTAAAGGGAGGAGCTCTAACCACTTACAGAACAAGGGCTACGGTCCTTCTTCGGAAGGGTCTTTTGTAAATCTATTTTTGGCTCATCTGCTCTTCTTTCTTCCTTGAGTTCTGTTCCTCTCCAGGCCCCTCAGGAGCCCCCTCTCCACCTCCTTCTCTGTGTCTGTGCTCACACAGGCTTATGCAGGGGAAGTAACCCCTAGCCAAGCAATTCTCTCATCCAACACATTTTCTGAGATGGTCCCACTGCTCCCCTTCAGAAGAGCAGGGACAAAGACTGTCTGGGCCAGTGCAAAGACCTCTTCCCTTCCGCCCAAGCACACCAGAATTCCAAATGCTCTTGTTTCCTTCAAGCACAAATGGCTTTCACTGCTGATCCTCTGCTCTGGGTTACCCATTTTCTGCTCAACCCTGGCACAGCAAACGTGTCTCTGTAGCCGCTCCTTCAGAGTAATTTGAGAAGGAGCTCCGGGCCACCACATGTGGAAAAGGAATCAGGGAAGACACATGTGGAATAAGAATCTCCTAGAGAAAGATGCTTGGCTTTTTTTCAACGAGCTTGAGTAATATAGAAATACCAGCACTGGATGTTTCTAGGATGCCAGCATCATTTACTATTAGGTGGTGGTGGTGGTGGTGCTGCTGGTGGTGGTGGTGGGGGTGGTGGTGATAATGATGATGATGATGATGATGAAGAAGAAGAAGAAGAAGAAGAAGAAGAAGAAGAAGAAGAAGAAGAAGAAGAAGAAGATATCCTTGCAGTGACTGTAATGAAATCGCTGACACAGTTCCATCTGCCTTAGGGAGGTGGCAACCACCTATGTCTTAGCTGTGAAAGTCTTGGCCACACATACTCCTGGCCAGCCTGGAACCTTCAGCTTGTACCTGCAATATCTGATTGGTTTCTGCCTAGACAGTCAGCTGTTCCCTGTCGCTGAGCCTGTTTGGGTGGGGAGGGTGAGAAAATGGAGCAAGTGCTCCAAGAGAGAGCTATTCTCTGCTTCCCTGTCCCCCAACTGCCAAACTCTCTCTCTCCTTGTTCTGTCTCTGATTTCTGAGCTTCAATAGTGGCCATGTCCAATACCCCTTATCTGGAATGCTGGCTCCACTGTTGTGCTCACCCATCTGAACTTCCACTCCAGCTCTTCTGCTCAGCTCCTGGGCTGGTGGCAGGTATCCATGTGCCTGATCACTGAGCAAACCTAAAGGTGTTTGGCCAATTCCTTCTGACCTTTTCCTTCTCACTAGAAGTTATGGATGCCCATTCATGGTGCAGCCATGTGTTGGAAGGAGCTGCTTCAGCAGACTCACCCTGGGGAACAACTCCTTCCCCTTCAAAACTAAGTGAGAAAGCAGGTGCACTGCTCACGTTCATTTTGTCTAGACCTTTGTCTTACTCATTTTTAGATCCACATTTTGCATAGACCTTCTAGTACTGATTCACAAAGCTACAACCCCATTCAAGGGTAACTCAAGAAGCAGGCCTGGGACCCTAGACAAAGTTGTTGAATTGACGAAAGGTATTGTACCGAACCCTGTCTGTCATTCTAAGCATTCTGTCATCCTCTTTCTCTGTGCCCTGTACCTCTAGCTCTCCAGTGCTCAGGCTGTGGCTGTCTCCTGGATGCCTGGAAGACTAGGTGCCGGGCAAGAGCTCATGCTCTTTATCCCAGTTTTTCCAGTGTGCTCCTTTGGAATCCTAGGGACCCATCAGACTGATCTCAAGGGCAAGTGGAGGGCCCAGCCAGTACATGCCCTTCACCCCAACTGCAACTAGAGTAGCTCTGCTTCATCTGTTTTATAAATTGGATTTGCCATGTGAGACTATTGTAAAGAAAGGGTCCACTCTAATTTTAATCACTCTTCTAGGCCTTTCTCTCTGTATACCCAAATTAACCTACTCCTTCCTTGTCCTCTTTCTTCTGAACTCTGCTAGGGGACAGTTTGGGGTAGCACTAATCAAATCACCATTCCAAATGATGGGTTAGCTGGCTACAGACTATCCGGCAATGCCAATGCCTTTACCCAGCGGCGATGATGTAAAGAGCAGGCAAGTTGGCACTCTGCTCCTCAAATCACGTGGCTGCCTTCCCACCCATCATTAATAATAATCCCTCACATTTGCATAGCACTTGTCAATTCCCAAAGTACTTTCATAGACTTTATCTTATTTGATCCTTTGGAAAGCCTATGAAGGCAGCCAGGGCAGGGGCTGTTATTTATTTACATTTTACAGACTCAAGACTCTTGAGACCATTTACTTACAGGCTTCTCTAAAGAGCTCACTAATGGGAACTAGTCAATTTGAGCCTAAGGGCTGGTTAAAAAGAACTAGAGTTTGGTGGAACAAGGGTTATAAAGGGAATGATAGGGGAGGGAGTTGAAGCAAAAAGGAACAGCAGACCCACAATGATGCTGGATCTGCCAGCTTGGTTTGTGAAACTCTTTGGGAAAGGCCAACCCAAGGAGGCAGAGAGATTTCTTCTTCTCTATGATAGTGATTGTTCCAGCTCCTGAGCCGGCCACTGTCCCTACTTTGTCTCACCCCATTAAACAAATCTGATATGGTCACAGCTCTTTTGAGGCTCAGGAAGTAGAACATAAAGTCCTAGAACTAGAAATGTCCATATAAATAATCTAATCCCACCTCTCGTTTTATAGGAGAAACAGAAGCCCAGAGACAGAAAAAGTCTTGTCCAAGGTCACACAAAGAAGCCGAGGCAGAGCTGGGTTGATACCCAGATCTCCCAACTTGCAGTCCAGAGTGCTTTATGATATAACTCACTGCTGTCTGTGTGTGTATGTGTGTACATGCACACATGTGTAGTATAAAGGTGTGAAGGAAGGCTGTGTGCAGTGCCTGAATGCCTATCTGGTGAACTGCTGTGGCTTGGACTTTGTACACATGTGCAACGGCTGAGGCTTAAAGCCCTTTATGAGGCCTGGGGTATAATAGGGTGTGAGAAAGACAGGGTTCAGGGTTTCTCTCTCAAGGGGATTCACCCATGTAAACTGCTCCA
This sequence comes from Rousettus aegyptiacus, assembly GCF_014176215.1. Lineage (NCBI taxonomy): Eukaryota > Metazoa > Chordata > Mammalia > Chiroptera > Pteropodidae > Rousettus > Rousettus aegyptiacus. The sequence continues at coordinate 63,982,800 of NW_023416312.1, read as the reverse complement.
GGTAATTAAGATCCCAAGAGAATTGGCAGCTGCTTGCTGAACAAATTAGACTCTGCCTTTATGGGCATGTTCTGTGCTGGAGATCAGAGGGCCCTCCCTGATGTTTGGTTCATTAGTCATTGTTCCCTGTCAGAGCAAGCACTCAGAAAATTGGATGTCTGGCAACAGCCTGTATTCAGAAATTCAATAGCAGTAGCAGCGACAGCAAGAGCCTAGTGTCTGGGACAGTGCTCGGTGCACAGTAGGTGCTTGGAAAATGCTTGTTAGCTAACTAATGAACTAATTAAAGAAAGTCTTTAGTTTTCTGGCAATTCAGAATGAAACAGTGTCAATAACAGATCTGATTGCTTTTCACCAAGCCACATTTGAACTTTTTAATGTGCAGGCTGGCAGGACTTGGATTAAAACTCACTGGACTCTGGATTTTTTAATGCAGATGGCACTGCAGAAATCACAGTGCCTGCCACTTGGATCGTAGATCTAAAAGACTCACTGCTCCCTCTAAGCTTGCCCATGACTTCCTTCTAGTTAAATCCAAGTCTTTTCCCAGTTCTAGCCTTTGGCCAGAACAGAGTCAGTGTGGCAGGGGGCAAGATGGGGTTCCAGGGCATGCATGGTGAGGGGGAAGGGAGCAGGCTCCAGGGCTGATGAACTTTAAAATTAACTTGTCCTTCCCAATCTTGCCACAGGCCAAGCCTGCCAGGTGAATTTGGACAGACACTTTTGTATTGTTCTTAAATGTCGGGGAAAGAGTTTTGTTTTTGTTTTGTTGTTTTGTTTCTTATACTAAATGTTCTTAGTTCAAAATACCCAAGATTCCTTGCAAAGGTCAGCTAGCATAGCAGGACTAAAAGAGTCTTAGAAGCTTTTGGCAGTCACTAAAGGTTACTGCTGGTGTCTTGTCTATAGGCCAAGGGAGTGAACTCCGTGAGGGATTTCAAATGTCCTTCATGGACTTTTCTACCATGCTAAGGGCCATTAAAAAAAGTACTTCTCTTATTCACCTAGCTATCCAGTCACTCCTAGCTATCTAGTCACTCCTTTAAATCTTGTCCACCAAGGAAGAAAGCACTAGAATTTACTGACCACAGACTCCTTTTGCCTTTGTTTGGAAGGAGAATTGTATGGCTATGTGTACAGCTGAGCACATATGTCAGGACTTGGATGTATGGAAAGGTTTTGGGTAGTAATATGAATGTACATAAAAATACGTTTAAGTCATATGGAAAAAATTACAATAAAATGTGTGGTAAATATATTTATTTGTGTGAGGGGAGGGATACCTGTATTCGTGAAGGGATAGATAGAAGGATGGTATCTGGGAGGGTTGTGTTCTTGTGTGGGTGAGACATATGTCTGTAACTCCATCTGAGTCTATTCCCATATATGGGACTTGAGAGTTAGAATGAGAAAGGCATATGTGAAAAGGTGTGTGTGTGTGTGTGTGTGTGTGTGTGTGTGTGTGTGTGTCTGGTGAGGGTTTGTGTAGGTATATATGTATGGACTCTCCTGAAGTCTTAGGCTTGTCTGACTTTTATTTCATTTTCTCCACTCTCAGACCTCTTTAACTCCTTTGCCTTTGTTTCCTTCTCCTTAATGAGATGTTTTCTAACATGTATCCCCTGCTTCTTTGTTTCTCTGTCATCCTTTCCCCCACTTTTCCCTCTCTCAGGCCACCTGCTGTCCCTACTGACAAAGTGGGGGATGAATGCACCATTGAGAAGGGCAGTGTTCAGTGATTGGGAAACAATCTCCAAGCCAACGATATGTCTGCCTAAAGATTATTCTTGGAGCAATGGGAATACTGTGGGTCACCCTTGGACAGATTAACATCATTAAGGAATGTAATATAGATATTCAATCCCAGAATTTTGATGAATTAATTAAAGGCTTGTTTTTAGTTCTATTGAGAAGGAAAATCATGTATTATCTTTAGTCTGACCCTGTGCTTTCAGGAAAACTCTTATTCTGTGAAAATAAGGGCTGAGGTAGGCAATTCACACATACTTGTGAAATCTAAGCAGATTATCTCACCAGTGGCTATAACTCTAATAAACTAAAGTGACCTTGGTTTAAGCAAACAGATGTTTGAGGCTGACAATTGAAGTGCAAACATGACTTTAATTAATGACTTGGTTAAAAGTCGCTCTAGAGATATTAGCTAAATTCTCAGTCTTAGCTATAACATAGGTCTCCAGTTTACCTTTATGTTCTTCCTGTTAGAAATGAAAGATTTCTTAACTAATCTTGTCTGTGAGGCCACTTGTGAAACATGATAGAAGGAAAACCAAGAGACATTTTTAATTGGAATGAGTGTTTAGGAAAAGTATTCCTAAATACTCAGAGTTCCTATCCATATATGTGTGTCTATCATCAAAACCAGTCCCTTTATATCTTCTCCTAGGTAAACCTATAAACAAGGTATATGTTAGTACCTATTAATGAACAAACATGATCTCTAATTTCAAATAATGTCCTGTCAATAACTCACTCTGGATCCGATGTAGTTACACAGCTAGATTCAGGGAGACTGCGCCTTCTGGAAAAGAACCTAGAAAGCAGCCTAACATCCTGTTGCCAAAGAGATGGGTGAAACAGAGTAGAGGATTCTGGGAAATGGAATGCCCAGCTCCTGGGTTTAACGGCTACTTGGTGTGAGGTACCCCACCCTTGTCCCAACTGCTTATTTTTTATTTCATCAAGATGGAACAGGGAGGGGGTGGTTAAGTCAACTGACATGCTGGCTTTGGGTGGCCCTCCCTGCAAGAATAGCTCTTTCTGTGCTGCAGTGGATACATACAGCTGCAGATTCTTGTCATCACAGGATACACTTGCAGATGAATTCAGAAATTATACTGGCTTCCCTAATTGTTATTACGGAACCAAACAAGCACTATTGAGAACATCTTCTTGGCCACACCAGTGTCCTGTGCGCCACAGGGGAAGGGAGGAAAAGATAAAAAAAACACTGAAGGCCTGTTTTACACCCTTCAGGAGCTTTAGGTCAAGTTGGAAAGATGGAATACATGCAGAGAAATCACTCGAGAACAATTATAAAGGTATATGTCCACAGATGCAAAATAATACATACCAAAATATCCTATAAAATGATGGGCTCTATAAAATGATAAGTGGAATAAAGTGGCAGTTGTGACTGTCCGGAATTTTAGTGCAGAGCTTTATGAATGGACCGAGAAGGCCCTTGTTCTAACTGGCACCTGTTTACCACAGCCTTCAGCAAGAACAAGGGGAATGGAAGTGGCTGGACTATGTTCCAAAGCATGTGTTTAGGTATTGAAAGTAATGACCATGATTGTCTTCCATGCTGACTTTTTTATTTTAATAGAGTTTCTCCCAGATATCCTGGTCATCCTGTCTCAGAAAACAGCATGTGCTATTTCCACAGTGGTCATAGTGAAGTGTTGGCACCTTCTAGTAGTGGAGGATTGGTCATGTCAGAGAGGGTGGAGTCAACTGAGCTTCCCTACCAACCCATGGCTTGAGCACAGATGCGACCCATTTAATTTTGGCCTAAGCATGCCAGGGTCAGCCCTGTGGACCCTGCAATCTGCCTATAATCCGACTCCATAGCTTGCTCAAAGTTAAGAAAGCTATCTATGGTTTATCACCTTCTTAAAGCCAGTAGGCATTCCCACTTACTCATATCCTCTTCTAGTTCATAACTAGAGTATTATATCTGGGCTGGAAAGGAGCAAGGTGGGCTCTGAATTCCAAAGGAGTGATAAAGGCCATATACCTGGGTTTGTCCCCCATGGTGCCCCCCTTCTCAACCAATGGAGAACTAAGGCTGGGCTTCTACTCCCTTTCAGAGCTTGAGCCCTCAGTAGGAAGAATACTCTAGAATAGGTAAAGACAGGGAAGAGGAGGGATCTCCAACCCAATCCAGGATTCATATTGAGCCTCAGGTGTGATGCCTACCTGGCCTAGTAATGTCAATAGGCATATCTATTGACAAGTGAAAGAAGTCTAGTGTGCTCACAGCCCCATAACACTCTCATGGCCACCCTCAGCTCACCAGGCTACACTGCAAACTTCAACTCAGAGCTGAATCTGCAGCTTCTGTGTCTCCAAATTCCTGCTTGGGCCTTAGGTTGGTGTATCTTCTTCCAGCCATGGCCGGGACTCAGAAGTATTTGGGATAGTGCCCTGACTTCTAGTGCTAGCTTTTCTGCTAACCAGCAGATGTTTTTTGCCTCACTCTGGGCTTCAGTTTCCCCATATGTAAGATGAAATAGATTAGATGAACTCTGAGGTGCTTTTTGGCTCTGACTTCTCAGAGTCTAAATCCTCACTTTTTTTCATGAGTAAACATTTTTTTGAGGGGTGCAAGGGACATTTGAGGACGTTCAATTTGGAAGCTGGTCCGAAGTTCCCAGGCTGTGTTTGTTTTTGTGTTGTGTTTGCTTCTTCCCAACTGGTTTCTCCCATAGCTAAGGGCTGACAGCCACTCTGGCTTGGCTGTGAACATTGTGGGGCGGTGGGTCAATGGTTCATGACCACCTTGAGCTGTTCCATGCAGGGCGGTCGCCTCCCCCTTGGGCTGTAGAGGAAGTCCTGTCACTCCTCCTGGAGCCAATCTCTCCTGCCTAACTGGGCAGGACCTAGTGAACTAACCCTAAGACAGCCTTTCCAAGGCACCAGCCAGCTACCAGGTGCCTTGGGGGTTGGCTGGGTGTGGGAGTGGGTGCTATGCTTGGGGCTCCTGAGCAGGGACTTCTGGGGATGTGAGACCAGATCAAGTTCTCCTTAGGAAATCTGGAAAACGGGCTGACAGAGGCCCTGTAAGCACTGATCAAACTGGGGAACTGGGGATGGTTTTTCATTAGACTATAAATGAGCCTGAGGGAAAGGAGGGGGGCGGGGAACAGGGGGCTCTGTGACACGCCATGCTCTGGCTCCTCCAAGGGACCTTGGAGGACCTCAAGCCAGGATCCTCATTACATGGAGGAGGGAGGAGACAGATTTCTGCGAAGCCACAGAGCCAGGGGTTAGAGGGAGGGCTTGTTATTCTGTGTGATCACGTGACCCTGTGACTCCCCCTATTTCCCAGTCCGTTCCAGGGAAATGTTAGTGAGCTGGAAGGAGCCTAGGCGGGGAGAAGAGTGATGATGTGCTACACAGAAGGCAATGTCAGCTACAACAAACAAGAAAAGCTTCTCAGACAAACACACACACCTCTCCCCCCCCCTTTCACACACACACGCACACACACTCACAAACACATATTCTGAGGCCTCGGAGCACACCCATCCTAGACCCTCAAGTGTGGCTCTGTGGCACTGACTTTCTGAGATGACACTGCAGTGGCCCAGCCCGCATCACCTGTTGGTACAACTTAACTTTGTCCAGATGTAAGGGAGGGACACGGTTCCTTGGAAGGAGAAGGACATTTTCTATAACTTAAAGAAAAGGAAAGAAAGAAAGAAAACAAAGCAAGGCTGAAGTCCTCCCACAGGCAGGCTCGTGCTCTGGGTGTGCTTTTGCAGGCCAGAAACTACAGAACTGGGAGTACTGCCAAGTGCTTTATCAAAGGAAACAGCCCGCCCAACAGCTGGAGATGGGCTCCTGCCAGCTGTGTGTGCCTCTCAGTCTCTCCTTTTCCTTTTCTCTCTCCTTCTCCTATCTCCATCCATCCATCTTCTGCAGTCTTGCACTTTGTATTGGGAGATCCCACAGATGAACTTCCTTGGACCACAGAGAGCACCCTTGATGCTGAGGAACTGAGCAGATCGCAGCTGCAGCTGGAGTAGGGGAGGCTGTCTTTGTGGGGGATGTGCTGCCCAAACACAAGTATCCTGGCATGGGGCAAGGGGCTGCTGGGTGGCAGGTGCTTCTGCTGCGGCTGGAGCCTTAAGAGACACAGCCGAGTAGTCCCTCAATTGCTTTCTTTTGGCCCATGGTGGGAGGCGATGCCTGGCTGGGCTGTGTGTGTTGGTGGCAAAAGGGTGTTTTCCAGCAACCTCAGCAACTTTGTAATCCAGATTCATTAATTAGTTAATTACTTGGATTCATTTCTATAAGCCTTGGGCTTCCCAGGGAGAAAGGAGATGATGTGTGCATGGGGGAGAGCTCTGACAAGGGATACTCTCCTTTCTGAGAATGAGAGGAACCCACTGGCAGACACTAAGAAGAGAGAGGGTGAGGGTAACCTCTTGTGGCTTCACCCTTTCTTCCAGACCTCACCCATTTCAGCTAAAGTGGCCAACACAACCCTGAAAGGCAGCCCCAAGCTGTGTTTGTTGAAGCAATCCAATGGGGAATGGGGCCAGCAGGGCTGCCTACCTCAGAGTGTAGCTGAAGGCAGCAGCCCCATCTTCGGGGAGGTCCAGGGGCTTTGTTCTGCTCCCTGACTGTGCACAGTCTGCACCCCTTGTCCCAGTGCACCCTAGGGGTGGCTTAAAGCGAATTTAACATCTCCCTGCAAGCCTAACCATGTCTCAAGGGCAGGATTCCTATTAGGTTCATCTCCGTATCCCCAATGCCTATCACGTGCTGGGGGCTTAAGTAACATTTAGTGACCTGGTCTCTGGAGAATCCACTTTAAAGCTTGAGTCTTACCAAGTGGGAGACAGCAACTTGGTCTGTGTGTATTCCCCAAGGAGGCCACGTCGGGCTTATTTTTTCTTTAGCAGTTTCACTGAGTACCAGCAAGATGGCAAGTACCATGCTGGAGGCTGTGGGGTTTATCAAGAGAGGCGAGGCCACAAACTTAGGCTGTCTTAGCTTCTGATGTCTGGCAGGCATTCTCTTTCCCATCTTCCCTCTTTCATACCCTCTTCTATCATCATGGTTCTCCCAAGGCAACGCTCTTGGATCTTCTGTCTTGCCCTTCTCTTCCTTCCTTCCCTGAGGCTTTTTGTGAAGATGAACACGTTCATATGCTTAGTCACATGGGCTCTGTAGTATAACGAGCACAGGCTTTGGAGCCAGATAGACCTTGATTAAATCCCTATTCAGTCACTCACTATACCTGGACTTTGAGTAAGTTATTTCACCCCTCAGATTCCCTCTCTGTAAACTGAGAATTACATAAATAATACCAACCCTATAGAGCTTGGTAAGTTTAATTGAGATAGGTTAATTGATATAAGTTCATTGATATAGGTTAATTGATAGATAGATAGATAGATACATATATATATGTGTATATATATATATATACACACACACATCTCTCAATTAATGAAGTGCTTTGAACTATGCTTGCTGCAAAGTAGGCACTCAACAAATGTGTTCAATACTGCTGCGAAGTGTGTGTGTGTGTGTGTGTGTGTGAGAGAGAGAGAGAGAGAGAGAGAGAGAGAGAGAGAGAGAGAGAGAGAGATCTATCATGTGCAGCTAAGCTGCTAGGACTGACTACATGCTAAACCATAGACAAACCAGAGGTCCTGGCCAGGACACTCAGAAGACATTTCAGCAGTTTCATTTGTCCAGCCCTGGAAGCCACGATCCTGGGTGGAATAAGGTGTGGCAGTCAAGAGCTTGAGGCAGAGTTCAACGTTTTATTTCTGATTCAGTCTCTCCTAAGTAACACCTCTCCTCAGGACACAGACTTACTAGACTGGCTTCTGGGCATGGATAGGGTCAAATGTCTTCTGGGAAGCTCCACCTTCCCCACTTCTCTTGGCTTTAACTTCCTCACTTCCCTAATTTAGGATCCTCTTTGTCTCACCACTCCACCCCACTCCACTCTAACACACATGCCCATGCCACATTTTCCCCAGCATGTAGTCAACCTGAATGTATCTGAAAAGACAAGGACTCGAAAGGACCATTTTTATCATGTCCTGTTGATGTCAACCAATGGTCATTGGTATCAGTTCAATACCAACAGAAATCCCCAATTTAGGGTGCAGTGAAGAAGTAAACTTTATTCAGTGCAAAGAGCTTAATCGCGATACAGCACAGCTGTGGGACAGCTCAATAGTGTTAAGACTCAATTATGAAGCAACATGGCTGGTGAGGTGGCCCTGGACTCATGCCTTTGTCTGTCTAGACTGCTTTGCTCTGCCCTGAGATGAGCTGGTCTGCTCTTCCCTGCTCTGTTCTGCCTGCTCTTCTCTGGTCTGGTCTGGTCTGGTGAGATGTCTTTCTTTGGTCTTTCAGCTCCAGCAGGGGAACACAGTCTTCAGTCTTAGGTGAAAAGGGACAGTGCGTTCTCCTAGCCAGAGGGAAGCTGACTCATATAGACAGAAGTCCTTGCCCCTGGTCCCTGACTGGTTCATCCTCATGCAAATGAAGACTCTAAATCTTTGCAGTTTAATTAATCCAAAAGATAGTCCTCATTGGCCAGAATGGAGCCACTCTGATTTGTGAAGGAAGATGCTGATGAGGATATAGATGCACATCTCCAATCAGCCAGGGGAAAGCCTCAATCTTATTGGTAGAAATACTGTTCTAGGAACTCCTTTATAAGGGCTGGCTCAGATGGCAGGAACACAGTGCAGGCAGACATTTCAATGCAGGCTTCTCCTTAAAGTGCAGTTTATGTGAGAGGCCCCTGTGTAGAAATGGCTCCTAGGCTTTGTTTGTAAATTTGAACCTAGTTGACTACCAAGAGTCTTTCTTGATAGGTATCTTTTTCTCAGAGTCCACAATGACCATCTCCCTGAGAATGTGTGTGTGTGTGTGTGTGTGTGTGTGTGTGTGCATGCATGTGTGTCTAGGGACTATAGCCTTGGTGTGCCAGTTTCTCTGAGCCTTGTGGCATCAAGATTTCTCACTCCTAGTCCAAATACTGACTGCTCGACTATCCCTCAGCAGCAGCCTCTGAGAACTGGGCAGTCAGAAGGATGCTGATGTGGGCACGTACACGATTTGTGATCTAGGTCCTCACGAATGGAGGTTTGTAAGGCTTGCCCCCTCCAGTTCCCTCATGGGGGCACTTCCGATGGTTGGCACCAGCAGCATGTCAGCTGCAAGGAGCAAATGGCGTGAGGGAAGAGATTCCAGGTCTTCTTTGGCTACAGTTGATTCCTTATTTCCTCTCCTTTCCCAGTTTGGGAGCATTTGTTGCTGTCTGAAGGGCTGGGCAGTGCCAAAACCACAATAAACAGCTTGTCCAGTACACACAAGCGCTTTGGACCCTGAAATGTCAGCTGGCCAACTGGCTCACAGCTAGACCCTGCTGCGTGTCGTTTGCATCCAGCCCTGACAATGCCTCTCAGCACTTGTAGAACCATGTGTCATAGCAACAAGCCTGGGAGTAGGGGCCCCACGGTGACCTAGCCCTAGCTCTGGGATGCCAAGTTTAGGGGCTGCACTTAGGGGCCCCTGGCAAAAAAAAAAAAGACTGCCGTAAGAACCCAGCTCCGCAGGTCTCAGACCAGCAAAATGGCCTGCCCTCACCCTCCCCCATCCAGGTTAGACAGCCAGACTCCCTATGCCCCATATGGTTGAACCACCGATTGATGCTGGACAGAAACATTTCGCCCAGTGAAAGCTAGTGGGATGTAGGGCATGCATCTCCAGAGGGTACAGACAGCACAAAGGGCAAGGGAACAGAGGGAGAAGTGGCAGGGTTTGGTGGCAAGAGTGCTAGGCCAGAATCCAGGAATCCTGGGCTCCACTGCCAGCCCCTGCCACCAACTCCCTTGACGTCCTTGAGCAAGATCACCCATAGGGCAGGGTTGGGGGAGCTATTACAGTGCCAAAACCTTGCCCAGGAGAAGAGGAGCTGCAAAATCTAGTTCACACATTCAGGAGTTGGGGGTAGGGTATTTTACCAGGAAAACTTTTTACCAAAGAGCTACCTGGGTTGCCTTTAAATGCCTTGGATACAGCTTGACTAGCAAAGGAACCAAACTCAGGTGCCCAAGGGACATATTAGAAAAGAGAGAACTGCTTATTCCAAAATGTCTTGTCCTTTGCCTTGATTGGAAGGCAAGTAGGCACAGATCTCCGCTGTGAGGACTGACTGAGGGCAGAGGGCACAGTTGTCCCTTAGCTGAAGAAGGCTTTGTTATTGTCCTCACTTTGGCCTCTTGTAGCCACCCAGAACAACTTCTTTGGGGTGTGATTTTTGATCCAAATTGCCAGACTCCCTATGCCCCATATGGCTGAACCACCAATTGGTGTTGAACAGAAACATCTCGTCCAGTGAAAGCTGGTGGGGTGTGATTTTTGTCCATGTTTCTAGGAGTTTTTATGGGAGTGGCGTCTCCCAGCTCATCACCATATGCACCCATGCCTCAATATCCCTAATGTCCTGAGACCCACACCAAGGCCCACAGTTACTTTCAGGACCTGGCTTCATATCTCATCCCTGAGCTTCCTCTGCCTGGTAGCAACAAATCTGTTTCTGCCCTACATGCTCAATGGGGACTCATGAGTACAACAGTCTTCAGTAGCACAAAACACAGTTGATAGAAGGTACCAATGTCTGACACAGAGTAGGTACTCAATATATATGTGTCAAGTAAAATCCATGCTGGAATAAATTCACAATACTTTCATATAAAATACTACATTTAATGGTAGAAATGTTAGCCTCTGTAGTAGGACCAGTTCAGAGTCTGGAGGAAGAAGACTGTTTGCGACCATGCAAATAACAGCATGGGAGCAGCCACCCTCTGTGTGCATGGAGGGAAGGTAGGATACACCCACTGGGGGCAGGGGAAGGATGTCTGGGAATAGAGCCAACATATACTCCAGTCTGAGGGCCTCAGACACTTCCCAGCACAGGAAGGCCCCATGGTGGTGTCTAATTGACTTTCTAGTTGTTCTCTTCCTTAGTGAAGGTCTTGTGGCAAAACTAGGGTAGGACTGAGCTACCAGAATCTCTGCTGGAGCTCTTGGCAGCTTCTAGTTATCCCCAACCAGGTGCCAGTTGAGAGGGATGGCTTTGAATCCGATCAGCACTGCCTGAGGGAGCCAGGAAGGCCTTGGCTGGGGTCTTCATAAGTCACTCATACCTCAATGTGCCCCCTCTCTCCCTTTGGTTCAGAGGTTCTGGGAGCATGGTCTGGCCTTTGCAGCTTTGCTTGCAGATTACTGTGTTGTCTATGCCTTCGCAACAGGGTGGGTGAGAAAGAGTGGCCCAGGAAGGAAAAAACAAACAGAGGAAAGGTCTTCGGGTCTGTTGACGTTATAAGTGCTATTGATTTTACAAGATTTTTCCATTGGGAGGACAGTGAGCTGACCTCGTTTTGCAGCCGGCTTGGGCTTTGACGCCACTGTCTAGGCCATGAACTGAGAATCTGAGAGGCTATGGTTTATCTCAACACATACTTGATAGTCACCACTCTCAGCAAGGCCAGGCCAGAGCCTCAGGGGGTGGGTCGTGGGAGATGTGTGTCATTACAGGCCTCTCTGCTCCTTCCACCTTACTCCAGGCCCAAGCACTCTCAGATATTGCTGGACCTGGACAGCAGGGGAGGGGTCTTTTCAAGCAGGAAGAGAGTGGTTAAAAGGGCACTGATCTAGAAGTTGGTGACTTGGGCTTGCATCCCAGCTGGGCCATTTATTAGCTATCTGACTTTATGCAAATGACTTCCCCTCTCCTGGTCTCAGTTTTCTCATCTGTTAATTGGTAAGTGGAACTAAACGATCCCTGGAAGTCCCTTACAGCTCTAGAATCCAGCAGGTTTATGAAAAAATGTAGAAGTTTGTAAGGAGGAGAAAAATATGAAGAGAGGAAGGAGCAAGATTAAACAATCCAGTACAGCACAGAAGTGGGAAAATGGTAGAGAAAGAGGGATGCACTACATGGTGGTAGAGTGGAAGTAGATCTTGTTCCCAGTTCTACCACTAATGAGCTGTCTAACCTTAGGCAGGACACTTGCCCTCTTTGTACCTCATTCAAGTGGGAGAAATGAGTTAGCTCCCTTCTCTGCGCCCCTCCCCCTCCCCGACTACTTTCTTGTTGGGAAACCTAGATACACACATGAGAACAGAATCAATGCTCATTGGTGTGACATGAGCAATAAGTGCAATGGGAGAAGGGGTGGGTGATGGTGGCTGGTAGGCTAAAGCCTTACCTAAAGGGCAAGGTAGGCGAGTAGAGGAGCAGCAGCCCCAGAATCAGACAGCCCTGGATAGAATATTGGCTCTAACCCTGTCTGGCTGTGACCCTGGGCAAGTCGTTTGCTCTGTCCAAATTTCAGTCCCCTTACCCACAAAATAAGGGAATTGAACAATCTGATGCTCAAGGTTCCTTCCATCTCTCTAAATATATTGTAAAACAAAACACAACAAAAAAGAGACCAGAAGGGGAGAATTGTGTGTTCAAGGAGGAAGCTAGCTGGTGCGGCTCAGACATGTTTACAAGGAGAAAAGAAGATTGGTGTTCCCAGAGCAGTAGTGGGCTGGAGCAGGGAGGAAGGGGGTGAGGAAGGGGAAAGCAAAGGAGAAGGAAAAGGCAAGGCGAGGTCATCTCAAAGGAGTGATTGGAAGGGACACTGAGGTATGCTTTGTGAGACAGGGCTTGGTTGGAGAGCCTGCCAATAGAAGCCACCGCCTGGCATGGAGGTCTTGAGTGGGTCGTGGACCAGATGCTGAGGGTGGTGGTGAGTGCTTCAGCGGACTTGCCAAAAGCTAAGCCCCAAGTGAAGGGTGGAGAGCTGAAACACTTTCAAATTGGCAGTCTTTCCATGGAAGAGAAGGTGATTAGGGACCCATCCCTGAGTATTTGATGCTCTTGGATGTTATACATCACTGATCCCTGCCCAGATCCAGAGATTGAGTCTGGGCAGGTGTGAAAACAGGCCCTGAGAGGGGATTCGACCTGCCTGGGTTCACATGACAACTTTATGGCATAAGTTGGTCTCTTTCTTCATTCAGAGCCTAGTTCTTTTGTGTGACCTCTGCCATCTGTATTGCATGCTCTTAAAGAAATCCTTGGTTGGAATTGTTGGCCTCTTAGGGGAAAAAATGGAGTGAAGAAAAACAAATTCCAGGTAACTGAGGCTCTTATGGCCTCGGGAGGTTGAACCATACTAGCCGGTGCCCAGTAGGCCCTTTGACCAAAGACATGCACTCTGCACTATCAACTTCCCTCTTCCCTCACTTGCCTCAGAATCTTGCCACTGCTTCAGCTGCTGAGCCTTGGGCCTCTGAGACCACCTTAATCACCTCTATTATGGGACCAGCTTTCCCTAGGTGGCCTCTCCAGAGAGTCCCACGTTCTTCTCACCTGCCTGCAAACATGGGGCCCCAGAAACAGTCAGAGAGAGAGAAACAGGTGTCAGGGGCCAACAAAATTAGGCTGTGTGTTGCCACCCTGTCACCAGTACCCTGGCAAGGCCTACCAAGGTCACCTTTTGCCACCTTTGGGGAGAGGAAGGCTGAAACAAAGCCCTGAAAGACAATGAAAATTAAAACAAAGTCTTTGCCCCCACAATTTAAGAGAAAGCTTCTCTCTAGTATTTATCAGACCAAGAGACATTCCAGCCAAGGGGACAGCCATCACCTCATATAGGGACAGAGCTATTAGAGCTGTACTGACCTGTGGTGGGTATCATTTTCCAGCCCCTAGGAAAAGCTCAAGCACCCCTAATTATGGGGAGGGAAACCCAGATTTCCTCAGGTGAAAAGACTCTTGGGTGTGGCTGTTCAGAGGGAACTGATTACTTATGCTGGGAAATTCAGAGAGTGCCCCAAACTGCTCCCAGCCTCTTGCTCCTGGGGAAAAGGTGGAGTCACCAGAGAAACTCAGTGGCACTAGTCCAGGGAGGCCCAAGATCACATTCTAGCCTGCAGGTGCTGCAGATGAAAGAGCCCAGTCCATCCTCTGGGTTGAGAGATGAAGGGGAAGATGAGTGGGAAGAACAGGTAGGTGGGACCTGGTGAATCTAGAGGGAGAGTAAGCAATTGCCTATCAGGCAAGATTTCAAGGGCCCCAAAGTAGACCCCACCCCCAAATTTCCCCCAGCATATGTAACCAAACAGTGGAGTGTTTCTGAGCACATGCTGTGTTCCACACTGTGTTCAGCCTCTGTAGCAAATTGTCAAGTTCAGTCATTGCCACCACTACTCCCATCCCGAGTCCTTCTTAAAAGCTTCCATGGGGACTGGCTGAGGTCAGGGCTGAGAGAGGTCAGAGTGGAGTCATTTAGCATACAGATGGCCCTGGAGAGGGAGAGAGTGTGGCAAGAGGCCCTTGGACCATGAAGGAAGGCCTGAGAGAAACAGGATGGGTGATGAGGGGTACAGGGGTGGCACGGGACATGTTCTTAAAACAAGATGGGGGCGCACAGGAGACCAAATCTGGCTAAGGACCAAGCCCTGGAGGAGAAATAGAGGATGGAAGGTAGGAGGGGGGGCAGACCAAAGGGATACTGGCATATTTTTTTTGTCAAGCAGGCTCTACTGGTAACCTGAAAGAGCTCTTCAAACACAGCCAGGGGAGGATATAATAATCCCTGATATTTGCCCCAAACCAGTGGTCTGTCTGTCTCTGTCTCTGTCTCTGTCTCTCTCTCTGTCTCTCTCTCTCTCTCTCTCTCTCTCTCTCTCTCTCTCTCTCACACACACACACACACACAGTCCACAGTCTCCTTTAATTTTCATAACAACATTGTCAAGGTGGATAGGGCATGGGGTAATTACTCCTATTTGACGGATGAAGAAACTGAGACTCAGAGAGATTAAGTGTCTTACTTAAGGCCACAGACAATTTCAATGGGACAGATGGGACCAGAACTTCAATCTCTTAACTCCCAGAGCAGCAAAGGCCAGAATTGGCATAATGAGCATCAAGAGTATGGAAGTAACTGCCTTCATAGTGTTATCTCAGGAATTCTGGGAAAGACCCTGCCCTATAAATATATCTCTTACCTGTCACTAATACCTGAAATTTCACTCTTACAGATTTAATCTTTTGGATTGAAACTGTGGCCCCTGTTAAGATGTGGAAGGGTGCTGGAGGAAAGAGTGGGGGCGTGGGAGAATATCTCAGGCCTCAGAACAATGTTTTGGAGTGTTTCTAGGAGAAGGCCCTGACCAGAATGGGTTAGGAGAGGGGAGAGTGAAGGGATGTGTTATGAGGGGAGGGAAGGGGAAGCAGTGCTGGCAAACCTTCCTCTTTTGCATAAGAAGGGAAGGGGTTGCGTCACAATGTGTGTGCTGGTAACTTGGAGAAAGGGGCAAGTCTGGCAAGAAGCTGGTCTTGGAGGGCTCTAATGGGTGACTACACCAAGAGCCTTTGGACGAAGGCTGGGAGTGGACTTGCAAGTAGATGTAGGGGAGGGGGAGAGGGAGGGCAGCTGTGGCAGGCTAGATGAGGAAGCAAGTTGGCCTAAGAAACTGGAATTGTGGAGGGGTGAATGGGGGTGGGGAAGCTATTCAGGGAGCTGGCCTAGAGCCAGGGGCAAGTCCCAAGGGGATGAGCTGAGGCTTGAGAGCTCTGGGCCCCATTCCAGCCCCTGACCTTGAGTCACTGTGCAACTCGGCACTTTTTCTACCTCAGCCCAGACACCCATCAGGTCTCTTATCTCAGCTTCCTGTTTTACAGAAAACTGTGTAAAAGTTACTCTCTATAATCCTCCTGACCAACCTTGTCCTTCCTACAGCCCTCGCCAACCCCCATCCAGCATCCTGCAAGCTTGCTGGGCCTCTTGCTTGCTCTCTGTGGTCCCAGAGCCTGCCCTTCCACAGTGCAGGCTGCCCCTGCACCCAATGGTCCTGAGGGCAAGGACCAGAAGGCCTCACTCAGCCCTTGTCCTTGCCTCTCCAGTCATAAGCACACTGTAAGTAGCTGCATCTGAGGAAATCAAGACCGGGACTGTCAGGACTAGCAGCAACCTTAGAAGTCACTTTTGCCACTCATTCATTCAGTTATTCCACTGTTGAGCTCTTGCTATGTAGCAGACACTATTACAGATCTTGGTATATGGCTTCATGGAGCTCTCAGTCTAAATAGGGGTATCACTCATCAAATAAGCACCCAAATAAATATAAATTTGCAGGCATGGGGCCCAGAATGGTTATATGGGACTTTTTCAAGGTTGTTCTAGTAGCCAGGGGCAAAACCAGGCCAAAACCCATGTCTCCTGACTATTATTCCAGTGCTCTTTCCACCATGTTCTGGAAAGAATGCAGCAGAAGTGTAAGGGCATAGTATTTATCCCTCTATGTAGAGACAGACTTACCTACAGTTAGAGTAGCACCTGGCCTACTTGAAAAGATTTGAAGATCACTGATAAACAATCTCCCCCTTCCCACTGTTGCCCACCCCCCTTAGCTTGTTCCCGCCATACCCCCATCTCCTACCACACCTGAAATTATACCACTGATTAAAATCTTTGGGTTAAAGCCCCTGTGATCTGACCGAGCAAGACCTGTTAAGCCATTACCTGCCATTTACACACATTTCTCTGATCTGTTCTTTAGGATCGGCCCAAAAGCCGGGTACATTTGATTGGAGGAGGGAGACTAGGAGTCCCCTTAAAGGGGGCATGGCTAGGGAGGGCTAGATGCCCCCCAGAAGGTAGTGAGGGGTCCCTTGTAACTCCAGGCAACAGGCAGACACAGATTGCTTAAGGGGACAGGCATGAGGAAAGTACCTGCAAAGGAAGCAGGAAAGTTCTGAAGACAGACTCCTACTTCACAGTTTAGCCTTGGGGCCAGCCCTACACCAACACCTTGATTGGTAACACTTTGTTTCAAAATACATGTTTACATTCGGACTTTCCTTATACTGGATTATACTGAGTCTTTTGTCCATTCCCCAGATTGAGTAGTTTATACTTAGATTTCTGAGGGGCCTTCCTTGTCTGGTCAAGTAGTTGGCTTTAAACAGTCTGCCAGCCCCTGAATTGAAATGCAGCTCTATCTTTCATGGCATGCTAGAGGGGCTTCCCTCTCCAGGGAATTGCAGTGGGAATCCTTTAATCAATGGAAAGAACCAGCCCCCACTGGAGGGCTTTCCTGCCCTGACCCTGATAAGAGCCCATTTCCAATTCCCCTGCCACTGTTTCAAAGGGGGTTCAGTTAGAAAGGAGATTCATGCCTAGAATGCAGCCCTGCCTGGAAATCTTGAAGCTAAGTGAAATGCCCAACTAGAAACAACCAAGAGCTTTAGAATCATACACCAGAGGTTCACATCTAGCCTCTGACACTTACTAGCTGGGTAACCCTAGGCAAGCCACTTAACCTCTCTGCGCCTCAGTTTCTTCATCTGAAAAATGGGCATAATGATAATGATACCCAGTTCCTACTGTCGGCTGTGCAACTGTTGACAAGGTTGAAAAGACTAATGTATATAATGCTTTTGGCACAGTGCCTGCTTAATAATCAGTACACGGGAGCTACCGATGTTATTACTTGGACCAGATGTGGCTTTGAGATCTCCCAGTAATAGGTCAAGACCAAACAGCAGTCCATTCTTGCCCTCTTGTTGAATCAAGGTTTTCATTATGTCAGGTTTGTTTAAAGCAAGGCCCACCTGCAGGGCATTCCCTGCTCTGGTGATTCATGGGTGGGGTGCATGCCACCCACTTATTTTAAGCCATTCTACATTTTCTTCCCCCTGACATGGATGTGTTTACACAGGGAAGGACAGTCCCAGTCAAAACAAGACGAAAATACACTGCTGGCTGGGAGTCCCAGGCTAACTGGTTTCAGGTCCTCTCCCAGCTGTCAGCACCTCACAACAGGGCTACAGGGGTGGTAAGGAGCTGCCCAGCCCTACTCCCCAGCCACCCTCCTTTGGCCTAGCTCAGCCTGGTGGCGGGCAGTTTGGTCATCACCTGGTCAAGCTAGAGTGGGACTCCGGGGCTCCAAAGCTTTACAAGGGTAAGAAGGAGGGGTACTGAGAGGCAAGGATTGTCCTGGACAACTCTGGCGTGACTATTGTGTCTTCTGCCAGGGCTACCTGGTGCACAGGGAAAGAAGGCAATTACCAACAGAGTGACAGAGAATGGCTAAAGTTTCCCCAGCAACTTCCCCTTCTGCCTGGCATTTCTCCAACTCAGACTCATTCCTGTGGGTTAACAGGAGGATCTCGGTTAATATATATATATATATATATATATATATATATATATATATATATATATATATATCTCCCAGGGATAGAGAACCTATCAACCTCTTATCAGTCACTGAGCCTTCCTGGGGGTCAAGTTCTCACCTATGCTAGCTTATAAATGAGTAAGTAGAATTTGAGGAGGATCTGTCCAGGGAGAATGCCTTGATGCGCAAGCAAATAAGATTCCCTGGACACTCAGGCAATTTGATTTCTTGACAGTGAGTCCAGGAGTATTTGGACACATGTGCCTGTCCCCTGAAAGCATAAGGCCACCAATTAGCCAGGACCCATTATGAGACCTCACCCCAGGCAGCAACTCATCAGTCTCTACTTAGTCACTTCTCCTAGAAGCCCCACACTATTTGGACTACACTGAGCAGATCATCATGTTTCTCTCCTGAGAAAAATTAAACAGTTCCCCTTATGAGGAAGACCTTTCATTTTAACAGGATCTTTAAGACTTCATACCCAGGGGTGACGTTAATGGTGAGAATATGCTTTACCTTGGCAGGTATCAGGGTATTTTTAGTCAAGATGGTTTTCCTTTTATCCCCAGTGCCCCCCCCCATCTTTCCAGTTATATGGCTGTCACTCAGAATCAGGCCTGCTAGCCCAAAATCCCTCTTTGATGTCACTGCTAACTGAGACTCGGCTGTCCTGCTCCTGATCTTCATCAGTCTCCTCTGCTCGCTGTGGGTGCCCTGTTCTCAACCGACCCAGCCCCTCCAGCTAAAGATGGAAACTGCCCAAAGCCTTAGTGTTAGTAGAGAACCAGGAGCACACACACAGAGATGAATTATCCCTTTTATTGAAGAAGTTGGGCCTTGGTTCCAGGTCATTAGTGGCCATTTACTCAATTAAATTGTGTTTGGTTAGGTTTCCCAAGTATGTTTGATTTTCACTTGTCTTACGTGTTTTTAACTGCAGAATTGCTCTCAGATGGTGATCATCCCCAAATTGAAGTGTTAACACAAGATGAATTTATGAATTTGCCTCTAGTTCTTCCCCTCAGGGCCATTAGCAAAGTTCTAACTCTTATCCAAACTCTTCATTTATTTATTAAGCATAAACACATATTTACCGCATTGAGACTGTATTCCAAGCCCTGGTCCAGATCCTAAGGGCATGGTGGTGAATAACGTAAGCCCCTGCCCTCTCAGAGCTCATATTCTAGTCTAGGAAGCCCACTGATGCTCACCTGAGACTTTGCGCACTGCCCACTTCCGGTCATGGTCTTATCTGGCTGTGCTTAAGTATTGCTTAAAAAACTAGAGGTCCTACTGATTAATGACTGTTCATGCCATTAAAGAGGCTCTCAAGGCTAAAACCTCATGCAAGTTACAGGTCCTACATATAGGGAAGGATTGCTAAGACCTTCAAGAGACTAAATTTAAGTGCCGATTCCATTTTAACATCAATTCCTCAAACCACTCCCTTCCTGTAAGCATATATTGAATAAGCACTATCGATAACTTGTAAAACCATGGAAACAATTGAAACTTGACAGATTGTTTGCAACACTAGATTTAGAAACAGCATTGATAGGGCTGTCCATTTGGTAAGCCATTTTGCTAGCAGTGTTTGGAGACCAGGACCCCTACACATTATGGAGCATATCATGTTCACATGACCCTTCTTACCCTCCAAAGAACTCAGCTATGCCGCCTGTAGGATATCCACCATGTCTGTCAAGGTGGGCAAATATATATATTGTTGTCAAGGACGTCATCGGTCTGCAAAAAAATACAATGATATTATCTTTGTATCTAGATTTTTGGGTGTCCATAAACATATACACTTTGTATGGTGCATATGTTAGGGAGAAAAACATTATTCCAGTTTATGATTGAGGAGCTGGCAGCATAGGGGGTTTAGAAACCTTCTGAGCAGTCCACCAGCTGGCTATGGCCAAGGTGAGAAAATAACATATTTTCTTCCCACTTGACCAAGTTCATTTAGAATGGATGCTAGAGCTGTGTCTCTCAGGAAGCACCTCCCCTGTCATATGCACTAGAGGAGTCCCTCTCAATTCTTATTACAGGCATACCTCAGAGATATTGTGAGTTTGGTTCCAGACTACCACAGTAAAGCTAATATCACAATAAAATGAGTCACAAATTTGTTGGTTTCCCAGTGCATATTAAAGTTATGTTTATACTATACTATAGTCTATTAAGAGTGTAAGAGCATTATGTAAAAAAAAAACAATGTACATACCTTAATTTAAAAATATTTTATTGCTAAAAAATGCTGTCATCTGAGCCTGCTGGAAAAATAGCAGTGATACATTCTAGACACAGGATTGCTGCAGATATTCCATTTGTAAAAAAAATGCAATATCTGCAAAGCACAATAAAATAAGGTATGCCTGTACTTTCTGTTTGAGGGCTCAGGGCCAGCTCCATGGCCCAAGCCTACTATTGCAGCAGTGTCCTCTTGGAGAGAGATCACCTGGTCACATGACACATGCCTCTGAATTACCTCCCAACCGTGCTCATGCCACAGTGCTCCAAGATGTCCAAGGAGTATCTGTGAAACTCCTTCTTCTTAACTGATGAGCTAGCAACTGTCTATACTTGGCCATTCCTCAGTTTCCATATTTACTTTAGCTCTTCTGCAATTTTGTCAACAAACTCCACGGTATTATTAGTTTTAGCAAATAACAGGATGTCAGAACTGTTGACCAGGATTCGTTACTTTGCTATTAGAGCTCTATTCCAGGACATAGGGGCCAGTGTTCCTCTTATTTTTTAAGGTGTTTGAGCTTTGGCAGGAAGTCTTTCCCGGGTAGGCCCACCATGCTCTGTTCAGTCTCTAGGCCTTTAAGGTTGCTGTGTTGTCACAGCTCTGCTCACAAAGACCTGGGCCCTTCTGTCTTTGCTTGGTGGTACAAAGAAGTCTGTTAAGTAGATTTAAAAAAAAATCAATGCAAATATTTTGAACTATATATTTCTGTGCTTTATCTTTACTGTCTTGCTGTGGCCTTTAAAAGATATCTGTACTTGGTAAGGTGGCTTCAGGACTTAACATTTGTGTTGTCAAAAAGAGGGCAGGGGCTGTATTTTAGGCTGGCACTAAGGATTTCCAGGCTTTTGACCCAAAATGTCTTCCTCTTCCAACCCTGCCCCCAGCACTGCCAGTCTCAAGAAGCAAGAGAAGAGGTTAAAAGGGTCAATCTGTTGCTGAAAGGCAACCAGGAAGTCCAGGCCTTGGGGGAAACATAGCCTTTGTTTATTTAAGCCCCAAACCTAGAAGGCACTATAAATTAGACATAAAAATAAAATAAAAGAACAAAACACAGGCCGGATGCATACCACAGAACAGTGAATTCCCCTTCTGCTTTCCCCTGGGAGAGGGGAGTCTGTGGAGCAGCGGGACCTCCTGGCCAGGAGGTGCTCATGACCCATGGGATGGAGGAAGAATGGTTAGGGGCAGAGGAGCATAAGGTTTGGATCAGGTTGGGGATGGGTTTGTTGGCAAGTGTTTGTAGTCAGCTCCAGCAAGCTCCTGAGGGGGAATGAGTCACACCCTTTCAGCCAAACTTGGAATGGACCCAGACTTGACCAGGTGGTGACAGCCACAGGGCTAGAGGAGAGCTGGTGTTTGTAGAAGGTAGGTAGGTCTGGTTAATTGACCAAACTGTACTGTTGGAGAAAAATCAGCCCTTCCCGGTTCTTTTCCTTTCCCCAGGTTCTTCTTCCTACCTACCCTGTGATGTCGATTTCCATATCCCCAACCTCCCAGGCTGAGTTCCCACCAATAGCTGTGAAGTATCTTAAAAGCAATCTGTTCCTCATAACAGAGAGGTGAAATTTGCCAAGATTGATTTGTAAATTAGAACAGGTATGAATTTTCCTTCTAAAAGCAACTCTCATTCATGTTCTGTTCAAGTTTTCAGGAGTGAGAGAAAAAGAGATGGTTGAGTAGACATTAGGCTCGGAATATGCTGAACCTTGTCGCAGTGTGTCATCCAAAGTGGGTCTTGGCGACACTGGCACTACGAGGGCTCTTTAGGTAGACCTTGTATTGGCTCTCACCTTTAAGCCAGTAGTTTCTAAAAGACGTTCCATGGAATAGGGCCAGAAGAGCTGCATCCATAACACCTAAAATTACCTTTCCCAGGCCATGACCTATTCTGCTAAATTTTCTAGGGTGGGAGCCCAGTACATCTGTATTTTCCACCAGCTCCCCTAGTCAATCCTGATATTAAGAACTTCATTTATTTTTCCACACAGCCCACCTGCTGTGTGTCCAATAGTCTTCTGATGCTGACTGACCAGTGACTGCTCTTGAAAGTAATATGATAATTTAGTTCATACTTAAGTGTTTCTGACTGACAGTGGCACAATGTGGCACTTTTCCAGGGCTTTTTGCATTGCAAAATAAAAACTTTTCTAATTCTTCAAAGTGTAAATAACTCCATTAGAACTCAAAGGATGATATTTATAGGTACTGCCATAGTCAGGTCAGGCAAACAGCTTGGATTGAGAGGAATTTATTTTCAGTGCCCTTCAAATCACGCTTCTCAGGTAGCTAGTCACATATGGCATCTATGCCAGGACTGGCTCAAGTTAGAACCGTCCTTACAAGGAGCCTATGGGAATCATTTCTTAGGCGCTCACATGATTGATTGTACACAAATGGTGCTTGTTTTCATTTCTCTTTCATTTTATTGTATGATTGACATCTTTGAAAACTGTGGACCTGGCAGCACGAGGTCTTCCTATTCCTGCTATACAGTGTAAAGCTGCAAGCTGGTTCCCCCCGTATCCACCTGACTGCCACTCCAGGCTTCCCCTAAGACCCTGTCACCTATGATCCCTGCACAGCACCCAGCCAGCTCTAGATGTTAGAGAGAGTAGAGGCCATGGTTATTGATACCCATGGATTTATCTAGAGTGTCCTGCCTTGCCATCTAGCTATGTCCTTACTACCCCTTTGGGGTCACAGGGAAGGTGGTAGGGGGAGAGAGAGAGAGAGAGAGAGAGAGAGAGAGAGAGAGAGAGAGAGAGAGAGAGAAAGAGAGAGAGAGAGAGAGATCCTTCTGCCTCCCTATATCTGTGAATTAGACTGTGAAAGGCTGAGAGGGTGTTTGCATAACTGTGTGTGCTTCTGTGCTTCTCTTTCTTCCTGATAAGGTGTGTGTATTCCCTGTCAGCAATTCTCAAACAGGCCGGCCTGGAGGCCTTCCTTAACCCCTCCCAGAACTCCTTTGAGTTCCCTGGCACTGTTCCCATGGCTAGGGGGCCCTGCCCAGGGAGGAGCTTGCCTTGTTTTTCTCCTTTCTTACTTTTCTGGGAATAGTGTATCTCCTGCCCCCTCCTGCCATTACCCCCAGCTGAGCTGCCTTCTCTCCCTCCAGGAAGCCCCAGGTCGAGGGGCCCACAGCGGAGCCACATGCACCACCTCAGAGCCCCTGACCTCTTCACAGGCTCCTTGTCTGCTGGCCTTACATCCTCAACAAGATCCTCCTGGTTCTTGTCTTCCAAGCATTGCCAATAGTCTCAAGTCCTTCACATACCATTCAAAGTAACCTTGACAACTGACAGAAAAAAATGGCTTAAAATTTGGGCTCTTGGGACTACTCCACAGAGCAGAAGAGATAGGCTGGCGCAGACAAGCATATTACGGAGGCCATGTTCTTGCTGCTTTTTTTCCCAGCCCCTGAGAATGCTATGGTGGGCTATGATTCCCAAAGGATGGGCCATGACCAAGGGAACCGTTTGCTCATCTGAATATGCTTACTGGTCTGGGAGGGCGAGGTGAAACAAGGATAAGACCAAGAGGAGCTGGCCTAAGAAGGGAGGCAAAAAAGTTGGAAAGTAGAGGTGACCCCTGCATTAAACATAGACCCCCCTTCTCAGAAGGAAGGAACTGGCAACTCAGAGAACAAAGACCTGTGCCTCTATCTTTTGGTTTACAAATTCCAAGAGTTAAGGAAGGGAATAGGAGTGAAGGACCCTGGCACTGTTAGCCACAATGTCAGAGGAACCTCAGGTCCCAGAGCAACTCTGAGCTTCAGGGCTGCTGCGTTATCCCCATCTAGATGGGCATGAGCCAAAGGATGGGGTGGGGAGAAAAAAATACCCTATTCTGAGGAATGAAATGTTGCCCAGGGATGGCAGTGGTATTGCCCTCCTAAACCCCAGGCTACCCTCCCAAACACCCTCAAGCCTTAGGCTATTTGCTGAAGCAAACATTTCTCTGAGCTCTAACCAGTTGGGAGACTTCTGAAGTTGCCACAGGACTGGGGTATTCTGGAAGGAAGCACAATTTTTGAGTTGTACTACCAGTTTGTTTGTTTTTAATTTCCCTGAAATGTGCCTTGTACTTAGAATTGGCATTCAAGCAATTTTGAACTGAATTGAATTAGATGATAATGGCAACTAGTAAGGGGAGCAGTGAGGAGGAGGAGGAAGTGATTCCATTTAGGAGGTTAATTTTACAATCTACTTTTCAGGAATATCTATTTCATACTTGTGGATGGGTAATGGGGAGGGTGGAAAATGAGAAAGGAACAGGCTTGGAAAAATTACGGCGATAAATTTTTCCAGCTGCAAAACATAAGGGGAAGAGAGACAGGCATAAATATTGACACAAGGTTCATGCAATTTAAGATCCAAAGAGCTAACTGCATTCCTGGACAACATTGCCAATACTTCCAGTCCTTCTGAGACACCAAGACAAACTGCCTACACCCATAGTTAGCTACCAAAGTTGAGGTGATGAGGGCAATTTGACTAGAGCACTTTTTGGCTTCCCTGAATGGGGGTGAGTAGGGTGGAATGCTTTGTCAAAATGGGGTTTGGTTCTGCCTGTCACCTCTAGTGTCACTGAGATTTTTTGTGAAGATCACTTGGGACCCTGTCGTGAGGGACCTGAAAGGCACAAATCATTGCTCCTGTCATCATTCAGTGCCAGGGTTTGGCCCAAATTGGGTGCTAGAGCCGCTCTTCCAAGAGAGTGTGTCCATCTCCGCCAGAATTCTCCTTGGGATCCCTCCCAGCATTGCCTTCTGCATCCGCATCCGCATCCTCCTCTCCGTTTTCCTGCTTCCCAAAGTTGGGGTTCTGGACTTTGGCCATACAGGGACATTCACATGACTCACAGAGGACAAGGCACTTTCTCTGTCACTGCCTTTCCTTCTTGCTTCCCTCCTTCTGGAGTTTGGGGATTTTCCATGAAGCCAAAGGAATGATGTAAGTGGCAGTGGCCTTCCTGTCTATAGTCTTTCATACTGGAATGGAAGCAGAGGGGAAGAGAGAAGATAAGAGGGAAGCAAGGACAAATCGAATGATAGCATTTCAGGCTCCTTATTTCCCCAGCCTCTTCAGAAAAAGGATCGAGTAAGTAATTAGTAGACAAAGCTTTAGCTAGAAGGGGGCTATGGTAGAGGAATAAGTGGAGAGTGCTATTTTGCAGCCATCCCATGTCCCATTAACTGTGCTAACACTCCTGCATTCAATATCCTTTTTTTTATTTCCTTTTCTAGCTCCTAACCCAGTGTTTGCTTTGTGGCTTGTCCCCGCACCTTTTGCATCGTGTCTTTTTCCACTTCTCTTGACACTAGACCCTGTGTTTTGCTGGCAACGTTGCTGAATCTTTGGGTGGAACATTCCCTGTAGAAAATAAGGAAGGCTTGCCTATAAATAGTTTCCTTTGGGCTTCATGGTACACAATGCTTTGAGTGTGACAAAAAGGGAAGTGAGATGTTCCCCCTCATCACCACCCCCAATCTACCGCACCCACCCTCGGTCTGCTCCCCACCCCTTGGCAGCATGCTGATATCCTGCCCACGGGTTCTGCAGCCCTAACTTCCCAGTGTCCATCCCACTGGCCCGTGGGAACCCAAAGTAGGAAGGGCTCTTGTCATAGAGAGTCTGGCTTTTGAAATGGAACAGTCCAGTAGGAATGCTGAGGCACTTCTTCAAGCTCAAAGGGGACAAATTGGCTGCCAGGCCTGAAATGGAGGAAGTTGTCCCGTTCCTCATAATGCCATCCTCCAACTCAAAAGTCATTCCTGAGAGAGGGATGGTCAGCTATGTCTGTTTAATTGCTGTAGGGCTAGAACCAAGAGCCAGCAGAGGACTTGGCTCATCAGCTGGGTGTTCTTGCTATGCTACCTCTGGGTCCAACCTACTTTATAAATGTAGAATGAGAAAGGGAGTTTGGAAACATTTACATGAGTTTGCTGGGCTGTTGACTTTCTAGGCCAGTGTTTCCTGCCTGGGGCCCACCTCAAAGTCCACAGGACATTAGAACACTGAGAGCCTCAGGAATCAGCACTTGACTCAGAAAAGTTAGATTAGATCATAGATTTCTTGTACAGGACAAGCTTCCACTCACTGCAAGTTTGACACAGCTATTCTGGGCAGAGACATTTTCTGGTGTGCTGAAGGTTTAGCAGAAAACATTTTGGGTTCTTCCCACTCCGAAAATCTTTCCACAGGGACATTTATGTCCATTGTCTTCCCTTAGCAAGCCCTGGGATCCTGAGACCCAGCCACTGTTTGATAAGGGAGGATCACAATGAGTGATCACTTTTCACTCCACTGGCAGCTGGCAAACCAGAGGTGTAGAGGGATGTGAGATTGACTGAGTGTGGCCTGAGCCTGAGACATCCTTTCAGAGTAATTTTTTTAACCAAATCCCTGACATGAGCTTGTTTTCTTGTTGTCGGTTTCATCCTCTTAAAAGCTGAGCACAGCAGGAATAGTGGTGGGGAAAAAAAGAGTTTATTAAGGGTGCCAGTTTGTAGGGCCCTAGGAACTGGATGTCTGACTGGATGGTGAGGATTACTCCAAGACTCCTTACCTTATTTGGGATATTGTGTACCCCAAGATTACATATTTCATTCTGTGAATCGCCTGGTTGGATTAATATTTCCTATTTCCTAGACAGAAAGTTTTTCTTTTGAAAAGATGTGAGTGAGCACAGCTCTGTTGTAAAAAAAGAAATGGACACCTGTATATTCTTCCCGTCCCCAGTGCTGCTCTCCATTGCCATGAGTGTCAGAAAAGCCGATCGTGCACACGGAGCTCAAAGTTGGCCTTTGGACCTCTAATAGTAGCACTGCCGGCATCCCAAGGACATTTCTGTCCCTTACCCTTTCTTCTTCCTCACT
This sequence comes from Rousettus aegyptiacus, assembly GCF_014176215.1. NCBI lineage: Eukaryota > Metazoa > Chordata > Mammalia > Chiroptera > Pteropodidae > Rousettus > Rousettus aegyptiacus. The sequence continues at coordinate 63,955,687 of NW_023416312.1, read as the reverse complement.
ACTTGCCTGACACCTCCAACCCATTTCCCAACTGCCTGGACTCACCCATTTAACAAACCTACTTACTCCCTGCCCCACTAAGACTAGTAAGTGTAGTAGGAGCAAATTTGGTGTCTAGGTCAGGAAAACCTGGGCTGGAGTCCCAGCTCTGTAATTTATGAGTTGTGCCATCTTGGGCAAGGTAGCCTCTCAGACCCTTGGTTTCTTCATCTGTAAAATGATGCTGACAACACTTACACTGCAGGGTTTGTGGTGCAGCCAGCAGAGTGCCTGGCCCACAGCCAATGATGCTCAGTTAATGGTAGCTATTACTGTTAGTGAGTCTCAAACTCAGCTTATTTTATAATATAATTAACATACAATTCAAATTCAGCCTAACACACTTAAACTCTTTTCTTTCCCCTCCCTGAAGTACCTGGATTTCTCTGCTTTTGCCTCCATATAAAGGAGCTGTTTTTAATTCTGTCCTATACCCTGTTTTCCTTGGTGGTGTTTTTATTTCCTGCCAACCTAACTTATATAACTCTTTTTCTTTTCATCATCTTCATTAGAAACTTGGGTGGAAAGCAATAGTTAGTTTAGGAAATATTTATAAGCCAATGAAAGGTCAACTCAGAGACTCTTCCTAGACCAAGAAAGTTCCATGTGGCACAGAGGGCAGGCTGATATATCTGGGAATTCCAATATCAACTAAGCTCTTCCTTTTAGAAGATTTTTTTCCAAACTAAGGCTCTCGATGACCTATATAGTCTACACTTTGTTCTATTACACAGGTGTCTTAGTACAAACACCATGTTCAGATAGCTTGTAACCTAAATGTAACATAACCTCCTGAGCTCTGGATTGTCTCTCACCTAAACTGGAGTAAAGAAAAACACCATCCCGGGCCAGTGTAGTAGGTTTGTACAGTTCTATTTGTCAGCCATTTGCAAACAATGACTCTTGCGCCGATATTACCACCAGTGGGGTCCAATGGGAGCTCCACGTCAGCGAAAAATGTTGGCTGTTGGGTAGCATAACTGCACTAGCAGCCTGATGAAGATCAAGGCCTTCAGACTAGGCTTAACTGGAGCTTTGGCCAGGGTGTCAGTGCCAGGCACCTGGTTAGGAGAAATATTCTGAAGCAAATAATAATTACTTTCTTTGCTGATAAGAGAGTCCCAGTACTTTTCCAATAGCAAGATTGCATTAAGGTATTTCTTTGGACCACAGCCTGACTCACAAACTGACTCATGGGTGCTGGCCTTAACTTCAAACTATTGTATATGTGGTGGAACCCAATGTTCTCCTTATGGCCCTGAGTTGGTGTAAATAATACTCCCCAGTTGCATCACATGTCCCTTGATCTGCTCAGGTTGCTTCTTCTGTCTGCAATTCTGTGTCTGTCCACCAGGTGGCCTCACTTTAGGAAAGAGCCTGAGAAAAGGACCTCAGTCAAGCCTCTGACGCCTTTTTTTAAAAGCTTGAGACTGAAAAGAATGAAAACATATAACTCTTTGTAGGCAACAATCATATAATTTTACTTGTGACTTGGAACCTGTCTGTGCCTGAAGTACCCTCTAACCGTAGGTATGCCTGGACCCATCACAGGGTAGGTGTTTTCCTGGGATGGTTTATATATATAGCCTTGGTTTATAGTTTTGTTTTTTTGCTATGTATAAGAAAGTAACAAAATCTTGTTTTTAAAAAATAGGGACTTGAAGGAACCTGGATTGGGGGTGGTGAACACACAATAGAATATACAGATGTCAAATGATAATGTACACCTGAAAATTATATGATTGTATTAACCAAAATAAATAAAAATAAAATTCCAGGGTTTAGCCCTGCAGAACAAAAAAAAATAAAAATAGGGACAAGAGATCCTGGATAATATTGGACGTATTTTCTTTGCAGAGTAGGGCGTGTAGACCAAAGAGAAAAGGGCTGGAATCTTATGGTCACTCCAGTGTCCACTCCCCTACCGTCTCCTCCCCACCTCCTCTGCCACCCAGCTGGTCCCTTGCTGCTCTCTTGTACATGTTCTCCCACTCATCTGAGCTCCTTGACATTCTCCCCCACAGGTGCACATTGATATGCACAGATTAGCTTAGACCTCTGTACATGTCCTGTGCATGTCACAGATCTGTGCATGTGTCAGTACACAGCCAGGTTTATCCAAAGTAGGAGCTGAGTGGATAGTTGCTGGGATTGGGGCAGGCCACTGGGCCAGCTGGCTGGGTGAGGGAGCATGCAGGTGACAAAGTATGTGTGCAGGAGAGAGGCTGAGAAGGCAGGGGGTGGGAAGAAGGTGAGTCTCTTGGTGGGTTGAGAGTGTCCAGGGAGTGTGGCTGTGTGATAGCATTGCAAAGCCATAAGGGTATGCTGGCTGACCTCCAAAGAAGAGCTTTGAAAACCAACACAGCCCTCTACTGCATGCTTTCTGCCTCCTGTTACAGCATCTATACTTATTTCTCTTAAGAAATCAGCTCCAGTTTGGGTTTCGCCAACCTACAGAGCCCTCTTTGGAGATGCCAGTTGGCACAAGAAAGTGCTGAACTGTTTACAGTCCCAGCCTCAGGTTCAGGGAGGGGATGTGGTTTCACTGGGCCACAAAGCCTGGTACAGGACTCATTTGCATGGCCCCTGACGCCATGTGACGCAGCCGGCTCCTCCTATATAAAGAAGGAAGAGCCGAAATATCTCCGAGTCTGGGTTGGACTGGCGGCAGTGGAATTTGTGACACAGTAGGTGACACCCCTTGAGGCACTTCCCTTCAAGTCCGGAGCGCTTGCCTGGCTTTGGGTCGGCTCTGCAGCCTTCGCCCCCTCCTAGCCCCTGGGCCAGACGCGCAGAGCCCAGCCCCGTTCAGCACTTCAGCAGCCCCAGCCGCCCGCAGGCCCTGCCCGCTTAGCCCGCCCAGCCCGGCCTGAAGCCCGGTCAGAGCTCCCCGGCAGCCCAGCCATGAACACCGAAATGTATCAGACCCCCATGGAGGTGGCGGTCTATCAGCTGCACAATTTCAACATCTCCTTCTTCTCTTCTCTGCTTGGAGGGGATGTGGTTTCCGTTAAGCTGGATAACAGGTAACCACTGGCCACAGTTCCCGAGTGGGCGCTGGTAGGGGCCGAGTTGCTAGCGGGATCTCGGAGCAAGCCGCGCGCCGCCTGTCCCCGTTCCCCGCGGTGCAGCATCCTGGGAAGGGGCGGAGGTAGAGGACGCAGGGCGGGGGAGAGGGGTCACCGCGGCGCTGGGATCGGCAGTCGGAGCGTCCCTGCGGCCGCTGCACAGTGAAAACGAGCTGCTGCAGCCGGAGGCGGAAGCAGCCAGAGGCAGAGGGGCGGCGGGCTGGGCAGGGGGCTGGCCGTGTGCTGGGCGCCGCTGGGTAGCAGGCTGGAAGCTTCCGAGCCGAAAAGGAATTCCTAACTAGCTTCGGAGATCGGTAGGTTTGCCCGGGACCTTTTGGGCGGGCGCTGCAATGGGATGGCGGCAGGGTAGTCCCTGGGCCGCGCGCGCCCATTGTTTGCCTGTCTCCGTGGCTGGTGAGCAGGCCACACTGGCCTGCTTGCCCTAAGACCTGCGCGCTGCTGAACGCAGGGCTCTGGGCGGTGGCGGCGGGGAGCTAGCCTGGGTGGAGAGGTGCAGCTTCCTGCAGGGACCAGGAAAGAAAGGGCCTGAGGACAAAGTGCCCAGAACTGCCAGCCAGGGAGGCGGGAGAGAGGAAGAGCTGGGGCAGATGGAGGACTTTGGCCACAGCTGCCAGGTACTCAGAGTGGAACGGCGTGAGTAACGCTGTCACTTTGCTTTTTGTCTTGGCAGTGCCTCCGGAGCCAGCGTGGTGGCCATAGACAACAAGATCGAGCAGGCCATGGTGAGTGGCATCACTGCGTCATTCCTGTCCCCAGATCTAGCTGCCGCTTATGTAATTCGCGGCAGGACTTAGGGGGTGGATGCAAAAGCCATTAGCCAAGAGCCTGAGGAAACTGAGCCAACCTGCTTCCTTTCCCCTTGGAGGCCTTGAGTAGAGTTCCGTCAGATTGGCACCTATGAGGGCATTTCCAGTCTACCCTCGCCCGGCTCCCTCCTTTCATCTTCCCTCACTTATCCTAGGACTTCGCAGTAGCCTCTGGCTCCCTCCTGGGCCCATGGGAGGGCAGTGAGCTTAGACACTTGCATTACCTGCATCTTGCGCATTTTCCTGAATCCTGCATTTGGCAGGGGCCAGAGCTCATTGGATGCAGCCGCACTGCAGTGCCTCTGCAGAGCTTGGGCTGGGGTCGGAAGTTGGGAGTGAGCAGGAAACAAAACACCCACCCACTTCTCCCTCTGCTCGCCAGGTGGAGGTCATACCCTAACCAGCGACCATAATGGCTGCAGGGGGTTAAGGTGTTTAGCAGTTAGCAATGACTTAATTGTTCCTGGGAGCCTAATAACACAGTTCCCTGCCCCCAGCACAGTCATCGAATTCAGAGAGAATGCAGCAATCCCTTACCTTCCCCCAGGGCCAGTGTCTTGTCTCTGCCAGGCTATAGGACAGCTGAAACTCTGCTGGATCATGTGAGGAGGAGGAGACTCAAAAATAGCCAATTTTATTGTCTTGGTGAAGATGTGTAAAGCAGAAAAACAGTATGGGCTGCACTACAGGGCCTCCCTGGGATCTGGACCAGCAGCAGGACCTTATGTGGAAATGGGGATATAGCCAACCACCAGCAACCAGCAGAAGTCTCACCCAAAGGACTCCTAAGCAGCCAGCTTTGAAAGTCATTAGAAATTTGCAGGGGATATCCTATGTAGCTCAAAGCTGGGCTCCCAACTCAGGCGTGATCCTGATCATGAAGCTCTCCTGAGTGATGGTCTAAGTGCTTCAGAGAAGGGTGCAGGAGGAATAGGGCTGTAAGACCAGCATTTTGGATAGCTGCTGAGGGAAGGCCAGAGATCAATGGCATGAGGGACAGCGTAGGAACCTCATAGGCAAAGTGAAAGTACTGCGGAGGAGCCATGATGGCTAATGAATGGCTTTGTTTTGATTTCCTCTGTGATAGGACCTGGTGAAGAATCATCTGATGTATGCTGTGAGAGAGGAGGTGGAGATCCTGAAGGAGCAGATTCGAGAGCTGGTGGAGAAAAACTCTCAGCTGGAGCGTGAGAATACCCTCTTGAAGACCCTGGCAAGCCCAGAGCAGCTGGAGAAGTTCCAGTCCCGTCTGAGCCCTGAAGAGCCAGCTCCTGAAACCCCACAATCACCTGAGGCCCCCGATGGTTCTACGGTGTAAGTGGCTCTGTCCTCAGGGTGGGCAGAGCCACTAAACTTGTTCTACCTAGTTCTTTCCAGTTTGTTTTTGGCTCCCCAAGCGTCATCTCACGTGGAGGACTTACACCTAGCATAGCTGGTGCCAAGAGATGTCCCAAGGACATGGCTACCTGGGTCCACTCCAGTGACAGACCCCTGACAAAGAGCAGGTCTTTGGAGGCTGAGTTGCGTGGGGCCTCATCACCCCAAGCCAGTGAGCCTCTAATGTCACCGTGCCCTGGGGGCTCCCAGGGCCCAGACAACTTAGCTGCAACTGGCAAAGGAGAACGATAGTTTGAGATATGACACCAGTTTGCTCCAGAAAGCATAAGGGGGTCTGCTTTTCATTTCCATGGACATTTTCAACAGCTTCACCTGACAATGACTGTTCCTATGAAGAAGCCACTTGTGTTTTAAACAGAGGCAACCTCTCTCTTCTCCCCTGCCTCACCAAGGCAGGGCCACAGATGGGAGAGATTGAGCCAAGTCAGCCTTCTGTTGGTTAATATGGTATAATGCATGGCTTTGTGCACAGCCCAGTGTGGGATTACAGCTTTGGGATGACCGCTTACAAAGTTCTGTTTGGTTAGTAATGGCATAGTTTTTCTAAATAGCCATACATGCGTATATATACCCATAGGGCTAGAGCTATATCTTAGTGTAGTGATGTATACATATACACATACACCTACATGTTGAAGGGCCTAATCAGCTTTGGGAGTCTTGACCAGTCCCTTATCTCTTAAGGCTAATTCTTTGACTGTGTTCATTTACCAAGTTGATCCAGTTTGTCCTTTAGGTTAAGTAAGACTAAAGAATAAAGGCAGGGAGGGGGCCAGCCTCTGAATGCAGCCACAGATGCCTTGCTGCTGCAACCCTTGCCTCATCTTTCCCCTGAAGATATGTGAGGTCCCCTTTTGAATGCCAAACCCACCATTCACTGGTGCTGACTACATAGAATGGGGTTGAGAGAAGATAAGCTGGGACTTCACAATGTCATTCAAAAACTTTTTTTAATGTTTGTGGAAAACTTTCAAGTAAACAGAACAAATGGCTTGCCGGTGTCCTTTTGTGGACAAGGAATGGACAAGGGAATGGCTTTGACCCAATGGTGCCTGGGTGATGTGCTCAGGGAGTTTGTCTCTAGGGGTTCTGTGGCAGTGAACACTTTCCACTTTCTGACACCTTATCCTGATGTATGCCTCCAGGATTTGGATTTTGATTTTTCAAATGTAGCTTGAAATTTCAATAAACTTTGTTCTTTTTTTCTAAAAATAAACCCAGTGTCTGATGGATTATAAATGGAGTGGATGGTAAGGGCCCTTCGCATGGTTGGGAACACTGTTTTCCTGACTTGCTGACCATTCGTGAGTACTTCCTAAGTGGCAGGCCTTTGCTGCCTCCAGGATCTTGCATAATAGTCACAATAACCCCACTGTACAGATGAGGAAGCTAAGACTCAGCCAGTTTAAGTGACTTGCCCAAAGTCACTTATCTGTTATGGCAAACTAGGAGTCAACCCTACATCTGTCCCTCTCTCTCTTGCCCCTACTTTCATATGACATACTCAGAATGAGTGGCAAGGTGATTGTTAGCACACAAACTCAGCTTGAAGGGGTGATTTTGGAGGAGGAATACCCCAAGAAGACCCAAAAGAAGAGGAGAGGGTATACATGTGAGAGCGAGAAGAGAGGAAGCGAACACAAGTGGGCCTCTTCCCTCTTTGAAAGACATCATTGGGATCACAGTGAATTTGTCTTAATATCAATCCACATGAGACCCTTGACTTTGGCAAAGGATCTAAGAGGACCTTAGTGAGAAAAAGATGCAGAATGTATGCAGTGGTCAAAACCCCATCCCCTCCCCCAAGGAAACATGCTCTCAGTCCCTGCTGCTCCACTTGTCACTGAAGTTTGCTCACAAAACCCACCGGTCATGTGGGCAGGACCAAGTCTAAGGATCCTGACTCCAGCTTCTCTCCCCCGCCCCTCTTTTGGGTTCCACCTTACCCATCACCCTTTCCCTGGCCCCATGTCTCTGGCATCCAGAGTTTTGTCATTTCTCTGATCAGCTGTCAATGAGTGTTTACCTGTCAGTGTTTACCACACCCTAATCTGAAGCCACTCTGGACCCTGAGCTGTGTTCTAGGCCCACTGTGTTCCCAGTGAAGGCTATCACTCCAATGTGAATAACCTATTCAATCTCATCATGCAAGGCTGAGATTGACATACACTTATACCTAATTCCTTTGCCACTTGAAATTGAACACTTTGATTTTACTGAGTCACAATCCTCAAATATCAAGAGGTCTTAGTCCCCTCCTTTGTTCCAGTCATGGCCTAAATATATACAAAATGCCATGCTTCCTTGGTTGTAAAGCTCATACGTGTTGGCCTGTTCTTTTCTAATCACCAAAATTCTTCTTCATAATATTACAAACCCTTGGTTGGTAGCCTTTCAAATCCCAATTTCTCCACCTGCTCCTAACCTCTCTATTCATGATTCCAGGTTCATTGTCTATACCTTCTAATTGGTTCATGGTGTGCGGATTTCACAGCTGTTGCAATGGATACAAACTTTGGACCAGTCAGCCACCGTTGACCTGGACCAGCTCTCTCCAGCCCCCACTTAACGCCAAACCCCTCCCCACTTCAAGATGAACTGAGGGACTTTTTGACTCTTCAGCTCCTCTGTAGACTTCCCACACGTGATTTCCAGCCAAACAAGGGCCAACAGAATCTCATAAGATGGCCCAGAAAATATACAGCCCTCTCTGGCGATCCAGCCCTTCTCTACAAGAAAGGGGAAGAAACTTGCCCACAGTCCCATAGTGAGAGAGAAAGAACAACTCCGTTTCCTAGGCAACCCCGACTAAACAGAGACAAACACTCCCATTCAGAGGCCACAGCGGTTACTAGACTAGATAAGAGGAACTTTTGTGGTTGTTTGTTAGTCACATATAGGAACAACAGCTAGCTCTTCATTGTTGTCCCACAGAAAAACAACTAAGGGTGAGGAAAGGCAAAAACTAGGGGTGAGGAAAGGCAAAAGAACACTGGAAAGATCTTCACAGATTTTAGGGTTCCAGGCTCAGCTAGTCCAGCTGGATCCAGAACAAGGAAAAGAACAAGATGAATAGCAACAGTAATTCTCCTCCGCTTGGGCAGGCCCCTTCCCCTGTCCCCTCCTACCCATTATCTCATGTGATCCTCACAGCAGCCCTCCACGCAAATCAACAAGGATCACAAGATCACCCCTTCATGTGCCTCCTCATGAATATGGAGCAATCTGTTTCCTGTCCTTAGAAAAAGAGGCAGTTATATCTTATTTCCATTTGACAGACAAGAAAACTAAGAGCCGGAGAGTTCGGTGCTACTCCCGTGGCACCCATGTATCCCATGAGGCAGTAGTTCACAACCTGTGTGACCACAAGGGCCCATTTTAAATGTCAAAAATATCCTCAGACGTCCCCCAACTCAATAGTAGTTGAACTTGTAATAGTCACTGGGAGAGAATGCATAATAACAAATGGTGACTGTAAATTCAGTGGGGTTTTTATAGGAACATATTGTATTTGCCATAAAAGCACAAAGGTGGATTTGAAAAGTAGAACAGAAACGTGGATGTTAGATAACTCATAGACAAGGACTGCTAAGGTACAAGGTGCAAGGCTCTCAGGCTGGGAACTGTCACTGAAGGAGGCCCTCCCTGTTGGGCTCTGAGAAGAAACTCAGGGAATGAACAGTTGAAGAAGCAGGACCATTGGAACTTGGGGTATAGGAAGAAGGACTCTAGAAAGACCACAGGAAAAAGACACACAATCCACTGTCCCTTAGGGGGTTTTGAAGTTGTCCCAACATCATCCAATTAACCCTGGAAAAATCTTCCTTTCAGATCTCCTCTCTTCTCCTCCTAGTTGGTTAGAAATTAATGGACATACTTAAGCTTTGTAGATAGCCCAGTTCTTCGAGTTGTCTCATGTAGAGAAGCTCATTGGAACCCAAATTCTAGGCAAGGTTTGACAGAGAACTCCATCATTTACCTATTCCAAACAGAAGTGGTTTCCAGGGAGGAACTGGCTAGAAGGGGCCATAATAACAATAATTAATAATAATAGCTATACAGACAATATATATATAGTGTGTGTGTGTGTATACATGTCTTACTGCTAAATTGTATACCTGAAACTCACTGGATTCCGTTAACCAATGTCATAATAATAATAATAATAATAATAATAATTAATAATAATAATAATAATATAAAAAATAATAATAATACTTACTTGGTGTCAGGCACTGTTCTAAGCCCTTTTACATATATGGCCTCTTTTTATCTTTTCCACAAACCTATGAAGATGTGTCATTAAGATCCCCACTTTACAGATAAGAAAATGAGAACACTAAGGTACAGAGAGGTGAAGCAACCTGCAGAAAGTCATGCAGCTAGTGAATGGCAGAGCCGGGACTGGGGGAAGGGAGACATGAAATTGAGAAGAAGGGTGAAGAATCTCAACAGCTTTCATAATTCCTCTTATATAACCAGAAGTGTTCCAGGGGTGCAGAAGGGAGGGTGGAATGGAGACCATCCCAAACTAGCAGAGGGGATAACCTAAGATTAAAAATGGCCAATGATCCTGATAGAATGGGAGTAAACAGGGAAGGAAGAAAGAGGGAGGATGGGAGGCTGACTTGGCTGGACCCCAGCTGAACAAATTGAGATAGGATCTAATAGGTCTGAGGGAGCCATGATAGGCTCTTAGTCAGGGAAGTGATGTGATGCCCAAGGTATTTGCAGAAGATGGGTCCTGGCAGCTGTAGAGTCTGGAGCAGAGAAAGGCTAGCTAAAGTCAGGCCAGCTGTTGCGGTAATCCAGGTGTGAAGTGATCAGAGCCAGCCTGGATAGGGAGAGGGGTCCTGAAAAGAAGACAAAAGGGACAAAGCCAAAAGATACTGTAAGGCAGTATTTCCCCAAGTGTGGTTAGTGTCAGTTTGCAGCAGATTTGTAGGGAAGTTTGGTTAAATGCAGATTCCATGCCTCACTCCCAAACTAAAGAGGTGAGTGGCACTCAGGAACTCAACTCTGACAAGCTCTCCTGGTGATGCTGGGGGATGTGGAAGCTTGAAGAACCTCTACTAAGTGAAAAATCAGCATGACTTGGTAACAAAGTGAGCTGGGAAGAAGAAGGCTAAGTAGCCATGAGTCAAGGATGACGAAAGTTCTTTTGTTTTGTGTTTTTTTTTAATTGTGGTAAAATATGTATAACATACAATTTACCATTTTAACCATTTTTAAGTGTAGAGTCCAGTGGCGCTAAGTACATTCACATTGTTGTGCAATCATCACCACCACCCATCTCCAGAACTTTTCATCTTCCCAAATTGAAACCCTATATCCAACTCCCCATTCCCACCTCCTCCCAGCCTCTGGTTATATTAAAGTTTGAGCCTGGAGGATTAAGAGACTACAGAAGTACTGAAGGAACCTGGTGTAGGAAAAGGCTGCAGATTTTCAGAAGGAATATGAGTTCCGATTTTGGTTTCCAGTTGAGCTAAGCACATTTACAAGGAAATATTCCTGAATCAACTGTGAAAAGAAATATGAAGTCCAGGGCTAGAGCACCAGATGTGGGTGTGTCTGTGTGTCACAGGAGCTAAAGTGATGTGAGAAGACATTGCTCCAGGAAGTGGGTGCAGAGGAGGCTGAGTAGCAGGCCAGAGCCAAGCATGCCCTTTGGAGACCACCCACAGTGAAGCCATGAGTGGGAGGAGGAAGGCCCAGCTGGGGAGGTATCCAAGAACAATAGAGGAAAAGCCCCAAGGGAACACTGAGAATTATGATCTCTACTTATCTTTTGGTCCATTCTTTTTGACATATCCTCTTTAGTCTTACCGCAAGCCAGTCCTTAAAGGTCACTTTGGGGAACACTGAAGCAGCTGAGGTATTCTAGGAAGAGGAGTCAGAGTTCTGGGGTATAATTCTAGTCTGGCTAACAAGCTATATGACCTTGGGCAAGTGATTGGTGTTTCTACATCTCAGTTTTCCAATTTGCAAAACAAAGTGGTTACCCAGGATCATTTATAAGCCAGGTGCTTAGCAAGTACCTGGGCCTAAAAGAGTCCACTACCTCTGAGACTTGTACACATTACCTCTTTGCTGGAGGCCTCAGTTTCCCTTCTAGACTCAAGATTCTATTCATCCTCATATCGAGCTCTATCAAGTTGCTGAAAAAAACAGCCACTTTTAAAAGCCAATACATGGGTCAGTGCCACAACATCCCATGTAATTTTGTAGAGGAAGGAATCATATACAGCCTTATTCTCCAGCCTTTCTCATCTCATGAACCACTTCTGGTTACCTATATTGTGACAACACATTTACAAGCTCTGGGTCAACAAACTCAAATGGGAGGAAGGTGGGCGGGTTGCATGAAGCCCATCTTGGGTAGGCAGAGGAAACAGGCTCACCTTTGAAAGACTCGTGATTAAAGCAGATAAGTAAAGAGGGCAAGAACGGAATAAAAAAGAGCTGACTTGGAGGGGGTGGGCAGGAGGAGACAAGAACTGGAAGAGGAGGAATGCGAGCAGAAAAGGTGGCCCCAGCCCACTGAACTTTCCTCAGTTGGCTCCTCTGCTGTTTTGCTGCTGTCCTACTAATGAACTTCCTGCTGCCACTACCTAAGAGGAAAAAGGACATATTCTCTACCATGGACTGGTTTCATGGGTCCTGAAGTGTCCCAAAGATCCCTTTTTGTGCTGTCCATTCCAATACAGAACTTAGTCATTTAAGTACAAAACTAACCTAACCATCATAGAGAAGCACCTTTGAGGCACAAGTAATGTTCCAGTAAGTTAAGTCATACCTGGGATCAGAGAATAATGTGTCATAAAGGCCAAATGAGGCTCTAGAAATTAACTATCCCAACCTCCTCACTTCCCAGAAAAGGATACTGAAGCCAAGAGAGAGAAACAGTCTTGTCTGAGGCACTCACAGAGTCAAAAACAGGGCCAGGATGAGCCCTCTAGTGTTACAGATGACTCTCTCTTTAAGACTCAGTGTCGCCATCTATAAAATGAGAGATTGGTGGAGGAGATTGGATTAAACATGGTGTCATGAGAAATACTCCCAGATCTCTCCCCTTGAAACAACAATAAGCTGCACACCTAAAACTCAACAAAAAACACCCAAACTGCATACCAGCATGTTTGAGCATGAGATCTGTGCATAAGAGCTACTACAGGTCAGAACCCAGGGTATTGGGTGGTGGACTGGGAGAAACAAAGAAGCTGCCTCTGGCAGTTGGAGCTCCCTGTAGGAGGTGGGGAAGGGGAGAAGGAGCAATGAGTTCCCTAAATAGCCCTGCCTGGGAGTGCTGTGAGCTCCACGCTGCAGGTAGCAGTGCCCAATCATCAGGGCAGAAAGCAGAGAAACAGGGACAGCAGAGAAACAACAGTTGATTTTTACCAGCCACGGTTGCAAAACTGTGGATGAGCTACAGCCTACAACCCTCAACCCAGAGGGCTCCTCCCTCCTACCCTCCAAGATGGATCAACACGGAGCCCCAGGGAAATTTGAGCAAAAGCTACCGAAACTGTCACTAACACTAACAGGAACTGAGACTGCAAGTAGTAAGCATGATTAAACAACTATAAGGAAAAAAAAAGACATTATTAAAACTTTATATAAAGCAAAGATCCAAGAGGCTCAGATGCCACCTACTGGAAACCAAAAGAAAAACACTTTATTTGCAACAGGCTAGGGACCATTATATAATAAATATTCGTTCTAGGGGGCGGAGGAGAGGAGCAAAACACACTTTAATTAATGACCAGGCAGAGAAATAGCCCATTAAACACCATGAACAACAAAGGTGACAAAGCATCTCAGAAAGAAAGAGAAAACTCTCCAAAAAATAAGCTTACGGACATAGAAATATGCGACTTTAATGACAGAGAATTCAGGACAGTGCTTCTGAAAAAACCCAGTGAGATCTGAAATGAATCATATCAACAATTTCAGCAATTGAAAAAAACAACTAGATGAGCAGAATGAGTTCTTTAGCAGGACATCGAAACCCTCAAAAAGAACCGAATAGACTTCCTAGAGATAAAGAACACATTGCAAGAGTTAAAAAATGAAATAACAAGTTTGGGAAATAGAGTCAACCAAATGGAGGAAAGGAACAGTGATATCAAAGACAGAAATCTAGAAACAAATCAGAAGGAAGAAGAGAGAAACCGAAGAGTGAAAAATAATGAAAGAGAAATACAAGAACTAGCTACTGATGCCATAAGGAGAGGAAACATAAGAATAATGGGAATTCTCAAAGGGGAGAAAAAGGGGCAATATCAGAAAGCATTTTCAGACAATAGTTGACAAGAATTTCACAAATCTAAGAAATGAGCTGGAGCTTGGAATTCAAGAAGTCAACAGAACACTCAATTATCTCAACCCAAAAAGGCCTTCACCAAGACACATTGTATTAAAAAGATCAAAAATCCACGACAAAGACAAAATTCTCAGGGCAGCCAGGGAAAAGAAGATGGTAACCTACAAAGGAAAACCCATTAGATTATCGTCAGACTTCTCACCAGAAACCTTACAAGCCAGAAAAGAGTGGAATCAAATATTCAAACAATTAAATGAAAGGAACTACCAGCCAAGAATAATGTATCCAGCTATGTTTTCCTTTAGATATGAAGGGGAATTTAAGACCTTTCCAGACATACAAAAATTGAGGGAATTCTCCACTACAAGGCCTGAACTACAGGAAAGACTGAAAGGGGTCAGCTCACCTAAAACAAAATGACAGACAAACAAACAAACAAACATAAATAGGAGTAAGGTGACTAGAAGGCTGATAGAAGCAGAAGAGTGCAACCCTTACTATGAACAGAGCATTATAAGCTTACAATAAGAAGAGTTTTCTTATATCGAGATAGTAATGAACATTCAGCATACATGGGGACAAAATAAGACAACGATAACTGAAAAGGGAAGGATTCAAACATTCAAATTTGCAAAGGAGAATGGAGATAAGGCACACACAGAAGAAAAGGGATGACTATACATATAACCATCCTTTTCATATTTGAAATGGTAACCAAAGAGTTAGAACCAAAGTATACAACATAAAACAAAAAGACCCAGAGGGAAAACCCACAAAAGCCAACCAAAATAAAGAAAACAAACACAAGGACAAGGAAGCAAAGGAAACACTGAGCTACCAGAAAGCAAAAAATAAAATGGCTATAAGAAGACCTCATATTTCAATAATCACCCTAAATGCATATGGACTGAACTCACCAATAAAAAGGCACGGAGTTGCAGATTGGATCAAAGAACAAAACCCAACCATACGCTGCCTCCAGGAGACATACATATCTCAGTTCCAAAGACATATATAGACTCAAAGTGAAAGGGTGGAAAATGATGTTTCAAGCAAATGGCATTCAGAGAAAAGCAGAAGTAGCAGTACTAATATCAGACAAAATAGACTTCCAAATAAAAAGCGTAAAGAAAGATATTGAAGGACACTTCGTGATGATACAGGGAACCATGCACTGAAAAGACAAAACACTTATTAATATCTACGCTCCCAATCAGGTGGCTCCGAAATATGTAAAGCAATTACTAACAGAATTAAAGGGAGAAGCAGGCCGAAACACTATGGTGTAGGGGACCTAAAAACCCCACTGTTGGATATGGACATATCATCCAAACAGAAAATCAATAAGAAAATCACATCCTTAAATGACACATTAGACCAACTGGACATAATTGACATTTAGAGAGTCTTCCATCCCCAAACAGCTGCTTGTACATTCTTCTCTAGTGCATATGGAACATTCTCAAGGATTGACCACATACTGGGACACAGAGATAGCTTCAACAAATATAAGAGGGTTGAAATCATACCAGCCATTTATCTGATTCATAATGTTTGAAACTAGAAATCAACTGTAAAAAGAGTGAAAAGCACCACAAATACATGGAGATTAAACAACATACTACTTAAGAATGACTGGGTCAGAGAAGAAACAAAAAGAGAGATCAAGAGATACTTGGAAATGAATGATAATGATAGTACAAGATATCAAAACTTTTGGGACACGGCAAAAGCGGTCATAAGAGGAAAGTTCCTATCATTACAGGCCTATCTCCAAAAACAAGAACAAACCCTAATAAACGATCTAATGCTACATCTTAAAACAACTAGAAAAGGAAGAACAAATGAAGCCTAAAGTCAATAGAAGGAAAGAAACAATCAAAATTAGGGCAGAAATAACTGAAACTGAAAACACAAATAAAAAACCAACAGAAAAAATAAATGCAACAAAGAGCTGGTTCTTTGAGAAGGTTAATAAAATTGACAAATCCCTGGATAGACTCACTAAAGAAAAAATAGAAAGGACACAAATAAACAATATCAGGGATTAAAGAGGGGAAATTATGCCAAACTCTGAAGAAATACAAAGGATCATACAAGAATACTATGAAAAAGTATATAACACCAAATTTAATAACCTAGAAGAAATGGACTGGTACTTAGAAAAATATAACCTTCCTAGAGTTAATCAAGAAGAACCGGAAAATCTAAATAGACCGATCAGCAGTATGGAAATTGAAACAATCAAAAACCTACCAAAAAGTAAAAGTCCAGGACCAGATGGCTTCACCAGTGAATTCTACCAAACATTCAAAGAAGATTTAATACTTATTCTCCTCAAACTCTTCCAAAAAATTGAAGAAGAGGCAAGACTTCCCAAATCATTTTCTGAAGCCAATATTACCCTGATACCAAAACCTGGTAAAGATAACACACAAAAAAGAAAACTACAGACCAATATCTCTCATGAACACAAATGTAAAAATCCTAAATAAGATACTAGTGAACCAAATACAGCAACATATTAAAAGGATTATACACTACAATCAATGGCCTTCATCCCAGGGGCACAGGAATGGTTCAACATACGCAAATCAATTAAGGTGATACACCACATAAACAAATTAAAAAATAAGAATCATATATTATATCAATAGATGCAGAAAAAGCTTTGACAAGATAATGCACGCATTTATGATCTAAACACTTAATAAAATCGGTATAGAAGGAAAGTACCTTAGCATAATAAAGGCCATATATGACAAACCCTCAGCCAGCATTATACTTAATGGTGAAAAACTAAAACCTTCTCTTTAAGATCAGGAACAAAGCAAGGCTCTACACTATAGCCACCGTTATTCAATATAACATTGGAGGTCCTAGCTAGTGCAATCAGGCAAGAGAAAGATATAAAAGGCATCCAAACAGGAAACAAATAATTCAAACTGTCACTATTTTGCGCATGACATAATTCTCTATATAGAAAACCCTAAAGACTCCACAAGAACACTCCTAGAAACAATAATCAAACACAGTAAAGTCTCTGGATACAAATTCAATGTTCAAAAATCTATAGCTTTCCTATACTCTAATAATGAATTGTCAGGAAAAAAAAAGTAGAAAAAATAATTGCTTTTGCAATTGCAACAAAAAGAATAAATTACCTAGGAATAAATTTAACAAAGCATGTGAAGGACCTATATAATGAAAACTACAAGATCTCATTAAAAGAAATTAAAGAAGATACAAAGAAATGGAAAGATATTCTGTATTCTTGGGATAGAAGAATCAACATAGTTAAAATATCCTTATTACCTAAAGCATTATACAGATTTAATGCAATCTCCATCAAAACCCCATCAACATTTTTTAAAGAAATAAAACAAAAAATTCATCAGATTTGTATGGAAGCACAAAAGACCCCAAATTTTCAAAGCCATCCTGAGAAAAAAGAATGAGGCTGGAGGCATCACTCTGCCTGACTTCAAATTATACTGCAAAGTGACAGTAATCAAAACGGCATGGTATTGGCAGAAAAATAGAAACACAGACAAGGGGAACAGAATCGAGAATCCAGAAATAAATCTATATTTATATGGGCAAATAATTTTTGACAAAAACACCAAAAAGCCTCTTCAATAAGTGATACTGGGAAAACTGGAAAGCCACCTGCAAAAGAATGAAACTAGACTGTTATCTATCACCACACACAAAAATTAACTCAAAATGGATTAAGGACCTGGATATGAGACCTGAAACAAAGTCTTTGGACTTAAAGAGGATTTTATGAATTTGACCTCAAAGGCAGGGGAAGTAAGAGCAAAAATAAATGAATGGGACTACGTTAAACTGAAAAGCTTCTGCTCGGCAAAAGAAATCATCAACAAAGTAAAGAGACAACCATCTGAATAGAAAAAAATATATTTGCAAGCAACTCCTCCAATAAGAGCTTAATATCCAAAATATACAAAGAACTCATATGACTCAGTAACAACAAAAAAACAAACAACCCAGTCAAAAAATGGGCAGAGGACCTGAATAGACACTTCTCCCTAGAGGACATACAAATGGCCAACAAATATATGAAAAGATGCTCAACATTACTAAATATTAGGGAAATGCAAATCAAAACCACAATGAGACACCATCTCACACCTGTTAGAATAGGTATAATCAACAGGACAAGTAATAACAAATGTTGGAGAGGATGCTGAGAAAAAGGAACCCTCAAGCACTGCTGGTGGGACTGCGAATTGTTACAGCCACTATAATAAGCGGTATGGAGGTTCCTCAAAAAAACCAAGAATTGGTCTACCATATGATCCAGCAATCCCTCTGCTGGGTATTTACCCCAAAGACTTTAAAGCGCATATTCGAAAAGATATTTGCACACCAATGTTCATAGCAGCATTATTCACAGTGGCCAGGACATGGAAGCAACCAAAGTGTTCTATGATAGATGATTGGATAAGGAAGCTGTGGTACATAGAATATTACTTAGCCATAAGAAGAGATGAAATACTGCCATTTGCCACAACATGGATGGACCTTAAAATAATCTTACTAAGCGAAATAAGCCAGACAGAAAAGGTTGAAAATCACATATGTGAGATATAAACCTAAAAACAACAAATGAACAGGACAAACAAACAGAGGCTCATGGACATGGACAATGGACTAGTGGTTACCATAGGGAGGGAAGAGGGGGCAGGGAGAAAATAAAAAATAAAACATTAAAAAAATTACGTATATATAGTATGAAAAATAAATAAATAAACTGGCATTAAAAATAAAAAATAAAATACACTTCTGAAAAAAAATAAAAAATAAAAAAATAAAATGAAGGACTGGGATTGGATGATAATAATAACTCTTAACCTTGGCTCTGAATTGGAATCACCTGGAGATAGTTTAATGCAATACTGATGCCTGAACCCCATTTACAGAAATATTGATAAAATCAGTTTGGGATTACAACCTGGACGTAGGAATTATCTCAATCTTAACATCAAACATTGCCACCTACTGTGTGCAAGCCATTCTGCAAGGCACAGATCAGGTCAGACAGGAGCTCTGTGCTCCTGGAGCTCATTTCACATTTCCATAAAGAGAGAGCAGATGAGATGGGCTGCTCATATTAGCAGTCCTGTTCAGAAGCAACTCTACTCTTTCTCCAAGCAGCTTTATTATTAATAAAGGCAATATTCTTATCTTTTCCCTGACTCATTTATGTGTCTCTCTTAATTGATTCTGATTTCAGGCAGAAGATAAGAGGAGTTATTAATCAGCTTCCTTAAACTCTAAAACATTCTATTGGGGATGATGGGCAATATATGAATAATCTTATGTTTCAGTCGCCTTTACAGGCTTCTCCTCCTCTTACTGCTGCTGGAGTACCTCTGGGCTCAGTTCTGCCCCATCTATACTCTTTCTATCTGATGGGTTCCATCTATTTCCAAGGTCTTAAGTAACATCGCCATGTTCATAACTCACAAATTTATATTTTAAGTCCTAAGCATTCCCCTGAGCTCTGGACTCAAATATTCAACTGTCTCCTCAAAAGTTCTATTTGTATATCTCAAAATACATCAATATCTATGTGATTAAAATTAAACTCTTGACTCCTACCTCCCCCAGTTCATCTCACATTAGTGTAAGGCACCACCATCTACACAACTGCTCAAACCAAAACCCTTGATTCCTCCTTCATTTCAGGCTTCTGCAGCAAACCCACTGCACAGCGTGGTTCACTTGACCTACAAGACACACCCTGAGTCCCTCTACTTCTATCCAGCCCCATTGCCACTACCTGGTCTAAGCCACCTCCTCTCTCACATGGAGACAAAGCCTCACACTTTGGTCTCCTTGCTTGCACACAGGTCCTTGTCCAATTCCACACAGAAGCCAGGGCGACTTTCTTAATGCAAAACCAGATCCTGGTGTTCCCCTGCTTTAAGCTTATCAAAAGTTTATCACTGCACTTAGAATAAAGTCCAAACTCCTTCCCACAGCCTACAGATGTCTACTTGATCTGGCCTCTGATGACCTCTCTAGACTTTTCTCACGTCACTCCGCCACTCTTACCCAGTTCCAGCCTCACTGAGCTTCTTTCATTCCTTAATCCATTTCCTGTTTGTCCACCCTCCCAGACCACTTGCCAGCTGTGCTTAGGGCTGCAACATTTATACCAAGTTAACTCACGAATTACAGCCTAATCTTACTCCCAAAGTTTGCCATGAAATATTTCGCTTTTATTATTTTCGCATCACTCTAGTATATTGATAGCCTTTGAAAACAAATGACATCATTCTATTTATAGCATTCTGTTTTTAGTAGTGGCATTTCCATTTACAAAATATAGTAATTATCACTGAAAATGTTAAATCCTGAAAAATGTAGCATTCCTACATATGATGTTAAATCAATGCTGACAGGGAGCTGCACCTTTTTTTTCTAAATGGGAAAAGGGCTAAACACACCTCAGAGCCTTTGTGCATATGATCCCTCAGGCAAAAATGCTCCTATCATTTGCATGGCTGTTTGTTCCTATCTTTCAGCTGACTCCCTTCCTGAGAAGTTTTCACCCATACCTCTATCTAAAGAAGTTTTCCCCATTATTGTTCCTTTTCTTATACTTATCCCAGATTGTAATGACAAGTTTACATATTTTCTTTTGTTGTTTCTGCATCACTGCATTGGAAGTTCCCTGAGGGCAAGACCTCTACCTGTTATGCTCACCACTACATCCTCAGAGCTGAACACAGTAGCTGTCACACTGATCGGTAATAAATGTATGAGAGTTTCAGATGTTGTGGCAAGTGATGGTGGGTTAAGGAAGAAATTTTTCAATGGGGATGAGGGGTGAGCTTTCCCAGTCTTTCAAATCACACAAGTAAACTGTCCTGTTAATTATGTCAGTTATGAAAGCAATACACTGTTTAGTCTTTCAACAATTTTTAATTGAGCCTGTCCTACGTCTCAGGCACCAGGCGAGGCACTGATGATACTGAGGCAAATCTGAGACATTACGTGGGTTCTCATGGGTTTAACATGAAGGGAAACTACATACAGCCTAGTGGTATTCCCATGCCTCTTGCTTAGGGAAATCCCCATTGTTATCCCTTAAGATATTCTAAATGCTCACTTTTATCCATGTCCACATTTTAACCCATAAAACTCCACTCCATTATCTGGAGCTACTTGCCAAGCTACAGTTTCATTTTAGGGAGGGGGTACAGTATTAGTTAGGATTAACTCTGGTTCCAATAACAGAAAAAAATAATAACAGCTGTTTTAAAAAAAAGATAGAGGTTTATTTATCTCTCCCATAAGAGAAGTATGAAGGTAGGCAGTACAGGGTTGATAGGGTGACTCTATAAAGTCACCAGATATCCAAGCTTCTTCCAAGTTGCTGTCCCACCGTATTTAACATGTTGCCTCATTGTGCATTATGGTTGCCTAAGCTCCAGCTATTACATCCACAATCTAGATAGCAGAAAGGAGAAAAGGAAGAAAAATCACTCCTTCCTTTTGAGGAAGCTTCCCAGAAATACTATACAACACTTTTGCTTACATCTCATTGGCTAGAACTTAATTGCACCACTCCTCCTAAGGGAGGCTTTCTTTAACTGGGTAGATTTCCATCCCCAAATTCAAGTTTCTGTTTTTAAGGACAAGAAGAAGGGATGTTGGAGTAAGCAACCAGCAGTTTCTTCTTCAGGTATTTGGATATATTGAAAGATGAGGGGGGAGAAGAAAAAAAGAGGAAAAGAAAAAAAAAGCCTATCATAAAAGGGTCGATGACCACTATCTACTCCAGTGAGCCAGAGCTGACTTGGAAGTGTGGCTGTGTGCTCTTAGAACAGAGTGAGCTGAGTAGATCCTTGTGGGGAGGGGGTGTCTTTACTCTGTAGAAGAGTTTTCCCAGAATTTCCCAGGTGAGGGGGTTTTAGGAAGTAACCAAAGAAAGATTCCAGAAACTGGGAGCCTAGACTATCCTCTTGAATGCTTTTATGGAGGCAAAAGGGAATATGATCCTTAAAATAGGCAGCCCCAGGTTAAAATCTGAGGCTCCAATACCAAAGTCAAAATTCCAAAGAAGACCCCTTTAGATTTTGGTGGCTATAAAGGGAACATCAGCACAGAATCTTCAAATCTTGGGGCTGCAAGAGGCCTTGCAAGTCATCCTGTCTGGCCTCATCCCACCAATCACCACTGTCTTTAACCCTTTAATCTCACACTCCAAATAGGCAGGCTGTGTTGAGAAGATGTTAATTTGAGAGGGTTATTTACTATGGGAATGTACCTTTTTGCAAAGCTAAGGATTTTTGTGGGTAAAAATTACCCAGTAACACCCAGTTTCCCTGCCTCTGGGAGGGCCCATTTTAGTGCCAGGCTGAGCTATGAAAGTTTGTCACTTGACCCTGCCCATCCAGTGAGCAAAAATTCCTCAGGCAAAAAGAACTCCTGTCCCTCCCACACATGCTGAACATTCTGTTTTTTGCCCTTGGGAAGAAGCTGGTAAATAACTGCAATCTTTTCTCCCAGTTGCACACCCCCTTCTTGGCAAAACCAAAGAATTGGGTCACATGACCTGTCTATGTGGTTTTGAAAGGTTCAACATCAAGCTTCCAATTGTTGTCAGACATACTTGTTGGAGCATAGCCTGTGTTCTGGCTGGAACAAAGGGAAACTGCTGAATTCCAAAGTATGGCAAGTTGTTTTTTCATACACTTCTTAACTCATGTGACCTATTTGTGTTCCTCATCTAGGCACTAAGGATATATGATTAATAAGATAGACAAGGTACCTGTTCTCACAGAGCTTACAGGATAGCCAGGGAGACAAACTGTAAATAAAGACACAGAAAAAATCATAGACACTTCTGGTTTCTAGTTTGGCATGTGAGGAGCTTAGATGTCACCAACCTACTAAACAGCAATTAAAAATCTTAAGTCCAGCCTGATCCTGTCTGATCTTGGAAGCTAAGCAGGGTCGGGCCTGGTTAGTACTTGGATGGGAGACCACTTAGGAAGACCAGGTGCTGTAGACGTAAAAAAAAAAATCTTAAAACCATAAGAGAAGTGAGGTTACAGGGCAAAATCTTGCCCCCAAAATTGGAGAGATAGACAAGGAGATATGAAGATTCACAACTCAGAGCAGAAACTCAGAAGCCGAAACCTCTGTGAGGACCAGTACCAGGGTAGGAAAATGGGAATTGTCATTGAAGCAGTTCTGGTGGCTCAGTGTATACAAGCCTGAGATTTAAAAAATCCTGAGGACCCAGTCAGAGTGAAGGCACCAAGCTTTTGTGAATATTATCTCCAGGAACTCAACCAAGTCCTCAAAGTGAATATTAGAAAAACTCCCTTGTGGTTCTGGCAGAGAGAGGTAAAAGGTAATAATTTTGAAATGCACCAGAACATTCTGTTCTTCTTTAAAAGGCCTGCCCTCCAAAGAAACTAATGTACCAGCACCTACCTGCTAGGGTTTTATCAGAGCCTAATTGATCTGAGGGAAGGGAACATCTGACTCTAGCTGGCTCTAGCCTTCCATGGGGGGGGGGGAAGGAAAATACCCAACTCCAGCCCACTCTAACCATCCTATTCCACCTAAGAGTGGGGAGGACTGAGAAGCACTGGTGATGTTCATAGTCCAGGGCTACAGCATCCCAAAAAACTGAGACTCAATCATAGGATTACAGAATGCTTCCCGTCCCCCATGCCTTACTGCCACATTATTAAAGGTCTATTTACCATAGTTCCTTTTACCCAGTACATCATATTCACCTTTCAACAAAAATTATCATGCATACTAAAAGGCAAAAAAATAATAATTTGAAGAGACTGAACAAGCATCAGAACCAGACACAGATATGGCAAGAATGTTGGAATTATCAGACCGGGATTTTTTTTTAAATCTATGATTAATATGCCAAGGGATTTAATGGATAAAGTAAACAACATACAAGAATGGGTGGATTATGTAAAGAGAGAGTTTGAAAGTCTAAGAAAGAATTAAAAAGACACACCAGGAAAAAAAAAAGAAACACCAGATATAAACGCATTAACAGAAATCATGAAAATTTTTAATGGGCTCATTAGTAGAGACTTAACACAGCTGAGGAAAGTTTCTCTGAGCTTGACGATATGACAATACAACCTTTCAAAAGTGAAAGGGAAAAACAAACAAACAAAAAACTGGGGGTGAAAAACAGAACAGAATACATAATAACTGTGAGTAAACTACAAAGGTATAACATGCGTGTGATGGGAATACCAGAAAGAAAAAAACAAATATAAAGAAAAGAACAGAAGAAATGTTCGAACCAATGTGATTGAGAATTTCCCCCAAATTAATGTTCAGATACCAAACTACAGATCGAGGAAGCTCAGAGAACACCTAGCAGGATTAATGCCAAAGAAACTACTCATGGGCATATCATATTCAAACTTCAGAAAGTCACAGCTAAAGAAAAAAAATCTGGAAAGAATCCAGAGGAATAAATACCTTACCTACAGAGATTAAAAGTAAGTATTTCATCAAACTTCTCCTCAGAAATTATGCATGCAAGAAGAGAATAGAGTGAAATATTTAAGGAGAAAAAAAGCACCAACATAGAATTTTGTACATTGTAAAATTATCCTTCGAACATGAAAGAGAAATAAAGACTTTCTCAGATAAATAAAAATTGAGGAAATTTGCTTCCAGTAGACCTACATTGCAAGAAATGGTAAAAGTTCTTCAGTGATAAGAAAAATGATATAGGTCAGAAATTCAGATCTACAAGAAGAAAGGAAGAGCATCAGAAAATGAATATGTTAAAATAAAAATAAAACTTTTTATTTTTCTTATTCTCAATTGGTCTAATGGATAACAGTTTGTTCAAAATGATAATAGCAATAATGTATGTATTTATGATTACGTGTAAGTGAAATGAATGATAACAATGGTACAAGGGACAGGAGAGAAGATTAGAAAAATGGTATTATTATAAGGTACTTGCAATATCCATGAAGTGGGATAATGTTATTTGAAAGTGGACTTGGATTACTTATAAATATATATTGCAAACTCTAGGGCAACCACTAAAAAGGATGGAGGAAGTATAATTGATATACTAAGAAAGGAGAGAAAGTTATATGTAATGTTCGAAACCACAAAAGGCAGAAAAAGTCTGGAAGATAAAAAATAAAAACAAGAACAACAAATGGAAAACAGTAACAAATATGGTAGACATTAATCCAACTGTATCAGTAACCACTTTAAACGCCAATGGCCTAAATACACCAATTAAAAGATTGTCAGAGTGGATCAAAAAACAAGACCCAACTATGTGAGAGAGATATACCATGCTAACATTAACCAACAGAATGTAGGAGTATGTATATTATTTTTAGACAAGGCAGACTTTAGAACAAGTAATGTTATGAGAGATAAAGAGGAGGATTACATAGTGATAAGGGGGTCAGTTCTCCAAGAAGGCAAAACAATCCTTAAAGCATATGTACCCAACAACATAGTGGCAAAATGCATGAGAGAAATACCAAAGAACTAAATAAAAGAATTCATTATTATAATTGTAGACTTCAACATCTCTCTCTCTCTCAGAAATGGACAGAATAACACCATCAATGAACTAGATATAACTGACATCCATAGACTACTTCATCCAACATAGCAGAGTATGTATTCTTCTCAAGCTCACGTTGAATATGCACCAAGGTAGACCATGACCTAGGCCATAATACACACCATAACAAATGTAAAAGAGTAAAAATTATACAATGTCTGCTCTCAGAGCACAGTGGAATTAAACTAGAAACCAATAACAGAAAGATAGCTGTAAAATTCCAAAATTAGTAGAGATTTAAAAACACAATTCTAAATAACATGTATGTGAAAAGAACAAACCTCAAGAGAAATTTTAAAATATTTTTAACTAAATAAAAATACAATGTAATATTTGCTACGGGCAGTGAAAGCAGTGCTTAGAGGGATATTTATAACATCGAATGCATATATTACAAAAGAAGAAAAACCCAAAATAAAAATCTAATCTTCTGCCTTAAGAAACTAGAAAAAGAAGAGTAAATTAAATCCAAAGTATGCAGAAGAAAATAAATAATAAAAATAGAACAGAAAACAATAAATTTCAAAACAAGAAATCAATAGAGAAAATCAAAAAAACAAAAAGCTAATTGTTTGGAAAAATCATTAAAATCTATAAGCCTCTAGGCAAACCAACTAAGATAAAAAGAGAGAATACACAAATTACTAATATTAAAAATGAATGAAGGGCCATCACTATAGATCCTATGGATATTAAAAGGATAATAAAGGAAAATTATGAATAATTTTGTGCCCTAAATTTGATGACCTAGTTGAAATGGATTGATTCCTTGAAAGATGCAATTTCTCAAAACTCACACAAGTTGAAATATATGTTCTTAATAAGCCTATATCTACTAAAGAAATTGAATCAATAATTAATAACGTTCCAGAACAAAAAGCACCAGGCCCAGATGTGTTCACTGGTGAATTCCTCAAACTTTTAAAAAGAAATTACACCTATTTTCTAATCTTTTCCAGAAGATAGAAGCAGAGAAAATAAGTCATTCTATGAGACCAGTATTATCCTAATACCAAAACCAGACAAAAACTTTGTGAGAAGAGAACACTACAGACCAAAATCTCCCATGAACATAGATGCAAAAATCCTCTATTTGCTAATCAAGTCTAACAATATGTAAAAAGTATTATATACCATGGCCAATGGAATTTATCCCAGGTATTAAGGAAGGCTGGTTCAATGTTCAAAAATCAATTAATATAATCCATCACATCAAAAGGCTAAAAGAAAAAAATCACAGGATCATATCAATAGACACAGAAAAAGCATTTGACAAAATTCAACACTCGCTTATGATTAAAAAAAAATCTCAGAAAGCTAGGAATATAGAGGAATGACCTCAACTAGATAAAAAAATATCTAAAAAAAGAAAAGCTACAGTTAACAGAAGAAACTAGAAATTTTCCCAATCAGATCAGAAAAAGGCAAGGATGTCCCCCCTTACCACTCTTTTTAACCTCATATTGGAGGTTCCTAGCTAATGCAATAAAACAAGACAAGAAAAGGTATACAGATTGGAAAGGAAGAAATACAGATGACACGATTGTATATGTAGAAAATATGAAAAAATGACCGAAAAAACCTTGAAACTAATAAGCCATTATAGCAAGGTTGCAGGATACACAATTAATATACAGACGTCAATCTCTTTCCAACATACCAGCAACGAACAAGAAGCATTTGAAACTTAAGCCACCCTGAACACACTTGATCCCATCTGATCTCAGAAGCTAAGCAGGGTCAGGCCTTGTTTGTACTTAGATGGGAGACCACCAAGGAAGACTGAGTGCTTGGAGCAGAAAAAAAATGGAGGAAACTTAAAACATAGTATCATTTCTATTAACACCCTCAAAATGAAATACTTAGGTATAAATCTAAAAAAATGCATACAAGATTTATATGAGGAACACTATGAAACTGATGAAAATTCTCAAAGAACTAAATAGTGAGATATTACATGTTCATGGATAGAATGACTCAATATTGTCAAGATGTCAGTTCTTCCTAACTGGATCTATAGAGTCAACACAATCCCAAACAAAATCCCAGCAAGTTATCTTTGGTATCAACAAACTGATTCTAAAGTTTATGTGGAGAGGCAAATAACCCAGAATAGCCACCTCGATATTGAAGAACAGTCAGAGGACTGACATTCTCAACTTTAAGACTTACTATAAAGCTACATTAATCAGCACCATATGACATTGATGAGAGAATACACAAAGAGATCAATGAAACAGACTAGAGAGCCCATAAATAGACCAAAATAAATATAATCAACAGATCTTTGACAAAGGAGCAAAGGCAATACAATGGAGCAAAAATAGTTTTTTCAACCAACGGTACAGGAAGAACTCATACAAAAGAAAATGAATCTAGACTCAGATAATACACTCTTCACAAAAAAACAACTCAAAATGGGTGATAGACCAAAAATTGATGGTGTAAAACTATGGCAATGTTGAGTTCTAGAACATAAGAGAAAATTAAGATGACCTTGAGTATGACAATGACTTTTCAGATGTAGCACCAAGGGCACAATCCATGACAAATAATTGATAAGCTGGAGTTCATTAAAATTAAAAACTTCTGCTCTGTGAAAGACACTGTCAAGAGAAGGAGAAGACAAGTCACAAACTATGATAAAGTATTTGCAAAAGACATATCTGATAAGGAACTGTTATCCAAAATATACAAAGAACTCTTAAAACTTAGAAATAAGAAAATGAACAACCCAATTTAAAAAATAGGCGAAAGACAAAAACAGACACTTCACCTAAATAGACACCATGCAAATGGCAACTAACCATATGAAAAGATGTTCAACATCATATGTCATTAGGGAGATGCATATTAAACAATGAGATATCACTACACACTTATTAGAATGGACAAAATTCAAGGCTGATAACACTAAATCCTAGAGAGGATGTGGAACAATGGGAACTCTCATTCCTTGCTGGTTGGAATGCAAAATTGTACAGCCACTTGGGAAGACAGGTTGGCAATTTCTTATAAAACTAAACATATACTTAACCATGCAATCCAGCAATCATGTTCCTTGATATTTATGCAAATGAGTTGAAAATTTATGTCCAACATAAAAATCTGTACATAGTATGTTTAAAACAGCTTTATTCATAATTGCTAAAACTTGGAAGCAACTAAGATGAACTTCAGTACATGAGTGGATAAATTAACTGTGAAGCATCTAGACAAAGGGATATTATTCAGCACTAAAAAGAAAGGAGCTATCAAGCCACAAAAAGACACAGAGGAAACTTAAGTGTATGTTACTAAGTGAAAGAAGCCAATTTGAAAAGCCTATAGACTGTACTATTCCAATTATGTGATATTCTGGAAAAGGCAAAACTATGGAGAGAGTAAAAAGATCAGAGGTTGCTAGGGGCTGAAGAGAGGGAGGAATGAGCCGGTGGAGCAGAGGATTTTTATGGCAGTGAAACTATTCTGTATGATCCTGTAATGGTGGTTACATGCTATGATGCATTTGTCTAAACCCACAAAAAGTACACCGCCATTATGGACATTGGATAATAGTGATGTGTCAATGTAGGTTCGTCAATTGTAACAAATGTTCAACTCTTGTAATAGATGTTCATAGTGGAGGAAGTTGTGCGTATGGAGGGCCAGGGGTGCATGGGAACTCTCTACTTTCTGCTCAATTTTTCTGTGAACCTAAAACTGCTCTAAAAAATAAAGTATATTAATTAAAAAAACACACACATAAAATGGTGGGGGGGTGGCACAGTTCCCTTAGAGATCATTTGTCCAGTCTACTGATTTGGCAAATGAAGCAGCTGATTCCCAGAAAGCAGAAGGTACCTGCCTGAAGTCACACAGCAAGCTTGCAGCAGAGCCTGAGCCCAAACCTAATGTTTTGCTTCTCTGTCTAATGTATCACATCACGTAGCAACAGTCAGCATATTGCTTTTTCGGTTAGGCAATGACATACATGGGCTCTTTTGCAACAGCTTATGTGTTCCATTGACTGCAAAAGGACAGACCATCTTAGCCCTAAGTCCTTTGTCCTTGGAGCACAAACTGTATGACCAGACGCCCTCTCTGTTTTCTAAAAGGTCAGCCTGCTGCTACACCCAGGCCTCACTGCTGCTAGAGTTCTGCTGAACCTTCTGGGTTAGGGAGAGCCTCAGAGGTGAAAAAGAGGAAAGGAGCCTGGGGCTTTTTTTTCCTTGCCCTATTATCAGCCCTCCAGCTCCTGACCAAAATCTGAAGCAGAAAAGGACAATTGGCAAGCCCATTAATTTGGTACTACTTATTCATTGTAAAGTCTCAAAGTTTGTTTTAAGGGAGACTTTTTACCTTGATTAATATCATAGGCTCCCATGGGTACATTAAATTGTGTACAAACACATCTGAAGTGTACATTGTTTGCAGTTGACAGTGGGAAACCAGTGTCTCTATCAGTACTATCTTTTCCAGATGCCTATGACCAAGGCCCAGGGCTCTATTTGAATTAACATGATTACACCTACACTCTCCAGGTTTATAAAGAGCCCCAGGCATGCATGCATGAATAATTTGATTTTTGCTGCTTCCTCTGTATTGGAAATGATTTCATGAAAAGTTACCCGTCATAGAGAGGTCTGTCTTTTTGTATTCAACCTTACCCCCTCTCCCTGGACTCTCCATGCCATCTAGGCCGTCACTCCCCACCTCCATGTGACTCTAATTTTGTTCTTTTTTCTGGGTTTTCAGCATCGCATGTTAGCTCTTTCTCTGTAGTTAAAATGGGCTTGCTTATCTCATGCTTATAATGACACTCCTTCAACCCTTCGCCCTCCCTTCTCCCAGTTGCTATCCTACCTCACTCCCCTTCACAGTCAAAAGTCTTTGAAGAAGAACCCCCCTCATTGACTGCATTTCCTTGTTTCCCACACATTCAGCACTACCTGCAGCCTGGCTTCGCCCCTCTCTCCATCTGCTCAAAGACTGGAAGTGAAGTCAAAACCAATGGACACTTTGCAGTCCCTAGCTTAGGAACTCCTTGCAGCCCTGGGCACTGTTGAGCAGGTTCCCCTTCAAATTCCCCCCTTGGGCTTCCATGGCCCTCTTCTCTCCTAATCTTCCTATTTCTACTGCAATTGCTTGTTTTAGCCACCTTGATGAAGTCTTCATTTTCTGTCCCTCTTTCATATTAGAGTTCCCCAGGACTCGGTCCCCAGATCTCTTCTCTTCTCTCAGTGATAATACACTCTCACATTCTGGCCTCATCTTTTCAACCTCCATCTATATGTTTCCACGTCTATGGCCCTGGCCTAGACCTCTTCCCTGAGCCCCAGACCTACACCTCCAACTGCTGAGTGTCACACTGACATCTCACACTTGACATACAGATGACTCATCACCTTTCCTCATAAATTTTGCTCTTTCTACTGTGTTCTCCATCTCGCTGAATGGCTCCATCAGATACCCAATCACTTAAGCCAAAAATCTGAAAATTATTCCAGATTCTGCTTTCTCCTTCACCTTCCACCACATCCAATCCATCAGTTCATCCCACCAGCTGTGCCTTCAAAATATATTCAGAACATGATCTCTGTTTTCCACTTCTATTACTACCTCCCTAGTCCAAGCTACCATAATCTCTTGCCTGGGTGGCTGCAGTAGCCTCCTAACTTGTCTCCCTGCTTCCACATTGTTCCTCCTCAGTCCGTGCCCACATTATAGCCACGGACTGATGCAGCATAAAAAGGCCCATATCACTCCTCTGTTCAAAATGGCTTCTCATCTCACTTAGAATAAAATTCAAATTCCCTACAATTGCAGAAAAGGAAGTCCAAATTTTGGTTCCTGCTTGCCCTATCCAGCCTTCTCATACAATAGCCCCCTCCCTTCTGGATCTTTGCTAGTAATTGTTTCCTCTGCCTGGAATAATTTCCCCATTATAGCCAGCCAACCTGTTGACCACATACTCATCTTTCAAGATAGCAATATGAACTTCCTGATACACCCAGGCTAAATCTATCATCCCCTCTACTGTCTTCCATAGTACCTGTAAGTCATTGTCAGGAAATATCTATTGAGCACCTGTTGTGCACTGTTTCCACCCACTCTTGTAGGCAGCCAATTCCATTAGTCTCTGGTTTATTCTTCTTATGTTTCTTTTTGTATAAATGAGCAGATGCAGCTATATTTTCTCACTTCATTCTTATAAGAATGAGGAAGCATACTTTTTGCACTTTGCTTTTTCTTTTTGCTTACCAACGTATCCTAAAAATCACTCCCTATCAGTTCTTAGGGAGCATCTTCATTTTTTTTTTTACAGCAGCACATTCATTACTCCATTCTGTGGCTGTACCAAAGTCTTATTCAATCACTCTCCTATGTATGGATATTTAGATAGTTTTAAATATTTTTCAATTATAAACAACATTATAATGAATAACATTATACATATGCATTACCATATTAGTGGAGGTGTATCATGAGGGTAAATCTCTAAAAATGGGATTGGTGAATCAAAAGTTAAATGCCTATATAATTTTGTGAGATATTGTCAAATACACTGCTAAAGAGTTGCATTGATTTTCTTTTCCAACAGTAACGTATGACAGGCAATTGTGAAAGGAGATTTTATCGGGACATTAACTAACTCCATTTCTTAGCTGACCTGTCTTTGTCTGTGACTGATCTATCCCATTGTTCACAAAGGCCCCTCAGCCACTCAGCCCACAGTCCTTCCCCTTGAGAATTCCCATCCCAGGCAAAGTATGGACAAACCCAAGCACTACATTGTAGGCAATCTTCCTGCATCTTGTGTCTTTCTCATTCTTTGTTGAGCAGAAACAATAAGAAAATTACACTAGCCCCAAGTGTGCAAGGGGACAGGCTTATCAGAAGGTTCTTAAGGATCAGGTAGCTTGAGGAACACAGTAAAAAGCACAAGGAAAGTTTAGCACTTTCCAGGCTCATCAAGTGCCAATTTGGTTTGTTTGAAAACTAATGAGGACAAGCATCCATGTTGTAAGTAAATAAACCATCCATCTTATTGAGAAAAGTAATAATAGAAGTAATTTACTGTGTTTCAAGGATCACAAAGTGCTTTCGCACACAGACATTATCTCATTTGATCCTTGCAATTAGAAGCATCCAAACTGGAACAATTGCTTCCTTGGCCAATCTTTGATACACATTAAGTGGTTTGTGAACTGTGATTTATCCACCCAGACTTCAAAGGTTTAATGAGAGCTGAACTCTGAACAACCTGAACTGATTAGAGGTACAGGGTTGGAGGAAGCCTGGGAGCAGGAAGCGGTCAGGAAGCCCAGGAAGCCGAGTCAGCCCCAGGCTCAAATTTCCCTGACAGAGAGCCTCGGATGAATTATGGCGGAAAACCCCCAACTGCACTGTATCCTCTCCCTTTAATTTAGGCGTTTAATAAACAGATCGCATCCTTCTCCAGAAACAGGGAAAGTTAATCATTTTCTTGGACAGAGAGTTCCAAGCAGCCCTTGCCGCTTTGTATAGACCTTCAAAAGAACTTCTTCAGACAGAGTCTGTGAAAGTTTTTATACTTGTCTATTAAATTTTCACTAGGATCCCCTACCCTCATTAGTATCATTAGAGTATAGACCTGAAAACCTGTCCAGTATTTGTCAGATATCCCAGAACCCAAAAGAGAAATCTGAGGCTACATATATCAGATGATACCCTCACAAGGCACTCCTGCCAACTTTTCCAACTGATGGTGCCCTTTTGCTTCACTGGGTGCTTAGGATCCCCTACCTTGGCATCATTACCTGAAGCTAATTGAAACAAGTCTTCTCCTGACCCTTCAGCTCACAGCAGCAAAGTGACCACCTGTTTCTACCAACATGTCAGGTCAGTATTCCATGTGTGAAAGAGGGAAGCATGGTCATTTTCATTCTCAGACATTCCTAGTTTGTCAGGGCTCCAAGAGCAATTTAGATGGCATAGAGCCTAAAGTGCTTGGGGAAGCAATGAGTGTAGGATCAGGAGACCCGATTTCAGATCCCTTCTTTAGCTTTGGTGTACATTCTAGGGTAAGCCACATAACCTCTCTGAGCTTCATTTTCCTTATCTATAAAGTGGACGAGGGAGGATCATAATAATATCTTCCTCATAGGAGCTGTTGAGGGGATTAAGTAAGATGAGGAATGTAAAATGCTAAGCCTGGTATCTGGTGCATAGCAGCTATTAGTCTCCTAGCATGTCACAACTAGAAGAGATCTGGAGGAGCATTTACTCAGACGCTCATTTTCTAGAGGGGGAAATGGACCTAGAGGGAGGTTTTCCAACTTGTTAATAAAAGAACCAGGATGAGAAAAGATTCCCTAACCTTTTCAATCCACCATGGTACCCCTCTTGCCCAAAGAATGGCACTCTCAAAGCAGATGGGTAGATAGTGAAGTGAGGCCTGAGCTGCTGGAGCCCAGGTTGGGGAAATAGCACATGCCACTTTGGCTGGTACAGTATAAGTGGGCATCAATGCTGACTAGCAAGTGAAGTCTATGAGAATTTTCCTGTCCAGGGTTATTTTCATGATTCTCTACACCCAAAGCTTTTTCTGCAAAGCCTCGGTTGACATCCATTTGGTGTCACTTTTCCCTAATTGGTTGTTAACCAACTTCTCCCCAAATTGTAAATGTTTCACTTTGGGAAGCAGAGCATTCATCTTGCTTAGGCTGTGAGCCAGCTGTCTCTCTCAAAGGTCTTTTGGGCTGGTTGTGGGGCAAGGGAAAGAAGGAACTTCTCTCCTCAGCTCACTTTGTGGCGGGAAGTTCTGTGGTTTTCACAAGGACAAGTGTAGAAGGGAAAAAAAGAGCAAGTACGCTGTGGCTCTTGTGATTGGCTACCCACAGAAGCGGTGTGTCCAAGAACAGCTAATTCTATGCAAGCTCAGGAGAGTCGCCCCTCCCCTCTGACCTCACTTGGCCTTGCATGAGGTTACTGCTTGCTTGCTCTGAGATGGAGGAGCACTGGGAGTTCTGCCCAGCTCAGCACTTGGTTATACTATGGAGGCTGGAAAGAGCTGGCCAGTAAGTACTTAGCAACTGGCTGAGCAACAGCCAGACTAAACATGGTTGGGATATGCAACTGAGAGCTGCTGCTGGCTTCACTGCACCCCCAGGCAGTGAAAATCCAGAGCACCCCAAATAATGGATAACAGAGTTGCTTCATTTCCTTCCCACTCCAAGCATCTGCATTGGCTTCCAGGACCCCAGATGTGCCCCAAGTCCATTTTGCCTTCTCTGTTTGGTTATCTATTAACCTCTCTCTTGTGGGAGAACAGGACCAGGAGGCAGGGTAAGCTCGGACAAGTCATTCCCCGTCTCTGGGCCTCGATTTCCTTATCTGTAAAGTGTGTGGGCTGAACTTGACTGAAGTCTCTGCAGCCGCCAACCTAGCTAGGCCAGGTCACCATGAAAATCTGATTTGTCTCTCTGCTTCCACTCCAGTCCCCCTTCAAACCATTATCATGTGGTAGCCAGGGGACTCTTTAACACACAAATTAGATCATACTACACCCCAGCTTTAAATAAAATACGAACTCCTTACTGTGATCCAAAAGGCTCCTACCTAGCTGTCTAGTATCATCTCCTGCCTCCTACCCCCTCACACTCTCTGTTCCAGCCACACCAGCCTTCTTGTGTGTTTCACAAACACGCCAAGCTCGTAACTGTCTCAGGTCCTCACATAGCTGTACCCTCTGCCTGAGATGCCCTCTCCCAGTTTTTTTTCCTATTTAACTCCTGGTCATGATTATGGTCTTGGCTCAAGGTCATTTTCTTGGGTAAATCTTCCTCGAACAGCATCCCCCCTCCATTCCCACCAGGCTCCTTCAAGTTCTCCTGTTACATGCACTTTCACTGCTCTTTTCCTTCACAGCACTTCTCACAATTATCATTCTTTAATGTCTATCTTCCCTACTAAACTGTAAACTCTGTGCGGGCAGGAACCTTATCTATACTGTTCACCATTTTATCTTTGGTAACTTGTGCAGTGACTAGCGCATAAGAGGAGCTCACTAAAAAATGGTTGAATGAAAGCTCCCTACCAGCCTGGGCAGCCCATAGTGCCATTCCCACAGCTCCTTAGCCTGGTCACTGTATTTCCACCCTCTCTGGGGCTCCAACACAGTGGTTTTGACCTATGACTTTACTGTCAGGTAGATAAGCCAGGCAGGCAGGTCTCTTGTCAAAATATTTGCAATGGGGTCACTCTTAAAGCCAAAAACACAGCCTTCGGTTTATGTTATTCATGCCTCTGGCTCCTCTCCTTAGTGATTCAATCCCCCAAATATCTATTGGGCACCTGCTGTGTCCCTGGCTCTGTCCTGGATGCTGCTAGTCTAAAGGCATTTCTCTTCCCAGATTTGATCTGGGCTCTTCAAAAGCTTGCATGTAAACAACCAATTCTTATGCAGGTCAGCCTGTGCTAAGTGGCCTGGAGGACAGAGGAAAGAGCAATTTAGAACTGATTGTCCTGTGGACATTTAGTAGGGGAAGGAGGAGGGGCAGAATATTGTGCAAGAGGGTAATCTGATTAGTAGTGGAGTAGGAGGGCCTTTCCTGACTGAAAGATGAACATAAGGGAAAAAGGCTCATGTTGGGGAGAGCTTTCTGTCCATGGAGTGGCCACCAGGCACTGTTGCTGGGGTGGCAGGCCCATAAGCACCCCCAATCTACACTAACACTCTTCTCCACATAAGCTCTCACATTACTGAGTCTCAGAACCACCCAGAAACTTCTGAAATTTGTAGAGCCCGCTCCATTCTCTGGCCTAGCCTTGTAGGTTCGGATTGAGTGGGTCAGGCATGGAGTCTGACCATCTCCATGTTTAAAAAACACCCCTCGATGTTGTTCTGAGGCTGGTGGTCCAAAGAGGAACATTGGTCAGGTGGACTGGCCGGTGACAGATGTTAGTGTGAAATCTAGGACTTGGGAGAAGGGAGGAAGTTTGTGGGTGAGTGGCAGAGTCTGGGTGAAGGTGGGAGTTAATGATGTAAGAGAGGAGTCCTGAGCCCATGACAAGAGTTCTTAGGGCCTGGTGGCTGTCCATTCTTGAGTGTTCCACCAGCCCCAGGGTAGGAACTCTGGTGTGCTCAGGGGATTTCTGGGGCAGAAGGGAAGAAACGAGATGAAGGTTTTTCTAGAAGTGAACCTGGGAACGACAGAATCTCCATGCCTTCAAATGGGCAGTGCTGGAAACAAGCACACTGGGGTCCAAATGCCTCATCTACAAGTGAGAGAAAGCAATAGAGTGGGAAGAAATGACATGAATGTACTTCATTCATTCATTATTTATTCGTTCCACAAATGTGTGCTGAAGGCCAGGCATCGTACTAATTGCTGTGAGCTTTGGTGGTACCGTCATCTGCTCACTTGTCAAAGCCAGCAACCAGAGTGTCATCCTAGATACTTCTGTCTCTCTTACTTATTTCCCCAGGCAATCTGTTTACCAAACTTCATTGATTTAACCTCCTGAGTGTCTATTGACTCCAAAACTTCTCTCCAGCCCCTCTGCTGCTACCTTAGTGTCAGAGCTCACTAACTCTTGCCTGGACTTTTGCAGAATTTTCTTCGCTGCTGTTGCCACGTTCAGACTTCTGTCACTCCAATCGATTCCTCATACTGTGACCACACTGATGGTCCCTCATTTTTAAAAAGCTTAATCAATATATAAATTTTATATAACATAAAATTCACCTGTTTAAAGTGTAGAATCCAATGCTTTTTGTACATTCAGAGTTGTGTAACTACCACCACAATCCAATTACAGAAACTTTCATCACCCCGAAAAGCTCCCTCCCTATTGCCCATTAGCAGTCACTTCATGTTCTCACCCCTAGTCCCTGACAAACACTAATATATTTTCTGTCTCTCTGGATTTGCATTTTCTGGGCATTTCATATAAATGGAATCGGGCACCATGTGGTCTTTTTTGTTTGGCTTTGACTGCCTGTCTTAATACAGAAGTCTGCTTAGTTAAAAACTTTGAACAAAATGTTAACTAGTTAGTGGATGTGTTAACTAATCTTACTGTGGTAATCATTTTACAATATATAAAGATATCAAATCATCGAGTTGTACACCTTAAATTTGTACATATGTCAATTATATCTCAATAATACTGGTGGGGAAATTTCTTGAACAGCTCCCTATCACCCATCACCCAAACATTTCTTCCTACTTTTCAAAGTCCTTCATACCAGACCCTGATCTTGAACTTCTTATGGTTCCTTAACACACACCATGCTCTTTCTTGACTCCATGCCTTTGTGCCTGCAGTTCCGCTGCCTAGAATGCCCTTACCATCCAACGAAGGAGACCTAACCTCCGCTATAATGTCTCCAACATCTCATTTCCCAATTTCTGTTCATCACTCCCACTTTTTTAAGCACTTTACATATTGTATATGCCTTCTTCATTGCCTTATAAGTATCCATATACACTGGAACTTTCTAGCTAGACTGTGAGTTCCTTGAGAGCACAGGCATTATCTTATTCATCTCTGTATTTTCACATTGGGAAAGCTCCTGGCTCAGAATGGGCGCTCAATAAATATTTGTTAAGCAAAACAGAACTGCATCAGTCTCAGTCCAAAAACTGCCCTTGAGGAGCTGATGGTCACAGTTTTGTCAGAGAGTAAATAAGCCACTGATCAACCAATCTACATTTACTGAGGCCCCACTATGCAATGGTGGGAGAGAGGAGAAAATCAAAAAGATGAAGCATGATGCCTGTCCTCTTAAAGCTTACAATCTAGTTGGGAAAATACATTCTCCACAGATCAGCAGGTTGCAATGCAAAACATGATATGATCACATGTTAGGTGGGACAGGGGTGTGTGTCAAGAGCCCAGAAAAGAGGAGTTTGACTATTTCTGGTACTCTCAGAGAGAGCATCATGAAGGAGAAACTTGAGGGAAGGGAAGGATTTAGACAGGAATAGTAAATGTAAAGAGAATTCTTCAATGGCAGTGATGGAATGGCCTGAGCAACACCTTGGGTCAGAGAAGAGAATGGGTTAGAAGAGGAAGAGCCCAGGGGCAAAGGAATCATTTTGGACATTGGTGACTACATGTATAAAGTGAAGATAAGGGCCTGAAGTACAGCCATATCAGTAGAAATGGCTATGTGGCTATAGTAGGGTTTTCAGATTTAACAAATAAAAATATAGGACACGATGCAAGGGACATACTTAAACTAAAAAAAATATTTAGTTTAATTCACATTTAACTGAGCATTTGTATGCTGTTGGAGAGCAAGACTGAGCCAAACCATGAAAGCCTTGAATGCCATGCCAAAATGTTTACCCTGTGCCCTGATGGTAATAAGGAGTCACTGAAAGTTTTAAACTATAGGATTGACAAGATCAGATGTATCTATTGGAAAGATGGCTCAGGTAGTGGTGAGGAGAATGGGCTGAGGGGGTGTGGCTGGAGGCTGTAACAGCAATTCAGGGACAGAGGATCAAGGCTTGAGTCATGGCAAAGACAGTGGGCATAGAGAAGAGGCTGGCATCCAAGAGCAATCCACCTCAATTCATACAATGGTACATCATTAATAAGTACACATTGGGGGAGTCAGATATGGGGGTTATGACTCAACACCCAGGGTCTGCAGGGGAGCAGCCTGCAAGTGTGGGCTGAGCTGAGCATCATGTTATTTTCCCCACAACCTCCTGCTATCCAAGGGAAGGAGGTGAGGTGAACATTGGTGAAGTTTAGGTGGAGGAGCCTGAGCAGCTGCCATAGCAGAAACCCCTCCCCATCTTTCTTCAGGCTGGTCGGTCCTGCACACTTCCCTTTTTCCTCAGGCTCCGGCCCTGGTCCAGGGCACACAGTGTTCTCCCAAGCATATGCACGCATTCTGGACTGAGTGATTCATTGTCCCTGGCCAGAAGGGCCTGCCTGCTGCAGCAAGGACCAGACAACCCCAAAAAAGATTCTAAAGTGTCCTGTGCACAAACCCTTACAGAAAGGTTCACATGGAGGAAAAAAAATAGGTGTCAAAACAGCATTGGCTTTTTCTGGGGTGACTTGCAGCGCAGCTGATGAAAGAGATGCCCCCATCTTAGCATCGCTGGCCAGGAACATCTAGAATACTCCCTTAGTTCAAGCCTTGCACTCCTTGGGGATGCAAGAGCCAAGAAAGCAGAACCTGCTTCTCTGCGTCGATTCGTTCCACTCTGGCCCAGAGATTTGCACCAACCTCAAGGCCTGTACCTATCCCATGATCCACCTGGCTGCACATGGATCTGCACATGGCTGGAGCAGGGGACTAGAAGCTAATCGCAGGGAAGGGCTCTTCTCCACAGGCTGAAAAAGTGGACACAGAGGGTGGGGTGATAATTTTCCTGTGACCCCTGCTGTCTTGCCCCAGGATCTGTAAGATGTGGTAGTCCTGCAGGGCCTGTGGTGGAGTTGCCAGCACCTTCCTTGGTAACTTCCGAGGCCATTATGCCATCAGTGGGGAGGCTGCCTAGTTAAGGGGCAGTGGTTCTAAACTCAGATGGAGCTGAGTTCTAGGCCTCACTCTCTCTTTACTAGCTGTGGACCCTGGACAAGTTATTCAACCTTTCTGAGCCTGAATTTCTATTACCAATGTGTAAAATGGTGGTAATTAGGGTAATTGAGAGAATTAAATGAGATTACCCATGTAAAACATTTAGCCCTTCCTCTGGCACTTAGCAAGCATTGAATAAACATTAGCTGGTATAATTATTCCCCTTCATTGCCCATTGCCTCTCTGTTCTCCCTTACCCCTCATCAAATTCTTTTCCCCAAGGTCACAGCTCAGATCTACCCGCTTCAGGCCACCATTGTCTGGACAGAGCACTCCCCAGGAATCCCTATCTGAGGAACTCTGTCTTTGCTCCACAGATGGTAGTTCTCCCAAAGCCTCTCAGCCTAACTCAGAGCCACTTGCCTTCTATACCTCAATCTTTTGCTTTTTATCTCTTGCGCCACTGTTGGACGAGTCTGAGATGAGGACCAAGGACAGGGGCAGGGAGCAGGCTGGCTAAGCCTGGTGAGGGAGGAGATGCTGAAAGTCTTCCCTGTCAACACTTTTTCAGTGTGGCCGTTGAGGGACTGAGCTTTCTGAGAATGTCCAAGCCTGCTTCTCCTCCTAGCAGGCCTGCCGCAGGGCACCACCTCCCCCCCAGCAGGCTCTCTGATCTCTTGGGTGGAAGGAAGAAATGAGACATTCAAAAAGCTCCAAAGCCCTCCTCCCATATGGCCCTGCTGGTGGCCCCTCAGCCCACCTGGCACTGTCATCCTCCATTGCTGTCTTGCAGGCACCTGTGTGCCCTGATTCACACCAAACACTGAAAACTCAAGGGGCAAAGCTAGTCTTGAAAAAAGAGGGGATCCTGGAGGTCAAGGCAGTGACCTGTCACCAGGGGCCTTTGTTTGCTCTCCAAACTGTATACCAGGCCTCCAAAGGGCATTGCATACTCCTTTGCTCAGAGGAGTTATCAAGACCAAGTGTGAAAATGTCCCCAGTACTAAATCAATTAGCATCACCTTAGCAATCAAGTCTGTGACATAACACCAGCTTTTTTCCCTAGCTTTTATTGAACCTTCTAGGTAGAATCTCATTAAATGCTTTCCAATCTCTAGGAAAAGAAACAAGCAAATATTTGAGGAAAAGAGGACACAAATAGCCAGCTGCATTCAAGCCAACTGCACAGAGAAAATAAGTAGTCAGTGGGTGGGTCAGGGGGAATGTTAATGCTTAAAACATCTGGGATGTGGTATAAGTCCTGTAAAAGCAAGGCTGGCTGGGGAGGGGGGCGGGGAGGGGCGCTTTCCATTGGCCTTGCCCAGCTGTCTTCCTCCCACTCAGTTAGAACAAAATGTTCTCTTTTTGTGGTTATAACCTCTTTTCACTTGGAATGACTTGCCAGAGTCTGGACCATGCTCAGGGCTGCGGCTCTAAGATGCTCTCAAGCAATATGCTAAATTACCCAGTGAGCCTCAGCGCAGTGTCTCATCTGCCGCCCCGACCCCTTTCTTCCCCTTCCTCTGTCCTCTTCAGTCCACTTGAAGAGTAACTGTGGTGGTGTCTAGGGTTCTTCCAAACCCAGGCAGACTTGCAGTTCTTGCCTCTGGCTCACCCTCCCCTTTCAGCACATGTCATCCCACGCGGCCTCCAGCGGGGTTGGGCGGAGCGGGGGAGGGGGGAAGGACATGTGGGCCGCCACGAGGCCACCAGACAAGGGCGTGGCAGAGAGGCCGGCAGGCCCTCCCTGGCAGCGAGTCCCGGGTTACTAACCAGAGGCACCTGGGAGGATCGGACAGAGTTCTTTAGTCTTTCCAAAAGCCCCTGACAAATGTTCATACCTGAAGCCACCCAAGAAAACAAAACAACCTACACAAACAAGGGACTTGGTGAGCAGGGAGGGGGAGGAAATCTTTGGTTCAGAATTCCAGCACTAGCGTGGGATGAACGCTGTGGGTGGGACCAGGAGGCCTGGGAAGTTAAGCTTCCAGTCAGAGCAGAGCAGAGGTCCAATGCCCCAGGGTAGCCTACAGGTAAGGGGAAAGTGATCAGGGCATAAGATGGTAGTTCTCAAATTTGGCTGCAAATTAGAATCATCTCAGGGAGCTTTAAAAATCCTGATGGCCAAAGGCAGGGGCGGGGCTCACCCCAGACCAATGTTATCTAAGTCCCTAGGGATGTGGGACCCATGCATGAATGTTTTTTTAAATTCCCCAGGTGGTTCCAGTGGGCAGCAGAGCTTTCAAAGCAGATGTGTAAGAGCGCTAAGAGCTGCTCCTAGGCTGAGCAGCCTTGACCCAGCAGCCTTGACCCAGAGCTTGTTAGAAACAAAGAATCTATTCCAGTCTTAGCCCTATGGAATCAGCATCTGCAGTTTTTGAGTAACAGCTTTATTAAGATACCATCCACATACCATCAAACACACCCTTTAAAAATGTACAATCGGTGGGGCTTTTTTTTAAAGTATATTCACAATTCTATGCAACCACCAACTCTATCTACTTGGTTCCATTTCCATCACCCCCCTCCAAAAAAAGCCCATACCCAATAGTAAGCTCATTCTCCATTCCCTCCTTCCTACAACCATGGACAACCACTATTATACTTTATGTCTCCGTGGATTTGCCTGTTCTGGATATTAGCATCTGCATACTAACCGAATTCCCAGGTGGTTCCTCTGCACATTACAGCTTGAGAAACACTGATGTGATGTGAGAAACTTTCTAAAAGAAGCAGCCCTCACTCCCCTCCCACATCCTTGTCATGTGGACATGTGGATCCAGAGC
Source organism: Rousettus aegyptiacus (assembly GCF_014176215.1). Classification (NCBI taxonomy): domain Eukaryota; kingdom Metazoa; phylum Chordata; class Mammalia; order Chiroptera; family Pteropodidae; genus Rousettus; species Rousettus aegyptiacus. Next base: position 63,913,099 of record NW_023416312.1, on the reverse strand, counting down.
TAGTAGATTTTCTGCTTTTACAAGAGAAGCCAGAAATCTGGATTGTTATGTGAAATCTTCCACTTTTTAAAACATTGGCAACTAATTCAGATTTTTTGAAAACACTGTTCTGGCCAAATAAAACACGCCTAAGGGCTGGATTTAGCCTGTCAGCTGCCAGTTCGCAACTTCTGATGCTCACCAGGTTCTTACACCCACCCAAATCCTTCCTACTCCAGCCATACTCCATTTCTCCTTGTTCTAGGTTCCATGTAATTGGGGGAACAGCTACTTAGTGGATGCCTCTTAAAATCTCCTCACATCTAGTTTTTCCTTTCTCTAAACTGGTAGCTATGCATTTACTGAGAACCTGTGATGTGTTCAGTGCTTTACATATTTGGAATCACTTAAACCTTCACAACAGTTTTTATGGCAGATATTATTATCCTAGTTTCAAAGAGAAGGGAACTGGAGCTGGGAGAGGTTAAGTAACTTTCCTGATGTTGCACAGTCAATACATTGTCCAGCTCATGGACATTGGGGCCAGAACTCTTTCAATCTCATCATGCAGCCTCTACTTTACCAGTCTTTGCCCAGAGGCCCCATTTTTCATGTATTTTTTTCTTCTTTTAAACCTCCATTTCTTCCAGGTTCTGGACATATCTTGCTGATGAAGACTAGACTGTCACAGAGCACGGTCTCAGTGAGCCTAGGACCTAGGCTTGCTGGGGGGAAAGTCTCAATTTCAAAGACTTGTTTCCCCATAAGTATACTCATCCTTGTCAAATATGTGTCCTGATCTTTGGTTTCTAAAATGTGGCCAACATAAGTGAGCCATGCTCTATTTTGAGGCTGATTCATATTCAACTTGTGGTGAATTCCCTCCTTGACTGGTGTTTTCCTTGTTTATTTGTGTTGAGCCAAATTATGTTGTTAGGTTTTATTACTAACAGACCCCTTCCACTTGTCTCCACTGAATTTCATTCTGGTTTTGCAGGACCTTCTTCCTCCAACTTGTCCAACTTGAAGTTCTTACCCCATTTCCTGTGGGCTTGGCTCCCTCCCAATCTTCTTTCATTTTCAAGTCACTTCAGACTTGGGGAAGCTATCTCCATGCTCTGCAAATGTCTCATCTGTCTCCCTCTTTGCAGTGCTCCAGGAACCCTCATGAGGCCTCCTGGGGGATGGAGTTGAAATTGGTTGGGAGTGGAGGAGGGTCTGGTTATGGCTGGGAGTGTCTCCTCATGTGGCCTTGGGTTGGAAGCTCTCCTAGGTTAGCTCTAGATCTAATTTGGCCCCAAGAGGGTCCCAGGGTTCTATGGACTCTCTTCAGCTCAGAGGGATCCTTGGGGCTGAGTGATTATTTGACAGGAGATCCCTTAACTCAGTCCTGGCCCCTTGGGACATCCCATTGTCTGAGTGCGATGGAATCCCAGGCCAGTTGCTAGGCACAGGGCCCTCAAACAATGTAGTGTGACAGTTCCCCAACCCACCCGGGGGCCTCCCCGAGCCACAAGGGTGTGGTTTGCAGTCTGGGTACATTCTGTACCCTTACACCGGGGGCGGGTTTGTGGTTCCTGGTGCTGTACAGCAGAGCCCCGCCCATGCCTTTCCTCTCCAGCCACAAAAACAAGCAGACACCAAGAGCAGAGGAATTGAAACAGTGGCTGTTACTGTACAGCTGGTCCCTGGAGACTTTGGGTGGACCCACTCCCTTCCCCTTCCCTGAAGACGTCCCATGTAGGGAAGACCAAAGTATCTACTGATTTTTTGCTTCCTTTCCCTTGCCTTCTTGAGTGGTCTGAGCCACCAAGCAATCGCTTAGGGAGGATGCAAGACATGCTCTTTGGAGACTGGCATTCTCTGTATTCCTGAGAGACCGCAACCATGGCTTTCCTTTCTCTAGCAGCACTAAATGTCTCCACATTCCTCTGGCCATGAATCTGACTGCTCAGGTTCTCGATCTCTGGTATAAATATCGTAGTTATTGATGTTGAGTGCTGATATAGCCCTGGGAGCTTTCATCCATTCTCATAACCATCACAACCATATTGTGGAGGAATGCTAGCTAATACTTAATTCACACTAACTATGTGCAGGCACTGTTATAACTACTTGATATATCTTATTAATCCTCACAAGTATAAAAAAATCCTTGTACTATTATTAACCACAGGAAACTGCGGCACAGAGAAGTTAAATATAGTGTCCAAGGTCATGCATAATGAAGTGGTAGGAACAGGATTTGAATCCAAGCCTGTCACATCCAGAGTCCATGATCTTTCCACTGGCCTGGGCTCCCCCTTTTTCCCGCAGGGCCATCCTGAGGACCTGACAGGCAGCACCTCTCAGCAATCTCTTCGCTGGAGAATAGACTGGTTGGGCCTCAGAGGGGAGGACGTGCTCCCTAGAGAAGCTGGGAGAGGCAAGCATAACCTTTGCTCAGTTATTGGGATTCCCCAGGATTCCCCGGGACTCAGGCCATACCAAACTGCTGCTTCTGATGGGCTGGCAGACAATGTCTGCTCTGGGGTAGATGAACATGTGTGTGTGCGTGTGTGTGTGTGTGTGTGTGTGTGTGTGTGTGTGTGTGTACAGGCACTCATATGAAGACTGGGGGTGGGGTGGATGACGGAGGTAGCTGAAGAAATTCACCATCCAGGAGCTCTTTGGCGCTCTCTTCAGGCAATGCACACTCACTGCCACTTCTCTCTCTGGGTGACCAGTTTCCGCCATCTAATGTTCTGTCCCTGGACCTCGAAACCCACCACCATTCCTTTTGGGCTGTGAGCTCAGTAAAGCAAGCTGTTACTGGGCATTTTTATTTTTATGTTTATTTTTTTACCATTTGAATCATTTTTAAGTGTACAATTTAGTGGCATTAAGTTCATTCACAATCCTATGCCACCATCAACACTATCCATCTCCGAACTTTTTCAACGTCCTAAACTGAAACTCTGTACCCGTTAAACAATTACTCCCCACTCCTCACTCCCCCCAGCCCCTGGTAACCACTATGCTACATTTGTCTCTATGAATTTGATTATTCTAGGTACCTTATATCTGTGGACTCCTTTTGTGCCTGGCTTCTTTCACTTAACGTAATGTCATCAAAGTTCATCCATGTTGTAGCATGTGTCAGATTTTCATTCTTTTTTTAAGACTGAGTAATATTTTACTGAATGAATGTAAAAACCATATTTTGTTAATCTATTCCTCCATTGATAGACATTTGGGTTTCCACCTTTAGGCTATGGTGAATAGTGCTGCTGTGAGCATGGGTGTACCGGTATCTGCTCAAGTCTCTGCTTTCACTTCGTAGGGATATCTACGTGGGAGTGGAGGGTGGGGCTGTTTGCCTACTCCCCATGGCAGGCTAGCAGCCTGGCCTTCCTTAGAGGAAACTCACCTTCCTAGCTTTGTGCCTTTACTCTGCTTTGTGTCAGCGCTCTTGTCAGCAACTCTAGGAAAAGCTCCTCATTTCACTCCACCCTACTGCCAACCTGTTGCCATTGATCCCCAGCACCAACTGTGACTGGTGAGCCTGTATGGTTTTCCTTTTCCATTTCTGCCCTGTGTGCTTCTGGTCATATTCTCTTCCCTTGAAGACCATGTCAATCTTTGGTTCCCTTCTTTGTGAGCTCCCTAAGGATCAGGACCACAGCTACAGTGACCTTTGTACAGTGGGAGACAATGTGGTGCAGTGGTTAAGGACATGTGCTCTGGGGTCAAACTACCAGTGATGGAATCCTGGCTCATTCCTTGTGTAAAAGTGGACAAATTACTTGGCTTCGCCATGCCTCAGTTTATCCATCTGTAAAATGGGGATGACAATAATATCTATCTCAAGGGGTTATGAGGAATTAAAATGTACAAAGCCATCAGTGTGGCTCTTGGTGCATAGCAAGTGCTAAATAAATGGGAACTGCTATTCGTAAGTCCCCTCTCACTGCCTCTTTGATGACACACAAAAACAAACAAAAAACAAAATGAAACAAACAAACAAAAAAAACAACCAAAAAAATACTTGGGAGATAGTGGGAGCCACCTCTGTATGTTTTCTGGGAATGGTTAGTGTTGAATTGATAGGCTTCCTTCTCCACTATCCCTCACCCCCTTCCCTGTGTTGATAGTCTACTTGGTCTGGTGCCCCTCCATCTGTGTGCAATGTTTTTGTTAAGTTAGTATAAACAGTATAGAGACTATAGAGATTTTTCTTTTCACTCTTACTGCCCAGCACATTGTAGCTATTGTGTGCATGATAACCTAGAGGTCCTGTGGGGCTCCTAGTCAGGCCAGATAATGGCTCAGGAAAGCTGCCAACAGCAGCTGGCTGTAAGAAGCCTCTCTTCCTCCTCAGAAACCTGTGACAGAAGGGGTACATTGTTTATGACTTCCAGGCTGAAAGAGAAGAAATCAGTCTCAGTGTATTTCATGCTTATCAGTAAAGATAGCCCTATCTAGTTAGTCCTTTTGGTTAAAGCAACATATTAATAGGGTTTGTAAATAAGGTCAAGACCATTACTTCAGTCTACTCGGCCATTCTCCAAACATTGATTGGGCACCTGTTACAAACTAGGCATCTGCAGCATAAAGAGATAAACAGAGTAAGATCCTTTGTCATCGAGGCACCTATGCCAAGAAAATGGAAGGCTTAGAGTATGCTGAGAGTTTGAAGAAGGCCTCCTTAAATCCTCCTTGAGGAGTGAGGCGAGACTTTGTAGAGGCACTGTTGGTTTGTGTTGATTCTTGAAAGAGAGGTTTGCCAGATTGAGGCCCGGAAGGGAGGACAGGGCATTCCCTCAGAGAACAGGATGTTTGTGCTCTAAGGGATGAAACTGCTGGAGGTGATGAGGGACAAGCTAGTGGTTGGCTGTGGCCCAAGCATAAAGAGAATGATAGGGTGGCAAGACATGAGATAGGCAGGGGAGCAGGACCTAGAGCATGGAGAAGTGCTTTCTTATTATTGGTGACTTCTTTGTTTTGTAAGAGTTTTGGACTTTATCTTGCAGGTTTACCAATGGCATTTCCTGGAGTACTAAAGTTCCACAGAGTGGCCTCTGTGGATCTACCCCAGTATCTGCTGGAGGTGAGAGAGGAGGAAAAGGCAAGGAGAACACTGAGTGGGAGGGGCTGTAGGGTCTCTGCCCCTCTCCAGCCAGAATAGCTCCAATTTAGCTATGTTTAAAAGGTTTTTTCTTTGTTTTTATAAAAAAAAACTTTTGAAAAAAGTCCCACTGTTTTAAAGAAAACACTATTGACACATAAGTTTGAAAACTACTGCTGTGAACAATAGGCAGATAAAAACAAAATATATTTGATAAAGCAAATACAACAATTCCCCTACTCCAGATCCTTTATTATTTGTCCATTGTCCGCAGCAGTAATAACTGTAGAGGTGGTGAAAAGTCTAGGAATAGGTCTAGGTTTAGGAAGCAGGATAGGCAGGATTTGGTGGTAGACATGGTGTGGGAAGTTGGGGAAGAGATTGTAAGGATGACTTCTAGGTTTCTGCTTAGGGCCGTGTCCTAAGGTAGAGAAGTCTTCTTTGGCCAACAACTTGAGCTTAGTTTGGGCCACATTGGTTGGGACAGTCTGTAAAACACTCAAGTGGAATTGTTCTATAAGTGGTTGGAATATGAGTCTGGAGTTTAGAGGGGAGGTATGGAGCAGGGCTGCAGTTTGGGGTTCCTTGGCAATGAGACTGAATGAGATCCTCATCAAAATGAGTATGGGTAGAGAAGAGGGCTCTGAGGACTAAGTTCTGTGTACCCCGAAGTTTAGAGATCACAAAGACGAGAAGGGCCCTGAAAAGCAGACTAAGTAGGAGCAACCAGTGAGGTAGGAAAACCAGGAAAGTGTGGAGGAATCACAAAAACAAAACGAAATGAAGAAAAAGTTTCAAGGAGTGAGTGATCGATGGGACAACTGGTGCTGAGAGGCCTAATAAGTTGAGGACAGACAATTGATCATTTGAGTTGGTAACTTGGAGGGAACTAGGGACCTTGACAAGAACAGTTTTAGTGAAGTGGCAAGGATGGAAGCTAGATGAGAATGGGTTGAAGAATAAATTAATTAAAAATGAAGAGTGAATGAGAAGTGAGACATTGAAATCATATGTGTAGACAATTCTTTCAAGAATTGTGCTTTGTTTTAGAGAGGGTGGAAATAGTTCGACTTGAAGCAAGTTGAACCTGAGGTGCCTTTAAGACATTCAGACAGTGTCCAGTTAGGCAGATAGATATACAGACCTGGAAAGCAAGAGTTAAGTCTGGGCTGTATAGATTTGTGAGTTATTCGTTCAATAGATAATCATCGAAGCTCTGGGGATTGATGAAATTGGAAGAAAGAAGGTTAAGGTGGTAAAAAAAAAGATATAGATAATTTGGTGGGGAGCAGGTTGGAAGTTGAGAAAATTCCTAGCTAGTGGCCTGATGGGAACTATTTAGCTTGGTTCTGTTGTAAGGGACATAAAGCTGGTCCATGGAAGACTGATAGGAAGACCTCTTGAAGCCTAAGACTGTATGGAATTAGGAGCTCTATGGTGAAGGTAAGTCTAGATGGGCCTTAACTGTTGACAATTTATGATCTGGAAACTAGGTAAACAAGGTCATCCACTATAGCAAGGTACAAAATTAACCAGTCAAGTTTCAAAAGGAAATGTAAACCATGACACCATTTATGCAAAAAAAATCCATAAATCAATATTTTAGATTTTTAATGAGTTTATACTATGTGATAAAAGTGTAAAAAATGTAAATAAGAAAGACTCTCACTAATCACCAACTTCAAAATGATGCTTGCCTATGAGGAGGGTGGTAGTAGAGGAATGGGATAGAGAAAATGTTAACTATTTCTTTAACGTTTTATTTCTATTGTTTTTTTTTCTTTTTCTTTCTTCCTTTTTTAAAGGTTCTAAAGTAAATACAGCAAAAAAGTGAACATTTGTTATATCTTGGTCATGGCTACCTTAGGTGTTTATTATAATGGTACCAACTTCATTGGATTGTTGTGAAGAATGAGTTACTCCATCAAAAGTTCCTTGAACAGAACTGGTGCATTACTGCACTCAATTATGAACTATTAGAATGAGTTATTATTGTTTCTGCATTATTTCTGTATGTTTGAAGGATTTCTGAAGTTAAGAAATATGTATTTCCACTCCATGAAAAAGGGCAACTATTAACTTCTGTGCACTTTCAGCTCTGATGAGAATAATCCCTGTGCTGGTTAGTATCACAGTAAAATGGCACTCATTATGATCCAGCTCATCCACCAGCCACAATGCTGCAATGCAAAATAGTCAATACTACAGATGCGTCAAAAGAAAAATGAAACTAACTAGCTAAGCAGTGGACCCATCGGACCTTCCAGCTAGGCTTCCCTTGAATTTCTTACTATGTGAAATTGAAATTCTTAATACTATAGTCTATAGCAGTGAGTCCCAACATTTTGGGCACCAGGGCCAGGTGCTCCTATGAGAATCTAATGCCTGATGATCTGAGGTGGAGCTGAGGAAGTGATGCTAGCGCTGGGGAGCAGCTGCAAATACAGGTGAAGCTTCACTCCCTCACCTGCCATTCACTTCCTGCTGTGCAGCCCAGTTCCTAACAGTCCATGAACCCATATCAGTCCATGCTTTGGGGTCAGGGACCCTTGGTCTATATAAGCATGTTTGCCCGTTTAGAGAATTGATCATTGCAGAAACCTATGTTCTATGGCCAATAAGAAGTGTCTTATGCACAAGCTCAGCGAAGCAGCAGACAAGAGGGAAGGAATACATCTTCCAACAGGGGCAGAATCAGCCAATCTGCTTAGATATGTAGACTAGCTATAGCAGAGGTTGGGAAACTCTCAGGGGAAGGGGGAAGTGTAGAGGCCATAAAAAGAGCGGTAGGAAGCATATAACCATAAACTATCAAAGCTGGAAAGGTCCTTAGAAATCACCTAATCTTTCCATTTTTATAGATTAGAAAACTGGGGCCCAGGGAGGGGACAGGACTTGTCCAGACATTGCCTAACCTCTCAGTGGCAGGTGAGGGAACAGAACTCAAGGCTCCTAATTTTTCTATGGGGACTTTGTGTTCTTTTCCAGAGACCAGTCTGCTTTCTTGGCCCTTTAAACCTTTCATCTGGGACATGAAGATAGCTCTCTTCAAAATTCATCTTTTCTCTGGAACCCTCCCTTTAAGTTTTGCTCAGCTGGGTCCAGAAGTAAACTGAGCCTGCGAGAACTTGTAGCACACACTATTCACATTATCAAATGCAGGTCCAGCTGCCAGGGTGACAAGCTGGAACCTTGGGTGGATGGAGAATGATCCTAATTTGTGGCCAGGAGCCAGAGTTTTCAGTCCTAGAATGATCAAGTCGAGCGTAGAGAGGCTGCCCACAATGTATATGGAGGCAAAGACTATGGCAAGGGTTGGGGGTGGGAGGGGATAACAAGCAGGAGAGCCACCCCTCACCAAGGCCCCAAAGCAATAAAGACTGACTGAGGTAAAAGGTTGGAGGGGGAGAAATTGTCAAGCAGGACAGAGGGGAACACCGGCAAGCTGATGAAAGGATATAACAGGGGTTAAAGGAAGGGTGAGTGGAGACTGGAGGTAGTGAGTGAGTAAAGCCAGATGATTATTTAATTATGCCATTACACCTTTTCTCAGGGAAAAAAAATCAGGTAGCTTACAATATAAATCAAGGCAGCATAAGTTAAACATAGAAAAACAAGGGTGGGCAGAAAGTGGAGCCAAGAATAAATATGGAAATGCATACCACAAAATCCTCTGCTCCTATGCAGAGTAGGCCCAAAAGTTGGCTCTAAGCTTTCTAGCAGCCAACAGGAAAGGGGAAACCTTGTTGTTACACAATTCACAATGTCCAGGAGATAAAAACAAACTCATTGCTCAAAAGCGCAACTGTTCTCAGTACTAAGATCAGACAGGAATTCCTCCCCACGGGTCCTCAGAGAGGATGCTGTGGGACACAATGAACGACATCCTTGACAACATCCTAACATAGCGGTAGCGACAAGTTTCAAAGGGCTGTTTTTCATGACGACTCTCGGGATCAACCACCTGTATCCCACTGCAGCCAGTCAATTAGAAGCTAAAAATAGTGTGCGAAGGTACAGAAGAGTGCATCTAGTATGTTCCCTCTGGTGGGAAAAACGAGGGTTATATACAGGCATTCATAGGCATAGAACTCGATTGGAAGAATAAATTGATAACAGCAGTTGCCTCTAGGGAGAGGAAGTGTAGGACTGTGTGGTCTGGGGTAGGAGAGATATTTTCTTTTAATTATACACATTTTGTATTGCCTGGATTTTTGTTAACCATGTCTTACCTTTTCAATAAAAAGCATTCCTTACTGAAATAATAATGATATTCCAAGTTCTGGGGGTGATCTGGATTTTTTTTCTCTGAGCCACAGCCAAGCTGAGGATGTCTGAAAGTTTTCCTTGATGTTTAAGAAGGAGAGTAACATTCATTGAGCAGCTCCTGGGTGCTAAGGGCTTTCATTTCCATTAGCTCATTTGATCCACGCAATAATTCTGTGAGAGAAATCTACTTCACAGACAATTAATTCAGTTTCCTTTAACACATGAGTTAAACAACTGCTTATTTTTCTTCTTGCTACTGATTTTTTAGGAAAAATGAGGAATTGGGGAGAAAACAAGTAGCTATGGTGAATTTAAGATAGCAGTTGCATGGGACATAATATACTAAAAATGTTTTCATTGTTTACCTGAAATTCAAATTTAGCTGTGTGTCTAGTGTTTTTTTTTCTTTTACCTTTTATAAAATTGAGATGTAATTGACATGTGACATTATATTAGTTTCAGGTGTATGATATAATCATTCAATGTATGTTTATATTGTGAAATGGTCACCACGATAAGTCTAGTTAACATTCATTCAGCATTTTTTCATGTTTTAAAATCCACTATACCAATCCAAGACTTGCAATTGGTGTATTTAAACCAGATTCATCAAATGTAATTATATGCTAGATATACTAGAGATCAAGACCACCATTTTATTGTTTGTTTTCTGTTTGTTTCTTTCTTTCTTTGTTCTTTTTCCTAACTTCTTGTGGGTTATCTGTACCATTTTTAGAATTCTATTTTAATTATCTATAGTGCTTTGGGTGTTTACATAACTCTTTGCATAACTTTTTAGTGGTTGCTCTAAACATTATATAATATTCATAATTTATCACAGCCTACTAGTGTTGACATTTTACCATTTTGTTGAATGTTGAAATCTTATCTCTTTTTATGTCCCTTTACTCTTCCTCATTTATAATATAATTGTTTTTTTCTTGCTATATTAATTTTTCTAGCTTTATTGAAGCATAATTGACAAGTATATAATTGTCCAAAACATTGTTTCTACAAACATTGAGAACTATATCAGACAGGGTTAGAAGTTTTGCTTCAACCATCAAACGTAATTTAGAAAACTCAAGAGAAGAAAAGCCTGTTTCATTTGCCCATGTTTTTGCTTACTGTGTTCTTTCCTCTTTCCTGATATTCAAAGATTCAATTCCTTCTTTTATCAATTCATTTCTGTTTAGAGAACTTCCTTTAACCATTTTTTCATAGTAGGCCAGCTGATGACAAATTGCCCTTGATTTTTCTTCATTTAAGAATGTCTTTCAGCACTCCCTCCTGGTCCCCATGGTTTCTGATGAGAAATCTGGTCGTTCAACTTGTTTTTCTACTATAGGTAAAATTTCGTTTCTCTCTTCTTGCTTTTATGAGTTTTTCCTTGTGTTTAGTTTTTAAAAGTGTGACTGTGATGTGTTTTGGTGTGGGTTATATTTGGGTTTATCCTGTTTGGGGTTCACTCAGCTTCTTGCATGAGTTGGTTTATTTCTTGTGCCAAATTTAGAAAGTTTTCAGCCATTATTTCTTCTGGTATCCTTTTAGCCTCATCCTCTCTCTCCTGTCCTTTCCGAACTCTGGTATCTTGAATGTTAGATATTTTTGTTATAATTGTGCAAGACCCAAGGTTCTGTTTTTTTTTTTTCTTCCCATCCACTTTCTCTCTAATGTTCAAAATTGGTCATGTCTATTGCTTTAATTTTGAGTTCACTGGCACTTTCCTCTGGCTCCCTCATTCTGCTGTTGAGTCAATCCATTGAGTTCTTATAGTTTTCAGTTCTCTTTATATCTCTATTTCTTTATTGGGACTTTCAAATTTGTTTCAAGTGTGTTCGTATTTGCTCATTGAAGCATATTTTGATGATGACTGCTTTAAAATTTTGTCAGTTAATTCTAACACCTCTGTTATCCTGGTGATGGCATCTATTAATAATCTTTTTTCAATAAATTTGAGATCTTTCTGGATCTTGGAAAGATGAGTGATTTTTTTTTATTGCTGCTCAGACATCTGGAGTATTATGAGACTCTGGATAGTCTTTAAAACTTCTGTTTTAGCCAGTTTCCTCAGACACCCTGCTGGTGGGACGTGGTCTCAAAACAGCCACTTGAGATGGAAGTCCAGGGTCCCTACTCAGCTTTAGTTGATACCCAGATGCAGGTGGCAGGTGAGAGTTCAGGCTCCTCACTAGGCCCCCACTGGGAGGGGCTGGGGTGCTACCACTGACACTATGGGTTAAGAGTCCTCCGTTACCACCTGCTGGTGATGAACGCCCCAGCCCCATACTAGGTCTTTCTGAAACCACCCTGGTGGGGGCTTTTGGAACTTCCTTACATCCTGGTGAGGGTGGAAATCATGGCTTCCCGCTAGGTCTTGCTTGTGTGGGGCGGGCAAGGCAGGATTTCTTTGTAGTATTTGGTTGCTGTCGAGTGGTTATTGTCAATAAGTTTTCTGTCTTGTTAGGCTGTTTCTTTCTTGATCCTCTGGAGCTGGATTTGGTTAGGGCTTTGTTTTTCTGTTGCCATTGGCATTTCTGGATTGCCCTCCTCTCCAGCACCCAATCCAGGATAAATGAGGACAAAAGAAAATCCAGGGAACTCATATCTATGCTGTTCCTCAGGTCCTGAGGACCCCAGCTAGTCTGCCTACCTCTCTCTATCTGCCTGATTTCTTGAAAAATATATAATGTCCTGAGTTGTAATTTGACATCCTATATTTTTAGTTAGAATAAACCCCACTGAGGATCCTATTGCTAGTTGAGGCAGTGAGGATGACTTGGGAATTTTGGATGAATTTTCAATCACAAGGAGAAGAATAATAAGAAGGTTCTGCTTAACCCCTATTAACTCAGAAAATCTTTTTTTTTGAGGGCATTAAGCTGAACAGCCAATTTTCTTGCACTCTTCTGTTAAAGTTTTACTGTGCTTCTAGAACCTTGACAAACTTCCCTTCCCAAGTATCTGCCATTGACATTGAGTTTGTCCTAATGAGGCCCTCTGCTGTTTGTACAGAGAAGGACAACACTATAAATCTAGAGGCTGTAGCAAGTTTCTCAGCAGTGGAACAGGAGTCCACAATTTACATTCACTTATGAGAGTAGCCAGCCAGTCCCTAAACTTTGGGGAGCTGTAATCCTTTAACTCTGTTTAAAGTACTCTTTCCTTCTCTCCTCACAGAAATGTGTAGTGACATAGTTTGAAAATGAAGGTTTCGTCAAACTGCATTTTGGACATTTAGTTACAACTCCCCTTATCCTCCAAATTGGGGTTCTGGGAGCCACTTGGGGTTTCACTGAGGCAGGCCTTGGTATGGCAGCTGGTATCATTTGCCAGAGAGAGGAAAGGACTCACAGAGGCCAAGCTATAGCATGGAGTCCTGCTAGCCTGGGACCCTCTGGGGCCTTTTCTCTGCCGTACTAAAAAGGAAGCAGAATTGTGTTAGACCTAGGGGGCCAGGTAGATCTCAACCTGTAGAGACAAGCTGGCTTTCCCGGGAACATTACTTTCTGATCCAGCATAGTCCCTAGTGGGGAGCAGAGACTTCAATTTCAGGCTATAAAGAGATGCCCCACCCTCGAGCTCCCTCCCACCTACGCTCCCTGCCAGGGAATGTCAGAGGAGGCCTAGGGAGCTGGAACTCTCATCTCAGCTGAGTGGTAACAAGGTTCCCTCTCCAGGGGTATCAGTGGAGATTGCACGGGGACCCTGGACTTCCACTTCCACTAAGTAATAATGAGGTGACCTTTCTCTTATTGGTTAGGTGTTGTCAGAAGTTCTAGTGGGGAGCTAAGACTTTCATCATCACCCAGCAGTAACGAGGCTACACACCCCGACCCTGTGGTGTCAGGGGAGGCCATCTGGGGAGCAGCAAGGAGGAACTCCGAGCCCTCCCAGCCCAGAGGTATCAGTGGAGGCCTAGTGGAGGCCAGAACTCCCATCCACTCCTAGCAGTAAGGGGGAGGTCCTTTACTTGGTTGTCAATGGGGGCTGGGTGGGGACCTGTACTTTGACCCCCGGCTGGCAGTCATGAGGTGGTAGTCCATCCCTGCTTCTCATGCTGGAGTGGTGTCAGAGGCAACCAGCTAAAACAGAAGGCTTAAATAAGATCCAAAAAGATTTGACCAGTCTACAGCCATGCCACCCTGAACAAGCCTGATCTCGTCTGATTTCAGAAGCTAAGCAGGGTCAGACCTTGTTAGTACTTAGATGGGAGACCACCTAGGAAGACCAGGTGCTGTAGGTGTAAAAAATAAAAAAATAAATTAAAAAAATAAGGGATTGTAAGCTGACAAGGTCCTTGCAATCTGTGAGGTCAACCAAGGATTGCTCGCTTAAAAAAGAAAAAAATATTTGACCAGACATTTCTGCAAAGAGGTTACAAAGAATGGCAAATAAGCACATGAAAATATGTTCAACATCATTGGTCATTAGAGAAATGCAAATAAACCACAACGAGAGATTACTACACGCCTATCAGAATGGCGCAACAAAAGCCAAAAAACTAAATAGTGACACTATCAAAGACTGGTGAGGATGCAGAGAAACTATGCCATTTATTTACTGCTGGTGGGAATGCAAAATGGTATGGCTACTGTGTATACCAGTTTGGCAGTTACTTAAAAAAAAAAACTAAACATGCAATGACCATACGACTCAGTGACTGCATTTCTGTGCATTTATCTCAGAGAAATAACAATTTATATTCACATAAAAATCTGTATATCAATGTTCATAGCAGTTTTATTCTTAATAGCCAAAAAGTGGAAATGCATATGTCCTTCAATGGGTGAATGGAACAAACTATTGAGACATGAAGCTTGGATGAATCTCCAGAGAATTAAGCTGAGTAAAAAAAAAAAAAAAAAAAGCCAATCTCAAAAGGCTGCATGCTCTATGATTCTTGAAATGACAAAATCATGCATATGAAGAACAGATTAGTAGTAGCCAGGGGTTAAAGAGGGGTCAGGGAGTAGGAGGGAAATGGCTGTAGCTGTACAGTGGCAACTGAGGGCTCCTTGTGGTGATGGTGGTGTGTGTGCGTGTGTGTATGTTGATTGTGCATGATGTTACCATTGGGAGAAGCTGGGTAAAGGGCACATGAGATCTCTGTATTATTTTTCACAACTGTATCTGAATCTGTACTTATCTTAAAGTAAACATTTTAATTTAAACAAAGGCATAGGGACTCTCTGTTCTGTTCTCTGAAGCCCTTGCCCCCTTTTTTCAGTGAGGCCGATTGCCATTCTCTATCTGGATCGCTGATATAGCCTTCCAAGTCTGACCTTGGACCCTGTTAAACTGTTAACTGCAGATTTTCTTTAGTTAACCTGCTGCTGCTGCTCTTGCTTCACTCATGCATACATTCCAAATACACCAAAATAATCATCATTGTGATGGGGAGGCCAATTATGGATTAAGGCTTTTTTACACACGTGTTCCAAATTGTCTGTAATGCCATTGTAAATTACAGTTTTAAAAAGACCACTTCTCTTTCTTTTAGAGGCTTCTTTGTTGGCTTCTATTTATCTTTCTCCTTTAGGTAACCTATAACCTAGAATTTCATATTGTGCATTTAAAACCCTTTTTGCCTTTCTTCATTGTTCCCTGATTTTGCTCCTCTTCCATAACCTCCCCCACTTTCCCTTGTCCTTTGGATTCAAATACCCAAGATATTTAAGGCCAGCCTAGTTTATAGCCCTGCCACTTCATGGTTATCTGGAGAGGATATGGTTGCAAAAATGTATTGATGACCTCAATCTCTCTGCTAGCTGCACTGACTGCCATTGAGTCCACCTGGCGAGGTCCCCCCAAGGCACCTTAAACTTCACAGCTTATCAACTGAACTGCATTGTCCCCCATACTCCACAGTACCAGTGTCCACCAGGCATTCAAGCCAGAAAAATGGAAGTTGTCCTGGACTCGTCCTTCTCCTTCAATCCCTACATCAAAACATCACCAAGTTCTGCTGTATTTCCCTCCAAAATATATTACAAATTGTTCTTCTCTTTACCAGCACTTGTCTTGCCATGGCTGCCTTCATCTTCCCTTGGATAACTGCATGACTTCCTAACTGATCTCCCCTTTCACTCTTGCCCCCCTCCCCAATCCATTCTTCACACTATCGCCCATCTATTTTAACTGTGTGAACTTGACCCTGTCATTACCCTACTTAAAAGCACTCACTGGCTCCTTTTTGTTTCTAGGATAAAGTTTAAACTCCTTTGTATGTCTTACAAGTAGGCTTACCATATAATAGAGTTACCATGTCATCCAAACAATGGCACTTTGGGGAGTGATGGAGAGTGCTATTAATAAGTATGCTAGGACAATAGGCCTATGGTCACCCTACTTATAAGATCTTTCATGATCTGGTTTCACCAGCCCCATCCCTCATCGCAGCTCCCCATCCTACCCTCAAACACACATATGCCTGTGCTCGTGCGCACGCACACACACATACACATACACACACCAGCTGCATTCTTTTGGGTGTCCAGGTAAGCACGTACTATTTTTGTCTGCCTGATAGACACCCTTCGCCCACTTTCTCTTTGGTTAATTTCTAATCAACTGCTTCGTGTCCATTTTCTCCAGGAAGCTTTCCATGACTCCCAACACTGGCCTAGGTGTCCCTTATTATGCTCCTATCAGACCTTGATCTTCCCTCATTGCAGTCCTTATCACACCGAGTGGTAATGTACTGTTTCCCCCTCTAGATGAGAGCACCTCAGATTATGTACTTAACACTTTGTGTACTTTCCTTCTGTTGAATGAGTTGGAATTGGGCACCGTGTTGTTATCCTGGCTGCTGGGGATGTAAAGAGGAAGAGGGGACCGGGAGGACCTACTGGTGTTGAGGCAGCCATTCATGCCACTCCTTAAGCCTCAAACCATTTTCCCCAGGTGTTCCTTCCCTTTGTTTTCTGCTTGGCTCCCCCTAGTGGCAACTAAGCAGTAGTGACAGGTTCCATGGGCCAGCTGGTGGGTGCAGGAAAGGGACCAGAGTGGGGATTATCCTCAGCCAGGCTTCAACATCTGGGCAGCCCGCCCCTCTGCTCTTCCCCTTGCTGCAGCCCCTCCCACACCTCAAAGTCCCCATCCACTGTGTCATCAGAGGCCCCACCCCCAGAACTTTGAGGATGATGAGTAAAGTTGGGGTGTGCCTCCAGGCAGATTTATATGCTGGAGGTTGAATAACTCTGCTCGGTGTACTGCCCAGGCGAAATGGATTGGTCAAGCCTGGCTGCCCTGTTTTGCTTTATATTCAGGCCCTGAATCAAAACCACAAGATGTGAGTGAGCTCATGGAACAATGTGGGTGAAGCAACAAGACCCAGCTGTAGCAGTGAGTGGACATACTGACTGTGGCAGTGGAGACATGTAAGAACTGAGCCAGCTGAAAAAAACAAAGTGGGGTGGAGGGGAATGGGAGTAAAACCTATTGTTACACTCCAGTTTCAGATATTTTTGCTTCAAAATGAGCTTCCCCTCCCACTGTTTTTAATTTTGTAGTTGATAGCTGAGCTATTGAAGGAAATATATTGGGAAAAGGAACTTGGGAAAGAGAAAAGATGGAAGAGTCTGAATCCGGTGGCCAGCAGATATCTTCTGGTCTTCCTTAGGGTATGGGGAAGGACAGTAGGCCATCACCCAGGGCATACAATAGGCCAGCAGCAAAAAGGATCATAGACTCAGTGGGAGCAAGGAGCCAGCCAGGCTTCTGAGGTTCTGGGGTTGGTAAGGTTACCAAGGGCTGGGATGGAAAAAGCTACCCATGCCCTTTTCTCTCCTCCCCTTTCACTCTGTAAGCAAAAACCCAAAGGGAATATCTTCTAGAAGAGGGCTTAAGCTTCATGGCAGGATCTACTTAGGAACATCAACGGCTGAAGGCATCCAGGCTTCTGGGCAGGAGAGTGGGGGAGAGGGGAATAGGTGCTGGTCAGGAAGCGTCTTCTTTCTCATAGCTCTCAGTGCCGATATAAGAAAGCAGTCTCAGAAAGGGCGGACCAGTAGGAATCTGTCCAGCCCTTGCAAGCCCTTTATTTTGCAATCTTGGGGACCATGTGGAGCAGCAACTGAATCACCATTACCCTGGGTTTTCTGGGTCAAATTCAACTTCCTGAAGCTTGAAAACCATCACTTTTTATTACCCACTCTATCCCTCCTCCCTCTACTTCAATTCACACTCAAAAAAAAAAATGGTGACCGCTTCCCTATCTGAATGCACCAAACATGACTTCAAGTCACTTACCTATTAACAGACTATGCCAGACTTTCAGAAACTGACCACACTGGAATTTCCTTCAGATTTGACAACTAATATCTGACCTTACTTCTGATTTAACTTCTAACCTTACATTCAATCTTATCCCTGAAGTATCAGGTTTTTACAAACAGTATAAAGTCTTCTGAGTCAGCCAACATCACCCACCCCAGAAAAGATCCCACAATAGCAAACAGAATCAATGGCAAGGCCCAATCCTAACCCCGACATGTGTTTAGTACAAGGGATCTGAATGTGCCCCTTAACATCTTAGCTCCCCTGAAGTTGTCCCACAAAGACCTAGAGTTTGAAAAAGGTGATTTAGAAGAAATGCTCGAACCAAGACTCTCTGGAACATCAAGCTTTACTGTCATGCTGTGGAGTGGAATTTGCTTTATTATTAAATAAGAAGTCCCAGACTGGTGAAAAATATCTGCAACAGAAAAACGAGCCTCAAAAATGGCAAAAAAGTAAAACAGGATGGGAAGTCATTAGCTATAGCACCCTTTGCCTTTAAAATGTCATGACAGAAGCCACCTGTTTCAAGCAGAAGTGTCCAGGGACTAGCGAATGGTTCAGATGGGGGGGGGGGAGGAGACCAACGTGAATGTTTTTGAATAATCGCATGCAAAAGGATGAGCCTTTAAAGAACAGCCTTACCTGAAAGCCAGAGTCTGCAAAAGGCAGCAAATGACTAATAGGTACATGGCTGGTCAATCCTTGATCTGGAAATGAGGTGTGAATTAACTTTGGAATAGGTTCCCACCCCATGGTTGTGTTCCTTCTAATCTTCTTTTCTCCTATTTGTAGTTATGGATAGCACTTAGATGACCTTGGTGATGTTGGTTATGTGATGTAGAGGACTCCAGAGACACATGACCCTCCTATGTCTGAACCTGTTTTGTTCATATTATGCACTGGGTGCAAGAGGTCTTGTTACAAGCAATTTAAGTGAATCCCCTGCTGAGGAAGCACAAGGGCAAGCCAGAAGCAGAGGAAGCCAGGGCTCAGGGCTCCAAGAGCCAATCAACTGAGGAAGTACCCAGCTAAAGACTGGAGGTTCAGATTAAAGCAAGGGTTGGACGCTGGCTTCATTTCATGACCAAATGTAATGGCTTTTTTCACAAATAGGTCATTTACTCCCTCAGTGGTCTCTAGTCTGAGTGGTGGGTCCTGAGTAGCAATGCAGAGCTTTCTCCATTCTCACTTTAAGAGTTTATGGGGGAGGTGTTAAGAAACCAGACTCCTCTCCTGAGACCTTTTCCCTCACCCCCACAATCAGGAGCTAGTTGGGAGATGGTGGAAGGGCAGGTCAATGAGAGTTGTTTTTGCTTTTTATGATTCTAACAACCCTCAGATTAAGAACTATGTAATATATTAATGGGCAAGTTAAACAAACCCTTTAGCAGAAAATGCTTCTATTCCAAATATGGAGACTAACGGCCCTAATTTGAGAAGAAATAAAGCTTTTATAAAGATATTAGCTTGGGGACTCGATGAGCTTAGCTTTGGTGCAAGTAATTTTTTCTCTGGTTCTGAGGGTTGGGGGAGTCGAAGGGATGAGAAATAATAGATAGAACCTGCTGATGCCTTTTGCTCAGGAGCGATAGATACTTAGTTATCACAAGGAGTTTCCTTTCAGCTGTGCTCTCACTACAACTCTATTCAGCTTTGGTGCTGCTTCACACCCCACCATCAGGTCCGCTTCTACTACGGTTCCCCAGTCAAGAATCACTTGCCATTCAGGATACCTGGGTCTTTCCCACTAGAAGAAAAAAATAGGCCTTGGAGGTGCCTATGGAACTTTGCTGAGTGTCACAGAGAACTGAATATTGACCTTCTCCCAGGCATAGGGATCAAAGGTGGGGACTGAGGTTCTTTCCTAAATGGCTCAAAACCTCATCTGAAGAGCCCACTGGATCACTCAAGGGGGCCCACAGCAGATGTTTTATGTCAAAATATTCTGACATGGCAAACCCTGATTGACTGATCCAATACTTCAGGAAATAGCATAATCAGCCAATTATGGCATCGATGTTCTACATCAGCTTCTCCCAGAGCAAAAATTTCAGGTGAAAAAGAGGGCTAGAGGGTCAGAGGCACACTTTTCATAGCTCACTTTGGTCCCTTCTGAATCACTTTTTTTCAAAAGACTCATTGTAAGATAGATGTCCCAATATTCAACACAAAGCAAAAACAAAACCAGAACTAAGCTTCAAAATTAAGGGAGCAAGCACTCTTCACAAAGCTCCAGAAGCATATAGCTTTCCAAAATAAAAGAATGCCCTTATATTTGATGCACAAAGAAACTCACTTAAAATTTTGGAATTCATTATAATTCATTCTTAACTTTTGCACATTTACCTTCTCTAAATAGTTTTTATTTAGAATGGGCTGAAATTAAATGCCAAAAGTATGTCAACTACCGAAGTATGAAAATCTTAACCATATTTGACAAAACTAGTTCAAAATAAATTATAGAAACTATTTTCTTCCAATAATAAAATATGTACTTCCTATCCCCAGGAATAAGAACCAGTAGGCAATATGCATCCTATGATTCAGGTATAATGCATAGAATTACTATATATATATTTCTATGTAAACCCCAGACATCTTAAGGTCTTATAGTTCAGTAAAATTGCTGCCAATGTCTTCTCCTGGCTTAACAATGCAGCTAATAGTTTGGAAGCAAAGACTACAAGGTCTCATTAGGCAGCAAGACATGTAAACTAAACTTTTGGCAGATAGAGCAGTACAGATATGATACAGATCCATGATCACACAACACAGTCAGAAACTTTATTAGTTTCCTCTACAAGAGCTAGTAATATCTTTTTTACAGCAACCTCAGGTCATCTGAGAGGCTAAACAGATCCATGGAAGGAAGAGGAAAATTAAATACTTAAATTAATCAAAAGGCACTACGACACCACCTAGAACTTTCTACCACGGTGGTAGTGGGCTAAGGAAGATTAAGCTACAGAGAAATAATCTTGTGTTAATGTTACAGAATACATAGCAAGAAGTGAGGTTTACTTTCCAGAAGACGATGGTACAATGATCATTTGGGCCCAAGAAGATTATTTGGCCAGGAAAAGGTTAGATGGCCGAAGGTCAAGTCAAATGGAAAAAGGAACAGGTACAAAAGACTCTAAGTGACAGTCCCCAAGCAGAGCGTGATGGGTCAGGACTTTTCCTCCCAAGAAGCATCTGTTGCACTGTGCACTGCCGTCCATCAGCCCACCCCCCGCAGAGGCCTGCCTTACAGGGGCTCACCAACCAAAGCTGGGTTCTGGGCTGCCTAAGGCTCTTGTAATTTAGAGAACTTGTCATGTGTTGTGTGTGTGTGTTTGTGTGGAGGGGGGTGGATTGGGTTGGCTTTGTTGCTAGTAGTTCTGAACTAAGGAAACCCTGAAACATTCACATGTAAAGTAGTCTGAGCTTCCCCAATCACATTCAAACACCCCCACACAACACCCTTCAAAGCCTGAAAATTTACAGCAGCTGAGCTGTAGTTAAAGCTGCAAGGCTCACAAAACCAAGAAGCCAGAATGAGACAATACAGGTACAAAATCTGAGCAACTAGTCTCAATCAGTTTTCCCCTAATTTTGGAGAAACTAAAATATACCTGGATATGGGATGTAGAAAGCTACTGGAATAAGCTGAATCTTCTGCTGAATATTTCATCAAATATCAAGGGAAAACAAGGGGTGGGGTTATTTTTTAAAAGCCTCTGAACTTATTCTATTATAAAGGGACATGGCTGAAAAGGTAGGAAACAGATTCCCCATTGTGAGTTCTCCTGATGGCTTCTGCAAGGATCATGGAGATGTCAATCACCTAGACAGGCAAGAAAAACACCAGGTTAGTATAATATAGACAGAGACAACTGGCCAATTTGCAGAGAATGATGAGCAGCCTAATGAGAGTCTTTCCTTGTAAGATGGCTGCATTGTGATGTCTTCCCTTGTGTACACAGCTATTCTACGTAACATTTTAAATAGAACCTCATAGGATAGTCGACACGCTAACAGAGGAGAAATTCTGAGTCACACTCACCGAGATGGTGGTGAGTCAGCATTTAAAATTCTTAGGAATGAAGAAAACATATATTTAAGTGGAAAAAAATCCTTAAGAATAACATCAACCCTCCACTTTTACATTTTTCACAAAGCTAATGGATTATTGTACACATTTTTCATTAAGTAAAGGCCTTATATTTTAGTGTGACGACATCTAAACTTGAGTGTCTAACAATTACTTAGGGAATTACTTTTAAGTAGTGGCTCCAGGATCTCTGGTTTTGTAGGCCTTGGATGGAGCAAAGGGATCTGCATTTTTTAACAAGAACATGAGGTAATTAGGCTGTTTCCAGAGCAACTTTGAGAAACACCTGAGTTCTAAGGAGTGTGCCTTCAGTTTAAAGGTTTCACATTATGTCTGCAAGAGCCAATAGTTAAGAGTGACACACACAGATATTATAAAGTATGGACTTGCAAACTTGAGTGAGCATCATAATCACTGGGCGAGCCTGTTAAAATGTAGACTCCTGGGCTCCAACCTCTAGAGATTCTGAGGTTCAGCCATCTGAGTCTTTAGATACATGATTTTTTACTTCTAGATGACAGACCCTGATAAGAAACTAAATCCTTAAGAGCAAAGCAAGAAATCTTCTGGTAATTCAACATGTGAAACCACCTCATGAATGCTTAGTGCAGTTTTGTTTTGCAAGAATCTCACCCGCACCTGTATTTTGGAGCAATGCTTCATCTTATCCTCCTGAGGTATGGTATTGGTGACAACTACTGCTTCAAAGCATGCGTTGTTAATGCGAGAAATGGCGGGGCCAGAAAAGATTCCATGAGTCAAGATAGCATAAACTCTGGTGGCTCCAGCTGAGAGAAGCCTAGAGGAAAAAGCAGAGTTGACTTGGATTAATCTTACTTGTTACTACAGAATCTGAGTTAGGAAGAAGTGCATTAGTTAGTGTGGCTGCCCTACCACAGACTGGGTAGCTTAAACAGAATTTTATTTCTCACAGTTCTGGAGGCTGCGAAGTCTAAGATCAAGGTGGAAGCAAGGCAGGTTTCATTCTGAGGCCTCTTCTCTTGGCTTGTTGGCAGCTACCATCTCTCTGTGTGTTCATGTGACCACTTTTTATCTCTTTGTGCGTATACATGCGTGAGTGATGTAAGCTCTCTGGCCTCTTCTAAGGCACTAATCCTATCATTAAGGACACCACCCTCATGACCTCATCTAAACCTAAATACTTCCCAAAGGTCTCATCTCCAAATGCCAACATGCTGGGGGATAGGGCATCAACGTATAAGTTTTGGGGGGCCACAATTCAGTGCATAATAAGGAGAGAGAACTGGACTAAGAACTTTTCTGAATAGGTCTGGTTTTTTGTAAAAGGACCGTGGCAGATTGTTACACTCAACAAAATCTATCTTGTCTTTCTGGGCACACAGCTGGACTACATTTCCTAGTCACACCCCCAGCCCCCCACCTCGAATAGTTAGGTGTGGCCGTGCGACTTAATTCTGGCTATCAAAATGTTAGCAGATACAATGTACACCACTTCTTGGCTGAGCTTATAAAAATCTTCCATGGATGATTGATTCTCCATGCTGTTTTCCCTTTCTGGATGGCCAAAATGAAAATGAAAATGTCTGAAAGTAATCTTAGAAGACACATGTTAAAGATGCAGTGACACAAGATTGAAAGAGGAATAGTAACAATGGAGTGCACCATAAATGAGAAAGAAATTTTATCATTTAAGCCACTGATATTTAGGGGGTTGATCTGTTATAGTAATTAGTATTACCTTACTAATACAAGAACAAAAGGAGTTTTATAAATGTATACTCCAGGATCCAAATCAGGGCTCATTCAGCACACAGATATGTTTTTAGTACCCATTACATGCCAGGCCCTGAGCAACGCACACTCAGAGGTTAAAAAAGACTTATGAGAAACAATGCTGTCCGTAGTGGCTTAGACTGTGAGCAATGCAGAGCCACTTAAAGTTTTAAAGGTGAGGAATGATGGGATCTAGCCTTAGGTTTTAGGAAGATTTGCAAGTGGGAAGGCAATGTAAGAGATGGACTGGGGGAGATAAGAGACTGGTGACTGGTAGCAGAGAGAACAGAGGGAAGGCAATTTAGTACAGTGTAGGTGAGAGATGAGAAGTAATATGAATGAAGTAGCCCCTAAAATAGACGATCAAGAGACTAGGGTTTCCCGCTCAGGTAAAATATAATATGAGAATATATTTCTCTCTGCTCTGGCTTATGGATTTCTACTTATCTTGTTTTTTTAAAAAAAAACTATCAAAAGTAGAGTATTCAAAGTGATGAAAATATTTGGAAATACAGTGGTAACAGGTGAATAACACTGCAAACGTAACTCATGCCATTGAATTGTACACTTAAAATGGTTAAAATGGCCAATTTTATGTTATACATAATTTAGTACTATAAAGAGTACTCATCAACTTACACATATTGCAATTCAAGCCTAGGGTGACGAAAAACTCCCAAAGCTAGTTATCATTCCCTAGATTCAGTTCCAAAAAGAATCAGCGAGATTAAGGCGTTCAGATAGCAGTCAGCTTTTTTCTTCTAACCACCAGCCCGCATCACTGCTCAGCACTCACTTGTCAGCTGCATGGCAGATTGTGCCACAAGTATCAGCCATGTCATCCACTAGAATGGCCACCCGATCCTTCACGTCTCCCACCAGCACCATGCGGTCTACTTCATTGGCCTTCTTCCGTTCTTTGTGAATCAAGGCAAAGTCCACATTCAACCGGTCTGCGATGGAAGTCACTCTGTAAAATGAAATGTTCCTAGTTTAAAAATCTAGGGCGTATATAGTTCCTAAGCAAAATAGATAGATTAAATAATGGGCTTGTTTTCTGAGGGAGAATACTCCTTGAAACCAAACAGTTCCCAGGGCTGGAAGAAAGCAACTACAGCTTACTGACATTATGAACTAGGTTTTATAGACTAATGTCTCCTTATCTTGAGAGCAGTTTCCATGAATTACGATTCATTCTGGGTTACAGTAGGGGGTAGACAGATACCCTCACCAGTTCTAGAAAGCAGTATAATGCTAAGGTACATACACTGAATTGGCAGCAGAAGTGGTGAGAGGAGACTCGGTTAACTAATACCAGGAGTACAGCCTGTCTCAATTTGACAATAGGATGTGGTGAGAAGTGGACCTGAACCTGGCAGGAGAGGAGCAGTACCCAGCCTGTTCTAATGCTTCTGCCTGGACACCAAGCTTGGGAGTTCCTTTAATACCTGCTAGAGAGGAAGTTATACCAGTTAACCAGGCAAACTGGATGTGCCATTGTACACCCAACGTATTTCCAAATCAAAACAGTTTTTGTGTTTTTTTTTTTCCCAATTACAAGATAATACAGAGCAGACCAGATGGTGAGATAGAAGACAAACCTGTCTGGTGGCAAAATACTGTTATCATTCACTCAAACAGAAATTCATTTAGTGTAAATGACTGCTGTCCCATTGGCATGTACGACCATGCTCCACCGTGCCATCCTCATTATGTGTAATGAGACCTGTGCTTTGGGGTTTATTTTTTAGTGTACTGATCCAACCAGAGCATTCTGTCCTATTTCCCTTCTGACGCTGGTCACATGTCTGAGTTTGCGCTAGAAAAGGAAGAACCTGTGACCATATAATAGAGACCACAGCAAGGTTTGAACTACAACCTAGGTGACATTTGTACCCTGATCTAAATGAGCCTATTACTACTTCATGGGCATATATTATCTAGAGTAACCAATCTACTTGGAATGTATGAATAAATCTGAGATAAGTACATGATT
The DNA here is from genome assembly GCF_014176215.1 of Rousettus aegyptiacus. NCBI lineage: Eukaryota > Metazoa > Chordata > Mammalia > Chiroptera > Pteropodidae > Rousettus > Rousettus aegyptiacus. The sequence goes on along the minus strand of NW_023416312.1, from coordinate 63,887,617 downwards.
ATTTTAAGCATCCCAAACTATCCATACTTAATGGCCAACAAACTTAGTGATTGGCAGAGAAAGCATCAAGGGCTACAAAAAGTCACTTTCCATGCCCTCGAGGGGAAAACTATGTGCAAGTCACAACTGCACCGGGATCTCTCCCTACTCCAAGAATCCTGCCAACACAGAAGTGATAGCTACTCACTTTGAAAACACTCTATCACTAAGAAAATTAAAAACCAAAAAAATCCATGTAGTAATAAGTCATCTATTAAAGGCGGTTTTTCTGTACCTAACTTTGGAAAGAAAATCCTGCTTGATTATTTATTTCATATATGACTATTTTCTAAGTCCCATGGCAAGATGTGAAAATAATGCACAAGTTAAAACAATTATAACAATTACCATTTGGGGGATGTTTTTTAGGCTGTCTCTAGTATTACAGATGGTAACTGGTGGTTACACGAGCCTGACAAAGCCATACATCTGTCTGGATAATCGAATTCAAGTTCTCAGCTTATCAGTACTGTTGAAATTACTGAAATAAAGAAGTTGTTGAGAAACAGTCACTGAAGATTTGAATGGCTTTTAGAAAGATCTGAATTAGATTTTCCTAATCATCTGTGTTTGGTAGCTCTTCGTTCTATTTCCACAACATAAAGAGAATATGTCACACTTTTGAATACATTATTAATGCTGACCCACTAAGGAAATCAAAAGCTTTTAGTCGGCACCATGTGAGCTATGAAGTACTGCAAATGGTAATCCCTGGCAGTTTGTTTAAAATGTTAAGGTCTTGGCTTTAAATAAAATTACCATGCTTTATCTTCCTTCCTGCTTAATACTTTAATACAAAGGATCAAAATGGTTTAACCGACAACAGCGTTAAGAGGTGTGTAAAAGCTTGCTTGTCCACTATTATCATGTGGTTTGACAGCAGGCACCACTCATTAGAAAACCAAATTTCCTCCCTTCCCTGATTGGTTTCCAGCAGTGTTACTAGCCTTGCAGTGCCAAGTTACCAACAGGTTACAGTCAGGTCCACAATACCCAACTATTCAGGGTCCCCCTACTGCTGTCTAGTCTTTCAGGTGGGGACTGGGGCCAGAAAAAGCGGAGTGGGTAAAACTATATCCAGCCTATATCCTGGCTACTGGCACATCCAGGCTGAAGGACTTAAAAAGTGTCAGTCACTTGGATAGAAAGACATCACTTTCTGACAACTGTCTGAAAGATTTTCCCAGTACATTGAGAATAATATGAATTTCAGCCATACCTTTTAGCACCCCCAGCATCAGGTGAGACAATGGTGCAGTTCTTCCACTCAGAGATATTCTCCCTTATCCACTTCAGGACAGCTGGCTCTGCATATAAATTGTCCACAGGGATATCAAAAAAGCCCTGTAGAAAGGAGCTGGGTCAGTTTTGCTTTGTGTTCCTTCTCTTCCACTTATAAATGATTGACACTTATAAATGACTTGCCCAGAGAATAGCTACTGCAACGTTCAGACTGATTACAAGGCATGCCCAGTGTGGGAGATTATAAAAACGGTCTCCTGAAATTCAGACTGTGCAAGAGAGCCCAGCCGCAACAGGCAAAGCCAGCCCTCAGTGACCCACAACTGACCCTAGCCATATGAGTGAACCCTTGGAAAAAATAGCCAAGTTCAGCAAAAGCTTACTGGTAAACCAATTAGAGATGCTATGGTACATAAATTTAATGGAAAGTACTTATAATAAATGGTCACAGAGAGTAACTGGAAGCCAGATCTGTGCTCTAATTCAAGCTGCTAGAGATTAGTTGTGTTTCTCAACTAATTTGTTCCTCTTTACAAAATGGGTTTAATCACCTGTCCTATGTACCTCATTGGATTACCATAAGGTTCCAAGAGTAATGATTTGAAAATCCTTTTAAAGTGTATAAATATAAGGTGGTATTTAGCTCCCCTTACTTTGGGTTTATGCTAGAAAGTAGGTTCCAATATCTATGGCTCTAAACTTAATGATAACAATAACAGCTCCCATTTATTTGGTTCCTGTCATGTACCAGGCATTATACTATGAATTTAATCTTAATACTCACAAAGCAGTGTATATTCAGAGAAGTTAAATAATCTGCTCACAGTTACAAAGCTAGTAAGTGTCAGAGCCAGTATTCAAGCTAAGTCTGATCCAAAGCCTCCACTCTTCCCGGGATATAAAACTGTCTCCTTTTCCAATCACCCTAAATGACTAAGATCAAAACTGAGCTTAAAGTGAGGATGTTTAAAATATTGTCAATGTCTAGTTCATTAGAGCTGTACTTGGGCATTTTTTTGCTTCAGCATTCAATCCTCTCTCCTCCCCTTTTCTAACCCCTGAAAATCTCTAAGCTAATGTTTAGCTTCCACTGTTACCTGAATTTGAGAAGCATGCAAGTCCATGGTGATAATATGATCTGCGCCTGCTACGGAGAGCATATTTGCAACCAGCTTGGCTGAGATTGGAGCACGGCTCTACACAGAGGAGAGAAAAAAAAACGAAAACAAACCAAATAGTCAATTTGAGAAATAATTTGTTTGCTCAATAAGCATCTATTTATTGAGTACCTACTATGTTTAAAGCACTGTGCTACGAGGAAATTCATAAAAAGTGACATGGCCATTGATTGAGTAGATTACAATCTAGCATAAATATTAAGTGGAACATCACTTTTCAAACTCAGTATACGTATTTCATAAAAGAAAATACCTTCCTACCTTTCATTTTCTTAATTTAATGTATATATATTTGGCCTGTTCAAGTGTTTCCAACACTTAGTTTAAATTAGGCAGGCTTAAAAAAATATTTTTGAAAGAATTTTATTAAAATATCTTTTCACACATATAGAGTCAAACCAGTATAACATCTAGCGTGTCAAAATTTAAAGACATGGAATTTATTTACACCACTGCCTTACTCAACTGGAGGTCAACCTTCCAGCAACCTCAACCCCCTTAAATAACAGGTAAACATAGCTGCTGCACTATAAAATGTCCTTTTTCTATACTCTTGGAATAAAAATATCTGACCTTCTCCTAGGCATTGTATGTAAAATTTGGGCACTGATTATAGTACACAATAGACCGGCAAAGTTTTAGGTATATGCCTATCCTCTAAAATACCAGATAAATAAGGGGAGGGGTGTGTGTGTGTGTGTGTGTACACTGAGATCAAGTACTCATGTAACAGACTTCCAAGTTTTATGAAGAGCTCACAACTATAACTGCAAGATGGTCCCAGAGGTTCTACCATAGTTTCAAAAATATTCTACTCCATGGGAGCTGGTCCTTAGGTCTTATTGATACAATTAAAAAACAGCAGTGAGCTAACAGAAAGTTATATATGTATGACCAGAATAAAATATACAGACTACAAATGTGTTGCTTTATACCAATCACATGTCACTTGAAGATTCAGTAATGCCTAAGAAAATGTGCTAAAAAAATAATGTCTTCTCAATATATATCTGATGATTAAGGAATCTTTTGGAACTTTGGCCAAGTGCTTGTGCTTCTCCTGATTAAAAAAAAAAATTAAAGGAAATTCTGCTCTTACCTTATCCTTCTTATCCTGCCGGGCATAAGGGAAACATGGGATGACTGCAGTAACCCGGCTGGCTGAAGCAATCTTGCAGGCATTAATCATGATCAAAAGCTCCATGAGATTGTCGTTAATTTCTCCACAGCCACTCTGAACAATGTAGACATCCTCTCCACGTACGCTTTCGCCAATTTCCACACTACAACCAGGAAAGGAAAGATGACAAAAACAATAGATTTCAAAGGACTATACTTCTATAGACGGTAAGGTTTAAAAACCATAGTTTCCCTTCTAATATGCTGCTAATGGGTTACAGCTGCACGTGGATCTTGATACCCTCACTTCAGCAGTTCTTCTGGAGCAGGGGTCCACAACCCCAGGGCTGTGGGCTGGTATTGGTTGTGGCCAGGTAGGAACCAGGCTGCATAGCAGGAAGTGAGTGGCAGGCAAGTGGGGGAAGCTTCATCTGTATTTGAAGCTGCTCCCCAGCGCTAGCGTCACAGCCTCAGCTCCACCTCAGATCATCGGGCATTAGAGTCTCATAGGAGCACTGGTCCCCAATGCTAAAAAGTTTGGGGACCACTGTCCTGGAGGAGCTCTTGTACCAGAAGCAGTTCATTGCCTCAGTTTACTCCAGTGCACTATATAAATATTACCTAAATTACAAGAGACATGACATGAAAAAGAATGGCTGAGGTATTCACAAATACTTGAACCACAATTTCAGTTGGTAGGCTATATCTCATTTCAAGCACATGACATGCGAATGCGAATTTGATACAGCATCTGCGACTGTCACAATCCCTATAACAAAAGTAGAAAAATCGTAACAAGAACAAAGGAGATAATGATGGCCAGTTCACTCAACAAATTAAATGTTCTTATACCAGTCACCATGCTAGGTGCCAGGGATACAATGGGCAGATGTAGCCCTTGACTTCATTCTATACTAACTGTACTCTGGTCCAGTAAAAATGTCTTGCAAGCTGATAAAGGTGATACTTACTGTTTAATACTTATTCCTTTCCAATCTAAGTAATGATGGAAAGGATCCTACTTTTATAAAGAATGGGTTAATTTATATTGTAAAAGAAAAATAGCAGCAAATGGTGAAAAAAAAAATCAAATCATAAACTAATTAGAAATAGGGAATCTGAGATTCCTGGTAGCCAGAACAAAGGAAGAAAACACATTAGTTTGACATATCTGGAGATAAACTTTCAAGCACTGAATTCAACAAATATTTTATGTTAAACGTGCATTATTTGCTTAAATCAGTAATAGAAGTTCCTACATCAAGAAACTAGAAAATTGGAATATAAAACCAAAAATAAACAGGAAAAAAATAACCATAAGAGCAGAAATCAATGAAACTGAATATAGTAAAACAATGGAGAAAAACCAATGAAACAAAAAGGTGGTTCCTGGGGGAAGGGGAATCAATAAAATTGATAAACCTCTAAGAAGGCTGACCTAAAACAGCTTCAATGGAGAATTCTACCACAGTTAAAGAATTAACACAAAATTTGCACAATCTTTTCCAGAAAACAGATGACGAGGAATTATTTCCAACTTATTTTATGAGGCCAGTGTTACCCAGATACCAAACCAGAGGAAGGTAATATAAAAACTACATAGCGGGAGGAGGAGAAAGGTGTGTGTAGTTACAACGCGGCAACAGGAAGGATCTTTGCAGCAGAATAGTCCTGTATCTTAACTGCATCAATGCGAATATCCTGGTTGTTGCATTATACTATAGTTTTGCAAGAAAATTGTAGTATGGAAAAACTATGCTTTGGAACTTTGGGAAAACTGGGTAATGGGTACACAGGATCTCTCTGTATTTTTTATTACAACTTCATGTGAATTTATAATTCACACTCCTCTCACTACCTGGAATGTTCTTCCTAAATATAGCTCATTCATTTCTCAGGTCTCGAATCAAAATATCTTCTCTGACCACCTTAAGGTACTTTCCTGAGATCTTATAAATGACTTAAAAAAATACCAAGCAGTTGCACTATATGGACTTTATTTGCATACAAAGTCAAGCCAACTGTAAAAGAACACATTTATGAAACAGGGAAATTTGAACACAAACTAGTTATTTTTATATTAAGAGATTATTGTTAATATTTTTAGGCAAGAAAATGGTATTGTGGCTACTGAAATGCATATGGGTGATACATCTAGGTTTGCTGCAAAAAAATTCAATAGAGGGCGGTGTATAAAGCTGGAAGAATAGATGAAATAAGATTAGCCAAAAATTGCTAACTATTGGACTGGGTGATGGGTACATGGGAGGTAGGGTGGATGGGTGGGATCATTACGCTATTCTACTCTATGCTTGGAATGTTCCATAATAAAATTAAATAAAGCGACGCTCTCATCACCCTAGTTACTCCCCTAGAACACTTACACAATTTCTTATCACCTTATTTTATATGCACTTGTTTATTGTGTCTCCTCCACCAGAATGCAAGCTCCATGAAGGCAGGGACCAGATTTATAATGCTCATCTGTATCCCCAGCAAGGGAGTGTCACTATGACACAAAGGATGAATGAATGAATACGCCTCAGGATTACTTATGCTGCCTCTTGGAACCACTCACTTCAGACAGAATATGAACCTTCTCCAGGCTTACTCATTGTGAAAATCTAGAAGTTTGACTTTTTTTAATTTATGAAACTTACTGGGGTGACACTGGTTAATAAAATCAAATAGGTTTCGAGTTTACAATTCAATAATACATCACATGTATATTGCACTGTGTTCACCATTCAAAGGTAAATGTCCTTCCATCATCAAATATTTGATGCCTTTTACCCTAATCTATTTCCCCCTTCCCCAATGGTAACCACTAATCTACTATCCATGTCCATGAGCCAGTCATGTTTACTTTGTTTTATAAACCACATAAGTAAAATCATATAGTTCTCAACTTTTTTTGACTTACATTTCACTTAGCATGATAATCTCAATATCCATCAAGGTTGTCACAAATGGAAAGATTTCATATTTCCTTATGGCTGAGTAATATTCCATTGTATACATGTACCGCAGCTTCTTTATCCAACCATCTATCAGTGGACACTTTGGTTGTTTCCATGTCTTTGCCACTGTAAACAATGCAGCTATGAACAATGGGGTGCATATATCTTTGCAGATAAATGTTTTCAAGTTTTGGGGGTAAATACCCAGAAGAGGGAATGGTGGGTCATTTGGTAATTCTATTCTGGGTTTTTTGGGGAACCTCCATACTGTTTTCCATGCTGTGTCAATTTACATTCCCACCAACAGTATCTGAGAGTTCCTTTTCCCCCACAACCTAACACTTGTTATTATTTGTCCTGTTGATGACAAACATTGTAATAGGTTTGAGGTGGTATTTCATTGTAGTTTTGATGTGCATTTCCCTATAGCTAGTGAGATTGAGCATCTTTTCATATGTCTGTTGGTCACTTGTATGTCTTCTCGGGAGAAGGGTCTGTTCAGGTCCTCTGGCCATTTTTAATTGGATTGTTTGCTTTTTATTGTTGAGTTGTATGAGTTCTTTGTATATTTTGGATATAAGGCCCTTATAGGAGGCACTGTTTGCAAATAAATATCTTCTCCCACTTGGATGGTTGCCTGTCTTAATGGTTTCTTTTGCTGCGCAGAAGCTTTTTAGTTTAATACAGTCCCATTAATTTATTTGTGCTTTTACTTCTCTTGTATCTGAAGTAATATTCATAAAATCTTCTCTAAATCCAAGGTCCATGAGTTTAGTATCTATATTTATTCTTCCATGAAATTTGTTGTTGTAGGTCTTCTCTTCAGGTCTTTAATCCATTCTGAGTTAATTTTGGTATATGGCAATAGACAGCAGTCTTTCATTCTTTGCATATGGCTTTCCAATTTTTCAAGTATCATTTGTTGAAGAGGCTGTTTGTATGTTTTTAGCTCCTTTGTCGAAAATTATTTGCTCATATATATCGGGGTTTATTTCCAGACCCCCAATTCCATTCCATTGGTTTGTGTGTCTGCTTTTCTGCCAATACCATGCTGTTTGTTTGTTTGTTTTTACTGTCGCTTTGTAGTATAATTTGAAGTCAGGCAGAGTGAGAACTCTGGCCTATATTTTTTTCCCCTCAGTATTGCTTTGACTATTTGGGGTCTTTTGTTTGGTTCTAGTTCTTTAAAGAATTCTGCCATCAGAATTTTGATGGGGATTACATTAAATCTGTATAATGCTTTAGGTGATAAGGTCATTTTAACTATGTTGATTCTCTAATCCTAAAACATGAAATATCCTCCCATTTTTTTTTTGTTTTCAATTTCTTTTAATAATGTCTTATAGTTTTCAGTGTATAGGTCTTCCACATGCTTTGTTAGGTTTATTCCTAGGCATTTTATTCTTTTTGTTGAAATTGCAAAAGGTATGTTCTTTTTCATTTTTTTTCCTGAAAATTCATTGTTAAGAGCATAGGAATGGTATGAATTTTTGTCCATTGATTCAGTATCCTGAAACTTAGTGCTGTGTTTATTATTTCTAACAGCTTTTTAATGGAGTCTTTAGGTTTTTATAGAGAATTATGTCATCTGCAAAAGGTGACAATTTGACTACTTCATTCCCTTTTATTTCTCTCTTGCCTGACTGTTCCAGCTAGGACTTACAATACTAGGTTGAATACCATTGGTGATAGTGGTCAGCTTTGTCTTATTCTTGACCTTAGAAGGTTTTTAGTTTTTCGCCATTAAGTATGATGTTACCTGAGGGTTTGTCATATATGGCCTTTTTATATTGAGATATTTTCCTTCTTTACCCATTTTATTAAGTGTTTTAATCACAAATGGATGCTGTATTTTGCCAAATGCTTTTGCTGTATCTATTGATATTTATTTTATGTGGTGTATCACATTAATTGCTTTGCATATGTTAAACAATCCCCATGCCCCTGGGATGAAGCCTACATGGTGCATAATCTTTTTAATGTGTTGTTGTATCCAATTTGCTAGTGTTTTATTTAGTATTTTTGCATCTGTATGAGATATTGGTCTATAGTTTTCTTTTTTGTCTGTGATCTTTACCAGGTTTTGAGAATTCTTTGTCATTAATTTTTGACAATTTTAATGCGTTGTGGAGACCTTTTTGGGCTTAGATAATTAGGTGTTTCTGTTTGCTCTTGGATTTGAGGATCCAGTTCTTTCTATAGGTGAAAAAGTCCCATCAACTATTTGAATATACTCTCTGTTCCCTGCCACCTCTCTTCTCCTTCTGGTATACCCATTATTCTTATGTTGCTTTTTCTGATAGTGTCGGATAGTTCCTGTAGAGTTCTTTCATTTTTTTCCACTCTCAAGTCTCTGTCTTCTTCCATCTGCATCATTTTCCAGATTTGTCTTTGATATCACTAATTCTCTCCTCCATCTGGTCAGCTCTAGTTTCTAAGCTTGCTATTTTATTCTTCATCTCTTTTAATGAGTTCATCTCCTGAAGTTTTATTTCGTTCTTTCTTAAAGTTTCAATCTCCTTTGTAAAGTACTCCTGTTATTCGTTGATTTTGTTTCTAAGTTCTTTGAACTGTAGATCAGAATTTTCTTGCATCTCAAGATTTTTTTTTTTCAGAAGTGTAATCTTGAATTCTGTCATTTAAATCACATATTTCTGTATCTTTAAGCTTATTTTCTGGGAATCTTTCATCTTTCTCAGTTGTCTTGTCATCTTGTTGTTCATAGTGTTTGATGGATTATCTCTCCATCTAGGCATTAAAGGGAATGTACAGTTTTTTTTCTTTTAAAAGAAAGTTTATTATATAGTGATCTCTCTTCAGCAGGGTGATAAGATGTTTTTCTTTTGCTTTCCAGTAGGTGGTGCCCAAGCTTCCTGTACTGCTCAAGCTTGCTGGATCTCTGCTTTAAGGTTAAAAATGCCCTTTATTCTCTAGGGAAATGTGTCTCCGGGATCAGTTATCCTTGGTGCCAGGGCTCCATCCTCATGAGAGAATGTGAAGGGCAATGGGGGTCCAAGCCTCTAAAAAGGCCTTGAAGTCCTGGTACTGTCCCAAAAATCAGATGCAATGCTCTGCTGGTTCCTTCCGAATCAGCCTAACTGGGTGGGGGTGGATGTATTGGGAGAGGCCAGTGGTATATGTGGCTATTTTCCTTCCCGTAATGTGGTGCTCAAGCTTCAGCTGCCTTGCTTTTGTATCTCCACACATCACTGGGACCAGCTGTAGTGTGTGTTTCAGCTATGGTTGCTACAGATTCCCCTGGGGCTCAATACTAGCTCTGGGAGGGTACAGGGGAAGGGGGGAGCGAGGAAAGGCACCCTCTGGGATGGTGGGGGGAAGCATCCAGGGTCTGTGACTCAGCTTTCTGTCTGGAAATGGCAGTTGCTAAGACATAGCTGTCACCCCTCTGTGCTTGCTTTCTGTCCTGCTCTCTGCCCAGATCACTGGGCTGATCACTCAGGAAGGACTGTTCAGGGCTTCAAAGAGCCAAAAATCACTGCATAATTCCCCCTTACCCCTTGTCCCGCTGTGAGCTCTGGGCTACATTACACAGTGCCTGTCTTTGATCTCTCCCTTTCTACCACATTATCTCATGTGATTGGCCCACCTTCAAATGTTCTGATGCTCAGATCTCTCAGATGTGTGGGGGTGCAGGTTGGGTGTGATTTCTTGAGTCGTAGGTATCCAGCTTGTTGTCATTTTAAGGAGAGAGATCAGGAGAGATCCCTCATGCTGCCATGCTTCTGATGTCACTCCAATAGAAGGCAGACTTTTTATAGTCCCTCACAAAGTAACTCGCTTTACACTAGAGGTAAGTGGTTCCAACATGTTTCTTTAAAAGGTTTTGACAAATACCTTTTATATTCAGCTGATAGATATTTAATTTTGGGTAGAGCCACACCTCGATACGCCCAACGGGATGTGATAGCTATAAAGAATTTTATGGTGGGATCCTGAAATAGTGATACTGAGCAACATAATGAAAAATACAGCAATTTTGTGGATCCAGTTGAACCGCTATCTATTAACCACCAAGATCAGCCTTAAGAAAGAATTGAATCTGTCAGGAATGTCTACTACTATGCCAAATACCAATATTACTTTCTGAAGGCATTCTTCAAAATTCAAATGGACTGGCAGGAGGGAGTCAGGGAGGGCTTTCTAGAGGAGCAACTTGCATGTTTCCCAAAGTGTTGGTTCTAGAATGGCACTGTGCAGTATGGGAGTCACTGACCTCATGTGGTTATTGAGCACATGAAATATGACTAGAGTGACTGAGGAACTGAAATGAGATGTGCTCTAAGTGTAAAATACACCTTTTTTTGGAGGATCTAATTGGATTTAATTAAATGATTCATGAATCAGACAGCATCCTTTCTAGCAGCTAGAAGGGCGCTTCCTAAAATACACACTTTATTGTGAACACAGTACATATAAAAGGAAAACTATCTCAATTTTTATATTGATGACATGTTAAAATGTAGTATTTTGGATATATTGAGATAAGTATATTATTTAAAAAAAACAAATAGAAAGGACTAAATAACACCTCCTGGAGGTGAGCTTATTCTGCAAGATACTCATTGTGTTAGGCCCAATTAAGAGGCAGTGGTAGTTTACAGGGAATTCTCCAGGTCTCCTTTACTAATATACTGCATCCTTGGAGAGATTCCAAGACAATATATATAAAGGCTGGGCTAATTAACTATTCTAAAGCTTTCTTATTACCAAGTAAGACCAGTAAACAACTTACTTACACCATGGTGGCTTATCTGTCTTTACAAATGCCTCAACTATCAGAGTCAATATATATATATATAAAAAAAAACACGAAATTCCTTACATTGTCCATTATGTTATTCAATATAATTATTCAAGTGTCCCACCCATAAAATCTTAGAATTATGTGCCTGTTAGTTTCTAAAGAGTTTTATGAAAATAAAAACTACATAATCCATTACATCTGTTTTTATTCCTTTGGCTGCCAGAAAACCAAGATATATATAAAGTAACGCTAAACTTCAGTAATCATTTTACATAAAAATCTTGGCACAATTACTATAGTCCTTTGTTCTATAAGGCTTCTGATGTATCAGAACATTTTGTATGTTGACTATCATGAAACACACTTCAAATCCTTTCTTGAAAGTAGGTAAGGTATTAATTATAAAATTAGCACTGCCAACTTAAGTATCAGAGAGCATTTGCTAACTACATAGCTTTAATAGAGGTGATTCCTTTATATTCCAACATTACATAAGGTTTGAAAAATAATTCTTAAAAAATCACCAGCCCACCACCCAACACAATCACTAGTAGAATTTTTGTGTTATTACATCACCTGACGATAATCAACCAATGGTTCAGCCATTTCCCAAAGCCAAACTTAAGACTAAAACATCCCCTCAAGCATAGAAGGATGTTATGACCAGGAATAACTTGAAAAAAAAAATTAACTATATTCAAAATAAAGTGGTGGAAGTAAACTAGGGTACTGCATAGTTTTACTGTGCATAATTCTAATTTCACTAATCAAAACCAATCTCTCCCTCCATAAGTATTATAAGGTACAAACTTTCACGAAGCCTTAAAAAGCCCATGAACTACACTCAGTTTACAGATTACATTAGACAGTGATTGATGGTACAACAGTTTTGCATAAAACCTGTTTGCTATTAACATAGTCAGGTGCATAGACCTTGTTTAGCAATTTAAAACACACAGACCTTGTGCTCTCCCTCTAGCTAATGAGGTGCTCCCCAAATGGCTTTGTCCATCCAATGAAAAAACTAGCTCTCCTTTACCCTTCCTTTAGCATCAGACATAAGGTTATCCAATGAACACAGTTAAGAAACACAAAAAAGTAAAGTGAGTCTAAAAGGCAAGGGGTATTCTTGAGAAAATCTCAAGAACTTAGACAGGAATGTTGGCAGGTGCAAAATATATGGGATTAACTAACCAAAGGATATAGGTCTTAGGAAAATCCTAGGCAACCAAAATTAATTTTCCTCCGCTCAGCCTATCCAGAGCAACCAAATAAACCAAAGTTCGAAGAGAATCAAGTAAAAAATTTTAGTATATTCAAGTTTTAAAAACCAGATGAGCTACAGAATCAGCAAAAAATTTAAAGAACAATAATACTCAGTTTTGCAAATTAACCTCCTTCATTTATAAAATGGAGATAGTAAGAGTAACCCCTCAAAGCAGTGTTGCGAGGATTAAATATGTGCATATAAAGTGCTTAGCATCTGAATCAACACATCTTAATCATACACTATACATTACTATTAATATTGTTATTACTGATGGTGAGAGTGGAAATTGGTTCAACCTTTCTGGAGGACAATTTAGCAATAGGTATTCAAAAGCCTAAAAATGGTATATACCCTCCAACCTAACAATTCCCTTTCTAGGGATTTAATCCTAATATTCAGAAATAGGGAGCATTTGAGATCTTGCTCCCGGACATATGCCATCAGTTTGACTCAAGTAAACTCTTATAAAATTCTCTGAAAAAAAAAAGGAAAAAATCAGAAACGGTCAAAGATTTATGTTCAGGGTTTTTATATTAAACACATTAGATCAAAAATTGAAAACATCTAATAATAAGGACTTGGTTATCTAAGATTACAATAAAATCATAAGACAAACTATACTGTTTAAAAGCTATTTAAAACCAAGTAGACTAAATATTAATGAGAGAAACTGGTCAAAATGTATTGCTAAGTGAAGAAAGCTATAAACAACATGTCTTACATTTTTGAAAAAGTATATAAGCACACACAGAAACAATTGGACGGTCATATATCAAAATGTGAACTTTGTCTTGGGTGGTGAAATTTTGGGGGATGTCTTTTTTCCCCTTGACCACTTCTTTACTTTCCATATTTTCTGCAATACCGTCACCACTTTCTTACCAACATTTCTGCATTTATTGCATTGGACAACGTTCTAAGAACCTCAGTCCTATCTCAGTACCATCCTAATCTTCACAATAACTCTAGAGGTAGATACTACTTTACAGATGAGATTAATGAGGCAAAGAAAGACTGAGGATTCAAATCTAGGTTGAGTCCAGAGCCTGTTTTTGACCCCTCTTAACTATTTGTGTGTGTGAGATATACCACCTATATGTGTTAGTTTCCTAAATAACTGGACAGCAAAGGATGATCCTGACTTTAAAAGAAATGCCACTTTGTTCAGGAGAGCATCAACCTGAGATTCTGCCAAATTGTAGCAAATAGCAAAACTCTCATTTGAGGATGGGCTCTGCAGTTCCCCATCTGATCAACTACAGCACCCATGGTGCTGCCCTGTCCCATGACCTTTTAGATCCCAAGAGTCACAGCAGGGAGCAGTTACCATTTCTGCAGTGCAGAAATGTCAAAGGTTGTTGGGGGGAAGCTCCATAGGCAACATATTCCATTATGTTTAATGAGGATTTCAGAACATCTAAGGAACCAAAAAGCTAATTGATTAAGCCAGAAACAAGGAAACCTAACGGGTCAGCAATTTTCCACATTAGGCTTGCTTAATCTTATCTGATGTTTCCAATGTTACTGTCTAGTTGTTTAAAGAATCATAATGTTGCAGTCGAAGCTAAGACAGTGGCTTGGCTAGCCTCTTTTGACTAAGGTATTGCCTGGTTACAGATGGTATCAGTGTTTGCACTATCATTTGCATCACAACCAGTGGCACAATAATTGAGTATTCAGAAGGAAATTGCCCACAACAGATGAGTGCTTTTATCAGCAGGGTCTAAAAATTATAATGGGAGTTACACTTCGGTAATAAGTTTAAAGAAAGAAAAATGGAAATAAAGGCATTTAGGAAAACATGTTCAAAGCAATCTTATTTAACCGATCATTAGGTTTGGTGTAAACTTTCCCATTAACAGATGAGTGTAAGATTGTGGATACTGCTGATTTGATCTACAGGGTCACAACAAAACACAAGGTAGGCCTATCAGAGCCAGAAGATTTTACTTTTAGAAGGAAGGGGTACTGAAAGGCTCAGATAACCAAGTTATCTCTAAGATGGCCTGAAGGTGCCTGAGATGGGTGGAAGTGGGGGGGAGGGAGCAAGTTTACTTAGTAAAGTAATGAAAAAATTTTGAGTTGCAACACACTATGTGATCCAGGTCTTCCCTCTATCATCTTTCCTGAAATATCTTAACATTCAAAATCATTTCCTAAATTTCCCACCCAGCGCCAAGAGAAGTAGACAAGTTCAGGGTAGACTTTGCTAAAAAAATATGCTTTTATCAGTAGTTGCATTGGGGAAGGTCAAGGATTCCAGGATTAAGGGTTCCTAAGATTTTACCGATGGTTTAAGCTGAGATGCCAGCAATCAGGATGCAGAGTTAATGTATCACTACCTGATCGCCTAGATTTAACAAAAAAAGTATGACACTGAGTCTAGGATTCTAAAGATGTGAAAAAGCCAACCCTTGCAAATCTAAGGAAGTGCTCAGTAATGCTTTTGGCGCCCTCAGTACATATGTTAATTTCCCTCAACGCCAAATTCAACACAATTAAAAATGAAAAGCTGCTTCTTAGATTGTAGAAGAATCACCATGAGGGCTCAGTGCGCAGTACGTTCTCCTATGCTGGTCCAAGAGCTGAAGCGGCACCTGCCCAGCCTGGGTGGCTCAACAGTGAAGCGACAAAGCCACGTGTCCCCACAGCCGAGGCTAAAGCGTCTCGCCCCTCCTGCCGCTCTTGGACAGCCACTATCCCTAGACTGGATCCTCTAACCTTTGCTTTCAAATCCAGCATCTTCTCCTCATGCTCCATCTTGACTCCAATCCACAGCACGGTGGGAACCAATGTGACCCTCCCGAGAGAGGTAAAATAACGGAAAGAGCCCATAGAGCACGCCCGCCACCCGGTCCCTCAGAACTCACGCGGGCGGCCCCGTCCCTCTTCCCTCTGTCTCCTAAGCGTCGCCCCCGCCGCCCGGGCAGGTGAGGCCGATTGGGGTCCCAGCTTCGCCCTTACCAGGTCTCCTGATTGCTGAATTTCTTAGTCACCACCTTGCCTAGTTCCAGGCCCAGGCGGTCAGCAATTTTCTGGGATAAGTCCTGGTGGGAGCTGCCGCTGAAGATTTTGATATTCGGCATCTTTGCCAACTACCCTAATCGCCCTTTGCTCAGCTATCACTGCTGCTGCCGATACCCAAACTGAAGTCGGCCCAGAGATTCAGTATTAAGCACTTCGCGTTGCTATTCCGCCATCTTACATTCCCGCCCGGCGCGCGGCTCTAAATTGCTCAGCGCCAAGGAGGCGGAACCAGCAAGGAAGCCCACACCCCCCTGCCCCAATTAGCTGAGCGGCAGCGAAGGGCAGGTTCTCGCTGTAGCCCCGCCCGCTTTCAGCTCTCTCTGGTATTGACTGGAAACCATGAAGGGGGTGAGGCTAATAGCCCCGCCCCCTGTAGCTGTGCAGCGGAGGAGAGCTCGCTAAAGAGCGCGTAGATGATCCGCGCTTGACTGGGGGTGGGGGGATGCTGGTGACGTGAATGGCCAGATCGTGCCGCAAGCGGGAAGTCAACTACGCTTTTTTTTTTTTTTATTTTAGCACCAGAAACTAAGTCTAGTTCTGGTTTACAGTTTCTTTTAAGAAAATCCGTTTATCAGGATGGCAGCCACAGTTTACCAGAATGAAGGGGAGGTTAGTGAACATGAGTTTGCCTGTTTCTGAAAATGAATGACGTTTATCTCTGTATAAGGACGGGGCCGAATTAAAGTAGGTTTTCATCACAGAGAAGACACCCATACATAGTACAGGCACAATAAAAGGTTTGTTTGCCCCTTGCAACTGGATAGTGTCGACTTTGCCTGGATGGCAAGTCCCAAGGGGAAAATGATGGCACACCACCTGAATCATCCAGACACTGCACGAGAAAGCTGTGTTTTATTTTTGACGCTGAGACCAAGTATGTTCAAACAAGTGACGAAGTATGGATTTTCCAAAGTATCTGGGCAATAAAAGTGTGAATCTAATCCTTAGAAAGGAAGGAAAATCTGGTATACTTAAGGGACTTTATATGAAGAGCCCTGAATGAATGAGGACTAAAAACCTGTCTGCCTCATGTGAGCCTTAGCATCGTCTGCATATTGCTAATGTGGCCATTTACACTGTGCCTTATTATTTTTATGATGATACTTGCTAATTGGACCAAAAAGAGCTTTTATTCTTATACCACATTTTCATTATGTATATTCCAACCATGGATTAGAAGAGAAAAATCATACAATTTTAAAATAAAAAATCATACAATTTTAGAATTATACAATTTTAGTTATGAGAACGACAGTGCTCATAATTGCAAACTTTAAAAACAGAAAGGACTTCAGAAATCATCTGGTCTACCAGCTTCATTTTACATATGGTGAAATGGAGACCCAGAAATGTGAAGGGATTTGTCCAAGTGGCAAAGGCAGAAAGTACTCAAAGCAGCATCCTATACTTCTCTTCCTGCCATTTTCAATGGTGTCAGTGGAGGACCTTTTTTTTCTTTTTGAACTTTTGTCACACTTTTACGAGTTCAGAAATTAATGTAGGCCCAGATATATAGGAATAGTTGGAGAAGTGAGTAAAAACTGAAAGGCGGAAGATTAGTAGTTCTCCATCACAGTTCATTCATTAAATATTTACTTAGTGCTTTATTCCATACAAGTCAGTGAGCTAGGCATGGAGGGGACTATAAAGTATTTTTCCCCAAGGAATTTGTTTCAGCAAATATTTACTGCATACCTTTTTTTGTGGCAGGCCCTATTCTGGGCACTATGAATACAGCAGTAAAAAAAAAAAACCCCTGCTCTCATGGAGTTTACATTCTCAAACAACAAACATATAAAGAAATAAAGAAAGAAAATATATATCAAATGGTGATAAGTGCTGTGGCAAAAAATCAGGCAAGACAGTAGGATAAGGTACCATGGTGGTTGGTAATGGAGGGGAAGGCAGTATAATTTTAAGTAGAGTAGTCAGAGAAGGCCTATCTGGGAAGGTCACATTTGAGCAAAGACCTGAAGAAGATAAAGGAATGAGTTAGTATATTATCTAATTAGATTATCTAAAAATCAACTCATTAGATTAAAACTAAACATCCCCTTAAGGCAAACACTAGGTAATCTGATCAACAAGTTCTATGAATGTAAATGTGTATACAAATGATGCTGTTATCCTTGATCCTTTTTTTCTCTCTAGAAAGGTAATCTATACTAGGGAATAGGTGAGATGGGTGAGGGGCTTACTCTTTAGGGGTAGGTGGGCCTTAGGCGCTATCTATGGTAATGTAGTCCCTGAGGGGAGAGTTTAAAGGTGATTTGAATTAAAATAATTAGAAAAAATGTCCTCAGACCTTTAAGGGTGCTTGAATGTGGACAAATTAGACCATTAGAAAAGGGACAATGTGTATGGGGCAGGCATAAGGATCCTAAGAGGTGAGGATTTGAAAAGAGTGTGGCTGAGTTATATGTAAATGGTGGAGGGTTCTTAAATTTGATATAATTCAAAAGAAATGTGCTGAGATCCTTCTCTATGCCAGGGCCTCCAGGAGGGTGGCCACACAGGGAATGAATAGTACACAATCCTTTCCCCCTAGCAGGCAATAAAGATACTTACAGAAATAAGGTTAAGTATGGGAGTGGGAGAAATGTAATCAAATTGAGAGAATTTTGGAAGGATACTTCAGGAAACTGACCTAGTAAAACCAAGGATTGCAACAAGGGGATAGAGAGCTGAGAGAATAATTTTAACAAAGGCCCAGAGCAGATGAATGTGGGGGGAGGTGAGTTGAGGGAAAGGTGTGCTGAGAGCTCAGATAAGACAGGCAACTGAAAGCCTATGAAGGTCAATTTTATGT
Organism: Rousettus aegyptiacus; assembly: GCF_014176215.1. Taxonomy (NCBI): domain Eukaryota; kingdom Metazoa; phylum Chordata; class Mammalia; order Chiroptera; family Pteropodidae; genus Rousettus; species Rousettus aegyptiacus. The sequence continues at coordinate 63,869,208 of NW_023416312.1, read as the reverse complement.
GTTGACTTATCTAGGCTGTAGTCCCAGTTATTGAATCAAACACTAATAGACGTTGCTGTGAAGGTATTTTGTAGATGTGATTCACGTTCGTAATTATTGTCTTTATATAAAGAAGATTTTCCTAGACAGTTTGGGTGGGTTTGATTTAATAGGTTGGAAGGTCTTAGGAGCTGAACTTGAGTTTCATTGAAAAAAAAATTCCATTCGTGTAATGCATTTTCAGTTGCTGCCTGATAATTCCAGCCTACTCTTCCTGACGGCCTGTCCCATGGATTTCAGACTTGCCTAGCCAGCCCCCACAATGGTATAAGCCAAGTCCTTACAATAAATCCTTTAATATACGTCTTCTACTGGGGCTGTTTCTCTGGTTGACCTTGACTCATACAAAACCAGACTGCGGAGGGCTTTGAATGCTAGTTTCAGGATGCTGAAGATAAAGGCAGGAGTGCCGATGAGAGGAAATCTGGTCCCTAAGCTGGAGATAAAGGGAGTGGGAAATTATTTTGCACAAATTATTTTGTTCTAGAAAAGGCAGAAGAATGCCCTCTTGCCCACATTTTATATTTCCAACTAACTCCAAAGCTCAGGGACATGGGGAGAATTTTGTCAACAGTCTCCCTTTGGAAGGGCTCCCTCAATCCCCTGCCTCATAGGGCAGGTCTGGTTTTGTCTCCCTCTGAGATCCCAGACATTATAGGAGATTCTAAATTCATCCATTTGTTCAGTCATTTCTTCTGTAGGCATGTCTTGGGCGGCAACTATGGGCAAAGTATCGTGCTCAGCCTTTGGATTACAGAATAAAACAGGGCCTTTTTCTTCAAAAAGCTTTGTAGACTAGTAAATGACTACTGTAACAACAGAGAGAAAGAAGTCCTGGCTCTCCCCTCTCACTCCTTGCAGGACTAGAAAGAAGTAGTTGTAGCAAAATCTCCTTTTGCTGGGCCTGCCACTTCAATTCCAGTGCACTGGGCTTCTAATATTTCACTTTGACTAGCTGGATCTCCCTGTCATCTTCAAGCAACCTTTCTTGCTCTTTCTGGGTATTAGCATTTCTTTCAAGATATTTTCTCTTTTCTATCTCCTGCCAATGTTCCAATTTTTTCCCTTTTCATGTTTGTGTGATTTGTCCTTGTTCATATTCCCACCCTCACTTTTTCAGCCAACAGGCATTCAATTCCAAAGTGATGGCCAGTGGGTATCACACCTTTATAAGCACACCAGAGGGTTTTCAAAGGCCACAAAGGACATCAAGTCTGTAGACTTCCCAATGTGCTGCAGCCTGCACTGAGCTCACCAGCTCAGGAGTTGGCATTTCATTGGGCCCTGAACTCCCAAACTCATATTATCTGTCTTCAACAGGCATGCAAGTTCTTTGAAGGTAGAAACCATGCATCTCCCGCAGTCCCTAACATAGACCCAGCCTTGGTGTGGATGCATTTTAAATACTTAAGTATGTGAATTGAAAATCTGGATTGACACTGTAGATAAATTAGGAGGTAACTCAGTGGCTTTTCAGAAAAGATTCAATGTAGGATTCCTTTGAAAGAGCAAAGGACACATTCGTAAGTTCTGGTTTCATTAACGTAACTCCATCTTAAATGTGTCTTGTTCTAGAAGATTTATCTCATAAAGCAAAGTTTGCTTATTTTACCTTAGGTAGGATTTAGCTGGACCCTTTGGATACGTTTAAGTGTCCTAGGGTTCCCATTAGTTGGTTTCCTGTGAAGGTAGGCTTTATTGTACACGGTTGGTATCCAAGGGGGCTAGAAATCATCTAGAGATTTAAGAGATGGGAGATTTCAGCCCCCCTTGACAGGGGATTTGATGAAAATAGCAGGGTCAAGTGGTCTCTGTGGTTTGTTGAGGTGTTTAACTTTTATGAGCTGGAGTGTTCTCCCAGTTTAATGATTGACTGGAGAGTATTTGGGTGATACTAGAAGTACGTGCCTTTGTTTAAAAAAAATCCTTAAATGAAAGAATGTGTGCTTTTAAAAAGCTAACAGGCCCTCTCGTTTAACACACTCATTTTATGTGGCAAGAAACCAATACCCAGAGAGGGGAAGTGAATGCCCAAGGTCACACAGTTAGTTCTTGGAAGAGCTGCAAGTAGAACCAGTCTTCTGGCTCCTGGTGTAGAGCTCCTACTTGCAGCTCTGTTACAGAGCCAAGCTACTGTGGGCTCAGAGCTATAGAAACTGCAAGTGAAATCAGTCTCCTCCATTGTTCAGCAGCGGGAAAATGTGTCCATTTTCTACTTGGTTCTTTGAACTTTTTTCAGGTCTCTACAGACATTGTGCATTCCTGTTGTGCCAGGTTAGGAAAGGGATAGAAATGCTTGTCCTTACTCTCACTTTCCTACCAATTCCTCTTTCCTCGGGGGCCAAGAGTCCTGCCACTGTCATACATCTTTTTTTTTTTTGCCTATAAATCAAACTAAGAAGCAGGAATTGTAGTTAATTCCAAGAAACTGCAAACAATTTGCACATGCTGCAAATTTATCCTCAAATTTATATGCTGTAGGGAGGGCAGGCTGAGATATTGAGTGATTAGGGTTCTAGAGAAGGCAAAGAGAACACATTATCTCAGTGGCTTGGATACTCCCCACTGTCATAATCCCATAATTGAGAGAAGGAATTTCCAAAGCCAAGGTCACACAGCATGCATACCAATTAAAAACTCAGACTCATTGTATTATGTATTAGATATGACTCTAACTTTGCAGGGAGCCCTTAGTTACAGCACAAATTGCTTTATTTGTTAATCAGATGGCTCAAAACTTAATATATGACCATATTATCAGTCAGTTTTTGCTTGGGGAGAGGAAGAGGTCATTCTGAAGGGAGAGAAGGCCTAGAGGGTCGTCACCATAAAGGGCATTTAGAGGCCAGAAGAATGCATGAGGACCCAGTATGTCCTGGTGAGAAAGGGGTAGGAAAGACAACCAGGGGTTGGGAACCAAAGCCAACTTTGCCTTTTAGGCCATTCTGCCATGATCCTAGGAGTGGAACCACCCCCTCCCCAAGGGTCTTTGAAAATCATTTCTACTGCTGGCCTGGGAAGGCTGCCATAGGTTGGAAAACTGCTAGGGCAATGGTAGGACACATGGGAACTAAACACTGGGCATGGTGGATAGAACTTGAAGCTGTCACCAGGAAGCTGGCTAAGAGTTTGGAGGTAAAAGCCCTTTGCTAAGAGCTAAGCCTAAATGTTGAAGAAATAGCTGAAGTTCAAGCCTCCTTCAATTATAGCTGCTTCTAGTAAGATAAATGAATGAAGTGAGGAGAGGAGGATGTCAGAGAAACAAATCAAGATATTGGCTAAAGGCCAAGAAGAGCCTTAGGTCTGTCTGACTATGTTCACCTCAGGATGGGGGTTCTCCGCTGAGGTAACGGCAGGTTTCCCAATTTCAAAAAACAGCCTCAAGAGGGAGATCTTGCATATACCTTTTGAGGGGAATTGACTAGAAGACAATTTTGACTGAGAACAATCAATATTTAAAGAAAATATGCCTCCCAAGTTTCCAGCTCCAGGCTCCTGGTGCAAGCTTAATTAATTCCTGTGGACCAGCTGCAAATGGGGAGGTTTGATTTGTACTTGTTAAGCTAATACAGCTAGGACTCAGAATTTTTACAGCTGCTTTTCCAGCACTACCTCATTAATCTTCAGAGCCACTGAGGGAGGCCAGAGACTCAGTCACCTTCATTTTAGCTAAGAACCCCAAAGAGGTGAAATGACTTGTACCCCATCATATGGAAACTCATTGGCTGGACTGAAAATAGACCTGAGCCCTGTTTTAGGGGGTAGCTGCTCATCTTAACTCGCACGGCCTCCCTGCTTACTTGCTCATTGAAGATATCTCCAGCTTGCAGGGAATATGGCTCCCTCAGGCTGTGCCTGGGGCTGACCTTGTGCCAAAATGTGTGATAAGTCACAATGGGGCGGGGGCAAGGTCAGGTAGGGGCAGAAGGCATTGGTAACGCTGCCCCATCATTTCCTGGTGACCTTTCCTGGCACTCCATCATGCCACATCTTCTATTTATCCCCAGAGAAGTGCCCAATCCCCACCTGTGCCCAGATCCACGGAAATAGGCCAGTCCTGCACATCCTGTCCTTGGGGCCCACACCACCAGTTAGCTCATCCGATAGACCTTGAGTGTGTCCCATATTTCCACCAAGCATGTTTGGTGGTAGAGGGAAGTGAACCTGGATGTCGGGAGGTTGGTATGAGAATGTAGCAAGAAGTATCAGACATGAGTCTCAAGTGTTGTTGAAAAGATATGTATTCTTTACACTGCATGAAACTTCTGCATGCCTCTTTATATTTTTACATATAAATATTTAATGTATCCTCCATATATTTTCCTCCCAAATCTTTGAAAAAAATACAAATGCATCAGGAATATGGGTGACATCATAACTGTGGCTTTTTGTATTTGCCAGCACAATACCACATTCCCTGGGAGACTTAGACTTCAGTTTGAGGAGCATATGGTGGTAGCCCATAATTTTGATGGTGGCTTTTTGGACACAACATCTCTACCCACAAATTTCCATACACATATACGGTTCCACTCCCTGGCTCCGAGGTGAGTGTGGCACTAGGCTAGTCTAGCCAAAATAGGTGTGTGTGTGTGTGTGTGTGTGTGTGTGTGTGTGTGTGTGTTGGGGTGGTGGTTTAGGTAGGCTTGCAGTATCCTGCACCTCATACCCCAATGTTCCCAACTACCTGTTACAACCCACATATGCCTGGGCCCCAAGCAACAACTGCAGGCCATCTTCTCAAGAGTATGGCTGAATCCGTGCCTGTTTCCAGGGGAGGTGCTTCAAAGGTAGAGCTGGGCTGAGTACTGCAGTACAGCAGTTGAACATCTAGGTTGGATTGGAAAACTGACAGGCTAATCACCAGCTGTGTGGCCTTGGGCTAGTGACTTAACCTCTCTGGGCTTCAGTTTTCTCCTCTGAGAAGAAGATATAATCACAGTCTCTCTCAGAGATTAAGATTAAATGAGAACATGTGTGTAAATTATTTAACACAGTGCCTGGCATATGGCAAGTGCTCATGCACAGTTGGTTTTGCATATTTAAGAGCAGGGATCAACTTTTCTGTGTTGTGGAAGGGTACAAACGCATATTCCTTTTAGCCAAAGCCTTGAAAATAATAATGGAGAATCAACATCCAGAGGAAAGGACAGACAGACAGGAAGGCAGGGAAACTAAAAGTGAGCTCATTCCTAAGTGATAGGTCTAGGACCTGCAGCTGGAAACATCAGTGTGGGTGCCAGAGCCTATCCTCATGATACTGGGAGTTTAGGCAGCACCAAAGAACTGGGTGTGTGGATGTGTGAGCATGGGTGTGAAGGAGTCACTAGAAACACTAAAGTGAAAGGAATCGTTTTGTAAGGTGGGCTTCCATAACTTCTACCTAACATTGGCTTTTAGAAAGTTAGGGCATTGGAACCAAGAGACTCACCTGGAGTCCAGGACATTTTGCCAGGGTCCAGGACTGAACCCTCAGAGGTCATTTCCTCCCACTCCATGGAGGACTTCCTCCTTACTCAAGACACACGCGCATAGCCTGACTTCCAGCCTACAAAATGGGGAATGGGATGCAGTTATTACTTCCATCCTAGTGACTACTTGGAGAAATTTGAACCTAAAACATAAACTCATACCCCTTCCCAGTGCTGGCAAACTGATCCTTCCCTACCCCTTTGGTAAGAAAAGTTCTGGCTGAGGGAGGTCTTTTTAATTCATTGTTGATGAAATTGCCTATTATCCACAGTGCCTTGACGACAGCTTGAAAAAAATGTGACTGTGCTGGCACCACAAGCATCCTGGGCACATGCCAAAAGCATTAACTCATTTCCCTTTAATTGGCTGAAATCAGAAAGGCAGGAGTCAGGCTCTGGGGACTTGTGTCTGGTATGGGGCTGTCGGAGATTGTCAGCTTCAGGCTCTGGCTCAGGCTGAAGATGGCAAGGAAGATGCTGGTGGGACGATGGCCACCCCCAGTGCTCCTGGCTACTGCAGAGGATGACTCTGGATCCACAGAAAAGGAGATCATTGGTCACCTCAGGAGAGTTTCTGAAGATTTTGGAAAGTTGTTGGTAAAACTCAGCTGAGTCAGTGGCATGCCAGATTTCAGATCCAACTACTTATCCTTTGATTGGAGGTGCCAGGCCGCCTGGCTTTGCCCAACTGTGCTGCCTTGGATTAACCATTCCCAGAGGAGAGGGCCCTTTTCACAAGGTATAGTGGTCGGGGAGGGCTTTCCTGACAGTAATCTCATTCAACAATCATCCAACAAAAATTTATTGAAGACCTACTAAGTGCCAGATACTGTGTGGGTGGGTACCCAGGGTATAGAACTGAGTAAGCATGCTTTCTGACTGTGAGCAGCTACCAGTGTAGTGCAGAGACAGAGCCCAAGTTTCTTGAGTCATTTCGAGAGGTAGCAGGCCTTACTGTACACTGGCACTGCCTTTCACTGAGTCCCAACCTTGTGGGACAGGATCCGTAGCAGCCCAGCTTGACTGCACTGTCTCTTGCTCCTCCTCTATGCTTTGCTTCCAAACCGCTTTAGCCACGACCATTGCAGATGTGAAAAAAGAGTCTGAGCTTAGTCTTAGGGAGGAAGTGAATAATCAGGGCTACTGGACATGGCTGTGTAGTTTGTGCACTCGGCCAACGAGGCCAGTGGGCCTGGGTAGAGCTTAAATGAGTGAGCCATATGCCCTCAGGGCTAGCACCACCCAGGGAGTGAGCTTTTTGTTTTTCTAATTAATCATGGTGGGGGGGCAGGTGGGAGTGGCAAAGAGAACCTTTTTCTAATTAGCACAAAACCACCTCACAGGCTAGTGGGGACCGTGATTACCAGAAGGAGATGAAAAAATAGAGAAACAAAATCATTTCTCACCATTAGGTACTTGCTCTGAAATGCTAAAGAGGCCAGCCACCCCTTCCCCAATACATTGCCAGAGGTCATTGCAAGGGAGTCACTAGCTTAAACTACAAAGCAGTTTGAGGTGACTATACTCTGAGGTGATTGGGCACACTTTAGAGGGAGAGGCCCCATTTCCCAATTCCAACCTGAAAGCTGGCCTAAAACCCTGTCTCTGGACTCCCAGGCCACCGGCACACTGGGCACAGAGCATATCGTGTTTCTGCCCCTACACTGCTCCCTGTCCCCTTCAGCTCTGAGGTCATAGCCTTGGTGACCAGGCGAGCTGGAGGCTCCAGGGTACAGAGAAAGGAATAGACAGTATCCAACTCCTGTGATAAACAGGAGGCTACTAAGAGGAACAGAGGGGAGGCAGGAGGAACAGGGTCCTCAGCTGTCATCACACACTGGAGTCCAGATAGATGGGAAGAGAGGCACAGGAACAGTACTCAGAAGGCCACTACCAACCAACAATTCAAGGACACAAGGACACCCACAAAGAGGCACCACCAAGACTTATTGGGATAGTAAGATGAATAGGTTTAATCATTCTTATTTGAAAAACAAGACATAAATTAGTATATATATATATATATAATTTATATATTTTGTGTAGTATATATACTATATACAGACATTAGAAAATGTGTCCTCTCCATGAGGCTAAGGGAGAGGTGAAGGATGGCGGTAGAATGACACAGGCAGGGCCTAAGTGGCAAAGGTGTAGGATCAAAAAATTGGGAGAAGAGGAAGACCACATCAGTCAGCACTTGGTCAGCAGTCAAGGGGGAAAGGTTCCCCACTGGCTGCATCTCTGGCCCATTAAACAACTTGGTCCTGTGAGAGAGGCAAAGAAGAGGGGAGCTGGCTTCCGCAGAGGAGCTCCCCTGATCTTTGCTGGGAGAAACCGCCACTCAGGGGGGCTTTATTGCACTAGAGGACACCAAGGATGGGTGGGGGTTAAGCACAGTGTACGTTTTTATAAAACTCACATAAGAATGGGAGATTCCACCTGGGCCTCTCACATAATGATGACAAGAGACAGACACAGGATATGAGTGAGTGGGAAACAGGGAAGTATGGAGAAGTGGACAAGAAGCAATCTATACAGAAGAAACATTGGCTTTCTTTGTTCCCTACAATGGGACAATTGGTAGGGACTCCGTGTCTTCACTCCCAGAAAGGTTGTAGGGGGGTGGTGACAGTAACAGTAGATGTGTGTCAAGGAGAATGCTAAACAGTGTGAATTCCCTTCCAGATGACTCAAGAGAGAGAAAGAGAGAGAGGGAAAGGTGCAGGACTGCACCGGGTAAGGCGCTCAGCTTCTTTTCTTAGAGAGACAAATCCACAGGGTCAATACACAGCCAAAAGCATATACTCAGGATTAACATATCACGCTAGCTTCCAGAAGTTTAAGATATAGTCATCAACAACCCCCCCACCCCTTATCCCCTTCCCCCCTCCCCCCCACCCCCACCCCCAATCTGTAGCTAAGTCGAACTCCTAAGGACAGTCTGTCTGGTTGAGAGATGTTGAGAGAGGAGCCACACGCCTGTAGCCACAGGCCCTGCGCTATGCTGGGTTGGGCCAGGTGGGCTCTGAGGCCTGCTCCGGGTTTCCCTAGAGCAGGCATTTTCACCAGGTACCTTATCCAGAACGAGTGGGGTGATCCAAGATGCTTGCTCCCTAGTGGACTGAGCTGCCCTGCCCATCCATGAGGGACAGGGCACTTTGGGGATGGCTGGTGTGGAGCTACTAGGCCAGGGGGCAAGGGCTCTAGAGGCTGTCAGCCTGTTGGGCTGGCTGCAAACAGTCCCATGTGGCTGTTTACTGTAGGACTACCACCCGGGCACAGGCCCTCTGGGGTGGCTTCTGCCACGTGAGTGTGAGCTCAGGGTGGGCGGGCACATCTGGGCTGATATGCCCTCTCCCCTCCACTTAGCGCTGTGGCCTGCTGCTACTGCCACTGCTCCCTGGAGGGGAGCAGATGCCAGGAGGAACTCAAGGCCCTTGGGCCTGCCTGCTTCAGGCCCTGGCTTCCCTGTCCCCAAAACAGAGCAGGAAGTGAACCTAATGTCACCTCGCAGCCCTAGAGAAGAGAGAAAAAATACAGCTCTGTGGTGGGCATAGTGACCAGGGGCCTTGGCCCTCACAGTGACGCCTAGAGGCCAGGGAAGGAGGGAGAACACCCAGGGTGCCAGTGGCCTGGAGTACTCAGGGACAGCCTTAAATGCAGGGAAGTTTTTGCTCCCTGGAGACTGAAGGCTCTCAGACCTTGACTGGCCCAGCAGACACACACACTCACCACAGGATACAAGGACCACAAAGCTCAAACCTAGGGCTGAGAGTGGGGACGGGGAAGGCCTGGGCTGATGCTCTACTTAATAAGAGTTTTTAAGGAATGGGTGAATGTGCTCATAACAGTCACTGAAGTTGGGGAGCCTGGTGGGTGTTCTGGGGCCACCCCTATAGCTGCTGCTGCCTGTTGCTGCTTCTGCTGCTGCTGCTGCTTAAGGTTCCGGGTGGTGGATTCCTCAGCGGCACGCAGCAGGAAGGTGTAGTTCCTCACCACCTCTTCTACCTTGGCCAGCAGCTCTTGGCGCTGGGCCTCTGAGCGCACAATGAACACCAGCCGCACGAAAGTCTCAATGAGGCTGCTCAGCACCTGGAAGCTTCCCGTAATGGCTGCCAGCATGTGAGTTGGGCTCTTGTCCACATTGGCCACACGGCGGCAGGAAGCCCGAAGCTCCTTGAACTTGAGAGCCAGCTCGAGCTTGTACTCAGAGATCTGAGAGACGTAGGGCTTGGGGGCACGGGCTTCAGGGCTGGCTACACACTGCTGCAAGACAGTCAGTAGCTCATTGGTGTCCAGCCGGGCAGCCAGGAAGCCATCAGGCAGGCCATAGGCATGGGCCCGCAGGGCATTGATCTTGGCCAGGCTTCCCTCAAAGGTGGATACTCGCAGGTCAATCTCCTGGGTGCGGGAGGCCTCAGGGCTGCTGCTGCTGCTGCAGGTGGCCGCATCTAGCACTTGCAGGGTCCTGCTCACTACGGGTACCACTTGCTCATCCAGCTTCATGCCGGGCAGAATCTTCATAGGGATAGAGTAGGACAGCTCATCCTTACCATCGCTGACATCATCTGCCATGTCGCACTTGCGGTAGTAGAAGCAGTAGCGGATGGAGCAGCACTTGCTGCTCTCACTATCCTCGTCCAGCTCAGCGGGCTTCTGGTACACCTCTTCTGGCAGTGAGAACACGGCCATCTGTCTGGGACCTTTGGTCTCAGGGGCAACCTGGACATATGAGGGGTCTCCCAGGGTTGGTGACTCCAGAGGCTTGGTTTTGGGACCTAAGACTAGGGGGAGGCCTGCCTCTACCTCCTTGGCCTCTCTGGGCAGCATACTCAGGGGTGGGTGTGGGTACACATCTGAGGTCAGCGAGGCCCTGTCACCCTGCTCCAGCTCACTGATACTGTAGCGGCGTATCATTTTCCTGTAGTTGGGAGCTCCCAGACACTCACCCCCTGAGGCACACGTGGTCAGGCACGAAACACCACTCTCAGGGTCTGATCGGCACTCTCGGGATTCCAGGCTGGTGGAGCGGATGCGCTGGACATTGGTGGGGCTGCTGAGGCTCAGGTCTGGGCCAGCCTCTGTCTGCCTCTGAGTAGAGGGTATCTTGTCTTTCTCCCTCCCCCGGAGGCCAGGCACTGGCGTCTGGGGAGCCTGTGGTCGGCCCCCTCGGCAGATGCGCTTGCAATCGCAGCTGCGCCTCTGCTCACGGGACATGCCAGGCCCTTGTTGCACAGGGCTGCTGCGTAGCTGGCAGCTGCAGCGGCCTGGTGCTGGGGGTTGCAGGTACTCAGTGCCTGGCAGCTCCCCCTGGCTTGGTGGCTTTAGAAGTTCCTCAAGGAACTCCAGTTCATACTGCTTTACCTTCTGCAGCTGGGCCTGTCGCTCATCGGTCTCCTTTTTCTGGCGTGTTGGGAAGGTGGCAGAGAATAAATTGCGTAGCCGGAAAGTACCTCGGGATGATTTGGGCTTTGTAGGGCCTTCGGAGGTCCCATGGGCTCCATCCAGGGTTGTTTCAAGTTTCCTAGACGGCATGGTGCTCACCTGACGGCTGACAGCTTGGGGTCTCAGTGGGCTCTGGCCTTGGGACTGGCTGCTGGGGCTCTGCAGAGCCATGGGGTAGCTGGCTCGTGGGACCAGGCTGGTCTCCTCGAGCTTGCTGCTTTTGGGTATGCTCTCTAGCTGCCCCTTCTCCCCCTGGCTAGAGATGGTGCCCTGCTTGTGCAGGGAAGGCTTAGCGCCCTCTGACCCACCCCTGCCTGCCACATCCCCTGTAGCTTGCTTGCTCACAGACTCTCGACTTGCTCGCAAAAGATAGCTTTTGGGAGGGAAACTTTGAATAGGCAGCCTGTCTCCTTTTGGGGAGAGATGTAGGCTATCAGCCCGGCTGCATGCTCTGGAGCTGGAAGAGACTTCTGAGCTCAGCTGCTGCTGAGAATTCCGTGAGGCCTCTGGAGCACTGGGGCTCACTTTGAACTTAAGATTCTTATTGGTACTGCTGCTTATCATGCTGACTTCTGGCCTTCCCATGCTGGCCTCCAGCCTTCTCTCCCCACTGCTGAGGGTGTTCCCCAAGGCTCCGCCAGGGGTGGGTAGAATCTTAGTGTGAACCACCTGCGGTAGGGCGGCCGAGATGACAGCTGGAGTCACACTGCCCTTTGGGTCTAGGATAAGCTTGGGGCTCAACCTGACTTCCTTTGGTAGGTTCTCCCTTATCTCAGAGACCTGCTCTTCACTGAGGGATGCTGTGGTTGCCCTTAGTGACATCTCTAGGCCTGCCCTAGTGTGGCCAGACCCTTTGTCCTCAGGAACTGGGGATAGCAGGCTCAAATTCTTCTGCTCATTAAGCTGTGGGGACAGTGCTGGGTGCACTGCTAGAGCATATGTTCGCTCTCGCTGTGGCTGGGCCTCTGACTGGGGCAGCTTTCTCCGAGTGCCAGGGGGGCCAGGACTCTGGCCTGGGATAGCTGGCTGGAGGGATGGATTGGGGTCTGAGCGCCCAAGAGAGTAAGGAGAGTAAGGGGCTGTGAGAACGGCCTGGGCTGCGCAGCTCTGGATGCGGAAGGGCAGGTCTTTGCGGGCCAGAAGACTGTCCTTGTTGAGGTGCTGCGCCAGGAAGTAGGTGGTATTTTGGTGCTGCTTCATGGCAGACATCATCTCTGACATGTCTGTGAGCTCTGAAGAGTTGGTTTCATGGCCCGAGTCCAGCGATGATTCAGGGGTGATTGTGGCCAGCACGATCAGACCTACAGGAACACGAACAGGGCTTGCTGCACTGAACTCAGATCAAGTCCTTTCCTAACCATATGTAGAGAGTTTATGGAGGCCAAGGTTAACTAGCAGTATTGCAAGCTGGGGGAAATAAGTCAGGCTTGGGGGAACTGCAAGACTGAGGGTGGGACGAGGGAGGGGAGGGGACAAAGGGAGTCAAGCTGGGAGAAGGGTTATGAAGGGCAGGAATCCAAAACAGAAACAAAAGAGGCATGGAGACGATCTGAGCAGTTTCATGGCAAATTAACATGCAAATCACATGCAAAACAACATGCTAATCATCACTATTTTTAGATTCCACAGCTAGGAAATTTTTGTTAATTGTCCTGAAGAGAGCTGGCAAAGAGAGGTCTCTCTTTATCTAGCCCTCCTCATCTGGCCAAGCCTGCCTGCTGTCCTTATAGCTGAGGCCATTTAGCTGAGTTTGTCCTCTCTCTGGCTACCACATAGGTCTCTATCCTAGGAGCAGTTAGTGCTTAGAGCTCCATACTCTGAGCAAAAAGAAATACCAGCCATGGGGGCAGAATACATGGGGGCTGCCTCACACCAGAGATGCCCTCACATACAGAAAAGGCAGGGGTTGGTACTCTCCCTCCCTGGTCAGCCAGGCTCCCTCCGACTCCAACCTCTTTATCTTCTCTATCTATACTTTCTCTCACCTCACATGCTTTTTCATATGCCTTACTTTTCCCTATTCATTTTCTGTTGCTGTACCACTGACTTCTTCTTTTTAAAGTGTATGTATATGGAAGTATGTATGTATGACTATGGATACATGTCCAACATGTGTATTTGTCTATAAGATGGACATACGTGTGTCTGTAATAGGTAAAAGCATGCATGTTGTATTGTTCTCCAACCTAATAATAATTAATAATAGCTACCACTTACTGAGTCCTTCCTATGTGCTAGGCAGTACTTAAGTGCTTTGTGTGAAATGATCTCATTTAATCTTCACAACAACTCTATGTGATATGACTATTGTTAACAAACCCATTTGACAAAAGTGAAGCCCAGGGAGGGTAAGTGCCCTGCCAAAGGTCACACTGAAAGTGAGAGAAGAATCCAGGACTTGGGTGTGTCTGACTGAGAGCCCATGCTCTTAGGCAGGGTAAAGACCTCTGCTTTGAGCAGTGATGGCTGCTGGCTCCCCTGATCCCAGGTCAATAGGTGGTTACTTGGTCGTTTTTTTTCTCTTCCAGTCATGTGCATGCTGGGTATTTTTTGCATGTCTTCTATATCTCTCACAATTTTGCTTTGATTCTCCATCCTGGCCTTGCTCTGTAGCTCTCATGGCCGCAATTCCTAGGGTCCATCTGCAAGATATTTCCAGAGATGGAATGGTAAGAGCCAGAGCTCTAGCTGGAGCTGAGCAGCAGACACCTGCCACAGCATCGTTGCTCCTGGACTCTATCTGAACTGCCTCTGGCCCATCCACTGCCCTTTCACATCATAGTGACTTTGATCTCTGCTTAGGAAGAAGCAATGCCACCTGCTGGCCCAGCCTGGAAGGGGAGGCAAGAGGGAAGAGGAACGGGCTGTTGTTACCTGCAGTCTGTGGGGGTGGGGGATGTGGTCCATCCTCTGAGGCTGCCAGGGCTTCCAGAGCCTGCAGAGTGGACACCAGGGCATCATCTAGCTCCTGGGCATGATCTCGAACTGTCCGGGTCTGCACACTGTCAATCAATGTCACTGGTATCTCATCGTACAGGAGCCCACGCAGGTGGCGTCCTTGCTCCTGGCTCTGGACAACCCGGCGCTTGGGGTCATCCTCATCAGAACTGTTGTCTCGAAAACCAGGAGGTGGGGCAGCAATGGCAGGCAACAGAGAAGTGCTCTCATCTTCCTCTTCCTCTTCCTCCTCACTCCCAGGGGGTGGGAGGGATATCAAGTCTACTATATTGTCACGAGAGGAGCCGGACTTCCCACCTTTGCGAGGAACCAGCTGCTCTTGGAGTTTGGCTTTGCAAGAGTCACAGTAGAAATTCAGGGCTTCGGCCCCAAGGGAATTGTCCAGGGTATAGGACCGGGACCTGCTGGCACAAGGCTCATGATCTAGGCTGGCTGCATCATAATCATCAGGGACCATATCGTAACCTTGGCCAGAGCTTTTGGATGTGGGGTCAGACTTGGTCCGGGGCCTGGTCTCCTCAAAGAAGATTAAGTTCTCATTGACATCTGGCTGGCTTTCTTGCTCCTTCCTTTGTTCACGCATGTGGAGGTAGCAAAAGCTGACAAGCTCAGAGTTGGCAGGCGGGGGCGTGCAGTGGCTCGATTTCCTGGGGCTGGCGCCCATGCCGCCCACATAACTACTCTCCTTTTTCCCCAGGTGGCCCCCAGTGACAGGGCGGTGGGCGCTGTGCATGTAATCTAAACCCAGAAAGAGAATCAATAGATGAGCCCTGGTGCTGAGGACTGTGGCTGAGCTCTCTTGGCATCTCTGGCCTGGGTCTCTGGTGCACAATTGGGTGACAGGTACATAAAGAGAGTCTTACCTGGCTGTTACAGATTAGGGGAAGGGGAATCAATTGGCCATGTTGCTGCCAACCCTGTAAGTAGAGTGAGTAGAACAGAATGGTCTGAGCTACTAACAGTCCTACCACCTCTGAAGTGGGAAAAGGCATGGGGTGAGGTGTGGTGGGGGTGAAAACCTTGGAATCTATACATAGATGAACTCTTACAAGGGTATGTCTGATCTGAGAGTCAGCTGTAAGCATACCTAAAGAAGTGTGATTTGTTTCATGTCCTTCTTAGAACTGTCCTGTTCCTACCCTTTTCAGGGCCTTTCCAACCCCCAGTACTCTTTCACTCTTGTGTTATGTTGGATGTCTTCTAGAAGAAGGAAAGAAATCTGACAAGTCACTAGTGATTTAGTGGAAAATGTAAAACAGGCTATGTACAATGCCTGAGAGCTTGCATTTCAAAGAGGACTGTCAGTAGAGGTACCCTAAAAGAATAAAGCTCCACTAGTAGAATTCTGAGTATCTGAATGTGTAAAGTATATAAGAGATATGCCGAGATGTGCATATATGGGGAGAAGGGTCAGAAGAGCGTTCTTGTAATTTCTCAAATCATATTATTTCTCTGTATTCACACAGGGCCAGCCTGCCTGCTACACCCACATGTGGCATAAAGGTTCTAGTCAACAGCTTTTAATGATGGTGGGTCTTCCCTCTGAGATTTATATAATCTCTGAATGACATCTCTGTTAGTCTGTTTTTGGGGCCCCTCCCCATGTTATCTGTGAGAACATACTCAGACAATGTCAAATCACTTTGCTATCAGCAGAGAGATAGGTGCCAAGCAAGCACTAATTTAGGTAGGGTCATCACACACAATCCCATTTAATCCTCATGACAACCCAATGTAGTAGGTGCTATAATTATCCCCATTTCACAGAGGAAGAAACTGATCCAGTTAGTAATGTGATTTATCCAAGGTCACATGAGTCATAAATGGCAGTCTGGATTTGATCCCAAGTCTGAGGGACCACAAAGCCCATGTTTTTAACAACTACCTTATACTTCATCATGATACTCAAGATATTGAAAAATAAAATGCCTTTCACATTCCAGTTTGACAGGGTCAATGTGCCAGCATTGCTTTTCACTAGAGCTTATAGCCACCACGAGAGCATGGTATTGCACTTAAAACAGAGCCCCAAATTGCATGAGGCAAAAACTGACTGAATTGAAAGGAGAAATACACAAACCAACAGCAATAGCTGGAGATTTCAGTATCCTACTTTAAATAATGGATAGAACAACCTAGGCAGAAGATCAACAAGGAAATAGAGAACCTGAACAACATTCTAAACCTATAAATCTATAGAACATGCTACCTAACGGCAACAGAATATACATTATTCTCAAATGCACCCAGAATTTTCTCCAGGATAGACTACATGTGATATCATAAAATAAGCTTCAAGAATTTTAAAAGGAATGAAATCATATAAAGTATGTTTTTTTAGCACAACAGAATTAAATTAAAAATCAATAACAGGATAGTTTAACCTCCAAAAATCAGTTAATATAATATACCATGTTAATAGAATAGAGGACAAACACCATATGATCATCTTAATGGACACAGAAAAATCATTTGTCAAAATAGACCATCTTCTCATGATAAAACTGAACAAGCTAGAAATTAAAGAGAACTTCTTCCACCTGAGAAAGGTAATCTATGAAAAACCCACAGCTAATATCATACTCGATGGTAAAAGACTGAAAGCTTTTCCAAGATCAGGAAAATGTCCAGGATCTCTGTTTTCACCATTTCTATTCGACATTATACTAGAAGGTCCATTAGAAAGTAGAATGGGAAATAAGACAGTACAATTAGACAGTAAAATGAAATATAAGGCATCCAGATTGGAAAGGAAGAAGTAAAAGTATCTCTATTTACTAATGACATATTCTTGTACATAAAAAAATCCCAAGCAATCCATTAATAATAAACTATTAGAAGTAAACAAGAAGCTCAGCAAGGTTACAGGATAAAGGCTTAATATACAAAAAGCAATTGTATTTTTATATACCAGCAATGAAAAATATGTTAATGAAATTAGGAAACAATTCTATTTACAATAGCACCAAAAATAAGAAAATATTTAGGCATGCATTTAACAAAAGAAGAACAAGCCATGCACATTGGAAACTATAAAATATTGGTGAAAGAAATTTTTAAAAATTTAAATAGAAAGACATTTTGGATTCATGGATTTGAAAACTTATTAAGATGGAAGTACTTTCCAAATTGATCTATAGATTCATTGCAGTCCCTTTCAGAATCCTAGATGACTGTAGACTTTGACAGGCTGATATAAAATTTCATATGGAATTACAAGAGGCCCAGAATAACCAAAACAATCTTTAAAAAGGACAGATTAGGGAGACTGGGAAAAATGGCGTAAATGCTAGAAGCTTCATTCACCTCCTCTTAAGACCACATCAAAGTTGTGACAGAAACACAGAGCAAACAGCAAGCAGAGTCATCTGGGGTCCAGATCAACAGAAGCACTACAACTAGGGAGAGAAATAAGAAATCACCCTGCAACAGTTGGAGGGGGTGAAGACGTGAGGCTTCCCAGTCCCCAGTGGCTGAGTGGGACAGAAGCTTCAACAGCTGTGGACGTTCCTCTTAAAGGGGTGGTTTCTGTGACCAGACTTTCACGGTTATGGACCTGCTTGCTCTGAGCACCAGCGCCTGGTAGGCTGCTGGGGGGGGTGGGTAACAGGAACTCACAGGGTAACACTGAGTTGTCAGAGTGAAGGTCAGAGGTGAGGCTTTCCCCCAGGCAGAAGTGCTGGTGGTACCTATTGTTACTTTGTTGAGCCTTCCCCACTCCCAGTGTGCGGACATAGCATTGCCATAGCTGAGATGTCATTGAACTAGATAAACAGAAGATTCCCCAGAGGATTCCCGGAAACTTCACCTCCTTCAACTCATGGCCCTACACAAGCCACTTCCAGTTGTGTTAACAGCAAGTCCTGTGACACTTGCTGAGCAGTGCCAAGACTCACACTGGTGGCAGTTGGCCTCGGTTTCTGGCATGGCCTTTTAAGGGAACTATAAGCATAGCATCTGTGGATTGCTTGCAGAATTCTTAACAGGTGGCCCTGGAGAGGTAGAGGCTTGGGCTAAACTTGGTCTGCAGCTGAATCCCTTTCAGGGCTGTGCTGCAGGAAACCTACTACACAAAGCCATGTGAATAAGACCTGGAGACTTAAGAGCTTTGATTAGTACATAGAAATAGACACAGAAAGGCAGCTAAAATAAGAAGACAAAGAAGCAGAAACCATACGAGAGAACAGAACTGAGTTCCCGAAATAATTGAGTCAAGCAATCTAACAGATGTAGAGTTCAAAACACTGGTTATAAAGATGCTCAATGAACTTAGTGGAAGTGTAGATGAATTCAGTGAGAATTTTAACAAAGAGATAAAAAACATAAAAATGGAAATGGAAATTATAAAAGGGAATCAGTCAGAAATAATCATTATCTGAGATGAAGAGTATATTACAGAGAATCAACAGAGTGGATGAAGAAGAGGATCAAACCACTGATATAGAGGATGGGGAAGCCAAGGACACCCAATCAGAACAGCAAAAAAAAAAAGATAATTAAGAATATAATAATAATTTAAGGAGCCTATGGGACAATATTAAGGGTAACAACATCCATGTCATAGGGGTACTAGAAGAGAGAGAACAAGAAGTTAAAAATATATTTTGAAAAACAATGATGGAAAACTTCCCTAACCTGGTGAAAGAAATAGACATACAACTCAGGAAGCTCAGAGCATCCCCAAAATGAACCCAAAGAGGCCCACACCAAGATATATCATAATTAAAATGCCAAAGGTTAAAGACAAAGAGACAATTTTAAAAGCAGCAAGAGAAAAGCAATAAGTTACCTCCAAGGGAGCACCCATAAGACTAGCAGCTGATTTCTCAAAAGAAACTTTGCAGGACAGAAGGGCTTGGCACAAAATATTCAAACTAATGAAAACCCAGAATCTACAACCAAGAATACTTTACCAGCAAAGCTATCATTTAGAGTCAAAGGACAGATAAAGAGCTTCCCAGACAAAAATAAGCTAAAGGAATTCATCAACACCAAGCCAGTATTACAGGAAATGTTGGAAGGACTTCTCTAAGAAGAAAAAGCATGTATCAAAAACATGAATAAAGAATGATAATAACTATATTCCTATCAACAAGTACCTCAAATGGAAAAGAATTAAGTGCTCCAACCAAAAGATAGAGTGGCTAAATGGATAAGAAAATAAGATCCCCTACATATGCTGCCTACAAGAGACTCACTTTAGATTAAAAGACACACACAGACTAAAAGGAAGGGGATGGAAAAAGATACTGTCTTGATGAACCTAGAGGGTATTGTGATGAATGAAATAAGTCAGATAGAGAAAGACAAATACCACATGATTTCACATACATGTGGAGTCTGAAGAACAAAATCAACAACAACAACAACAAAAACAACAAGAGAAACAAACTAATAGATACAGAGAATATTTTTAAGGCTACCAAACAGGAGTAGGGTTGAGGGGGATGGTGAAAAAAGGGCAAAGGCATTAAAAAGTACAAATGGAGAGACACAAAATACTCATAGCGATATAAAGTGTAGCATAAGGAAAACAATCAATGATGTAAAAAATATGTAAGGAGAAAGAGGAGTACTAGATTTAGTGGGGTGACTACTTCATGAGTTATATAGATCTCTAATCACTATGCTGTACAACTGAAACTAATATATTATTGTATGCCAACTATAATTGAAAAAAAAACTCATTGAATTGTACAATGTAAATATGAGCAACTAATTGTCTATTATACTTCGATAAAGCTGATGGGGGGGAAGTAAGTTTTAAAAAACAGAACAAATTAGGTGGATTTATGCTTCCCGATTTTAAAGCTTACTACAAAACAATGGTAATCAAGATAGTATGTATGGTACCAGCACAAAGACAGACATATAGATCAATGAAATAGAATTGAGAGTACAGAAATAAACCCTTATGTTTATGGTAAAATAGCCTAATTTAAAAATTGGCTAAGGATTTGAATAGATATATCATCAAAGAAGATATATAAATGCCCAATAAGTACATGAAAAGATGTTCAACATTATCAGCTACAATGATGCAAATAAAAACCACAATGAGATACATTTCACACACACTACAATAGATCTAATAAAAAAGGCAGATAATGACAAGGGTTGGTGAGGATATGCTGAAATTGTACCCTCTAATGTCATTGATGGGAATGTAAAATGATGCAATCATTTTGCAAAACAATTTGGCAATTTCTCAAAATTAAACATAGAGTTGCCATTTGACCAGCAATTCCACTCCTTGGTATATACCAAAGAGAAATAAAAACATAGATCTCCACAAAAACTTGTACATTAATGTTCTTAACATTACTATTCAGAATAGTCAAAAGTTAGAAACAACCCAAATGTCCATCAACTGATGAATGGATAAACAAAATGTGGTCTATCCATACAATGGAATATTATTTGGCCATAAAAAATGAAGTACTAATAAATGCCAAAAGATAGATAACTCTTGAAAACATGCTTAAATGAAAAAAAGCGAGTAACAAAGGCCTATATATTTCAAGATTCCATTTATCTCAGATGTTCAGAATAGGCAAAGGTACAGAGACAGAAAGTTGATTAGTAGTTGCTTAGGACTAGGATGTGATTAGGAGGGGAATAGGGAATGAGATTAATGGGTACAGAGTTTGTTTTAGGAGGAGCAAGACTGCTCTAAAATTAAAGTATGGTGATGATTGTACAGCCCTGTGAATATATTAAATATACTGAAAAACACTGAGTTGTGAACTTCAAGTGGGTGAAATTTTTGGCCTGGAAATTGTATCTAGCTAAAACTGATTATTAAAAAGAAACAGCATTGGGCATGAGATGAACTCTTAATCATTACAAAAAAGAGCAAAAATGTGTTCTGCACTTGAAAGGACTTTGTGGAGTTTATCTCACATGATCCTGTCAATCCCTCATGAGGAAGGTGCTATTATTATGCTCAGTGTACAGGAGAGGAAACTGAAAATCAGTTTATGGAACTTGCTCATGATCACACATTAAGATACAGCAGGCAGGAACTGGAATACAAGTCTTTCTGACTTTAGATCCCAAGCCCTTACTGTTTTCCACAGACCATGTTGCCCTCTAAATCTGGTCAATGTAACTACATTGAGTGGGTTCAATTTTGGCTTTAGCAGCTGCATTTAGAAAACTGTGGATCAGCTGGAGGAATAGTAGGTAATGACCCTCTGAGACTTAGGGAAGAAATGCTCTAGGAGAGCACTGAGCCAGGAGCTTGAACTAGCAGTTCAGGAGGTCTCTGCCCGTAGGCATTGATCGCAGGCCCTGGCAATGCACTGGGTGTTAATTACCTATGAGACAGCTGAACAATCTCAATAGGCTGCCATCAGAGGTGGCTCCCAGGGTCATGTTCAATAAGGAGGTGGTGACTCCTCTCAGACAAGGGCTGGAGGTCTAAGGGTGGCTTCCCTCCCTGCAAAATGGAAACATCATCCAATACCAGGCTGTCAAGGCCAGGTGATGCACAGCCACTCACTCGGTACTGTGATTTCTAGATCCGAGGAGCAGTATAGGGCTATGCGAAGAAGAAAACATCTCTGAAGAGCCTTAAATCTCCTCCAGACAGAAGGTTAAAAATGCTAATAAAGCCAGGTGCATTCAGATGATAGCTGAGACAGCATAACTTCCAGATTGCAAATCTGTAAATTGTTCACCAGTTTTTCCCAAGGAGATGCCTTAGTCTATCCCTCTGTATTCACCCACTCTGAAGACCAACTTAAAAAAATGCCTGCAAAGAACAGGATGGTGATCCAACTGGATCTATATTGAAAACTATATTATCCACACATACATATATAGTCAACACAGCATTGACACAACTGACTTTCTATTGGCCTTGTTATATCCTACATTCCGAAAAGCATTACTGGTCACAAGGACAAATGACTTAGTGGCCTTGCAAGAACCTTGTGTTCTTTCTAAATCATCAAAAATAAAAGAGTCTGTTATGTTAAGTCTAGATTTAGCACATGCTGGGTTTTCACTATTTGAAAATCGATAAGACATGCATGGAATGTGTAGTAGCCATTAACCAGAATGTTTGATTCACCAGACCAAACTGTTTTTTAACCATGAGAGAAAACAAAGTGAACTCCTCCTCCAACTGAGACTCCAGTTGGGGCCTCCAATCTTATTTTTCTGGATTTTCCAAGAATACAGGGAGCTCAAAGCTAGAGAGTGATGGCAGCTGCCTCTGGATTTCTTATCATCCCAGTACAGGCTGAAAGTTGGCATTTGTCTGAGACTTTCTCTAAGTTGCATCCTTAAGACCAGGTGCTGTTCTGTTGTGTCAGTTGAATTTCCTCTATACAAATGCAAAGGTACTTACTGTATTGGCATTATCCCTTTAATAGTCAGTCTGTATTCTCCCATTAAACTCTGTGAGGGCAAGGGCCATGCCTGTCATTCACAGCTCTATCTGCAGTGCTTGGCACATAATGAGTACTTGAGAAATAGTTGTGAGTGAATAAGTGAAAAACCTACTTTGGGAAAACTACTGATAAAGCCCAACAGGTAATCTCTTCCGTTCCACATCCCCATTTTCCTTTTTTTCTGGGTCTCAGAGGGGAGGTGATGCTTTTTCTTTTCCAGTTGCTGGTTTAACAGCATCCTTTAGGCCCAGTCAGCTGAACACTGAGTTGAGTTGGCTAGCAGCCAGCAGCTGCTATGGACCAAGAATACAGACCTGGTTAGAGAACCCAGGCTCTGAGTGGGCTGGAGTTTTAGCCCTGAGAAAGAAGCCCAGGTGAGGTTGGCAGAATGACTGTTCCCTGTAGGCCTTTCCTAACTACAGTTGGCACTGGGGCTTCTATTCTGGGATGAAATTTAGGGCTGATGGAGGAATTCATTTCAACTTTGTACTAGGAACTCCTGGCCACTCACTGTAATCTGAGTGGAGGTCTTCTCACTGGTGTCACTTGCTTTCCCCCTTTCTCATCCTTGGGGCCATGGATAAGATGTCCACACCAGCCCCTGACTGGTAGAGCCATGAGGCTCAGCCTGTCCCACCCAGAAACTCAGCAACTAAAGGCCAAGTACTGGGCCCAGGCATTGGTCCAACCCCCTGGGAAAGTCAAGCCCTACAAACAGTGGTGCATCTGCCTCTTGCATGGACAGAGTGGCCCTGTGCTAGAGGCAGCCTAAGACCCCAAAACTCTGCAGGCCCAAGGACTGGGGCTCTTAGAAATCAGGGAGGGGCTCTAAAGCTATGCCTAGCACTTATAGAAGTCTCCTTTCCAGATTGCCATACCTCTAAGAGAATCTAATGAAATTGATTTGATTTTGGAAAAGCAACATAGACACAACCTGCAATGTGGTCGGTGAGACTTAAGGGACACAAAGCCCTGACATGGTGCCACTATTCCCACAACAAAGGGAAGACTTAATGATAGCACTGGCTAGAGCACTGATGGGATGACAGAAACTCCTTGGAAGGCAGGATTGGAATACAAAGCCACCTCAGGGACTTCTTAAAATGGACCCCCCCTAAATAAACCTCGATTCCACATCTGGTCCTCAGCTGGGCTCCAGGCTTTTTCTTCTGCCTTCCCTTTTCCCTCTCCATCATACTTAGTATAATTTACTTGTGTGTGATGACAGAGAAGAAGACCACAGGTGACACTGACAGTGCTGATGCTGGCTTTGCCATCATTTGGCTACCACAGGTTTGACGGTATGTATGACCACTCACTTCAGAACCATTTGCCTGGAGATGTGTGGCAACCTGGCCCTCTGGGTTCTTTCTATTCCAAGTCAGTTATTTTGTTTTTCTATGTGGCCTCCTTCATATGCCTTGGGGCTACTTACTCTTTCTCAAATCTGTATTTGGTGGATTGCCCTATAATTCCTGTGGACAATGTTATGAGATGTACACGTGGGCTTGTCATGATGTCTATGACAAAGAGATAATGAGGTGAGAGGGTGTGTGTGGGTATTCAGGCCACTGGGTGCTGGAACATCCATCAGGCATGTGTTTCTACTCTCAAACTCCTCAATCTAGAGCATATGTGACCATGCTGCAAGGCAAGAGAGCCTTGAAGAAAAAAGAAATAGACAAGCAGCAAGGCAAGTAGATGAAGAGACTTCAGCATGTGAGGAGGGTAACCACTGGGTGGAAAGTCTCAGTTTCTGCCTGTGATGTCTGGGTGCTGGGGTCGGGAAGTACTTACTATACTAACTTGAGCCTTAGGTCTAATACGTGTACTGAGAGTACTTGTTCTATGGGTCTCTTCCTTTTCCTCCCACTTTGGTTCAGGGCAGCAGTATTAAGACTGGGCCGATTTTTTTTCCAAGGCCCATCCCTGATTACCATAATCAGGACAGCTCTGAGGGCTAGCTGCACTGAACTGTTTGGGGGCGGCATTTGACTTTGTTCTTAGTGGTCGTTCTCTCCTATCTATCTCCAAGCCTCATGCTAGACTATACTCTGGGCCTGGAAAGTCTTTCCTACCTGAGCCTCACATGGCCTCTTACTTCAGGCAGCTGTCAACCCCACTATAATGAACAAAAGAAAAGTTTTATCTTCATTTACAACCTCTACTCAATTAAGCCAGAACACCCATGCATCCCTTCTAGATCGATATACCTCTAAAACTTTGCCTTAGATTCAGTGTAATTCCCTAATTGGTTCTGTTTATTACTTGTTTGCTATTTTTATCTTACAATTGTTTACTGACTCAATCGCGATGTGTTATCACAGGCATCCTTTGTGGGACAAGCCCATCTGAAAGCCAGCTGTCTTTCCCACTGGCTTGTGCCAAGTGGGACACAGTGGTACAGCCTCGGCTTCTGGAAAACTAGGTGCTGGCAGAATGGGGTGAGCACTAAAGCAGTGGAGCTCCTCCCTCCATATCTCCAGGGTCCAAAGGGCCTCTGGCACACCAAAGACTGAGGCTGAGCCCTACCTGCCTTGATCATTGGAGGTGGAAGAGGCTGGCTAGTAGGCCTGGAGAAGACCATCTTCCTGGAATCCAGCAGGAGGCGGCAGTACCCCGCAATCAGGCAGGCAAAGTTGGTGGCTTCGAGCCACTCCATCAGCAGTACCAGAGGCTGGGAGAGAGATGGGAAGAAACATGAGGATACCAGAAGGAGGGGGGCAAGTTCAGTTTGCTGGAGAATGATAGTAAAGAAAAGATGACTTGCATGGTTAAGGGAACCATAGTTTCTGAACCAAAAATTGAGGCATGTGGCCTGAGAAATAATTTCTTCCAATTTGAGAATTTATTTACAGTAAACTCTTATCCAGGTATCAAAACAAAGTCAATCATCAATTATACATTTAATGAATCCCTTTTACTGAAAAAGACTAAAATTTTATAACATCACATGACTGCCGTGTGGCTGATTTGAAGGTTGTCAGGGCTCAGCAGATGGGTGGGGCAGCTGGGAAAGCTGGGGTAAACATGGGAGTCAAAGCTAGATCGGGGAATATCCTTGATGGAAAGTTTCTTGATTGCATAAACTATCTCTTGCTCATCTTTCTAACCCCCTACACTACCCAGAACAGCTTCCAGACATGGACACTCCATTCAACCAAGTTCTCACTGTGGCTTCTAGGCCAAAGTCTTTCTGGTCTGCAGGCCTGCTCAGACCTTTATGCTTTCCTCTTTTTCCTCTGTTTCCCAAAATGTTCTCAAGATATTAAAAGGGTTCCCCGGTCAAATATGTGTGTGAAACACTGGGTTAAACAAAGCTATATAGACTGTTGTTCTTACAGAAATTCTCAAATCCTTTAATATATTAAGGTGCACTGCGAAACTTCAAGGGGGGGGGGCTTTCGTATTCAAACTTTTCTAAATTATTAGATCAAAAAAATCTATTTTCATAGAACATCTCATGGTGTTCTCAGAGTTGTTATTTTTTTTTAACCCACTCTGGGAAATACTAGCATACTTTGTTGACTTTTGTTCTTGACCTTAAATCAGTCAAATTAATATCGGGATTAGCTAGTTGACTACTTCAGAGAGCTGGCAATGATATAATAAAAATGAAAAATCAGCACATTTTCAATGAATCTTCCCAATGTCTATATTGTAACTTTAAAAGTGTGGAAGTCAGCCATGGGAGCATTCTCCCTGAGGTAGGGCAATGACTGCCAGATTAAGACCTCTAAAGACTGGCTGAAGAGGGAGCCATGGAGCCATGGGTCACCTTAACTTTTGAGAATTCGCAAACCAGGCATTAAGAACTGTAAGAATTAAGAGAAGGGAGTGAGTCCCTTCTCTGACCAGTGAGAAGTCCAGGCAAGAGGTGATTAGGGCCTCCATTGGAATAGTGGCAGTAAAAAGGTACATCATGAAGACCTGATAGAACTTGGTCACCAATAAGACTAGCCTTCTTCTTTGGCTGGATCATCACCTGGAAACCATTCTGAATCCATATCAGCTCAGCTTTTAGCTAAAGTTGCACCTATTTTCTTTGCTATTTCCCAGGATCCCGACACATAGCGTGAGTTGAATATTTTGTAGTTTATACAGACCAGGGGTTGGCAACCCTTTTCTGTAAAGGGTTAGATAGTAAATATTTTAGTCTTTGTGGGCCATACAGGTTCTGTTACAACTCTGCCATTGTAGTGTGAAAAGAGCCATAGAAAATCTATAAGCTAACCAAATGGGTGTGACAGTGTTCTAAGAAAACTTTATTTACAAAAACAAGTGGTGGGTCAGGTTTGGTTTGTGGGCCATAGTTTGCCACCTGATTTAGAAGTGAAGCCTTCTTCCAGCTAAATACAATAGTTTGCATTTATTTTCACACCTCTCAGCTTGTGTAATTTGCCTTCTCATTTGGAAATTTTTCTCTTGGCTTCTGTTTCCATGAGGTGATACTGTGTTCTGGTTCTGCAATCTCTGAACATTCCATCTTTCTCTTTGGCTGGCTCTTCTTGCACAACCTCTCCCACCCAATCCATGTCCTGGGCTCAGTCCTTAACCCTTAGTTCATCATCAGGGCATCAACTTTCACCTCTGTCCTGGGGATTCCAAAATCACCATCTCCAGCCTATTTCCATCTTGAGCTCTTTACCTATCTCAGAACTTTTACAATGCAATGTCTATATCACATGATCTTCTGTTGTACTGACCCTATCTTGAATTATTTAATAGTTATTGTACATCCAATTACACTGCATGTCACAGTAAGGCATTTGGATTCTTCCCCTTAGGCAATGAGTTAGTGATGCTTCTATGGCGCTCAGGCAATACCATCAGCAAGAAAAGGAACAGTCTGTACCCAAGGACCAATGACTCCTTTCTCTGGTGAAAAATGGACCAGGATGAAATGTTACCTTTAGGTCATTGTTAGAAAAGGCAGAGTGGGTGTTTGTACCTCTAGTCAATGGATGTTTCTCAGTCACAATAGAATGGTCAACCTTGTGTACAACAAAGTAGGGACAGAAGGGAAATGGAATGGGGGTGGGGAAAATGAGATGCCCTTTTCTGCCTCGTTCCCTGCCACCAATGGCGGAAGGATACACAGAGGTTTGGGTATGAATAACTGTTACTACCATTACTATGAGGGCCAAAGACTCACCAGGTTTGCCTCAGGAGCCTTCATAAACATCACAGCTATTTCTGCTACCACTGCTCTATCTCAGGCCCTCATCATCTCCCTTCAAGGCCAAAACTTCTCAAGGTATGTGTGAATTGGGTGACAAGTGTACTGAGATCCTGAGCACCTCAGCTTCCAGATGGGGTACCTCTGGCCACAAGCTGCGTCATCTTTTATTCTAGTATGCCATACAAATCATGATATTTTTTTGTGACATGGAAAAGTTGGGGACACACTTACTTCAAGACCTCCAACAGCCACATGATTGTCCTCCCTGCCTCCAGTCTCTACCCATTTCTTTCCACTTCGTTTCCTGCTGCCTGAGTCATGTTCTAAATTACGACTCTCCCTGTCACTTAAAATCTTAAATAGCTCATCACCTAAAAACCACTGCCTTCCAATGTCACACAAAGCCCTTCATGACCCAGACTCAATTTATAACTCTAAGCATATCTCTCATTAACCACCTGTGCCCTCTTCTCATCATGATTCCTCATCTTATGCAACAGCAATGACATATCATTTACAATTTGCCAGAGATGCCATGTTCTTGTACCCCTTAATACCTTAACCTATACTAGTCCCTCCAGTTGAAATGCTCCTGTGCCCCACTCTGTCCACATACTGGCTAGATGGCTCATGGACAGCATTGCCCACTGAGAGATGCAGCCATTCATCCTAGAACAGGCCCAACACATTTCTGGACATCATGGCACTGAATCTAGCAGGAAATAAGACATAAACCAAATAATCATAGAAATAAGTATGACTGCAAGGTGTGATAAGCACTATGGAGGAAAAGTGCAGAGAGCTATCAGAACATAGAATGTCCTGGATCTGTGTGTGGGTAGGTGGGTGTGAATGTGCACATGTGTGACTAATTTGGTTTCAGAAGCTGGAGAAAGATTCTCTGAGGAAATGGCATTGGCTGATAAATAGAATGAGGAACCATTTAACCAAAAATACAGGCTGACTGCTGGATGACTGATGGACAATCTGAGGACCAGTTCGCTGCAGGGTAGTCTGACCCACTGACGCCCTGGCTGACAAGCTGGATGTAGGACAGGAAGAATACCTGACAGCCTAATAGCCTGACTTCCTGACCAGTTAAACTGTCTGGCTGACTGGTTTGCTGGCTAATGGACAGATCAGAGTCTGAGTGACTAAGTGGCCAATTGACTTAACTTTCTGACTTCAACTTTCCCTCTTATTTCTTAACCCAATATAGGCCAATGTTGGTAATAAAGCAGTGTGAAAGCAAAATCCTGTGCACAGAAGGGCCAAGCACATTCCAAGCTGACTCAGCACAGTACATCAGGAACCTCTCTTCTGTACCCCTGCACAGCCAACTGGACCCCGGCACAGGCCAAACACAGCTTGTAAAAGGAACATAGATGTAATTTTTTGCCAGTGGGGTAAAAATCAAATCAAAGGCAGGCAAGCGAAGAGGTTGGATAGGTTTTCTTAGAAACCTTCAAGACCAACATTTTCTTTTAAATACGATTTTAATGGTCATGCTGTTTAATGTAATGCTTGTTCCTACAGATTGCACTAGAGCAGTAAAGCTCAAACATGAGAATAGGAGACACTCTGGGTCACAAGAAATCCCTTGGGACATTGCTTTGATGGCTTCTTTTCCCCCCTTATGTGCTTCTGTGGTAATGGGGTATGGTAATGGCCTAGAGCTATCTCAGTCCCAGACTGATATCTCTTGAAGAAAGATATTTGCACACTACCCCACATGCATTGCCCTAGGAGCACATAAGCTGAGTGAAAACTGTAACTAAATATGTCCAGGCCATTTTCAAATGGAGAAGGAGAAAAGAAGAATGGAGTTAGAGGCATGGCCGGCCATGAGAGGGTACAGTAGGGATTAGTTTGGCATGCTCTAGCCCCATCTCCATCCTGGGGTTCTCTGGGAGCCCAAAGGTACCTAGCACTTTCGGATGTCAATTAAGGAAGGGATTGGTCCTGGAGTAACCTCAGCTCACCCTAGCATCCCTGAAAATAGGAAAAGGATGAGAATCCAAAGGCCTGGAAGGACAGGGGTACAAGATTATGTTCCTTGACCTCACAGCACTGGGAAAGGCTAATTGGGCAAAGCCAGCCAATTTGGGGGCAGGGTAGACTAACACTTCAAGGCAGTGGTTCTCAGGTCATATGTATATCAGAATTACCTTTAAAAACCTATATACCCCAGTCTCACCCCCAGACATTCTGGTTTAAATGGTCTGAGAGGAAGGGCTCTGGTATCCAGTGGTTTTTAAATCTCCACACATGATTCTACTATGCATCCAGAGCTGAGAACTACTGCTTTAAGTGAATAATCTTAGTTTCACCAGGCCCTTCCAAAATATTCCCAAACCAGAGTGGTATATCTAGGAGGAAGTGGGCCAAGTCTGACTTCTAACTTCCATGCTCCTTGTTAAGGAAATTCAGACAGTCTTTCTTTATGTACCCTCTGAAGTGGTGTGCTGGTAAACATTTAACAACCAGTTTTCAAAAGTCCTGATTTGTAGCATTCGACAATTTCCCTAATGTACATGCTCCCATTATGGCCACTTTCAAGTTATCAGTGAGATATCACTGAACACAGAGTTGGAAGAGATGTACCCAACTGGCTCTTAAGCAACTGCGTGAGCAGCCTACAGCATGACACTGATCCCAATGATAGACTCCTACTAAGACCAAGTAAACCATTCTCCAGTAAGGAACTGCCAAATCCTTCCAATTGTGCACATATACGGAGAGAGGCACCGCTCAGTAACTACAGACACTGATGATATCAAGTACCTCCAGGAGGCTTCCTTAATCCTCCAGCCAGAATTAATTTTGCTCTCCTCTGTACATGGACATACTCTTGGTACCTAACCTATGGTAACTCCTTCGGTATGCCATGAGTTGACGAACTTCTTTCTCTTCTACAAGATAGTAAGCTTCTTGAGGGAAAGGATGTTTTTCCAGGTTTTTTTTCTTTTTTCTTTTTAATCTTTGTCTCTCCCAGTGGGTTTAGCATGATTCCTAGCAACAGTAAGTTCATACTAAATGATATAGTGATGAGAGGAAAAAAGGACGAGTGAGAGAGAAAAAAGATCTGGGTTTCCATTAGACAGCCAATTTATCTAAGAAAGGTATAAATAGTGCCCTGTTCATTTCATAAGGCACTGACATGTAACTACTGGTGCACACAGCAGACATCTCTGATTACAGATGCATCGGATTTTATGTAACCAAAGTTGAGCGTGAGCAGAACATTTATCAATCAAATCATATCTTTAATGAGAACCTCCTACTTGAAGGAATCTCTCCATATATTCATTTCCTGTTGCTTCTGTACAAATTAACATATACCTAGTGGCTTAAACAATATATATATTATTTTTAGTTCTGGATGTCAGAAGTCTAAAATGAGTCTCACTGAACTCAAAACAAGGGTAGGCAGGGCTGTATCCCTTCTGCCTTCTGGAAGCTCTAGTGAACAATGGGTTTTCTTGCCTTTTTTGGCTTTAAAAGGCCACCCACATTCCTTAGCTCATGGCCCCTTCTGCCATCTTTGAAGCTAGCAAGGTCAGTCTGAGTTCTTCTCACACTGCATTGATCTGACTTTCTCTTCCGCCTCCCTCTTCCACTTATAAGGACCCTCGTAAATATATTGGGTACACCTGGATATTCCAGGTTAATTCCCTATTTTAAGGTCAGCTGATTAGCAACCTTACTTCCATCTGCAACCTTAGTTCCTCCCTGCCATGTAACATACCATATTCATAGGTTATGAGGATTAGGGCATTGACATCTTTGGGGGGCTATTATTCTGCCCACTGCACATGATGACTCTTTCTACAAAGTAGAAACATTATAATGTAAAGTGGATAATTCTTCTGTGTTTTTTCATACGCATTTTAGTGGTTGCTTAAAGGAGAGCATACCTGAACTATCTGCCACCTGATGGTTGCATCATCTCGACAAAATGTAACCTCCTAGCCCCTTCATTCACCAACGAGATCTCTTGTTTATCTCCTAACATAGTCTCTCACCTCTCCACCCACCCATGATGTGGACCCTCTGTGCGCTGCATGCATAGTGCCGTTCTTCAGTGCACTTGAGCTACGTGCAACAGGTTAGGTACAATAAGATGTGTGTACTGTATGTGCAGAAGAGAAATGTGTATAGGGATGTGCATGCACACTCTTAACGATTCAACATGTTTTGCATTCATTCTTTCTTTTTCATTACCTCTGCTGTCCCTCCACCTCAGGCTCTGCCCTTATCACTTCACCCCTGCAGTAGCACCATGATCCCCTCCTCACCTCCCTGGGTTTTACGTTAGCCTTGCTCCCATCCATTGGGCCCACTGGTCCAAATCAGCTTTCATCCTATCACTTGTCTGACCCATGGCCTACAATGGATTCCCACTATTCTACTGCATTGAATCTAAATTCCTCGGACTGGTCTTCGAAGCTCATAACTGGTTTTTGTTCTGTCCACCCCCAATCTCCCCAATCTCTTTTCTCGTTATTCCCCTCTGTGTGCTGTAGCCAAGCAACTGTGCTTATCGACCTGCACATATGGTTTGCTTATTTCCGTGCTTGCTCTCTGCCTGTGAATACATGCTACTTCTCTCTGCTAATCCATGCCTATCTCTTCAAGACCCATCTTAACACTCTCTTGTGGGAAGCCAGTTCTGGTTAACCCCTTCCTGTTCTTTTGTTCTATGTTCCACACTAATCTACAAAATTACTTGCTATTAACTTTATTGTTGTTTTGAGTTTTAAAAATAACAGGTTTCATTTCTTGAATACTATAATGTATCAGGCAGTGTGCTAAGTAAGACATTCAACATACATTTTCTCATTTAATCTTGAATGGCAGACTTTTGAGACAGGCTTTTTCAGTTGAGGAAATCAGTGCTCAGACAGGGTAAGTTACTTTTTCAAGGCCACACATCTAGGAAGTGGTAAAGCTAGGATTTGAACCTGATCTGACTACAGAGTTCTATACATGTTCTGATGTTGTGTTTTAAAGCAGGTCATACATCTTTGTGAGTCTAGGTCTCCCCAGTAAGAGTGTAGCCCCTCCAGGGCAGCATTCATGCCCACAACTGTGGTTGGATCAGTCCTAAAAATCAGAATAGTGCTCCTTACTCAAGCAACACCCTACTGACTATGCTCTGCCTGTTCTTCCCAGAGCACTGGACCCAGAAGTAAGCAGTTCTCAAACCTGGCTGTACTACAGAATCACCCAGGGAACTGAAAAATAAATAAATCCTGATGCTCAAGTTGTATCCTGATCAATTAAATCACAATCTCTGTAAGACCCAGGCATCTGTATTTTCCAAAAGCTCTCAAGAAAATTTAATTGTGTAGCCAATGTTGAGAATCACTCATACAACAAAGAAGAAGATTCAGGTGGAAAAGCTATTTCTCTGTTTTAAATTTGTTTTATTTCTCAGGAAGCTACATCTCCCCTGCATGTCTGTCTTTCCTCCCGCTTCCCTACCTACCCATTTGGCTTTTTACCCAACAACACCTGAGAAGGGCAGCAATCATTGGCTGAGGTCACAAGCCAATTAAATATCAACTCTAGGCAGGTTCCTAAACCAATGGAAATCCTGTGAAAACACAGGTGGAAAAATTAACATATTAAAGCTTTCTGGATTCCACAAAAACAAAAATAAAGTAAATAATTTTCTCTTTTAGAAACAGCAAACTGTCCATCTCTTAATCTGCTAGCATCTCCTCTTGGAAAATCTTAAGGAAGAACAGTTGCACCTCCTCTAATAGCTTTCACCAGCTGGCAGGCCTGCCTCCCACCCACAGTGGTCACTGGGTATTCAAACAGGAAAGCTATGGAGTGGGTGGCTGGCCATAGCCGTCAGGCTCTCTTTAGGTGACAGCTGCTTGCCAGTCTGAAGGAGCTAATCTATGGAAAATGTTCTAAGGTTCTGAAAGAGGTGGACTCCGGGAGATAAAATGGGGACTAGGCTCTACCTGCTCACCATCTCCTTGGTTCTGTCCACATACTCAGACATCCCCTTCTCCATGATCCCAAGTGGGTGTACCTATGGCAGAGCTCCCCAAATGGTGTACACATATACCTTAAGCCTCTGGGGCATCCAGGCAGGGGTGCCAGAGTCTCTGGGGCTGGTCCATTTACCCTAGTATTCCACATGAATGTAATTTCCTATGTGTGCTACAACACAAGAAAGATTGGGAAGTGATGGCCTAAGGGTAGCTCCAAGTTCTCCGGTCCCCCTGCTCTCTGCTAAAGACCTCTTATGAGTTGATTGGATACTCCCTAGCTTTCCCTAACACTGGCTGACCTTAATATGCGGTCAAGATGTCATGTCCTACAAGGTTGAGATAGGAAAGAAAGATGAGCCCAAAGGGGCTCAGGGTCTGAACCACATCAGAATAACTGAACCTCACCTGACAGGCTCAAACTCTTTCTCGTTTACTTCTTCCTTTGTTTCCAAGGCCTGTCCATGGGGAGAAGTAGGCTCCAAAGCCAGTCTTACCTTGGCATCCATGATGCTGGTCTCCACCCGGGCCACACCCTGGTTCTCCCGAAACAGCTGGATCTTGCTGATCTTGCTGAACTCGGACAGCACAGTGGTGAGGTTGGTTTTGAGGTCAATAACATGGCTGATGCCGTGACGGGGTCCTACCAGGAGAGTAGTGGCTGACTGCTTCTCACCCTGGTGCCCAAGTGTGGTGGGCAGCATTCACGGGAAAAAAAGGCAGAGGAGGTGGGGGAGGAGGCAGGAGGAGGGAACAGAAAACAGGCATTGGACCAGTTCTGCTAGGAGGCCTGGAAGCATCTGGGGCTCAGTGCCAGGGGAGGAGGACAACTTTCAGGGGAAAATGGCCTGGGATTCTCCTGTTCTCAGGTCAGGGTCCTGGATCATTGGTCCAAATGGACACCTTAGCCTCAGCAGCAGGTTGAATGAAGTGGGAAGCAGCAGGGCTGGTTCCAGCAAAATCATGAAGTAGGCGAGGTTTGTTTCAGTGCCTTTACAGCATCCTCTTCCTATTAAGCTCCAAGGATTTTCCATTTGTTTCTGCAGACCACTTAAGGCCTCCACCCAGTGCTCTGCTTGAACAGGTGGCATCTTGTGTTTTCTCTTTATCACCCCTGCCCCCCACCCCGCCAATGACTAACGGCCACTCAAACATGTACTTCTCACCAGGTGCCAAGAGTTAAACTGACAAAGAATAACTCTGCCTAAGGTGTTAAGGGTTGACTGCTCAATGGCGGAACAGGAGGGGGTCTCTCTCCCTAAGAAGATATTTGCTCTTTGATAGGCACTATAGCAGTCTTTACCTAAAGGAATGGCCTATAAGAATTTTGGCAATGGCAAGGGTGTGGGGCGAGATGGAGGGAGGGGGCAGTGGGCTTTCGGCAATCCTCAAATTCCAGTATGTGAATGGCTACCTTTGTGCCTGATGCACTGAATTCATTTAAGTGGTCCTGGCAGGCTCCTTGGTGCCCTCTGTGGGCCCTTTCCCTGGTATTAGCATCACCCTGAGGAACCTCTTCCATCTGCTATACTTTGGTAAGCAGCTTTCCATTGGTGTGCCCTGCCAGCATGAGCATGACAGCACATTTCTGAGAGGATGATAAGCACCTGGATCCAGTCAGCAAGATGATTTGAATTTCCTTTCACCATAGCTCACTAGGGTAAACTAGCCTGGGGCACAGTCTTAGTGGGGACCAGGAGTCCCCACTCCTGAAAAGGATGTTGCTGCAGTAGAGGCCCTGGGCAGGCAGGGGGAAGTATGCTGACTCAGGAAGCCTGGGGTGGGAGGCTATAGGGGTATAAGGAAGGGAAATTCAACAGGATAGGGGTCAGCAAACTCTGGCCCATGGGCAAATCTGGCCCACCACCAGTTTTTTTATACAGCCCATGAAATAAGAAAGGCTTTTACACTTTAAAATGGTTGGGGAAAAGAATCAAAAGAACCATATTTTATGACATGTAAAAATCACATGAAATTCCAATTTCAGTGTCCACAAATAGAGATATTGGAACACAGTCACACACATTTGTTTATATATCGCCTATGGCTGCTTTCATGTCACAGTGGCAGGGCTGAGTATTTGTGACATGTGCATAGCCAGCCTACAAAACTTAAAATATTTACTATCGGGCCCTTTATGGAAAAAGTTTGCCAACCCCTGAAATTGAGGAAAGGGGACGCAAAAGGGTCATGAAGAGGTACTAAAAACAAATATGGCCTCCTACTTAACCATTTTATCAGAGGTGGGACCAGAGAGGGGAGAGGGAAAAGAAAGAGGAACAGGAGGGAAGGCCTTTAGAAATATCTGCTAAGAGAGAATGCCTCTCCTAAAGCTCTAATGGAGTCTCTCCTGCCCTCCACCCAAGGATAGTGCACACAGAGGTCTCCCTTCCCCCCAATCCCACTGCCCTCACTGACCAGGCCCACAGTGTTGAACAAAACACCAGTGAAGGTCGGAAGTTCATTCAGAATTCGAAGATACTGGAGCTTTGCCTGAATTGCAGAGCCCTGTGGAAACAACCCACCCAGAAATATGAGAAACTTGAGATACACAAAAGCAAACTTCCTGTTTTCTCAGGAAGGAGTGTCATCATCTTAGGACAGGCACTAGTCAGCAAGCCACACTGTGGGAGTGTGAGGAGACCTTCACAGAAACTGTAGGAATGTTCTGATTTGGACAGCTCTGCCTCTAGCATTCTAAACCCTCCTGTTTCCTCCAGAGCCTCATTACTTAAGAGTCCATCTTAATTGGGTTAACTCCAATTCTTTTCCTCAACTGTGACACCTCATCACATCTAAACCTCTCTCCTGAGATCCCCTATAGCCACTAGGTACTGGCCATCCCCAACCAGGGGTCACCCTCAATACCTTTAATCCTTAACACGCCCAAGTCCCAAGTCTACTCTTCCTTTGGCATTTCCTCATAGGAAAATCTTTATTAGTGGTAGCAACATCCCCTGGGCATTCCAGCTAGAAATCTCAGCGTCACACTGGATTTTCCCTCACCCTCTTTCCTGAGAAGGCCATCGGTCACCAAATCATCTTGATTCCACCTCCTGTCTCTCCAACCTATCCACCTTTCTTCTCTAGCCCAATGGTCATTGCCTTGATGTCCCCCACATGTGACTTCACTACTAACACTCTTTTCCTTCCACCCCTCCACACTGCCTAGTGAGAGCATCCTAAAACATAAGCTTAATCACATCAGCTGCCTGCTTAAACCCTTCAATGGCTTCCGGCTGCCTATAGGGTGACATATAACTTCTTTCCACAGCACACAAGACACTCTATAAATTGGCTCCCACCAACCTCTCTCCATCCTTCTCTCTAGGCCCCACCCTCCACCACACTACAGGTGTGTTCTTGAACTTTCTCTCCTGACTTATGCTGAACTATTTGCATTTCTTTCCATGTACTACATTCTCTCATAACCCTGGGCCTTTGAAAACAGTCTGCCTGGGAGAGTCTTCCTCTCTGCAACTCACGTATCTAGACAAACTCTTATCTGTCAGTCAAGACCCAGCTCTGGCCTCAAATACCTTTTCCACTCCCCTCAGGCTGTGCTGGGCATTCCTTCTGTATGCTTCCAGAGCACCCACACCTATTGCACTGCGTTGTGACTGACTGTCATGTTTCCCCAATAGCCTGTGACCAACTCAAAGGGGAAGGCCAGGCCTTCTTTATCTTTGTATCTCCAGCCAAAGCAATGGGGAGCCTCAAAAAAAAAAAAAACGTTTGCTGAGGAGATGGCTGGGAGTACTGATGTCCTCCTCTGGGAAGAAAACAATCCGATTAAATATGCACAGCAAGGTAGGAATGGCTTGACTCTCTGGGAGAATTTGCATCTTCAAAGAGAAGTTAGTTGGTAATGCAAGGAATCTGGAATGGGTAGAATGTATGAGGTGACTGTGTCCTGTATCTATATCTGCATGCTAATTCCAGTAGCTCACAACACTGACCTGCCTTTGGGGCACAAGCAGACTGAGCTTTACAACCGGCCTGCAGGGCTGGGAAGCAAGGAGTGGGAGTTCCTCAGAGGGCACCTAAGAAAGTGCTGGAGAGCACAGCAGTGACCTGAGCCCTCCACTCTGCCAGTCACCCATTCTCCAGGTAAGGTCTTGTCTCACAGGGCTGGACTTTTATCTCAGAATTCCCTGTCTCAGGACTGATGAATTAGAAAGCTAATGCGTAATAGAGTAGTCATTTCCATGGAAAACATGTGCTGTCCACATGACAGGGTTGCAGGTGCTCAGCTAGTACTTACTAAATGGGTGAAATGACCTGAGAATTTTCTCCTCCTACATCTCGGTCCCTTTACTTTGGAGACCCTGGGCTCTCTCAGTGATTGGCCACTGAGGTGTCTCTGGGGGAGGCTCAAGTTTTTGGAAAACCCCTCTCTGCAATTGTCTGCTATATCTGGCCAAGCTGGATGTGTATGCAAGTCGAAAACAGTGGGGAGCTTCTGGAGAAGAACAGACATGCAGGAGCACCCATGGCCACTAGTGTATGAGCAGGGTTCTCAATGATCTACTCTGGGTACCTTGGTGCCACTGGAAGGATGTGTTTGGTGCGCCTTCAGTTGCTGAGAGAGAGATTTCCGGAGGTTCTTTTCTTTGATGCCCTGCAGGAGGGAGGGGGGAAGAAAGGGTTCCAGGCCCCATTCCTTCCTGAAAGCAGAAGAAAAGTAAGAAATTAGTGAGACAGACAAACTGGGACAGATGAACAAAGGTGGTAAGACAGAAACCAAATGAATCTGAGAAGCAGAGGTGGAGGAATAGAGCCTGGGAGAAAGAACAAGAGAAAGAGGGATGGGCGCAGGACAATTATAGTGGACACAGTTCCCTAAAAGAAGCAATAGCTCAAGTACATCATGGTTTAGGTGTGAGAAACTCCAGTTCTCACTCCCATCCCAAACCTACATTCCTGAAAAGCACAGCAAAGCTTGAACATTGCACCTCTTCCTTACACAGCTTTAGAAGGGCCCCCATCCCAAGGGCCCAAGAACAACTCACTCTACATTCTTGAGTGAAATCTTCTGACTAGGTCGAGTGGCTGAAACAGTGATATAGATATGGAGGGCAGCAAGGCCCAAAAGCATCTCCGGCTTGGGGTCCATTCCAAAGCGTTCCCGGATAACATCATTCCGACTCTGCGAGAGAGGGCAGTCCAAATCTGTCAGTTAGAGGAGACATTTTTCCCCATCCCACCTCCATCTACTCTCTTCCATCCCAGAAAAGCATCCTGGTGTCAGTCTTCATAGATCAAAGGGAAGAGGAAAGTTCTGCCTTTGCGGAAGGGGTAACAAGATGAACCTCAGGTCACAGAGACACTATTCACTTCATTCAGTAGATATTGAACAGCCTCCTTTTCAGTGAAAGGTTTGCACAGTGGCAAGGCACAAGTGGGCAGAAGTGTAAAAGTAAGACATGGCATCACTCCCTTTTTTCTGTTAGAAGAGATCCTCCCTGCCTTTTCTTGAGGGCCTATACTCATCCCCCAGCCATATAAGGTTCCTCTACTAGGTCAAATAGGAACAAAAGAAGAGAGACATTTGGAGGGGCTCTCTATAGGGCTCTGGCCCAGAAACCCAGGATGAGATATGTATTGCAGAGATGGGGCAAATATTCTGTACCTTGGGATCTGAAGGTCAAAAGCAGTAGTAAGTCAGTCTTCCTTATACTATCCTAAAAGGGGTCCCCTAGAGTTACTGGCCAAGGGCATGTTGACAATACCAAACCCCAGAGGGTCAGATTCCCAGCTATCAATGATTCAGCCTGAGCTAGACCAGTTGGCCATTGTATTGAGGTGGAACCAGGATGAGCTAAGGGATTAGAGAGCCATGGTGGTATCACTACACAGAGGAGAAAGTGGAAGAGGAATGTTTCATCAATTATAATCTATGTAGAAAATCCAATGGAATCTAAAAAAATAACTACTAGAACTAATGAGTTAGCAAGGTTGCAGGATGTAAGATCGATATACAAAAACTAGTTGTATTTCCACATGCTTGCAGTAATCAAAAATCAAAATTAAAAATCAAAACCAATTACCATATCATCACAAATATGAAATGATTAGGGAAAAATCTGTCAAAATATGTGAAAGATCTGTACACTGAAAACTAGAAACATTGCTGAAAAAAATAAGGAAGTCTTAAATAAATGTAAAAATACACTATGTTCATGGGTTTGAAGAATCAATATTATTAAGATGTCAGTTCTCCCCAAATTGATCTATAGATTAAACACAATCCCAACCAGAATCGCAGCAGGTTTTTGGCAGAAATTAATAAGCAAATTCACATAAAAATGCAAAGGACCCAGAATGGACAAAACACCTTTGAAAAAGAACAAAGTTGGAAGATAAACACTACCTGATTTAAGACTTATTGTCAAGCTATCATAGTCAAAAGAGCGTGATGTTGACATAAAGATAGACAGGTAGATCAAATAGAAGAGAGAGTTCAGAAACAGACTCACACGTATATACACAACTGATTTTTGACAAAAATAAAAAGGCAATTAATTCAGTGGAGAAAGGATAGTCTTTTCAACAAATGGTGCTGAAAAATGGTATATTCATATGCAAACACCCACAAACTTTGATCAATACTTTGTGCCACATATAAAAGTTAACTCAGAATGGATCACAGACTTACAAGTAAAGCCTAAAATGATAAAACTTTTAGAAAAAATAGAATAAAATCTTTGTGACCTTGGGTTAGGCAAAGATTTCTTAGATATGACACCACAAGCACAATCCATAAAGGAATAAATTGACAAATTGAACTTCATCAAAATTCAAATTTTTGCTCTATAAAAGACATTGTTTAGAGACTGAAAAGACAAGCCTGGGAGAAAATAACTGCAAATAACAAATCCAACAAACAACTTATATCCAGAACACATAAGTAACTCTTAAAACTTGGTAACAAGGAAACAAAAAACCCTAATAAAAAAGTGGGTGAAAATTTGAAAAAATACTTCACCACAAAAGAGGCAGGATGGTAAATAGGCACGTGAATGGATGTTTACCATTATTAGTCATTAGGAAAACTCAATTGAAAACTACAATGAGATACCACTGAACACTATTAGAATGACTAAAATAAAAAAAAAATACTGACAATACCAAGTGCTGATGAGGATGTGGAGAAACTGGGACTCTCATTCATGGCTGGTAGGAATGTAAATGGTACAGCCACTTTGGAAAATGGCATTGTAGTTTCTTTAAGAAATTAAAGAAAGACCTACTAGATGATAAACTATTCCATTCTTAGGTATTCACCCAAGGGAAAAGAAAGCATATGTCATACAAACACTTGTACGTGAATGTTTATAGAAGCTTTTCTTGTAGTAGCCAAAACCTAGAAACAACCCAAATGTCCATCAGCAGGTGAATGGACAAAATGTGTTTTGGTACATTCATACCATGGAATACTACTCAACAATAAAAAGGAACGGACTACTGGTACACACAACATGGATGGATCTCAAAATCATTATGCCAATTGAAAGAAGCCAGACAAAAATAAGTGTGCATACTGCATGATTTCATTTATATAAAACACTTGAAAATTCAAACTAATCTATAGTGACAGCGAGTCAGTGGTTGCCTAGAAATGGGATGAAATACAAAGGAGCCTGAGGAAACCTTTGGGGGTGCTGGATATGTTCAATATCTTGATTGTGGTGATATTTTCACGGGTATGAACATATGTCAAAGTTATCAAATTGTACACTTTAAATATGTGTAGTTTGTTATGTGTCAATTTGACCTCAATAAAGCTGTTCAATATAAAAAAGAAGGAACAATCAATAATATTATAATTATGTATAGTGTCAAATGGGTATTAGACCTATCAGATGAGCACTTTATGAGGTATACAAATCTCTAATCACTATGTTGTACACCTGAAACTAACATAATATTATATGTCAACTATAACTGAAAAATAAATTTTGAAAATAATCTAAAAAAATTTTTTTAAAAGGAAGAAGGAATACAGCCTTAAGTCCATATCATCACAAAGAGGAGAGAGAGGGTGGACATGTTTTGTTACCAAATTCCAAAATATTTGAATCAAGATGATCCCTGGAAGCTTGAATGAAGAACTTTAGGGCAAATAAAATGAGAACTAAACTTATAAAATTCACAGAAGAAGCACAACTCATTGTTCCCTAGAATGCTGGTAAAGGAACCTGAGGCTGTTTGAGGAGTTTTCCTAACATTTTAGGTTGTCAGAAGGGGCAGCAAGGACAACCACAGTGTCTCACAGCACATATCCAGGTGTTACCATCAGAGACATCATCAGAGATGAGTTTTGAGGGTTTTATTTACCCTCTCATCAAGCATTCCGTATGTCCTATGGCACCTAAAACTCAACACATCCCCAAAGTAACTCATCTCTTCCCCAAACCCATTACAGTACCTATATTCCTTAATTTGGGCAACGATACCACTTTATCAATCGTTGAGTTAAAGCTCATCGATTCTACCTTTTAAATATCTCTTGAATCCCACCCCACCCCCTCCATCACTGCTCTGATTCCAGCCCCCATCATTTCTCCTCTGGATAACTGCAATAGCTCCCTAGCTGGTGTACTTCCTTAGTCTTATGCAGTCTGTCAAAATCATTCATCTATCAACATTTCTGTACCCACACCCCATAGCAGGGTTTCTTTAGCTGCACATTAGAATCACATGAGGAATTTACAAAATGTCAATGTTCAGATCCCATTCCCATAGATTTTGATTTATTTGGTCTTGGGTAGGACAGAACATTTTTTCCCCCAAAGCTTCCCAGGTAATTTTAATGTGTAACTAGGGTTAAGACCTGCCACCCTAAGGCACTGGTTCTCAAACTCCTTCAGGCATCAGAATTCCCTAGAAAGCTTGTTAAAACAGATTGCTGGGCCCCACTCACAGAGTTTCTGATTTAGTAGGGCTAGGCTGGGGCTCAAGAATTAGCATTTCCTACAAGTTTCAGGCTGATGCTGCTGCTATTGGTCCAGGGACACTTTGAGAACCACTGTTCTAAATCATTTTAAAGCCTGTGCTTGCCATGACCTATCAAACCCTTTACTACTTGCTTCCTTTCATTCCCATTTCATTTCCTACTGCTCCTTACCTCACCGTCCTCACTCAAGCCATAATAAATTACTTGCAATTTTCTCATCATATCATGCTGTTTCTCGCCACCAAAACTTTGTAGATCCAAGACTTTTTGCCTAGATTGTTCCCCTTCCACCACATCTCTGCATACAGCAAATATCTACTCATCCTTCAAGGCTAAGAGCATACATGTGTCACTTCCTCTGTGAAGCTTTTAAATAGGAAGGCTATGGAGAGTTGGCAAACTGCTTCCTGGGTGCCCCTTCTGACACTGTACCTTGACATTATCTTAGTGCCTGTCACACTGTCTTATATTTATTTGTGCACATATCTATAAGCTCTAGTGTGTCAGACAGTTCTTTGTTCACCCTGATTGACAGCGCTGTGCACAAGGCCTGGCCCAGAGTAAGCACTCGGCAAATGTCCCTGGATAGAGTGAATAGGAAATCATTTCCTTACTGGTGCTAGGCATTGGGGGTTGGGACCCCCTGTTATACAAATGGACTTGTTAAACCTTGGGATCCTGTTATGGTTCCAAAGACACTGATATTGCTTGCTCCTGAAAATTAGCGAGATCCGTCTAGACTAACAGATATGACTTTGAGCTACAGCCAGCTCAGGCCACCAGAGCTAACTTGGCCATGGCATACAATGATAGCAGAAAAGAAAAGGGCCTTCAGAGCTACCTGGAGTTGGAAAAACTTATGTTGCAATAGCTGAATAGCCTGCCTGCTTGTTTGTTCATTGGTCTATCTGTGTATCCCCAATCAGACTCTACCTGGATGTACAGGTACTCGAAAGCAGCAGGATCCCGACGCAGCAGCTCCACAGGGTCTTTGGGAAAGAAGCTTATTCGGAAGAGGCATTTCATTCCTTGATAGTGTGTCCTCTGTACCACCTGGATCCCAGGGATGAGCGGTTGGAGGCAAAAAGATCTGGGAATTAATGGCTGTGCTAGTGGAAGCCAGCTCAGTGTGTCCTCAAGGCGAGGCTTAGGGCAGAACAAGGGTGCTGTTTACCACTCTGTCTCCCTCCTGGCCAATTCCAATTACCCCTAGAGAAAAGTGATGAGGAGCGAGGTCTCTTCTGCCTTTCTGACACAAGTGACTACAATTTTTGAATCACTTATCCAGGACATGGCCTTTATCAACAACTGGGTCTAACACCTAAGGTACTAGTTAGGAAGGAAGGGCTCCTCGGAACTTCTCTGACTCTTCTTCCTATGGGGCTAGGGCCTTTACCTTGCAGAGGGGTTCAACCCCAAGCAAAGGAAGTTGCTGACTAGAAGCTAAATCAAAGGTTCAAAATCCCATTCAGAGATACAGATATACAAGTTGGCAATATATCAGTAACTGCTGAAGCTGGCATGGGTAATAAGGATTCCTTATATAATCCTTCTACTCTTTTGTATATTTGAGATATTTTTGGCAATAAAAAGTTTAAAATCCTATTCAGAACAAGAGATCAATAGGATTCAAAAGACTTCTTGAGGGGTGGAGAGGCGCTTAGTCGTCACTCCAAGCAGGACACTCACAACTTTCCCTTCATAGGTGGTAACCTGTTAGTCCCTGGATTGCATTTGGATTGCATTTTTTCTTTCCAAAATCCTTTCATTTTTTTGTGTGATTTTTGGCTTTTGTTTCATTTCCATTTAGGCATTTCTTCCCAACTTCCCCTCTTCAGCTTTTTCCTCCCTCTTTGGGAATATTGATTGGTGCTGGTTGCCACTCCAGCTCTTCCTGGTGCTTCACCACTGGTGAAACACAATGCAGAAAATCTGAATTTCCCCGGCCTATTTCCATATGGCAAAGGCTAGAATGATAAGACACTTTCTCCTACTCTCCCTTGAAAGTTGGTGTGGGTGACATGCTGCCCATTCTTGGTCCTACTCAGTCCATTCCCAGCCCATACTTGTCCTGGTCTCACTGATCTCACTAGACTCTACATGCTGACCCTTCCATTACAGCCTTCATCTGAAGGTCAAGTTTCCTCTCAGAGGCAGAAAAGTCTAATGGGGACAGCTTCCAGGAGACAGGCAAGTAGACACTGTTTTTTTTTAGCTCAGCATTCCAGGATCTGTGACCAAGAGACCAAGACAAACAATCTTCATGCCCTTTTTAGGTCACAAGGGACACCACCAAAAG
Organism: Rousettus aegyptiacus; assembly: GCF_014176215.1. NCBI lineage: Eukaryota > Metazoa > Chordata > Mammalia > Chiroptera > Pteropodidae > Rousettus > Rousettus aegyptiacus. The sequence continues at coordinate 63,824,445 of NW_023416312.1, read as the reverse complement.
CCCTCCGGAGGTAAGTAGTACAAACCTCGATTGAGACCTGTGACTCCTGGGAGTTGGCTGAGCATATAATTATGAATTTTCCAGAAAAAAAGTATGTAGGGTCCTCTTCTCTAGTAGAGGCCAAATGCAAAGCTATCAAGCCAGGATAAAAGAGTTACTTACATAAGCCAGGGGCTGCTTATCCTGGAGAAGCAGGAACTTGTGGTTCTGTTCTGGCCCAACATACTCAAGGACAAGAGCAAAGTGCTCAATGTACCTCAGGGAAAGACGGTCCTGTAATGTCATCATCACATCCTGTGGAATAGAAAAGAGCCTTGAGAAGGAGATCCATTCAAGCACAAAGATACCCTAAGCACCAAACATGGGAGAGCAAGACTGAATACAAAGAATGATAGTCCTGGGGAGAAGGCTAAGACAGAAACACCAGCCTTTATTGTGGCCCAGGCAATGTGCTCCAGGATGAGGAGGCTGATGCATGAGTGCTATTCAGAGGACTGAGCCCTGATGAATACCATAGGTACACAGTGGGTGGGGAGGAGTATTTATGAACTTGGCCTGGCCAGGCATATAGCTGAGAAGATCAAGGATGGACCTCCTTTCCTCCCTCTCTCCTTCCTTTCAATAAATTATTTCCTGAGTGCTAAGTATCAAGCACTGTGCTGGTTCTTCTCCCACCTGCTCAAGTAAGTCAGAATCTTCGCTCTGATTTGTCCATCTAGTCTTTATTTAGGAATTTAAAAAAGCAAAAAACACAATTATATGATTAAAAGTAGACTATTTCTGGATTCGAAATCTAAATCAAATGACTTGAGTTACTGGCAAAATGTTCATTTTTGATCGTAGCTGGCTTTTAGAGATAATCAATTTAGCAACTTGAAAAATGTGTTGGTGCAGAGAAACTACGTCACTTCTTCTGGGCTCTGTCTGCTCTGCTGCCCTACTTTTTATATTAGGGTGTCTGTAAACCTACCTGTGAGGGCTGTCCACACGTCAGTTTGACACTTCAGCTATCTATTTGTTGCGACTTTGGCCTACATAGTGCTCCAGTGTTTGTGTTTGTGGAGTCAGCATTGCTCAGCTTCCAAAGGCAGGGAAGAAGCAGTCTTGGGAATGTGAAGCTCCCTTATGGCCAGGGCTGCCAAACAACCCCCTCAGTGAACATGAAAAGATGTTGAGCCATTCAAATGTTCAGCTGGAAATTGGTAGGTACTTGAGAATATCTCTTTGTATTATCTAAGTAGTCACAGAGGGACCAGTGTTGTTGGAGCTCTGGCAGGAACAAATGAGGTTTTCTTTGCAGTTCAGCTGCTTTGGGATTGTGGACAGCCAAGCCAGTGATTGCCAAATGGTGTTACAAGTATAACGGCTTCTGTGCCAGGCTGTCAATTCACCCAGGTACCTCTGTGAGTCAAATGGCTTGGAAGCCTGTCCAACTTCCAAAGAATAGCCAGTGAACCCTCCCTGAAGTCAGGATGAGATCGCAAGCCAGGGGGCACTGCTGTCCTAGAAGGCTGGGGTTACCTGGAAGCAACAGTGGTGGTAATGTTGGGAGGGAGGAGAATACTTGGAGAAGGCTCCAAGGCAAAAGAGAGGAATAAAGACTCTAGTGTGAGGACAGATCTACAAGGGACATAATTACCCATGAATAAGCACCAAGGAGGATTCTGACAAAGAGATATCCACATTTAGAGGAGGGGCTTTTGGACTCCTCTGGGTTGCCTAGTTCCATTTCAATGCTCCTCCCATAGACTGAGATATTCAACAGACAAGAGACCATCCAAGGTACCTGAAGGAGTATGTTTTGGTCCTAGGTCCCAGGGGGGCCCACCCAGGCATAAGCCTTCCAAAGAAACTCTTGGTTCAATCAACACAGGATAGGCCCAGTGTTTTGTAACTTGGGTGCTACTGGCACTTTGGGTAGGATAATTCCTCATAATTCAGGGACTGCTCAAATTCATACAGGACACTTCACATCTCTGACTTGAGACACTAAATGTAGTAGCACACCAAACCATGGAGATGACCAAAAATAGCTTCAGACTTTCCCAAAAGTTGTCTGGGAGGGGACGGTGCCAACCCTGGCTGAGAACCACTGGCAAGGCCAATTCTGAACACCTGATAATTCCTCTTAGGGAAAGTTTCCTGGTCCAGGGGTTTCTTGGCCCCAGCATGGGTACCTCAGGACGGCTATGGGTCAAGGTAGATCTTCTGGGCAGGTGCTGTAGTTGCTCAGCAGTCTGGACAGCCTTGGTTACATAAAACCATTCATTCTGGAAATGGCATTTTCTTACTGGAGAGAGTCCAGAAGAAGCAAGAATGGATATTTCTATCTCAGAGTAGAGATTAACCTGGGGGTTATTCGTATTATCACCTCTCCTCTTCAGGACTAAGGGAATCGCTACAACTTTTAGACACCTGGCTGAGCCATTCAGAATCGCAGCTCAGAAATTTTTCTTCCTGGGAAAGGAATAGTCAAAGGGACTTGTTGCAGGACTTTTCAAATTTTGGTGCTTAAGCTATGCTTGTAAGAAGCAAGGCATGGCTAAGCTAATCTCCCAAGAGATTGTGTTCGTTGATTTCTGCATTTAAACTTGTGTAAGTGTTATTGTATCAATATAAATCATCTTTGCTTTATAAGTGGTTTAATGATCTCTCTCCTTAGTCCCTAAGATCCCTGAAGAACCTAATGTAACACCTACACAAAGCAATTTACAAGATGTGTGTGCAACATGTGCATGCACACACATGTACTCATGCACGCACATGTACATGTGTGGCATGCACACATACACATTTACGATCACTCACACACAGGTGGGCATGCAAATTTCCCCTAAAAACCTCATCCAAGGGCTGTGTTTTTGTAGCTTGGTGCTCACAGCAGCAGGAACACAAAGGCCACCTTGCTCTGGCAGTGAGCAGCTCTGTGTAGACTCAAAGGAACCCAGAGACCAGCAGTTGTGTGTGCTCCAGAGAGGGCAATGCTGACCTGAGAGAAGAAACTCTGTATGTACCTTAACTGTGGTCCGGCCATCAAATGTGAATGACTTGATCTGCCCATTTTCTAAGAAAACCTTCAGGACGTTGGGGATGAGCAGAAGAGCTTCTTTCTTCATCATTTTCTGGGAACAGACAGTGGGGAAAGGACGAGGAGAGGGGCTCATTTAGAAGGATAAGAGACACCAAAAGAAGGGTGTAGAAAGGAAGAAAAAGGAGTGAGTAAAGAAGACAGAAAGCCAAAGATATGGAAGGACAAAGAAACAGAGGAAAGAGCAGTTCAATAACAATGTTACATGGAGACCAGAACCAAATTCTCCAAGACATTGGGCCATATCAAAAGTTCACCATTTCATGTCACAATCCACCTGCTTTCTACTGTGGCTTAAAGCTCCACAACTTGGAGTTGTGCTTGGTCCATAGAGACTACCACACACAGAAGGGGTGATGGGAGGTCTCCTTAGAAGCACACCTCATTCACGTGCTCCTATGTCATGACACCTCTCTTTCCACCATGCCCTTCACACATCGAGATCACTTTCAAGTACATGCCTTTGCTCTGCCATTCCCCCTCCCCTGTGGCATCTTAGGTCCTTTCTGACCTGGACCCTGCCAACTTCCCCAGAATCATATCTTGCCATTCCAAGTACCCGCACTGTTCTTTTATGCCTCCAGAACTCTGACAAGTCATCATTCAGGGACTGTCTCACTCTCTACAAGATACTTAGCATCTCTGACCCTAAGACACTAAATTCCAATAGCATACTAAACCATGGGGATGACCCAAAACATCCTCACACATTTCCAAATGTTCTCTGAGAGTGGATACTATTGATGCTGATTGAGAACCACTGGCAAAGCTCATTTTTGAACACCTGTTATAACTCCCTACCAAAAGTTGTCCTGGCCCAGGTGTTTATTTATAGAGTGGTGCATGTTAAATTCTCAATAAATATTTGTTAAATAAAGACTGTTCCCTTTGCCTTCCTTCTTCCTTCCTTAGCGAACTCCTACTTATCCTTCAAAAGCCAGTTTAAATATGAGTTCTGTAAAGTCTTGTCCAATACTATTAGGTACATGGACCTGGTGTTCCCATGTGTTCCTGTAGTAACTGATATATACCTCTTTCAGTGCTCTTCTCATAGTTTGACAAATGTGAACTCAGAGCATAATAATTATGTTCTACTCAATCTTTGTAGTCCTAATATTGAGTAGAGTTCCTCGCACACAGTTGGTGCTCAATAAATGGCTGTGGAATATCTTAGCAGTAGGTGTTTAATATGTGCCTACTTGAAGGATTAGACTCATCAGGAGAATCCAACCATTTCTCCAGGCTAAGATCATCTCAATTCTATAGGAACTGAAAAGCTGCATAAGATGGCCAGATTCCTTAATTCAGTGAGTATTCATTGAGCCTTACTATATGCCCAGCACTACGCTAAGCCCCATCAGGGCTATGGCAAAAAGGAAGACTTGGTCTAGTCTTACATTCTTGTTGTAGTGACCTGGCACATACACACATGCGTGCACACATATACCTAGCCCCCGCCCAGAGGAATGCATTAGAGAATAATTATAAAAACAAAACAAATCAATCAACAGGTATGAGTTAAGGATTCCTAGATGAGGTGAACTGAATTTTGATTTTGAAGGAGATGGTAGGTGTGGACTATTAAAAAAGCCAGAAGAGAATGGTCTAGATCTAGGGACTGTAACAGACAAAATATGAAAACGTGAACAAGCAAGTCCCTCCTGGGTTAGGGAGTGCTTTGCGGTGGTGGGGAGCCAAGAATCAAGCCATGGTAGAAAGTCATGAGATATAGAGTTGGGAAACTCTGTATATGTGACTCCCTGGTTCTTTCCCTAAACCCAAGATACCAAATTCTTGCCAAGGCCAGAGGTCCTGGATCCCCAGACTGATAACAGAGGTGGTTGTTTTTATTTAGCGCACTGGGTTGGAATCACATAATTACTTAATTGATTTTGCTTTAAAATAGAGTTGGCCAGGAACACCCACAAGATTTGTTTTTGCTCACTGCTTAATAAAGCCCTGGAACACTAAGGGAAAGTGATGACAGGACAGCCTGGAGTCACCTGGGCCTGGACTCCCCCAGGTCCCAACCAATGGTGTGGCTGCTATGGTGCACATTGGTGGTGGTGGCAGGGTGCTGTTTGGCATCAAGTAATTAATTTCCTGAGCACAACTAGAGTGGGAACATTGATATATGTCTCTTTCTCAGCAGAGTCTCACACCTGATGGCCTGTCCAGAAGCGAAAGAAGTTACCTGACAGGGAGGTCCTAGCTACTCTGGGGCATTTGCATTCAGATTGGTCTGGGCTGGGGGGTTGATTCTGCCTAGCTATAGCTGGCTGAGACATATGGAGAGGAAAGTCGTGGTGGAAGAAGGGGAGAGTGGAAGGGAGAGGAAGAGAGGGGAGAAAAAAGGAGGGGAAGAATGAAAGGGAGAGGAAAGGAAGGAGTTCTTCAGTGGGTGGCCTGGCCTTGGTTGATTACTCTGTAATGCTGAGAAAGTACCTGTCTGTACTTTCCAAATTCAAGTCACATTTCCTCTGGATTTTCAAAGACTCGGGACATAAAGGTCACCTTAGTGACTTGGACTTCAGGGTCTGCTTCACTCTGATCTACAGGGACTCCATACTGCTCCCTTTCCTCTCTACTCACCAACTCCACTTCTCTTCAACCTCTTCTGTCAGGACTGATGTGAAGCCCAACCACCAATTATTCACACAGCTTGCCAGTGAGTGGGGCCCTGTAGTCCCTTGGGCTTTGCAATCTTCCTAGAACAGGGATAGAGGAGGGCCTGGGCTGAGTTTGAAAGTGAGAGTCAGGGAAATGGAGATGGAAGACACCAGTTTCCTCTATCCATTCTTCTGAGTGCCCCTGCCTCAAGGAACTATCAAAATGCCTAGCACCCCGTTGATTCCCCTGCTCAGTCTGAACCTACTAGCTTCTCTCAACTATAGCTGTGCCTCAGTACATAAATGCCATGGGCTTCCCAAGAACCCAGCCCATGACAGCCTGCAAAGGCACACAGGTGTCTGGTAGCTCTAGCTAACCCCTCCCCACCCACACCAGATATCACCAACTTCTGCAGATTCCTGAGGGACTCTGGATATAATCCATGACTTCTTACCACACATCTTTCTGCTCTCCATCCACCACTTCTCATTTCCTTACCTGGAGCAGACAGCTTAACTCATGTGAACCCCACAAAGCACCGAGAAAGACTGCTGGTTGGCCGTGATCCCAAATTGGCTGGTACATGGCATGGGCTATGAAGTATTACCTGCTCCTCAAAACCATACCACTCAGTGGGGCATTCCGTACTATCTCAGTCTGAAGCACTTGCCCGCCCCCCCCCACCTCCCCCCCCCCGCCAACATTACTGAGAAGTATCCAGTGGCAGGGAACTGGTATTTATTTTGCATTCCTTGTGCTGGGAACACAGCAGGTGCCTATCCAAAGCTTTGCAACTTAATGAGAGTCTGTATCATTTCCCCTAGCCTGCTTCGTTCTTCACTTCGGCCTTCTTCAGTCAAGATATGGAGTTGCAGAACTACTTCAATGTGAAAAGAGCTCAATTTCACCAGTAACTCTCCCTCCAGATCTCCAGAAAAACCACTGTCTCAGTCCTGCTTCTATCAAATAGCTAAGAGATGTTTACGGAGCTGTATGTAAAAAGCTACTGAGCTAGAGATGAAATTTTTCTAAGCACCATGAGGATATTGAGTGAATTGATGATACATATTATTTCTCCCCAAAATGCCCAGGGCCTCCATGGACACCAACCACTCCTCATTCACTACCCACCCAGAGCCCCAAGATCTCCATCTCTCCACTCTCATCCAATCCCTTCGTAATCCTGTGCACACTGAGGAGCAGCAGATGAGCTACTGTTGTAGAGATCTCGACAGAGGGGCCTATTCTGGCCAAGGGCTGAGAAGAGGTTGCAGAAGCTGCACTTACTGCATCTGTTTCTCCAACTGCCACCTGCTCAGAAAATCGAACCTTCACAGGATTGGATCTTAGCTTGGCCTTCTTCGCAGCACTGATGAAGGCAGATTTCGGGGACTGGAAAAAAGAAGAGGGCTGATGAGTTCCCCACCTCTGGGAAAAATCTGACCTTTCCCACGCTGGAGTTAAGATTTCTCAGTATGGGTACACTTTCCCTTACTGATCAATAAGTCAATAAATAAGTATTGAGCCCTTACTAGGTGCAAGGCAATGTGCTAAATGCATCTTTATATGATTGGTTTGTTCTGAAAAAGTTGGGCAATGAATCAAATATGGGTAAATTGAATGCTATTGTTAATGCTCTAGGCTTAAGGGGGTTTGCGAAAAATCTTTAGCAATAACATACACTGAATTTTTATATAGTTGATTTTCTTAATTTGAGATATACCTAAATGATGGCTTTTATTACATCTGAATACAAACATCTCAAAGAATTTACAGAAATGATCTTATTCATCTCATAACTATGCTCCTTAGGAAGACAGCTCATAGAAAATATTATTTCAGATGTGTGAGTAAAGGGGCATAGCACTCTAAAATGATTTGTCCACAATTTCTACACTATTCAGGAACAGAGATGGTGGAGATTTTACTTAGGTGTCCTGGCTTTCTAATTCTGGGCTTGTTACTACTTTGTTCATCCAATTCTATAAGAAATGCCCTAGAGGTTATTATGCTGAATGAAATAAATCAGACAGAGAAAGATAAATACCATATGATTTCACTTATATGTGGAATCTAAAGAACAAAAAGAACAAACTAGTCAAAAACAGACTCACAAATACAGAAGACAATCTGGTGATGGCTAAAAGGGAGGGGTTGGGGGGGGCTGGGAGAATGACGTGAAGGGTTAAAGAAGTACAAATTAGTAGTTAATAGATGGTCACAGGGATGGGGAGCACAGAATAAAGAATGCAGTTGGCATTAATGTAATGGCTAGGTGGAGAGCCAGAGAGGAGAAGGAGCAATTAGGGGAATCATTTTATAAATTATATCAATATCTAACCAATGTACTGCATACTTGAAATTAATAAAATTAAATCTAAAAAATGTGCCCAAAGAAACAGCTAGGCTCTTTAGATCTTGAAAACTGCCCCACAAATTCAGCAGGACACATGGTTAGCAAATGCTGCAACTAAGTCTTCCCTGGGTGTTCCTTGAAAGATTCAGCAATGAATAAGACAGCCCAAACTCCCTGTCCTCAAGGAGCATCCATTCTAGGATGGAAAGACAAATTACAAATATCTTTTAGGTAGCAAATAAGGACAATGAGGACAAACTGAGCAGAGTAAGGGACTACATAAGAGAAGGAGCAAGTGAGGGTAGAAGTGATGGGGGTGTTATTTTAGACAGGATGGTCATGGAAAACCTCTCCAAGGAGGTGACACTTAAGAGGAGACCTAAAAGAAGTGGAGGAGAGAAGCCAGGAAGGATACCTGGAGAAAGAGCCTTCTAGGCAGAAAGAACAATGAAGGCTCTGAAGTGAGAGTAGGAGTAGCATGTATGAGGAATAGCAAGAAAGCCCAGTGTGGCTGCAGCAAAATGATTGAAGGGGAGGCCAGAGAGGTCCTGCTCCGAGAGACAGCTTGGTGCTGGGTCACGTAGGGCCCTATAAACTGTGTAAAGTGTAAACAGTTTTGGATTTTACTCCACTGGATGGTTTTGAGCAGACAGGGTCTGACTTGCATTTTAAAAGGATGCCTCTGGCTGCTGTGTAGAAAATAGTGTAGGAGTATTATGGACAAAGTAGGGAGGCCAATTAGGAATGTACTAAAATAATACAGTTAAAATACGATAGTGGCTTGGGCTAGGATGGTAATAATGGAGATGATGAAAAATGAGTGAATTCTTGATATACTCCGAAGACAGAACCAAGATAATATGTTGACAGAATGGATGTGGGAGGTGAGAGGAGTCAACAGGAAAAAATGGAGTTGCCATTTTCTGAGATGAGGAAGACTGGAGGAAATCAGGGTTGGGGCTTCTTCAAACTGCCTCCCCTACCAGCCTTCCCATGGAGCCTAAAATCCAGAATTTCTTTGTGTAAAGGCCCTGAAGGTCTCTGCCAGCTCAGAAGGCCATACATTAAACTATTTTCTGCCGTAAATGCTGTGGTTGAGATTCATTTACCAGATCAGCCACAGGAGTGCAGGGCCTTAAGATAAAGACACACCAGAAATTAACTTCCTCATCAGGTCTGGGTCCCTGATCCCAGCTGTGTTCTCTTCCTCAGCCGGCAATCTCCCTTCTTACAGAGAGCACATTACAGAAAGCCACCTGTTCAACCAGAGTCCAGTAGAACCTCAGGTAATGGGTCTTGATCTTGCCTACATGGCAAAAAAACCCCACAAAAAACAAACCAAAAAAACAAAAAACAAAACGAAACAAAAACAAAAACAAAAACAAAAAACTGAAGGAGCTTTTAAAACCTGATGTTCAAACCCCACTCCAGACCAATTACATGGAATTCCTGGGGATGCGGCCCAGGTATTGGTATTTTTTAAAAAGCTTCTGATGATTTAAAAATGCAGCTAACGTTGGGAACCCCTAAGCTAAAGAGACCTTAGACTTCTCATTCTGAGCCATGGGAACATTTTGTTGGCAGCAGACAATACAGCACAAGAAAATCTAGGGCTGGATATCACTGCAGAACTGCAGAAAGCGATTACACTTTTGATTGTTCATGGGAGTCAAGAAATGACTTTGCATGTTGCACAGCTTGGCGCTCAAATCCTGGTGAGGGGCTGGAGGCTGTGGCAGGAGCGACAAAAGGGGGCAAGAGAGAATGATCTGTAGCTGTGTTCAGGCAGCTCTGCTGACGCCATCTCCACAGTAGTCCAAATTTCCACTTGAGGTGCCACAGACATGAGGCAGGTGAAATCTTCATTTTACCTGACAGACACCCTCTCCTTTCTCTGTGATCATCTGTCATCAGATGCCCTCATGCACAGTGTGGAGCGAAGCATCTCTAAAGACCTAAATGAGCCATGCAGTCCACCCTTCAGTTTTACATGTAAAACGGAGGCTTGGGAAGAGGATGTGGTTTACTTAAAATATCAAAATAATTTTGTAGTGGAGCTGAAACTAGAACCCAGATGTCCTGAGTCTTGGATTCGTGATTGTTCCCCATGGCAGGCTAAAGCTGAAAGTCCACTCCTGACTTTTCATCCACTGATTCTGGTTCTACCTTGGTCCTCTTGAATGGATTTAAACATATGAAGAACCCCAACTGGTATCCTTTTATGTATTCGCCTATGGGGAGGGGACAGCCTCCTTGCTATCCCTACTAAAAGTCTAATATTAGATGCTGTCCTAGAGATACCACTATGAACAAGATTCGGATATTTATAGGAGCAAAATCATGAAAGAGTACATGAAACTGCCAATATTTTCAGGAATTATAGTAATTTTTTTATGTCTGTCGTAGAGCTATTTTCAGCTTGTTTGTGTCATATTCCTCATTGACCCTCATCCTGTTGGTCTCTAAAACTCCACCCTATTCTCAGTCTTCAGCTTCGATCACTGATGGTGACTCACTCATTGCCAGCTGGTCTCTGCCTCATGTCACAGAGTCATATCTAGCCTTATGCTTTGACACAGGTGACACCTGCTTTGCAGTATGGATATGAGGGGCTCTCAAAGGTCACCCTGTCCCAAAGCATCTTCAAAGTTCGGCTATTGGTCCTGAAGTTTTTAATACTCGGGTCACTCATTTCAATTAAAATATTGAGAATTGAGAAGGCCCTGGTCAAAACGTGAATGTGTTACCAGAGCGAAGTAATGAACACAATTCAGGGGCCAGCAGACTATGGGCCTGCATGGGCCAAATCTTCCATGCCACCTGTTTTTATAACTAAAACTTTATTGGAACATAGCCATGCTCTTCATTTATATATTGCCTTTGGCTGCTTTTATGCTGTCACTTATGGCCTACAGAGCTTAAAATATTTACTATATGACTCTGTATAGAAAAAGTTTGCTGACCCCTGCACTAATTCATTAGGTGTTTCTAAAACTTTCTTGATGATAAGAATTACTGGGGAGTGTTTGTTAAAACACAGATTTCTAGGCCCATATTAGACTTAAAAAGTCAATCTCTGAGGGAATGGGGCCCAGGAACTTATGTTGTTGAAAATGTCCTAACCCATTAACTATAGATTAAGTACCTTAAAGCTGGGACATCTGAGCTCTTCACTGACCTATTTTCCCTTCAAGCAGCTGTGAGTCTCATTTTGCAATAGTCTCCCTTTCTGGCTAAAATGAATTTTGGCTTAAAACACAGAACTAGAATTGCTAAGTACCTCCGTGGCCACTGCAAGACCCTTAAAGCAAATATAAAGCCAGCAGCTCGGTGGAGTGAACAGTAGAGGAGAGAGCCTTCCTCTTCCTCAGGATTGATTTCAGCATCTGGTAATTCTCTGGCCATTTTTAAATTTGCTGGCTCTATTCATACAGATTTTAGGGTTGTATTCACTCATATCTTGGCCAAAGTCAGGTACATGGCCAAACATTTTAATGCATGATAGTGCCCTACTTTGATGACTATGAAAGGATTTAAAGAGGATAGAGCTCAGGTTTCTGAAGCTTTTACAGCATCCTGATTCTCCTTTCTGCTGGCTCACTATCTTTGATATCTGAGCGTACTTACAAGCAAACCCACAGCAACCACTGTGGGAGCCTGGGACAATGGAGGGTCATTCTGGTTTCATGCACCTACTGATAATGGACTCCGGGGGCCTTCCTTCCTTCACTCAGAATCACTTGGAGGTGAACATGTCCTCTCCTTGATTTCTGAGGCCCAACGCAAACCGTACATGACCCTCACTCCGCATCTAATGACTAGTTAGGTGGTTCTTCCCACAGCTCCCTGGACACAGTGGACTTCTTCCCATTTCTGTGCCTACTTCATACACTTTCTTTACCACCCCTGCCCTTCAGGGCCTCCGGTGTTCCTTTTGCTCAGCTAAATGACACCTCTAAACTCCAGTTCAAATTCTACTTTGGTCCTGAATCCTTCTCCAACTTCTCCATTCCCCTTCCTGGATTTCCTACAGTACTCCTTGTTAATCTATCTACATAGCCATTGCTCCTATTCCCAACCAGGTTATAAAAGAAGAGATGACATTTTACATTACTACATCTCCCCCTAGCACCAAGCATAGAGTAGTGCAGAAAAAAAGGTAGTAATTGATTGCTAAGGTTAATAATGAATTACTTAATCAGTTCAGCAAATATTGTTTGAGTACCTACCATCTGCCAAACACTATATTTCAAGAAGCTCTGTGGAAAAAAGTTCTGCAATGGTTTTCATTATTTTGGCTTCTTTTTCTGGCCAGGGGGCTCCAAGCAAAGGGGATTCAGGCTCTTTGGGTACAGGCTAAGTTTTCAGAACCAGCAAATTAGAGTTGCATTTGAAGGGACTGTCTACTTGCTGTGCCATTGCAGTTCACACTCCATTACCTTATCTATTTTAAAATATTTATTGAGGACATACTATGTGCCAAGGTCTAAAGGTACCAAAATTAATACATAGTCAACCATGGGGAATAGTTGGTCACTCAAAGATTAAAAAACACCCTTAAATAAATATGGGCTTAATAAGTGACTATTTATGCAGAATGGTTTGAGGGGCTCTGGGAAAAGACTCCTGTGAGTGTCCAAAATACACCCAAATAGTTTGCCATGGTTAGGAATCACTCCATTAGAAAGAAAATGTCATCTGAAAGAGACTACATATTAGACCAGCAGCTCCTGATATGTACCTTGGCTACATATCTGAATCATTTGAGGAGACTTTTCAAAAGACCAGTACCTGGACTCCATCCCCAGGGCTTCTAATTCAATCGGTCAGGGCTAGAACCCAAGTAAGAGGTTCTCAGGTGGTTCTAATGTATAGCCTGCGTTAAGAACCACTGTATCAGACCATTATCAGTCAAGGAATGTAGGAGGTGGCAGGAGCCTTAGAGATTGTCTGGTCCAATGTTTCCCAAATTCTACCAAGCATCAGATTTACTTGTGGCTCCTATTAAAAATACAGATTCTTGGGCCACATCCTGTACCTATTGGAAGATAGTCTTCTGGAAGAATTGGCGATTAAGCTTTATGAGGATTTTATTATGAGGAACATTATGAGGATTTAGTAAGAGGCAGCAGTCTCCATGCACCCATGAGACGCCAAGTGCCTGCTATGGACTCAGTATTATGTTCTATGATGTAGGGGCTATAACACTGAACATATGTTGAGGGTCTTCAAGAATCTTTCACTATACCTATAGAGAGAAGATTCTTTCAGTTTGTTTTTGTTCTTCATGGTAGTTATGATCTATAGTCACCTTGAAAACTGAACTAATGAATACTAAACAGTTGTTCCTAGGGGAAGTGTGTGTGTGTGTGTGTGTGTGTGTATCTGTATCTCACATAGATTATAATTCTAAAAGCTGCTCATCCTGGTAGATTCTATTTTCTGTATTTCACCAGGAGAAAACAAGGTTCTAAAGTATTACGTGATTTGCCTGAAGCTGCCAGAGTTGGGATTCAAATCCCATCCAACTGTCTTTAGTGCCAGAGCTTCTTGCACTACACTGCACTGCCCTCTACCATCGCTAACCTTTGGTTATCTCTGTATGACAGCTGAAACAAAAAGACAGAGTATGTTGCCTTGTTTGACCTCAGCTGGGAACATGTGCATTGGAAAACTCAAAATTTTCATTCTCTGCACATGTCCACAAATGACCAGGAAAGCATTGTGAGTATTAATTTTGTAGTTACAAGTCCATTTTAGGAAATAGGTGAATTTGTAAATAATGAGAATCAACTCTACATGTATGCAAGGTTGACATTCAGTCGGGATGCACTGGTATGGCCTCACCTGTTGTAAAATATTGAGGGATTCTTTCATACTGATTAGTAAGTGGCTACTGCCCTAAGCTTCCTGAGTGCCACATGGCATCTCCCCTGAGACTTCTATATATAAACAATCAGCTGAAGAGTTAACATATGGCAGTCAGGAGGCCTCCAAGACTGCTCCAGTGCCTATGGTTGGCTTATATTCTGATCGGATGGTCCTATTGTACAGGTTGCTAATTGTTTTGACTATCATCCCTGTGTGTACATGTTCCCCAATTTCTATGTTCCATGGCTTTAGAGAAGATAAAGCTAAGGACTAGAATGTAAGCCCTCTGAGGGCAGAACCCTGTCTGTCCCATGCACTGCTATATTCCCAGCCTGGAAGAGCACCTGGAATAGTAAGCAGCCAGTAAATGTTTGATGAAGAATTAATTAATTAGAAATTCTCACTGAGGTTGGTCAGGCAGAGTTGCTTGGAAGACATGAGTCCCAAGCCAAGTCTTTAAAGAAATAGCCACCTATTAGAAGAGATGTGGACTAGTACAGAGACAGAAATCTGAAGGGCAGTAAGGACTAAGAAATGTATAAGGAGAAGTAAAGTAGCCTGGCCATAGCACAAAGGCCATTGGATGGGACAGTGGGGGCATCAGAACTGGGGGGCAAAGGGGTGTTGGAGGCACTGGGATGAGAGTTGGGACAAAGATGGACACTCGAATTTAGTTTAGTTCAGGTTGCTGTAATGGCTAGAAGTTGGATTTCTTTCATTGCTTCAATAAATATTTATTGAGTATCTACTCTGTACCAGGTGCCGTTCCAGGCACTGAGGATACAGCAATGAACACAACAACTGTCTCTCCCCAAGTGGAGCTGAAATTCGAATAAGGGAGAAAGACAATAAATACATTCAAATATAACATTTCATGGGAATGCAAAATGCGACAGCCACTCTGGAAAATAGTCTGGCAGTTCCTTTAATAAACTAAATATACAATGGCATTTTTGGGCATTTGTCCCAGAGAAATGAGAACTTGTGTTGACAAAAACCGTGCACAGGAATGTTTCTAGCAGCTTTATTCACACCTGGAAACAACCCAGAAGTCCTTTAATGGGTGGATGACTAAACAAACTGTGGTACATCCACAGTATGGAATACCATGGAATACTACTCAGCAAAAAAAAAAAAAAAAAGGGAATAATTAATAATACATGCAACGATTTGGGTGAATCTCAAGGGTATTATGCTGAGTGAAAAAAAAGCAAATCCCAAAAGGTTACATACTATATTATTCCATTTATATAATATTCTTGAAATGATGAAATTACAGAAACTGTAGAACAGATTAGTGGTTGACAAAAATTGGAGGGTGGGGAGGAGGTGGGTGTACATATAAAAGGGCAACACGAGAGCTCTTTTTAGTTAAATAACTGACCAGTGTCTTGACTGTGTTGATACACGAACCTACACATGTGACAGACTGACATTGAACCATAACTACACATTGTGTTGCTATCTGGGCTTTGGCTTAGTTTCGATATTGTACTGTAGTTATGTAAGATATAGCCATAGGGTTAAGGGTACACAAGGATGTCTCCACTAGCTTTGCAACTTCCTGTGATTCTACAATTACTTTTAAAAAAGTTAAAAATATATAATATTTCAGTTATGATGGAAAATTAAGAAGTATCAGGAGATAGTAACAGGCAGATGCTGTCATAGAAAGGGTAGTCAACAAAGGCTTCTACAAGGGGGTGATATTTGAGGAGACCTGACTAACATAGTAACTTGCAATGGGTCTCTGATCAGAACAGTTCATTCTAACCACACAACAAGCATATTTTCAGGGGAGAAGTGGTAGCAATTTTCATGGCAGAAGATTGAGGAGTGGGGACCAACTTCCCACTGCCCACTAGGCAATTGCATATGTGCAGTAAGGTGGGGAGGGAGGGACCTATTGATAACACCCACTGAAGAGCAGGATTTCCCTGCCCAGAGACAGAGGAGAATGAGGATAACTGTGATTGAGAAAGGTCTAGCTGCCAGGAAATGTGTGTGTGTGTGTGTGTGTGTGTGTGTGTGTGAGAGAGAGAGAGAGAGAGAGAGAGAGAGAGAGAGAGAGAGAGAGAGAGAGAGAGAGAGAGAGAGAGAGAGAGAGAGAGAGAGAGAGAGAAACAAGCTAGAGGAAGCAGACATGCGTGTGTGCTTCATACCGACATAGAAGAAAGCTAGGGGTCATGGAGAGAGATAGCTAGTGCCAGAGTTCGAGTTAAACCTTGTCCCCCTAACTTGCACCTGTGCACTGTCTCTGGCTTTGCACAGAAATGTCATATCTTTCTGGGAAATCTTTTAGTCCATCTCTGCCTGGGAAATCCTGCCCCATCCTTGAAGGTCCAGCTCAGGCGCATCTTCATCCATGAAGACTCCCTTGATATCATGCTCCCCACCCCAACAGATGTGACCTCCCTGTGGCTTTGAGATGGTGGTGGGACATCAGTGCTGGTACAGGGGAGTGTTGGGGACACGGGGGAGGGACAACCAGGCTGGAGATGGAAGGAGAGCTCAAATTTTGTACATGAAAGTTTTGTACCTGGATTTGTATATTTGAGTAAAAATTACTATAAGTATACAACCTAGTAATGGACACTGAGCCTTCTGAATCCAACTCTTGAGGAGAGGGTCCAGGGATTTTTACTTTTAATAAGTAGTCCTGGGGACTATGATCAGGCAAGTTTGGGAAATACTGTTCTAGTCTAAACCCTCAATTTACAGAAGAGGAAACAGGTTCAAAAAAAGTAACTGAACGATTAACTGGTCACACAGCCAGTCAATGACCGAACCAGGACAAATGTCAACCTGTTTGTCTAACTATGCCTCCCCAGCAACTTTATGTTAAATCCTTCCCCACCAGTGTTGGATCTCATACATTGCAGGCCATTTAGTAAATACTTATATGAATGAATAAGTAAGAGTAGCACCCACCATTTGCAAGGACTTTATGGGAGTTAGACACTAGACAGATAAATTTTGATGGGGCCCAGCAAAAAAGATGTAGAAAGTATGTCTGGAGCTGTGGCAGTGGCAAGCTTGAGTGGGGTTAAGCAGAGGGCACAGGACAGAATATAGCACTGTATAGCCCTTAAAAATCCTCAAGCCTTGGATATGAGAGGAGACAAGATGTTCAGAAGGTATGCTTTAAGTTCACTCTGAAATCCTTGGCTAACAAAATGTTGGTCCTAGTCTCTCCTCCCACCCTCTCTCCCATCACTGTCACTTTCTGATATGAGGTCCTCTTGTCTCAGTCAGGAGGAAAGGCAGATGGCAAAGAGGCTAACTCACCTGATGAGTGTGCAGAACTGTAAGAACGATGAATTCCTTAGCGGTCCTACAGAGAGAAGAGGGAACAGGAGAGTAGTGTATCATGCACTAGGTATTCATCTAGCACAAGAAGGAACACCAGAATTTTCCTGTGGGCTGCATTCAGGTATATGGATTAGTATAGAGGGCAATCTGAGTATCTGCATGGGTGCCTTGCCTCCCATCACTTGTAGTAGCCAACATAAGCCATCTGTATAGGTCCACAAAGGCATCTGAAGATGATATTACCGTTATCTCTGAGGTTATAATTTTTCAGGTCTTCTTTTTATCTTACTTCTCATATTCCCTATAGAAATCCCCAAACCTTAGGAACGATTTTATCTGTAGACTAGAAAATTTTCAAGGAAAACTAAGAACCTGAATTATGGAACTCAAAGGGCACACAGTCAGAGTCTTGGGAACCATGTACCATGATTATTGGCATTTTGATACTTAACAAAAGGGAAAATTCAAAGGAAAAACCCAAAGGAGGTCATTTGGTCATCATGACTCATACACAGCAGTTTTGTTTTAATTGAAGGACCAAAATATGAGTGCCAGGGAGCCACAGATGGAAGCCAAGACTCTCCAGATAGCAAATATTCCAAAGGATGAAGAATTTGAGACTCTTCTGACAAGAATTATGCCAATGAACAAACAGGATGGGAGGTATAAACATTTTCTCCCAGGAATAGATAACACTTTTAAAGAACTGAAAGTACTGGAAATATTTTGCCTTGAAGGAGTGTCCCTTTTCCTTGCTGGCCTTTTAAAAATATTTCTTGGGACAAAGGTATTCAAGAAGCAGAGTCAACTTGCCCTTGGTTCTGGTCATTCAAGAGGAAGCAGACAAGGCCAAGGTCCCCTGCTTAAGGACTTGGGACATTACCCATATTCAACATGGCAAAGTTCAGAGATGAATCAGCTCCCGGGTCTGGGAAGCTCCCAGGAGAAGAAAGTTGTGTTCCAGGAAAAACACCACAGGAAAACCTGTCTCTTGAACAGGGAGGGGGCATAGTGTAAGTCAGATTATGTAAATCTCTGCTCTGGCCCCTATCATGTCTCCCCATTTCATGTAAAACAAAGCCAAAGTTCTTATAGTGGCTACAACTCTACCGCTCCCTTACCCTACTCCACACACTGGCTTCTCTCCTATTCTCCAAACGTGCCATACACATTCCTGTCTTAGGGCCTTTTCCCTTGCTCTTCTTTCTTTCTCCAACAACCTCACCTCCTTTGTCTTTCTTCAAATGTCACCTTCTCAATGATGCTGACACTGACCATGCTATTTAAAGTTGCATTATGCACCCCTGTGCCCAGCACTCTTGACCTTCTTTATCCTGATCCACTTTCTATTCTTCGATAACATCCATCGACTTCTAGTATACTGCATGATTACTTATCATGTTTATTGCTTATATTGTGTCTCCTTCCACTAGAATGTAAACTCCAATGCAGAAGTTTTTGGTCTGCCTTATTCACTCCTGTATATTCAGTGCCTAGAACAGTATCTGATGCACAGTAGATAATAATAAGTATTTCTTGAATGAATGAAAGAATGAATGAATGATCCACTAACCCCTGAGGTTATCAAATGAGTGAGCTCCGTTTTGACCCTGAAGGAGTTCTGGACTCCCTCAAAAAATTGGGCTACCTTGTTCCAGGGTGCAAAGATTACCACTGGAAGCAAAGCAAAAACTTCTGAGGGGCTGGGGCTGAAAGAACCACAACATGCCCGGATGGAGTTGAGAGAACTCACCTCATACTGGTGTGGTGGTAGAGTTAGAGAAAGAACTTGCAGTAGAGACAAACTAAAGGTCATAAGGGACCAGACACATTCCAAGATATTGAGCTTGAGGTGGAGCATGTCAAGGAAAACCTGCTCTAGACTTCGGGAGAGAGCATTCCAAACCCCTCCAGAGCTAGAGAGAGGGTGCTGTTCCATACACACAGTGCTAAGCCTGCCTTTGAAGTGGAGGCAGGGGGTTGGGAGCAAGTGGGCTTTGGGAGAACAAGAAAGATGAATCAGTTGAAAACACTCTGAACCAACAGTGTTTGAAAGAGATGGTGGCAGAGATGGAACAGACTACATGAGGCAGAGAACGACAGAGAGAACATGGTTCCATTTTGGGGGAGATAGCCAAGGTTTCCAAAACTGAGGTTAGCCCAAGGAATTTAGAACCTTCACCTCTATCCTCTCATTCTTTATTAACAAGTCAGTGCAAGAGGGTGTGTGGGTGGTATGTATGTATGCATGTGGTGCAGTGTGAGGTAGGGGAGTGTGCATGGTGTATGTGTGTGTGTAAGCATGTTGCACACATGTGTATGGAACGTGTGTAGTGTATGGTGTGTGGGGTGTGTGGTGTATGGTGGCATGGTATATGTATGTGCAGGGTGTGTGTTGTGCGCAGTGTGCATGTGTGTGGTATGTGACATGTAGTGGAATGGTGTGTGTGTGTATGTGTAGTATGTGGTGTGCATGGTGTGTGTGTGTGGTATATGATGGCATGGTGTGAATCTGTGTGGTGTGTGTGTACTATGTGATGGTGTGGTGTGTGTGCTGTGTGTGGTATGTGGTATTCATGGTATGTGTGTGTATGGTATGTGTGTGGTAGCTAGTAGCTTGGTTTACATAGGGGTAAGAGGGGGAAATCGTTGTAGTTATTCCCATGTACAGATGGTGGTGGTCCTAACACTCCTCTCATCTACTTCCATCCATGCAGGACATGAAGAGGTAGCATACACTGTGAGCAAAATACACAATAGCAGGTTCCCTTCCTCAACCCATTGGCCAGGGATCTGGATTTTCTTCTTCTTGTTTTTCTTGTTGGGCATGGGGCGGGGGGAACAATGTCTTCCTCATACTGTGCTTATCTCAGAGTGTTCTTTTAATGGCATGTTTGGTTCTCATTGGTCACCTGGTCTGTCCCACTGCACAGTAAGTTAAAAACCAAGGGACTCGAATGAGGGAAGAAGCTGGGTGGAGGGAGTGAGGTGAGCTCTTGCAGGAGGCTGTTCTTTGTGTTTGCTCACATCCCAGAGAAGGCTAAGCCAGAGTGTGTGAGGACCACTGGGGCTCCAGAAGGGCTGGCCACTGAAGTCCTGCATAGCCAGAAGCACTGGCTAGGGCTGCTGTTCCTGGGAGGGCTTCTTTATCAGAGCCAGGGAGGATTGTGGTAGCCCTATGCCACTAGTGAGGCAGGGCAGGGGACAGTGCTCAGCTCCTGCCAAGGCCCAGAAGGCCCCTGTTACCTGATGAGTTCTATGAACCTCTCCCTGGGGGCTTCACTCACGTCCTCCTCATTAATAGCCACAATCTGGTCACCAGCCAGGAGCTTGTCCTCAGAGGGGCCTCCTGCAGAGGAGAGGAGAGAAGCGTGAGGGCTTGGGCCAACTGCTGGGAAAGTGCAGGTCTGAGCAGGAGTCACCAGTATTTGAGGGAACTGAAGCAGATGCTGAGGCCTACAGGAGATGGTGCAGGCTGTGTGGTTCCAGTGGTGGGGGTTCTGTGTCATTGCTGCCTGTAACAGATGGAGGGTAGAGGACTGAATAAAGAGAATAGAGTGGACCTTCTTCAGCTGGGAGTGCTGTGGTAGCAAAGGCCTCAGATGAGGTTAATGAGTGTTCTTCTGGTTTGGTTATGAAGAGGAACACAGACTTTCATTTCACCAGGTGGCATCCACTCAGGCCCAAGGAATGACTTCCAGATTACTGGAGGTGGTACAGGTGACGGTAGGAATCTTCTTGCTTGAACATTATTCATACTTACTGCTCTGGAACGATTTAGGCATTCACTTGCCTGGGGCCAGGGGGATCAACTAAAGACCTGAAGGATTTATTTTCTTTCAGCTCTGAGGGATGCTCTTTTCCCATAAGTGAAGGGAAAAAGGCACAGACCCTAAATTATGGGCAGTTGGAAATTTGCTTTCTCTCCTTCCCATCTTTACTGGTGAGGTTAAGAAAGCAGACCTGTTTGAGGGATGTACCTTCTTGGTTGAGGTAGAGGGTGGGGATAGAGGAGAACAGGTAGTGCTGCCTCTGGCGTTTTGCAAAGATCTTCCTGGGGAAAAGCTTTTCAGAGATTCAAGAAGAATGAGAAGTCAGAATCAGCCTCACTCAACCCCAAAATGTTTAATGACATGTCCCAAGCTCACATCTCCTTGGACTCTTATTTGTGTCTGCTTTAAAGTACCAGATCCCGACTGCTCCCTCTCTCTAGAAAGAAGTGTGTTGTGCAGATTCCCCAAACATGAACAAAAACCAAGCAATTATGTTGCTTGAGCACACAGCTCAATGGCTCTGAAGCATGGGGCCTGTCTGCTGAGGGTATCTGTGCTGGCTCAGTCAGCAGGGTTTACCACTCCAATTGCAGTGGCCCTCAACCAAATCAGCAAATCCTCTCAACAGCACAGCGTCTTCAGGAGTAGAGAGTGTGGTGGAGAATAGTCCACTCTTTGCAGCCAGCCAGACCTGATCTCTATGACCTTGGACGAGACATTTAACCTCGCTGAGTCTCTCTTTCCTCATCAGCAAAATGGGAAAATACAAAGATCTAAACATATGAATGTTGGGAGGAAAAATGAGATGATGAATGTACAGCACTTAAAACTGTTGATTGATGTCAGTAAGAATTTGATAAATGGTAGTTATTATGTCCTCCAAGGGACAGTTTCTTCAACTAATTTCAACCTTCTGTCTACCTCTACCAAAAATACCAATCTTTCAGTTGGAGGCCACTCTACCTATTCTCTCCCTCCCTCCTTTTTTTCCTTTCCTTCTTTTTAATGAAAACTGTTCACATGGAAATCAACTCTCTGATCACAGTGATAGGTAGCATCAATTTACCACTGTTTTCACAGAATGGTTTATTGGCATGTTCAACCATAATCGTTCTTCTCCAGGATATTCCTTGTCTTTTTTTACGGTCTCAAATACAGAACCAAACAAGTCTTCTGCCATTGGGAACCACCTGGGCCAGAAGCAGCTCTGAGGATCAGCCCAATTCTTTGTAGGGCTGGGCCTGCCAGCCCCATGACTTTCTGTGGCCCTTGCCTGTAGCTTTCATTCTCTCCACTCCTCCAACTTTTCCTCTTCATTATACCACTTGAAGCTGACACCCTGATCTAGCCTGAGGGCTTCCTTCTACCCTGTGAATTCTATCTCCTTTGAAATGAAAGAAGGGGTTCCTCGTGGTCTGTTACTAACTTTTTTATCTGGTTCCTCTTACAGAGGACAAATTTGACCTGTGATCAGAGACTCAAAACCAGTTTCCAAAACTGCATGACTAACTTAGGTCAGCCACAAACTCCTATACTGAATTTTTTTCTCTATTTCCTCTAGTTGAAGAGAGAACTTACAAAAATCCTTTTCTTTTCCTTTGAGGGTTGCAAAATTCATGAAACTTCTGCTAGGCCAGTTTGTACTCTGGCTGCTCTTTACTGAGTGAGAAACTGTTGTAAACATCTAAAGCCTCAGGCCCAGCAAATTAAGAATAAAGCTGCTTTCTGTTTTTTTTTCTGTCAATGTCTAGCAGATTTGGAACAAAACAGTGCTTTGGCCATTTCCCGTTTCATTCATGATGGCATGTTACACAGTTCAGGTGGGACTTCCGCTTGTTCCATCCCACATGGCCCCATTTAAGCCCCACTTCTCCACATGGCATCAGACAGGCTCAGGTGCAAATCCTGGCTCTGCTGCTTTCTAGCTGAGTGTCTCTGGACAAGTCACTTCTCATTTTCTTTCCTTATTTGTAAAATGAGAATGATATTACTTGCCTTGCAGGGCTGACTATGCAGATTAAACAAGATGATGTAAAGCACACAGTAGGTGCTTAATCAATGGTAGCTATTCTTATTGCCACTATGGCATTCAGAGATTTCATTCTCCACTCCCCTCATCTCCAATATATGGTCTGTATACTGATTCCAGTCTTCAATGGCTGACCTTTCTCATGAGTATGTACTAGTCTCCACAGCCTGATGATTAAATTCTTGGGGATGGAAACTGTGTCTTGTACTTCCCTACAACCTTGCTGGGCTTAGAGTAGGCAATCTATAAATACTTGTTGAATTGAAATTAAATATCTCATCCAAGGCAATATGGCTCTTCTATGAAGGTTCTATGCAAAGGGAAGCTTTACTAAGATGCAGACCCTACCAAACCATCAGCTGCAGCCTTAGCCTAGGGCTCCATGCAGCCTCGATTGTCCATGCTAATTAGTCTCAAAAGAACAGCTCCATCACACAGTGATTGGTTGGCAAGTCTTCAATCACTCTCCATGAATTCCTTCAGAACACAGTGTACTCAGGAGCTCTGCTCTTTAAGATGAGTGGGCATTGGGGGTTAGGAGCCAGGGCCAGGGAAACACCCTGTGGGACACCTACCTGGCCTCACAGATCGCACCACCACAGGCCTCTCACTGCCAGCCACGAAGCCAAAGCCATATATAGGGTCTCGGTGAATGGTCACTTGTTGCAGAGTCTCTGCTGGCAGCTGCTCACATTCCATATCATTTGTGCTCTCTTCCTGCATCACATTACTGGGAGAAGGGGAAGATGGGAGCAAAAAAAGATGCAAAGGCAACTAAGCCTCAGAACCAGCTGGGAGGGACACCAATTAGGGTGCTGGCCATGGCACCTGGGAGTTCACACACTTCTGCAACCAGCAGAGGTGGTGACTGTCTCCTATTTCAGATTGGAGGAAAAGGACTCTAGAAAAGAGAAGCCACTCATCTATAGGGCCAGAGCCAACAGAGGAAGCTGGTACCACAAAGCCTGACATTAGGGTTAGTCTTTTCCTCAAGATATTGGGACTCTAGAAGGAACCTAAATGCAAGTGTGTTACTTTTAAAGTTAATTGGTAGCAACCACTGAACTGGCTATTAGGTCCCTAAGAGAAATCAAAACCTTGAAAGAAGGAACTACAAAACAGACAAGTAAATCAGGAAGAAATGTGAAGTTGTTTCCAAATGTGGAACACTTTCATGAAGTCTTTGTGCAACTTTAAACTTTAATATCCCTTAGGTCATATATAGCAATAAACGATTTAGATGGCATATATAAACAAATGGGCTGATGTTGAGGGTCATTGCTTTACACAACTGTACATAATGCCAGCTTATTTCAGTTAATAGGGCAACTGGAAAATGGCTCCTGTGGGCAAGAAGGGGAGTTGTGTCTTGTGGCTATCAGCAGACCTGAACCCCTGATGAACTCTGGGAGAAGAGAAATTGCTGCCCCAATACTCGGGAGAGATTACAGATGGCTCTTCCGATGCCCACAACTTATGTCACTGAAGCTTAGGAATTGCACAAGGACTTTATAAAGGTTTCACAGCAAGGACCAAGCTGAGGCATACTGCAGGCAAGGATGGGCCCAAGCACAGTATTTGAATGAAGAGTCCTGAGTGGTGAGGGCATTAGATGCCAGGGACAAGAGAAGGAGGTAAAGAGGGCAATAAATGGCTAATGGATAGAGTATGGTAGGTAGAAGTGGAAGAGAGGGCAACAGAGCCAAGAGACCCAGAGCCTGAGCTCCCTCACTACTCTACCCTTTGGCTTCCTGGCCTAATACCCAAGTTGAGTCCCCTGGTCTCAGTGTGTGTTTTCTTGAAAATTAAGGTTACAGGCAGAGCCCTTCTGAACAAGATACAGAGGGCCAGGAACTAATTAATCAAACTAGTATAAAGTTTGTAAAAGAAATGGGAGGTCTGACACTATGAGAATGATTGATGACTAGTTAAGGATACCAAATTCCTCAGTAGCAAATTGTTTCAGGCAATTAGGTCATTTATCAGGACACAAATTCAGGAATTAGAGAAGAACTTTAGGACTATTCATGGGGGAAGATTTACAATAATTGTATAAAAGAGAAATTCATAGTTCTGGGCTTGTCTCTCTTGTAGAACTCGGGAAGAAAGATAGACCATGGCTGATTTGAATTCAGCCACATCAACTCTAGCTGCACACAAGCTGGCTTGGTGTTTGTCTGTCACCCCTTAGGGAGGCAAAAGGGGCTGCCAGGATAAGGTCAAGCCTTCTGAAGGAGAATTCAGAAACTGGTTCCTTCCCTCCCACATTGCTAAGACAAATGGTTACTTTTCAACAGAAAGTCACTTAGAAGCTGGAACATGGCTGGCCAGTGTCCTGGATAGGCACCCTCCCAGAACAGGGATTTGGTGACAGTGGCCTCAGGCTTGCGCCTCTCTCATTTCTGCTCCTGGTGGCAAGCAGGAGCTTGGCCTTGAAGGGAGCCAGAGAACAACTTCCTGCAGCTGTCGTCTTTCCTTATCCCTGGGGCTGCTTTTGAAATGTGCCTTTTGCCTCCTGTTATCCCACCTTATTGACATGAAAAGGGCTTCTTCTTGGCATGACACCAACTCATTTCCAACATGGACACGAGTCAGGGCAGGTTGAAGGATGAGAGCCTGTGGGGCCGTGAAGACTGTGGTATAGGGAGCAGAGACACCAGCAAGTAAGATCCAGGCATATGTAGGAGTGCTCTGTATACTATCCTGAGCTCAGGGCCCCCTGGCCACTGCAGACTCAGTTTTACCACCTTTTTCTTTTTCTGAATATGGGGACACTTCAGTCATCACTTGGTCTTTAGGTACCACCAATGTTGATGAGAGACAAGCTAAGAGCCTTTTGTGACACAAGCATTCTGCTTTACTGTTTTGACTCATGTTTATCCATCAACAAGTATTTATTGAATGCCTACTCAGAGTCAGGGTTCCAGGGGACATAAGAGAACTTACAGAACTCTGCCATCAAAGAGTTTCTAGTCTAGTTGTGGGGCAGGAGACAAATGTACACTGAACAAGAAAATTAGAGTGGTAACTGAGAATAACATATGAAGTCTATCATTAAGGTCCAAGTTGTGTGTTCAGAGAAGGAGCTAGTGGAACTAGGGAGAACTCATGGAACAGGCAGGGCATGATGAAAAGAGACAAGAAGCCAAGCTCTGTGCATGGGCAGCCCCCATCTTCCCACAGGGGACCCAGTTATTTTTCTCACATCCATAGGCATATTTCCAGGTGTGACTGGAGCATATTTACCCCTGGCTCGTTCCTGAGTTAGACAAACTGTCCCTAACTAGATCCTCCCAAAATTCTGCAAGCAGCCCTTTCCTCACACTACCTAGGCCTTCTGATGAATCTGTGGTCAGAAAAGAAACACCCCCATTAACAGACCAGAAGGCCATTTTATAGTGCAAAAGGAAATTGTCCCTTTCCTCCTGGGGTTTGTATCTTTCTGTGTCTACAGCTCAGTTCTTCTGAAATCTGCCAAGTGTCTGAAGACTTGGGAATGACACTGAAGGCAAGCAGTGATGGATGACAGGAGCTCAACCTTCAATGGGTCATGCGACTTCCCTCCTGGGGAAAATAGGCAATTTGACTTTGAAAGATGTTTGGCTTCTGGTCCCTTCAAACAGGGCAACCCTGAACAAAATTAAGAAGCAGCCAAATCTTATGGTCTCCCCAACCTAGCTCAATATTGTTTCTGGGAACTGCTATTTTCTTCTGTTGTCTGTCCCAAAGTATACAATGTCTTCACTCTGTTCCCTTCTTACCAAATGCCCCCAAAGGTGTCCCATCACCGTGTACCAGGCTTGCCCCTCTGGTCAGTGACCAGGGGAAAAGACTAGCCTTTTCTTTTGCCTAACAATAACAACATAACACTTATAGCCATGTTTATTTTTCATTTTTACACCTATTACCTCATTTGAGAAAAGGTGCTTTCACATCCATTATCTCTTTCACAATCTCTAATTGTCCTGCTCCTATTCCATCCCAGCTCCCAAGGTAGGCAGGAAGAAATGACTCAAAGAGGTGAGGCACATTAGCAGCCCAGCTGGAACCAAACCTATCTGACAAAGAGCCCACAATCCTGGCACCCCCAACTATACCCACCCACTCAGGGGCCTGGATCCTCTGGTTATTGAGTCTCCATCACAGGGCTGGCCAAATCCTGTGGCCAGCAGCATTGTGAGTCTCAGCCAGGCCTGGATGACCAGCCCACATCCTAATGAACCTGTTTCCAATTCTGTTCACTCAAGAGCTGTTGGAAGAATAAAATGAGATCACGGCTACAGAAGCACTTTGGAAGGTTAGATATATCATGCAGATGCAGACGTAGTAATATTACTAGTAGCATTATTTGGGGAGGCCAGAGAGGCAGAGAAAGACAGCTGAAGATAAACTTCATCCGCTTCACATAACCCAGGCCCTTCCTCCATCAACTCCTTGCCTTTAAGAGGCCGACCCACAATGTACTCTGTACCCTTGTATTCTCTGACCCAACTATCAGTCAACCTGGCTCCCTGTGGAAACCCTGACTCCAGTTCTTCTGTAACTAAACTGATTCCCACCCCACTCTAGATGTGCAAAGAGGGACTGGTAGCTGGAGCTCGTGCTGACAACTGTTGCTAGGCAGGACATGGCTAAAAGACAAGTGAACTGAGAAGATGGATTGATCCTAAGCTAATGCTCTCTCTCTTGCACTTTTGGGCAGGAAGACAGAAATATTAACAGCTTAGACTCTCAGGCATCAGCTTTCAGTTTTCCGTCCCTCCTTGCCTTTGGCTCCTTTCTCTTTACATTTGGTTGGCTCCCTGGGGAGTCTTGTTGCTCCTTGGGGAATCTTGTTACTCCCCTCACAACTGGCAGGATCTGGAGCCACGTGGGGCCAGTTAGTCCTCTAATTCCAATCACAAGAGCTGATTCTCCTGGAAGCTCCAAGGATCCAGCTTGGCAGGTGGAACCCCAGGAGATACCATCTTCTCCTGATGGCAGGGATGGGAGCCCCATCACCAGAGCTCTGAACTAGCTGCTCTGGGAGCTGTCTTATACGGAGCTTGAACACAAACCCTTCCTTCTGTGAAAGAGCCCTCATTTCTGCTGCTCAAACTTGAATGTGCATACAAATCACCAGAGGGTATTGCTAGAATGATTCTGATACAGTACGTCTGGAGTAAGGTCTGAGATTCTAAGAAATTCCAGGGTGGTGCCCATGCTGTTGTTCTACAGACATACTAAGAGAAGTAAGCACTTAAAAGAACACTATCCTCAGACAATGAGAGGGCTACAGTCAGGTAAGAGGACTGAGGTGCTTTTTTTATTCTGTTGGGTTAGGGCATTGTAGGTCCCATTAAAATGCAAATGCTATCTTGGAGAAAGGACATAAATTCATGCAGAGGTCATACTGGGTGAATCAGATTTAACCTAGGAGAGAATATGGAGGGCTCTAAATGGATATAAAATAAGACAGGTAAGGTTGCATTAGGGAAAAGAGAGAAAGATCTGGAAGATGGGGCACTCCTTAGCCCTCCTGAAAAGTTTGGCCAGTAAAAGGACAGCCTGGGAACTCACAACATCTGGGAGGAAGGCAAGGAAGATGCTGAAAGAGAAGATGTGGCAGAAAACAATAGCTGCTATTTTTTGAAGAATCATTATGCACCAGGTACTATCCACATACTACCTCACTCCAGCCTCCCAATAACCCATGAGGAGGTATTGTCATTTTACAGATAAGGAAACTGAGGTTTGGGAACAGTATTAAGTAACTTGCTCTAGGACACACATCTATATACACTGTGGTAGAACCACCATGTTAACCCAAGTCTGGCCAACTTCAGAGCCAATTTCCCTACCCAATTTTTGCCAACTTCTTGGACTAAGAAGTTTCCCAGCAGGGGATGAATAGGTCCAGTAGGAGGATTCAGCTCCTTTGCAAGTAAAATGAGGGCCTCCCCAGTACTGTATATTAGAGCGGCCTCCCTTGAGGCACCATACCAGAGGACACATATTGGAGACTCAAGCCCCAGGAAGGACTTTTTACATGCTTCAAAGCCCACTCTCCTATACAGAAGACTCAGTTCACATGTCTGTTAACTTCAGTCACCATCAGAAAGAAGTCTACTCGCCTCTGGTCATCCCTTAGAGCCCAGACTCTCATGCCTACAGTAGTGTGTTCATACCCTAATGGCACCCTTCTCTTCTCTTCAAACCCTTCCACTGTGCCCTCTAGAACTCTCAGTCAACAGCAAACTCCCTTATATCCTTAATTTATTCTCTGAGAGTACCCTTCACTTTCTTTCCTAATGGAGGCCTGTTTTATTCCTTGAGGACATGACTTCCCCACTAGCCTTCTCAAGTGGAAGCTGTTTTTATTTTTCTCCCTGTCAAATCTCAAGACCTTCAGGACCTATAGGCAGAGTAGGTGTCTCTCCTTGCTGTTGTGCCTTCTCCAGGCTATTACTCTTTCATTCTGCAAAAAAAAAAACTCTGTCCCTCTGAGGAACATACCTGCCACCCACTTCGATCCCTCTTCCTCCTTCCTTGTTATTTACAATTTCTCAAGTAGTCCTCGCATTCACTGAGGACTTTGGTTCCTAGTGACATGGGATCCTCCGCTATATGCCAACTCTTCTTATTTTATTTAACACAATACTCACCATTTTAATCACTTTTAAGTATGCAGTTCAGTGGCAATAAGAATATTCGCATTGTTGTGCAAACACTACCACCATCCATCTCTAGAACTTTTTCATGATCCCAAACTGAAACTCTGTACCCATTAAACACTAACTCCCCTTTCTCCTCTCCACTCAGTCCCTAGCAATCACCATTCTACTTTCTGTCTCTATGAATTTGACCATTCTAAGAACTTATATAAATGAAACATATACTATTTGTTCTTTCTGACTAGCTTATTTCACTCAGCATAATGTCCTTAAGGTTGGTTCACCCATGTTGTAAGCATATGTCAGAATTCCCTTCCTTTTTAAATCTGAATAATATTCCATTGTATATATGTACCACATTTTAGCCACCTGCCAGAGGACACTTGAGTTATTTCCACCTTTCAGCTATTGTGAATAATGCTGCTATGAACATGGGTATACAAAGATTTGTTCCAGTTCCCGCTTCACTTCTTTTAGTTATATACCAAAGAGTGGAATTGTTGGATCATATGGTATTCCTATATTTAATTTTTTGAGGAATCACTATTTTCTTTTCTACAGTGGCTCCACCATTTTACATTCTTAACCACAACATACAAGGGTTCTGATTTTTCCATGTCCTCGCTAAGACTTGCTATTGTTTTCTATTTTCTTTCTTTTTTTTTTATAATAGCCATTCAAACTGGTGTGCCCTCTCCAACTTTTGATATCATTGTTGGTGAATTCAACATCCATATGGTGATAAGGAAGCCTCCAATAACTGCTTCTTCCACTTTGCTCAGTTACTTACTCCATCGTCAAACCAAGACTTTGGGCCATCATCAGATATTGCACCACCTCTCAATTTCCTCACCAACATCCCACTCTACTTCATCATCTATCCTACCAGTTTATTTTTATAAGGACAATCATTGCAGGAGTTGTCAGGACATATCATGATCACATATTCACTTCCTGCCAGTATTCCCTTTTCCTGGAAATCATTTCTTCTATCATTTTCAGAGTTGACTCTTCATTCCTCAGGTCTCACCTCCCCAGAGAGGTTTTCCCTAAGCATTTGCCCCTAATTATTCACCTTTTTACTCTCCTTCAAGCTCCTTCTCTTCCCTTTATGCCCAGATTAGAGCTCCTGATCTATCATTACGATCATTCTCTTGCAAACATCTCAACTCACTTCCTCTTCCTCTGCTATATTCTTACAAATCTTCATTATTTGATGAACTCTACCATATGCATTCTCCAGGCCTGCATCTGAGTAGGTGAAGGCAGCTAGAGAAAAAGCTTACAACTGGGTAGATGGCTTTCACTTTATATTCATGATGTCAAACCTGGTATGGGCTCTCAGCACTGTCTTGCTACCACTTTCAGACTCTCTAGGATGCCTGTTTCATAGCTCCTCATCAATCCTTGATCTTTTTCACTTTCCCACTTGTCTCAATAAATCTCAGCTGATGACATTTTCCCATGTTATTGAAAAAACAGAGCCATCAAATGAGAGCTCCCTCATCTGACCATCACCAAATCTACACTCCATCCTGTCTACATCTGTACCAACAATTCCTTTTTCTCTCTTGTTAAAAATGGAGGACATTTCTTCTCTTCTATCAATGACAGATCTATTCATTTATGCACTAGTACCATCTTCTCCCACCTTCTCAAGGATTTTGCTCCTTTTGGCATTCACTCTTCTCTAAGTCATCGATCTCTCCATCTCTCCAGAATTGTGCTAGCATACTAATGGAAATCATCATCCTTAAGAAAGCAAACAAAACACTTCCATCTATTCCACAATCCACTGTCCTGACCCCCTTCACAGCAAAATTGCTCAAGAGTTTTCTACATATATTGTCTCCATTTCATCCCCTACTTGTTCCTCACACCACTGTAATCTGGCTTCCACATCTATCACTCTGCAGAGTCATTCTTGTTAAGGTCACCAATGATCATCAAGATTATCTCTCAGTTCTCATCTTATTCAACTTCTCATCAGCTTTAGACAGAGCTGACCACACCCTCCTCCTTGAAATGCTCACTTTTCTTGGCTTCTGTTACTATCTCCTGACTCTCCGACTGCTTCTCTGCCCAGTTTTTCTCAGTCTCCTTTGTGGCTTCTCCTCTTCTACTTAAATCACTAGATACTACAGGTCTTCCCTACTCAGTACCAGGCCTTCTCTTCTCTCTCTACTCTTTCCCAGGTGATCTCATTACTCCCTTGTCTTTAAATGTAATCTATATGCAGACACTCTCAAATATGCATTCTTCCCACACCTTTACTGTGAGCTCTGAAACTCCTATATTACAACTATCTATTCTGACATCTCCACTTTTATGTCTTACAGGAATCTCAAACTTGACATCTCCAAAACTGAACTCTTGATTTCCCCCCTGAAGCCTAGGTCTCCTGCAACCTCCCTCTTCTCAGTACATGGCACCATCACCTCTTAAATGACTCAAGCCAAAAACCTCAGAGTTATTCTCAAGTCCTGTCTCTCCCTTTCCCTCACTCCCCACCTTCAGAATCTGATCAACATTCTCAACCTCCACGGCTATCACCCAGTTCAAGCCACCATGATTTATCCCCTAGATTGCTGCAGTAGCCTTCTTTCTGGTCTGCCTGTAACCACTGTTGTCCCCTTCTGAGTCTCGTCTCTACAGATATTGCAGAAGTCCAAATCAGATCCCTGTCACTTCTGCTTCAAACCCTGTGGATATTTCCCACTGCAAATGAATAACATCCAAACTCCTTTTCCATGGCCTACAAAGCCCTGTGTGATCCCCTCCTGCCTTCTTCACCAAACCCCTCTTATGCTACTCTTACTTTTGCCTAGAACAATCTAGTCCCACTGGCCTCCTTTCAGCTTCTGAACACATCAAGTTCTTTGCCACCGCAGAGACTTCTCACTTGCTATTTCCTTTTTCCTAGAAACCTCTTTCAACATTCTTCATGTAGATGATTTTCATCTTTCAGGTCTCTACTTAAATATCATCACTTCACATAGATCTTCCTTGAGAATTCTGCCCTAGTTATCCTTATTACTGTAACTTGTTTGTTTCCTTCATGATAATCACCATGGTCTATAATTGTATATTCATTTATGTGATTATTTGGCTGTAAACCTCATAAGAGTATTGAGTATGTCTCTTTTGTTCAACAGCATCTCTCCACCATCTAGTATAGTACCTTGTTCATACTAAGTGCTTAATAAATATTTTCTAAATAGCTCAATGGATGCACGGACAGAAGTCATTTTGAGATGTACAGATTAGAATCTTCTGGCCATTCTATGAAATTCATTATCAAAAACCTATTTGTTCCGTCTTAGTCCGTGAAAGATGGGTTTCCGATGTTTAGTCTGGTCAGTGGGAAAATCTCCTCAACATCTCTGGCCAAAGACAAAAACATTGAGAGAGAATGGAGTGGAAAAAAAGAGTAAAAGAGAGGCTGCAATCTAAGAAGAAATGGGAACCAGAATGGCTCCAGTCCTTTCAGGGATATTGGGGTGAGAAATGTAACAGCTATTCCTTCTCAGGGAAGAACTGTTTCTTTAAAGGGAAAACAACTTTTGTTTCAGAATTGCCAGTGGCTGAGGGGGGCGGGTAGGATGACTCTGCACTCCTGCAAGTCTCTAGGTTGTCTCTGGGTAGACAATCTGGTTACTTTCCTATGGCTACCTCCCTCTTTCCCTCCAGGTCTTCATGGCCCTGAAATTTTCTCCTCAGCTGAGCTTGGAGAGGCATCTTCTGGAAAACTGGCTGGTATCTGGATTCATTTTCGGGTTGCCCAAACAGATGCTTTTCTCCAGTGGGCTTGAACGGAGACACCTGTTACCTGTTCTAGCAAGTCACAAGAGAGCAAGTAGAGAGACCAATGTCATTTGTCCTTCCACAAATACCTGGGAGCCTGAAGTCACCTCCCAAAAGACGAATCCCCATGATACTTCCAAAAGAATGAGAGGACACCGAAGTGAAACTGCTTGGCAGCCACTCCCTCCCCTCCTGACTTCTCCCTGCAGGGACTACACATCCAATAGACTCAGACACATTGTCTAATATGCCCAGACATGCTCCTAAACACTCCCTGCTTGGGCTGCCAGCCTGGTGACAGATGTGAGGACCATGCCAGATGTGAGGCTGATGTCATATGGCATGGTGGGTCACAAGGTCTAAAGTTGCTGATGCTGAGCTATGGCAGAGTTAGTGTGGAGATCCTTACATTTTTGCCCCCACTCACCTGTCACTGGCAGTGAAGGGCAACTAGAGCAATGACATATTTACGAAAGCTTGAAGGAGTTGTCATGTCATTTCAAAGAGCTCTGGGCACCCCAACATCCAGCTTCCACATACCACAACAAGCATTTCTGAGGAAGGCAAACAGAGATTCACTGAGACAGAAGGGGAGACAGGAGGAATGGAAGGGATGACAGCTGAGCAGGAAAAGGGGCCAGACAGAGCCAAGAGGGAGGGGCGAGGTGAAGCAGAGAAAATCAGACAGAAGAGGCAAAACCAGACAAGAGGAGGACCTCGGAGACACTAAAGGAGAAAGGACAGGTTTGAGAAAGGGAAGTCCAACAGAGAACCTATGCTCACCAACTCCGGTTTGCATTAGCCTTTTGGGGGTTCATTCCCTTGACTCTCCTACTTTCGAAATGCCCTTGTGCCCAACTTCTTCTCCCCTCAGGTTTCTGCTACTGGGAAAGTGCCACATGGTAAAGAGAGCCTTCTGGTATAGGACTTGCAATAATTAAGCTTTTGGGAGAGGGGCACCGCAATTATGGCATACCATACTGGCAGCATTACAGTACCCTCCTTATTTCACAGATGGGGATGTGGTGAGCAAGGGGCAAATCTTAAACAACTTGAGGAAGAGACCCAGACCACTGTCCAAACTTAGGCCAATCCTCCAGCCACCAGAGGCTATATTTTTCTTATGAAAGATCAAAAGGAGAAAACAAAAGAGGAGAGTACTCTCGAAGATGAGAGGGAATGGTCATTATGGGAAAAGAGTTGGCAGGGAAGGGAGCAGCAGGCCTGAATTCTTCTCTTCAGTGAACATATCTCTCTAAGGCCAGGTTAGGTTGCAGAGCTCCAGCACAAAATGCTAAGCCAGGAGAGGGTCCCTGGCCACCAAGATCTCTCTCTCTCCTCTTGTATCCTAGCTTCTAGTCTGCCAAGGGATGAACTGTAAACAAGGCTTGGAGGATAGGTAAGAGGAGCAGGTGTGGGAGGAGCTGCTGGGAACATCCCAACAAGTAACTGCTTCCAGCAGCCAAAGACCCAGGGCCCAAATAGCAACCCTCTGGGGGCTGCTTGGCAGGCACTGGCTACACAGGACTCTAGGCAAAGCTTCCTGAAGACAAATGAGAGCCTACTTAGCTAGCTGGCTGTGTTGTCTCCCTCCTCTCTGTGAGGCTACCAGACATCAATGGGTCTGGACCATCAGCCTGGGATGCCCCCTGACTCTGGTAAAACATCTAGAGAATCTCGGAGTTGGCAGGGACCTTCGAAGTTATTTACTTCACCTTTGTCCACTCTCTGCTGACTTCCAGAAGCAGCATGGGAAGGCTTTCTAGAGGAGGACTGCAGCTGGGTACTACAGAAGGGGCCAGATTTGGGCAAGTACAGAGGGAGGGCACTGAGAACAGGGCCAGAGATAGAAGGGGAGCAGGGGGCTATGGCAGGAGGCATGAAGATGATAGCCTGAGTAGGGGAGGATGTGCTAGAGAGGGGTTATCTGGAAAGCAAGAGGCTAGAGTTGACCCAGGGAGATAGTAAGTAAACCTTTTTCTTGCTCTCTTTTCTCATAGCTGGCTCTGCTAAGACATAAGGTCCTCTTCCCAGTGTCCCCTTGGGGAGCTTATGAAGAGACAGGCAGGCCAGTCTAGTCATAGCTGAACAGAGAAAGGCACACCTATCCTGCTGCTTTGCCTATATGCCCATCTGCTCACTCCTTGCCTGAGATGATGCAAGTGGTATTTGAAGCCCAGGCACCATGCCCAGCATGGGCTAGGCTAACCTTCTGTGAAAGTTCAAACAGGAGCTACCCTCAGCTTGTGCCAAGTGCACCATCTCCAAACTGTCCATCCAGGAGTATGGGGATGGAGCAGGGTAGAAATCAGGTTGAAAAGCAACTCAACAACAGACATGGGAGCAGAGGCCTGGTAAACTCATGTCACCCCATCTGGAGTTTCCAGAGATGCCAAATACAGCCTCAGGACAACAAGACACCTTTAATTCTGTCCAACTGCATCTTCCTGTCGAGAGGGAGCAAAGAATTATAGGATCTTTCCTAAAGAAAAGGGAAGATTCTATGGAATCGGAAAAAAAAGAGAGCAAGGTTGGTGAACCCTCCCCCTAGGAATAAAAGCCAAGGGAAAAAACAGGTGCCGAGCTAGTATCTCAGAGGGCATGAATTAGCACCCAAACACTCTGCATCTCCCCATGTTGCTAGTTGGGATACCTTCTCTGTTTCCTGGAGGTGAGTACCAGTAAAGTTGCAAACCTCAAAGGGCCTGTGGGCTTGTCTTTGGGTGGATGTGGGGGTGGGGTGGTAAAAATACTGCACCTTACCCTGCAACCGAGTTTGGGGGACAGAATTTCAAGGGATCCTGAGAGGCATAGGTTCCCTACTTGGTAACACAAATTCAAAGATGGACCCCAGAATTGATTCACTAAGGTAGAAAAGCAGACTCAAGTATTCTAGAAAGAACTGAAAGAACCAAAAAGGGTAAGGAACAATGATTTATTTTTTTTGCCTAACCCTCAGCTGCCCAGAACATTTTATTAACCAAAAAAGCCCTTCCCCAAGATACAGGTTTTGGCATTATGGTGTATTTGTATTTTTTCAGTGATCAAAATCCACAGAGCTGGGACTCTGTTCCAGAATAATGCAAGTTCTACTCCCATCTCCCTTCTTGTAAGGGGAACAAATAGTGGAGTTCCTTGCTATGAATCACAGCCTCCCTCCACCAGCTTTTAGATAGCATTCATTCAAGCATTCATTCATATATGCAACAAAATTTAAGTGGGCACCTATTTTGTGCCAGGTATGGTACTGGATACTGGAAATACAGAGGTAAAATAGGTCCAATCTCTCCTTTCAGGGAGGTTGCAGTCTGAGGTTGGGGCAGGTATGCAAACAGACAAATATAAAACCATGTGTTACTTCACACCACAAGAGATAGAAGAGACTGCTATACTATAAGAGCACAGGGGAGGGTCCGTTCCCCTACTTCCATGGCTCTCAGCAGACCCGGAGCTGAGTGGTGAAGGTGGATAGGGGTCCAGTAGATGGACAAGGCAGAGAAGGGCATTCTAGGAAAGGGATATCAAAAATGACAGCAAACTAATAATAAGGAAGATTCTGCAAAGAGGGAAACCTCTAATTGAAACTTTAATTGAAGCCACTTCAATTAAAAGAAGAAATCATAGAACACATTCAGATAAAACTGAAGGGGAACTTTCATTTCTGGTTGCAGGAACAAGGGCAAAGGGCTTGTGTTACCCATTGGCCCCTTTCGTGTGGCCATGTGTGATGATGCAGTGTGCTTAGAAGAGGCCACAGAGATAATCAGGGACACAGCCCAGCACTGGGGTTACTAGTCACATATACTATGCACCAAAAGTTACACATGGAAGGCCCACCTCTCACATTACAGAAGGAGGTGGGAAAGGTAGATTGCCAGTAGATGCATTGAGATTCTGCCATAGTAATGAAGACCAAAGCCAAGAAGCTCATATGCTCCATTATATCCACATCAAAGAGGGTCCCCAAAGGCAGTTCTATAAATGGGCCAGGTTAGACAGTGGGAAGTTACAAACAACCCCACTGCAGGACCAGATGTAATACAGGAAGAACCTCTGGGGACCGGACCATATTTGATTCAGCTCACAGGGGCCAGCTTAGGGGAAGAAGGAATGAAAATTAATAGGCACAGCAATACTACTACTCAAGTATCCATTGCAGTTCCTGTTACTGAATTCCTGGTGAAGAAACAAGCTCTCTCTCCCTCCCCAGGAGGTGGAAAGATGGCTTTGCTCAGCATTGCAAGGCTCTAAAAACTTTTTAGAAAGTAATTCCTAGCAGAGGTACTCAGAGTCATAATGTCAGATTAACAACTCCAAGACAGCAGACCAGACACTTATCTAATTAATAAAACTTATAAAACAGAACAACTTATTGATGTTGCAAGCAGGGCATTTCGTACAACAAAATGCAAATCCAGGCAGTACTCTCCATGTTCTCCAGGAAGCCCTTTCTGGTACAACCTGCACAATCTCTT
The DNA here is from genome assembly GCF_014176215.1 of Rousettus aegyptiacus. Lineage (NCBI taxonomy): Eukaryota > Metazoa > Chordata > Mammalia > Chiroptera > Pteropodidae > Rousettus > Rousettus aegyptiacus. The sequence continues at coordinate 63,786,474 of NW_023416312.1, read as the reverse complement.
CTTTAACATAAATGGGGGCAGAGAAAGGAGGGAAGAGTGCAGAGCTCTGGGAAACTGGCTGGGAAGGGGGTAACTCAAGGAGCCCAGCTGGAGAGGGAATGGCACCAATCTGCCAAAGGTTAGTTCCAACCTGGGCCTTAGAGGCAGTAGATCTGGGCTGGAATCCCAACTCTGTGGCAAGTTACTAACCTCTTGAGCCTCAGTTCCCTCATATATAAAATAAGTTTCATGATAGTAGCTACTTCAAAGTATCTACATGAAGATTAAATATGCAAAGTAAGTGCTCAATCAATAATGGCCATTAGCAATTAAGGTATCATTGCGATGTTTAGGCACCTACTAATAGGATCTGCTGTCCTAAATAAAGCCCATTGGGTTTATCTTTCTCCACAGAATGCAATGGGAGTGATTTGAAAATTGGTCAAAATCTCTTTGGCTCTTACACCTGGACTTCAGATTTACAGAATAAAATAAGTTTTGCTGTGGGGAAAATAAACTCTACTCAACTACTTCATTTAAGCCAATTTCTCATCCAATTTCTAGTGGTTAAAAGCAGGGTTGCTGAAGTAAAACTGGGTAGAATTCCCAGCTCTGCTTCTCATTATTTGTGGGACCTTAGGCTTATCCACCTTTCAATTTCCTCATCTGTAAAATGGGAATAATATCAGGATTTACCTCACAGGTTATTGTGAAGGTTAAATATGATAACACATGTAAAGCACTTAAAACTATGCCTGGCACACAGAAAGTACTGAGTAAATGCTTGCTACTGTTCTTATTGTATGTGAATTCTTATTATTACCTAAAGAACATGATGCTTGGTACATAGTAATAGCTATTATGATCACTGGTACTCTCAGTAAAGATGAGTGACTGGAGGTGGAGGAGCAGAAGGGAGATCTGGATCTTTTCTGAGAGGGGGACCAAGTGACTTAGGATAAACTCATCTTTGTGATCTGAGATGCCCTGGTGAAGCAGAGGTGCTGAGGGGAGGGTGCCCAGAAGCTCCTGCACTTCTGACACCCCGCTCCCCAGTAGCAACAGAGCTTTGGGGAGAAGTCCACAGGGACCTTGGGGAAAGTGGGGGTCAAGCCCCTTAGGGGGTCTCCCCTGCTGCCCTCCTGGCTTCTATCTTTCCTCGTTGACCCCTCTAGTGACAAATTCCCTGCTCACACTGTCACTTTACCACAGGCGTCCAAAACCTCAGTCCTGAGTATCTTGACTTCCAGTCTCCTCAAGGGCAGCTCCCCAAAGGGGCCAAGGGTGGCCTGATGATCCAAACAGCTCCTTGGGGGCTCAGGGTGGGAGTGTGGAGGATGTCGGCTCCCAATGCACCAATTCCATTCATCGATTGCAGGCTCACACTCAGGATCTGGGGCCTGTGCCAGAGCTGCCGGGAGTCACTTTGAAGGACCAGTGAAGACCCTAAAACTTGGCTGCCGACACCCAACCCCACATACCCCAGCCTCACTTGGCCGGACACCCCGCTTTCTGGCCCTTTCCAAGGTAAAACCAAATCCGACTGCTCTGAGCACTGTACTTACTGTCGAGGCCTCTGTGGGCTGCCTCCCCCTTGCACGGCCCCTGGCTGTGCTCAGCTCCGAGGGCAGCAGCAGCTGTGCCTGTAAGGAAGAGAAAAATCATGTCTGCCTTAGAAACCCAGCCCCTGCTGTGACCAGAATCTTAAAGAAGGAGGCGACTGGCTGGGCCCCAGAGCTGAGGACAAGGTGGGGAACTAGCGAGGCAGCTGGTAAACATGCATCTGCTCCTCTCGCCCGCCTACATTCCTCCCCGAAGAAGCTCTCTTCCACCCCGCCTCCCAGCACTGACTGGACTGGCCCCCGTGGGGGAGCCAGAAGGGGAAAATGGGGGCTCCAAGTACACAGATCTACAGGAAATTCAGCTGGGAAATCCAGCTGTCAGGCACTGTGCTTTATATCAATTTTCTCATCCCAGGATCCTCCCCACTGTAAAGAAAACAAAACCAAGACTCAGGGGGAAGAAAGCCAATGGCCCCAAATACATGAGCTAGTAATAAGTGGTGGGGCCAAGATTTGAAACCAGAAGGATCTCAAATTGGCCACTGCCTGCCTCCAAAGCCACTTTGTGCTACTGCAAAGCACATTTGAATACCTGTGTCTCCACGTCCTGTTTCCCCATTTTTCTGACAGGACTAGTGGTGGCTCCAGTTTGCTAGTGGAGGTGGAGGTGGGGCCCTGGGAGGCAGGTTTCTGACTGCAGTGCCTAGTGCCAGGGAGAGGCCATCTCTTTTTACTTGATGTGCCAGGCCTTGCAGGAGAAACAAAGTGTAACGGGAGGTCATCTTGGTCCAGGTGCCATCCAGGAGACAGGCATTGAGACTATGCAGTCTGGGTTATGCTAGAAGGGTTAAAAGTGGGGTGCACAGGCCCTAAAGGAGGAGGCATCCAGTGTTCTAGGACATCCCTCTCATGGCAGAACCTGAGGGAACCACCACTCGTGGGAACATGGGGAGAGACCTGCTTTGCAGGAACAGCATGGGGAAAGTGCTCTTCTCATGGAGCTGAACAATTCAAAATGCCATATGTATATTATATGTTCACCACCCAAAGTTAAATCTCCTTCTACAAGCAATCCACCCATTCTTATTTAAAAGATAAGTGGAACACAGTCTTGTCAGAAAATTAAGCCCTGTGGCCTCTCTGTAGGAGCTACCCTAATATCCCTGCCTTGGTAATGACATCTGTGAAATGGGAAAGATCTCTTACTCCTTCCTTCCTGGTCAAAATTATGACATAACACAGTAGTCCTGCCTTACTGTTCCAATCATAAGATAGAACTGCTTTAGAAATTATATTCTTCTTGCCTTGCCCCTACTTAGCAAATATTTATTGGCATCTACTATGTGTCAGGCAGTGCTAGATACTGGGGGCCTCCATGGTTCTGTGTGGGAGTCTACATGAGAGATGTAAAGCACACAGGGCTTGAAGTTAAACATTTTAAGTCCTAGTTCTCTGACTAAATAGCTGTGTGGTCCTGGATGAGTCACATATCCTTTCAGGACCTTGGTTTCTTGTTGATAAAACAGGGCTAATAACACCTTCCTGTCCTATTTCGGAGGGCTGTTTTCAAGGCTCACTGGAGATAATGGATGAGAAGAAGCTTTGAAAAGTGTAACACCACTAGACAAATGTCAGGGATTAGTCTGTCTCCAAGGTGTGAGGGGCTTGCTGGGAAGTAAAGCTTAAAAGAAATCCTAGCTGACTCTCCCAAATTGACTGCACTGAATTCCATCTTGAATCACTGATCCTGCACCTGGGCAGGAGTCTCTGCTTTGTGAAATATCGTCCTCCCTCAGCAGTGCCCATGACACCTGGGTTAGTGATGACCTGGCCTTAAGCCAGGGAGATTGTTTGAGGAACTTGAGTGGAACCAGTGGGGTAGACTTGGCTTCTGGGTCTCCAATTCCTGACAACAGCAGCATCCTCCCTCCATCCAAGGCCACCTGAGCCCAGGACTGCACATGTCTGGGTAGAAACCACTTGAGGCCTCTAGAGACACCCTTTCAGGAAGCACAGGGCTCATGTCAGACAGCAGAAAGTAGGTAGCCTTGAGGGTAGACGCTCTATTTTTTTTTTGGAAGCTAGGGTTCTGGGTTCAACCCAGCTAGCTAAGATCCATAATAGAATATAATAGAATTAGTAGAGCCTCTGGGAGGGTCTCTAGATTGCTCTGCTCACCCTTGCAAACCACCCCCAAAAGACCTACAGTCTTAAATTACAATACTATTCTTGATATGGAAATGCAGCTTCAAGACAAATTCCCAAATTTCTAGAAGCACTCTCCTCTAACCCCTCCTACCCCAGGTAAACACTCTAAGGAAACATGAGGTCTTGACAGGCAAACAGTTGCCAGACATATCTGTGATGCCTCTTTCCTTTCTTTCCCCCTCCCCTCCAGACTGTTACCTGAAGCCCCTTTGATATAAAAATGCTAGGACTGACACAGAACACGAGGGCTCAGAGGTCTAGGCACTATGGCTAGCCCAGCCCAGTGGTGCACTGCACAGCTCTGGAGCTGAACTAGAATGAAAGTCAGAAGCAGTGACAGAAAGGAGCTCAGCCATGGGCCAGGGTACCTTCAGCCAACAGGTCACTGGGGGAGGTGCAGAACAGACTCCACATCCAGCCTCCCTTGGCAATGTCAGAGGCCATTCCTCTTGTGTATGAGGCTCCTTTCAATGTCTTCATTGATTCCCTTGTCACATCCATCTCTCCTAGGCTGCTCCTTTTAACGGTGCCCCCATAGCTACTCCAGACAGCCTGATGTTATCCTTTACTCTCCAGACCTTTCTCCCCAGCATGGGCAACACAGCAGTGATTCAGGCCTCCCAAGTCACAATATAATCTGCAGAAATGCTTCCTGTGCGCACCCCAGCAAGTGCGTGAGGAAAGCTTTGGGTGTGGGTGTATCAAATACTCCTTCCTTATCCCATCAGGGTGGCGTGGGCCCTAGATTCAGAATCTTACCTTGAGGTCCCCTGTTTACCTCAGCTTGAATCTTCTTTTCTGGGCCAGCTGCTGCTGCTCTTCCCCAGCTGTATAACCCAAATCCAATTTGCAAGGTCTTTGTCTTGTGATTGTCAATAAATCCCCCATCTCTATCCCCTTGAAAGACTAGAAAGCTTTAAGATCCAAAGGAATGAATCACTGATGGGGAAATTTCAAGCACGATGACAGGCAATTGAGGAGACATTTTTTTTGAGGAGACATATTTGATCACATCATGTTCACCTATGGACAAGGCTGGCCCTGAGGATATTCTGGCATTTCCCCTTGACTATACTGAAGACTGGGAATAATAGCAAAGAAAGCAATAGAAAATACACCAGACTAAGAGCAGGGACATCTTGCTGCTCATCCCATCTCTAGCACTACCTTAGTATATGGCCCTGTACTTTCCTTTTCTAGGCCTCCGTTCCCCATATGTCATGAGAGAACACTGGATTAACTGATTTCCAGGGTCCCTTTCTGTTCTAACAGGCTATATGGCACTTAACAGGCCGATGTCCCCTCCAGAATGATCCCTCATTCCAGGACACCTGGGCAGGGTATGCAAGGGAATTAGAAGGCTATGAAGGGTTGGCACTGTGAACATGAGCTTGGCATTGCTATTCAACAATGTAGCCAGTGTCTGACCCACCTTTGCTAGGGATCAAAGGGAGAATTGTTCATTATCCCCCACCCCATCTTGCAGACAGGACCCTTCGGGTCTCCAGCAGTAGCTCTCTGCCTGTGAATCCCCTATGTCTTCCAAGATTGATTCCAAGTGCCCCAGGATCAGGGCTGACACTCCACCAGTGAACACCTGTACCATCATCACACTTATTCAGATCTGACACTCCTGACTTCATGATCAGTAAACAGCTGCTGCCCCGAGACCCCCTGCGTGCCCTCCAACTGTCCCCACTGCTTTCCAATCTAGCAACCAAAGAGTTAATGCCTGGCCTGGTAGGGGCCCTCCAGGACACTGCTCTAGTTCTAGGGCCCTTTCTTCTCAGACCATTTCTTCCTGAAGATTTGTCAAGGGATTTCTGAATAGAGGTATGGCCCATCCCTGCCTCTGAGTCATATGGGTCCTGGTTGTTTGACAGAAAGAAGGAAAATAAAGCAGCAGGGGATGGGGGCTGACTCTGTAGTTAGTAGTAGCAATCCCGGTGACCCCCTGCCCTGTGGTTTGCATCCAGTTGCCAGAGGATGATGCAAAATGTGTCGAAGTTTGAGGGACCCTCCTTCCCACTATTACCTGACCAAGGCACTGGTTCTGTTCTCTGCAGTGATTCCCCCACACCACCCCCATCAAGGCTGTCAGGTGCTCCTTCCTGCTCCCCAGGCCCACTGGGGGTACTTACCAGCATTTTCTTTTCTTCCTTCATGCCTTACCTCTTCTCTTCTGCTCTTAACCAGAGCAATCCTCTCTAGCATTGAAATCTCCCCTCACTTGGCCCCTATCTCCTTCTGCTCTTCTATTCCCTTCTCCTTCCCATGGCCTAGCTGCTCCAATGGGTGTTTTGCCCCTGCAGTGTGAATGTTCTGTTCTTGCTGGGCCTTGCATTAATTTGTTCTCATTTCTGAGCTACTTTATTAACATGTGCAGCCTTTTCTAGATATGTCGTGTTGCTCCCTGCTGCCTCTGTTACCTCCCCAAGCACACCCTCCTAAACCTTGTGATAATGGCACGCTGCTGTGGAGAGGGGGTTGGGCTTTTTCAAAGCCCTTTCTTGTATATGCTTTAGTGGTTCAGTATACCCTCACAACCACCACAGGAAACAAAGTGGGCATGATTACTGATCCCCGTGGAACCGGTGAGGAAACCAGGGCTCAGAGAGACAAGAAGGCCTGTCTGCAAGGATAGATACTGTGTGATGGCTGAACGAGCCTAGAACCACAGGGCTTTTCCATAGTAACTCCATGTTTTTGGTACTCATCTTCAGCGCTGCCCTTCGAGGCCCCAACCAAGTCCTGAGAAAAGTGCATGTACACACACATACCCACATACAATTTTGTTTACAGCCATGTGAGGTTTAGGCCCCTGCATTAGTATTATTTAAAAGCTGCCCAGGTGATTTTAATACGCAGCCAGTGGTGAGAACCACCACTTGAAAAGAAGTTAAAATAATAGATGTGAGTGTAAATGCTTTAGCAGCTGAGAACTTTCTTAAAAACTTTGGGTGTCCCTAGTAAGAACTGAAGGTAGACTGGGATGTGAACTCTGGCCTAGCTTCCCTACCTGTTTCTTCCTTTCTGCATAAAGGAAATCATTCTGCAGGCCTCCTCAGCCCCTCCTCAGCCCTAGACTGGCTTTGTAAATCAGTCAGCACTGGGTTTACTGTGTGAAGGGGTATTAAAAAAAGAAATGCACCCTACTCCCCATATACACTTGCTGGCCAAGTGCTCTGTAAGTGTTATCTTTAGAATCTTCTGTTGGCAAGAACAAAGCTAAATTCCACTGAATAAGGCATGGGGTCTTTCTGGAGGTGAAGGGTAGAGTCCTTCATTTCAGTCACCTAGACAGAGACTGGAACATAATGATTATTCTAATAGCTATCATGTTAATTACTTACTATGTAACAGGCATTTCACTTCTATGACCTCATGAATCCTCATACTCACCCTCTGAATTAGGTATTAGTATTATCCCTATTTTACATATTAGGAAACTGAGGCTCAAGTGGTGAAGTTACTTGCCCAAAGGTCACTCAGATAATAAGCAAGTGTATTTTGTTTGGCCTTCAGAGTGTTTTCAATTTTTAAAAAATTCATTGCAAATTTTAAAATCCTCAGATTTCATATAAGAATCTGATTTCTGCTTCTCTTGAAAAATCCTAGCTGACAACCCTGGGCCTTAAAGTCCTACCCAACAATGATCAGCTGGAACAAAGTAGCAATGCCCCTTTTGGATGACAGTTGGGCTTTCCAGGCCACCCCAATCCCTACTATTCCTTCTGTACGCTCATCATGGAGCTAAGTGTCAATTGTCATTTTATACTGTCCTCGTACTGTTTTGTTGCTGTTTTCTTAAAAGACAATAAAGAGAATGAAATATTTCTTGGGAAGATATCTGTTCTTGCCCCAGTGAATATATTTACTCCTTTGGGTCTGGCCCTATAGGCATCTGAGTTTCTGATCCCTCCACCTCATTCCTCTCTACCGCCTCTTTAACATGAGAAGAAAAGCTAAACACCCATTTGAGAAGGCACTTGTAGGAGGCTGGGACTGTCGGTTGTCTCTGGCCCATGGTGGCAGGCTGGGAATTAGGAAGGAGGAATGGGTCCCCGAAGACCCCAACACCGAAATATGACTGAGCGATACCTTCTAGTGCTGATTGTCTAGTCTAGCTTCCTGGTCCTCATCTGTGAAATTAGCATAATGATAATAATAGTTTCATGTCTACCTCATGGAGTTATTATGAAGATTAAATGAATAGACATTATATATACATTCAGAAGTGCCTTACTCAGAGGGCATGCTCAACAAATGTTAGTTATATTTATTATTTTCCAGGTTGGTTATTATTTTGTCATCTTCTGGACTTTAGCATATGGTTTTGTCTAAAGGTTTCAGCCTGATATAAACAATCCTGTGGAGTATTAAAGGACCTCTGTGATGGGTCAATGTGACAAGGCGAGGTGAATCTTACAGATACTTCTTCCTGCTGTAATAGTCTCCTTCGAGGGCCAATAATGGAGGTCCTGGGTGACATTGTATTAAGGAAGATGGCATTTCCTACTCTAGAAAGAAGGCAGTCTTGCCTTTGCTTATGGGGATCACCCCAAGCTCTCTGACACATACTTTTACACTTGCTTTTTCTTTACCTAGAATACCCTCTGCTACCTTGTCTACCTGGAAACCCTCTACACATCCTTCTGGACTCAGCTCAAGTCACCTTCTCCGGGACACTCTCTCTGAGCCCCATCTGCCTCCCCAGGCAGAATTAATTTAAAAGTCTACCCTCCCATTAGAATGTGTTTGTGGAGAGCAGGGCAGAGTATAAGTTTTGTCCTCTGTATCTCCCAGAACTGGTGCAAAAATAGGTACTCTTGTAAATGTTGGTTGAATGAACTGGGAGGAGGAGTATGTGGAAAAGAGAAAGGTTCTAGAGGACATTCTAACAGCTACATTTTCTGTGGCTCTCTGGCTCCCAGAAGACCTCCTAAGTCTGCTTCTCAGTGGCTTCCCAAGTTCTTCAAACAAACATCATAAATTATCTCTGATCCTCCCAGGCCTATTCTAAGGCTCACTTGTGAAGTATGTAGATAAGATTCTTTTTGGAGCCTTTACCAACTTTCACGTTTGAACAATCATTCATTGTGATGAACCCATGGACTTCCATCCCTCGGATTGTTCAGGAACCCCCAAAGCAGTGACTATTCCCTGGGGGATCCTTCCTGAGCCTCAAAACCAAGATGTTTTGTGTCCCCATTCCCTTCAGGCCCTGCTCTGCCACTAGGTCTTCTTTCCCAGACAATATATTTGAATCTCCGATGTCTCCATCCAAAGCAGAAATCCAGCCCTGGGAGGCTAGCTGGGAGCTATTTCTGGGTAAGTAGGATTCCAATGTCCCTTCAGTCACACCACACGGCCCATCCTTTAATGCAGGAAAGTAATTTTCTCACTTTGTTATAAGTATCAGTCTTTTATGGGAGAGCAGGTTAACTCAGCTGGGGTGAGATTTGTGTCACTGATTCTGTCCCCCTCCATTAACAATAACTCAGGGTAACAATGGAAGCCCTACAGCCCTCCTCAGCATCCTTCTTCCTGTTCCCACCAGTGTGGTCCAGGTCACCATCTCCTACCCCAATGCAACTCCCCCGCCCCATTTCTTGTTTCCTGTAGAGGATCCAAGTTCCTTTGCCAGGGGGAAACTGCCTGTGTGCAAAAACAACTTGAGAGCCATTAACGGGAAAGAACATCTTTTAGAAAAGCCAGATGATTCTAAAGCATTAATGGACACCTTTTCAATCCTATCTCAGGAGGAGATAATGTCTTGTAAGCTGGAACTAAATCAAGGGCTGCTCAGCACAGCAGCCTTTCAACCCTAAGACCCAGGATGTGCCAGAAGAGCCAGGTGAGATACAGGGAGCAGTGAGAAAACCCAGGATGTGAGCCCCCATAGAGTGCCAATCCCAGTGACACACAAACACACACACATCCAGAGACACAGGTGGGTTCACACATTGGCACAAAAACACCACCCACACTCTTGCTATAAGACTCACATGTAATTTGCCAACAAATTACAAATTAACCTCCTAATGAACAGATTAATGGTACTCATGGTAATTTACACTCCAAGTTTCATAGCAACAGACTTTGAGCATTCCAGTTGCATAAGAATTCAAAGATTTTCAAGTTTCTGGAGACATTGTAGTAATAAACCTGATAAGCCTATGCAAATTAGCCTCAATATGACGCTGTCATTTTTGAATCGAATATCTAGGGTATTTGCCCAGAAGGTTGCCAATTGCAGCTCCTTGGCTTGAGGTGCTAAGCTGACAAATGCCAGTCTGCATTTGTCTATGCAAATGAGGCCCCAGAGCAGAACTCCTCATCAAGTCAGGAATGGGACTGGACAGTTACAAATGGTCTACTTGTGTGGTAACAAGAATGGAGTCAAGGCTTCCAGAAGAAATTGGGAGGGGGCCTCAGCCAAGTCGCAAGGACTTACAGAGCTATCTTTTTAACATCCTTGGTTTGAGGGCAAAAACTCCTGACTTATACAAGAGTTTTGAGCTTTCCACCTGAAGTTCATGGGCATGTTGCCAAGTGCCATTAAAGTTTCTGTCTTTCCAGAAAGATCAGCTTCCTAAAATAAAACCAAAAGCTTGGATTCCTGGTTTATTCGCTGTGACAGTGAAGTTTAATCGGCTCTATTTCCAATTTTGAACAACAACAAAAAAATCACAGAATGTACTCAACTCCCTTGTCAAATCAATCAGCCTATAGGCACAGCTTGTGTGCTCTCTCCATGGGTGCATTGGTTCCAACCAAATAATGTTTAGCCTCAGTGGGTAGCCACTCCTTCCCACAACCCCCCATCTCCACCCATGAAGGTCCATCCTTGACCTCCTTCTTGTTTGATCTCTTGAACCACCAAGACTCAGTGAAGCCCCTGGTTAATTTGCCACATGCTTCCTGCTCTGCAGGGGATAATAACAAAATGCCGTAGAGGAGATTATCCTTGGCCTGTTACCAGCCCAGCTCTCCCAACTCCCTCAGACTGTTGCTCTTGGTGCTGCGGCCCCACAGAGTGTCTCAAAACAATATACTTGAAACTAACAATAAAATAAAATAAAGAAAGTAGTACAGATTGAAGAAAAAAACAGCTTTGTAGAGCCTCTATTTGGGGATAAGGGGAGAACAGGAAAATAATGTAAGAGAAACTCTTCAGGTCACCCAAACCCAAACTATCGCCAATAGGCTACCATCTAGAATTCAGAAGTTTACAGAATGCAAGGCTAAACAAAGTGGTAATCAGAGCAGCCTCATTATTCTTGAATTGCTAACACTTGGAAGTGATAAAACACTTGAAACATATCCCAGGACCTTTTGGTAATAATTAGCTTTGTCTTCTTGAGCAACTTTTATCTAAGTCTGGATTTTAGAAGCATTGGAAGGTCTCCTGCGCAGCTGCTGGCTTTCTCTCTGAATGTGTACATGGAGCCACCATTCCAAGACGATGCCTGTGGCCACTCTCCCTCTTGTCTATCTTCCCTTTTCTCATGACATCATGCCCCTATTCACTCAGCTTCCAACTTGACTTCTTTGAATGCCTACAACACTTAGTATCCACCATATTGGCCCTCGGAGCTGTGGACCCAGGACCCCAGGGGCCACAGCATTCTTCAAGAGAGACACATATCCATATGCTTTGAAGCACTGCCCGCGGATATGTCAATCAATAAACCACATAATGATGAGGAGGAAGAGGAGGAGGAGGAGGAGGAGGAGGAGAGCTCACATGTGGGGAGCACTTACTACATGCCAGGCACTTTGCGTGAGCTTGACATGTAATATCTCATTGACTCTGTAACAATTCTGTGAGCTTTGTACTATTGTTAGCTGCTTTTTACAGATGAGGACACTGAGGCAGAGGCTTATAATATGTGGCAATGCCAGAAATCACACCTTAGCTGATAGATGCCAGAGACTAGGCATTTAAGCATTATCTTAAAACAACTTAGGCATGTATGTACCACTATTTTCCAAACATTAGGTAGTTGTCATAATGATTAACAAAACTCATTTTTAAAACATATAGTCACATTGGTTTGTGGTTATTATGTGTTTCTCAATCAATGGATACTAAGAGTAAAATTACTGTCAAGAAGGGTCAAGATTACAAGTCCTTGGCTTTAGCCAGATTGAGACCATGGGCATTTTGTGTGTAAAGTACTCCCACCCCCACATCCTCTCACCCATGAAAGCACTCATTCTCTTATCTGCTCATCTTTCGTTTTATCTCAAAAAACCCATGTGTCTCTGTAGATATGACAGGGGTGAGAAGCCATGTCTAAAGCTACCTGTATATAAAATCATTCATTAAGTAAATATTTACTGAGTTCCTACTATTTGCCAGACACTGTTCTAGACACCAGGGATACTGCAGTGAACAAAACAGATAAAAATCACTGTCTTAAAAAAGAAAACTACAGACCAATATCTCTCATGAACAAAGATGCAAAAATCCTAGTGAAATGAATACAGCAACATATTAAAAAGATTTCACACCACAATAAAGTGGGCTTTATCCCAGGGGCACAGGGATGGTTCAGCATATGCAAATCGATTAATGTGATACACCACATAAACGAATTAAAAAATAGAATCACACTGTCATATCAATAGATGTAGAAAAAGCCTTTGAAAAGATATAGCATGCATTTATGATCAAAACACTTAACAAAATCAGTATAGAAGGAAAGTAATATAACATAATAAAGGTCATATATGACGAACCCTCAGCCAGCATTACACTGAATGGTGAAAAACTAACAACCTTCCCACTAAGATCAGAAATAAGGCAAGACTGTCCACTATCACCACTGTTATTCAATATATCACTGGATGTCCTAGTGAGTGCAATCAGGCAAGAGAAAGATATAAAAAGCATCCAATAGGAAACGAAGAAGTCAAACTGTCTCTATTTGGGGATGACATGATTCTCTACATAGAAAACCCTAAAGATTTGACAAGAACACTACTAGAAACAATAAGCAAATACAGTAAAGTTTCTGGATAAAAAAATCAATGTTCGAAAATCCATAGCGTTCCTATTCTCTAATAATGAAGTAACAGAAAAAGAAGTAGGAAAAAAACAATTCCTTTTGCAATTGCAACAAAAAGAATAAAATAGTTAGGAATAAATCTAACGAAATATGTGAAGGACCTGAAAACTATAAGACTCTGTTAAAAAAATTGAAGAAGATACAAAGAAATGGAAAGATTTTCTGTGTTCATGGATTGGAAGAATCAGCACAGTTAAAATGACCTTATTACCTAAAGCATTATACAGATTTAATGCAATCCCTATCAAAATCACATCGGCATTTTTAAAGAAATAGAATAAAAAATCATCAGATTTGTATGGAAGCACAAAAGACCCCAAACTGCCAAAGCCACCCTAAGGAAAAAAAAAAATGCGGCTGGAGGCATCACTTTGCCCGCCTTCAAATTATACTACGAAGCGACAGTAATCAAAACGGCATGGTATCGGCAGCGAAACATAAACATGGACCAGTGGAACAGAATCGAGAGTCCAGAAGTAAACCCATATTTATATGGGCAAATAATTTTTCAGAGAAAAGCCAAAAACATACAATGGAGAAAGGAAAGCCTCTTCAATAAATGGTGCTGGGAAAACTGGAATGCCATGTGCAAAAGAATGAAACTAGACTTTTGTTTATCACCACTCAGCAAAATTAACTCAAAATGGATTAAGGACCTAAATATAAGACCTGAAACAATAAAATGCATAGAAGAAAACATAGGAACTAAACTCAAGGACCTTGGGCTTAAATAGGATTTATGAATTTGACCTCAAAGGCAAGGGAAGTAAAAGCTAAAATAAATGAATGGGACTACATCAAACTAAAAAGCTTATGCTCAGCAAAGAAACTGTCAATAAGGTAAAGAGACAACCACTCAAATGGGAAAATATATTTGCAAGCAATGCCTCTGATAAGGGCCTAATATCCAAAATATACAAAGAACTCATACAACTCAATAACAACAACAACAACAAATGATCCAGTCAAAAATTGGGCACAGGGCCTGAAGAGACACTTCTCCCTAGAGGACATACAAATGGCCAATACGCATATGAATACTCAACACCATTAGCTGTTAGGGAAATGCCACAATGAGATACCATCTCACATCTGTTAGAATAGCTATAATCAACAGAACAAGTAATAACAAATGTTGGAGAGGCTGCGATAGATGCTTGGCTAAAGAAGCTGAGGTACATATATACAATGGAATAATACTCAGCAATAAGAAGATATGAAATACTGTCGTTTGTGACAACATGGCTGGACCTTGAGATAATCATGCTAAGTGAAATAAGCCAGACAGAAAAAGTTGAAAACCACATGATATCAGTTATATGTGGGATATAAACCTAAAAGCAACAAATGAACAGGACAAACAGAGACTCATGGACATGAACAATAGACTAGTGGTTACCAGAGTGTAGAGGGGAAGTGGGTGGGGGGCGGTAGACAGGGTAAAAGGGGTCAAATATGTAGTAAAAAAATCTGTCTTCATGGAGCTTGCATTCTAGTGACGATAAACAAACAAACAAACAAACAAACAAACAAACAAATAAATAAATAAAGCTATATGATATTTTAGAGAATGATAAGTGCTTTAGAGAAAATGAAGCAAGGAATTGGGGATGAGCAGCTGCAATTTTAAATAGGATGGTCATGGAAGGCCTCGGTGAGAAGGTGACAACTGAGCAAAGACCCGAAGGGAGGGAGTGAGCCTTGTAGCTATCTGGGGAAGAGCCTGTCAGGCACAAGGCATAGCATGTGCAAAGGCTCAGGGATGGAGTGTGCTCGGAATGACCATAAACTGTAAAGGAGGCCAGTGTTCTTGGAACAGTTTGTCTGTAAGAATATATACAGACAGTTGTGTATATAGAGGTGAATTCAGGAATGGCCTCTATCGTTTGATCTCTAAGTGGCCCATGAGGGCCACCTTAACCTTGGCTGGCTTGCAGGGCTAGCTCCAGGCAAAATTTTGAGGCAAATGCAAGTGTCTGCAACTCTTCAACCCCCTAGTCCTTCACTTTGCCTCCTCAGGAGCCCATTTGCCCCATCCCCGAATGTGGGGCCTCTCCGGTGCTCTCTGCCAGCACAGCCAGTTCCCCAGATTAAGGAATAAAGAATACAACTTGAAAATCCAACAGGTCTGGGTTTGTCTCTTGTTTCTGCCTCTTACTAGCTGTGTGATTTTCTTTGGATAAGTCACCTACTTCTCTGAGCCTCCATTTCCTTATTTTTAAAGTGGAGATAATCAAGTTTTGGGAGAATTAAATAAAATAATGTGTGTAAAATGCTGAGCCTAGTGCCTAGCACATGGTAAATGCTCAAGAAATGGTAGCTGATAGGATTAATTCACACCCAGGTATAAACTATTAAGAATAATCAATGTGCCTTTCTTGGGTCCTCTAAAAGGCAAGGATTTCTTACAAGGCAAGTTCTTGAATACACCAATTGTGGGCTGTCAGTAGAGAGAGAAAAATGCATGTAGAATCACTATTGGGGGTATTTTTAACATTACAAATGGGTATTGATTCTTAAAAAGGTTAGAACCATTGGCATTAATAGGTAGCTCTTCTAGATGGGTTTGCATTTAGCTTTAAACTGATGGGCTCTGAACGGTAGCATTGTCTGCATCATTGAGCAAGCGGAAAATTCAAATGAAGCCTTGGATCTTCTGATCCAGCATGAGAAGGTGTTTCCATGGCCTCCTTATCTTTTTACTCGGATGCTTCTGCTCTGATTGGAGTCTGGGAGAGGTCAGAATTATAGTTCCAAATCCAGAGTGGGCAACTACGGGGGTTAGCAAGCCTCCAGCCCAAGGGGCCTAATGGCATAGGTCTTTTTCACTTTCACACATCTCTAAGTATCTCTGTGCTGCTCATGTCACCTCCTCTTCATACACTCTGACCAGACAACCCTGGCCAGCCTTAGAAAGTGGCCACTGAGAAGGTGTTTGGTGACAACCTCCAAGAAACCTTGCTGAGAGCTTCATCTATGTCCTAATCAGAGCTTGGGCATGTCAACTCCTTACTGTACAGAATGGTTGCATCCTTGACAAGTTTCTTGCAAATAAAAATTTCATATCTCAAAGCCTATTTTCTATTTAAATTTTAACATAAAATTGTATATGTGTTTCTTTGAGGAGAAAAAATGGGGCCCTGAGACTTAATTAAAAACTTATTTATGAATGCAATGTGGTAACACACTTGAAAATCACAAATATGAATGAAAGAAATGAGAATTTTCTTATAAAATTTTAATGATGCCCCCCCCCAAATTAGTCTCAAGACCTGAACACAAAATAGCTAGTGTTATTTTGATGTTTGGCACCATAGCTCAAAGGCCTAAAAGAAAAACAACAGCTTAACTAAATAGGACACAATGAGCTGAAAAGTTGTCCAGCTTCTATAAAATTGTCTTTCTAATGTTCTATAGCAGGGGACCATGTAACATTCTTTAGAGCTTCAGACCCTAAGTTCCAGTACTCTGAAGAAGCTGCTGGATTTAAGAAACAAACAGGATGATCTCGACTAGAGAACAGACAAAGAACAGTTGTGACACTAAAAAATGTTACAGGAAATGAATTAATTGGAGATGGGGGTTATGGGAAGAGTTTCTGGGAACAGAAGATTCTGAAGACTTAAAACTTCTGTAAAGTCAGGCTTTGGGTAATACATAATGAATCAGCCCCCTAATTTCTAAATGTTGCTTTGGTTAATGTCTTTCTATGTAGTCTCTGGGCAATGAGTAGCCTTAGTACAGTCATTCCTTTATATCTGCAGAGAATTGGTTCCAGGACCCCCTGCAGATTCCAAAATCCAAAGGTGCTCAATTCCCTTATATAAAATGGCATAGTATTTGCATATAACCTATATTTGCATAGGGGCAACAGCAGGGCATGCCTATACATTATTTCATTTGCATGGATTCAGTGCAGTACTCAGCACGTGGCAAATTCAAGTTTTTCTTTTTGGAACTATCTAGAATTTTTTTAAAAAATTTTCAACCCATGATTGGTTGAATCCATGTAACCTGTGGACTGAGAGGGCTGACAATATTTCCCCAAAGTATGTTTCAGGAAACACCAGTCCCAGAAGAGTCTTCACAAAGGGGTTCCATGAACAAGAATGTTTTAGAAATGCTGGGTACTCTAAGTTCTGGGTGTGTCTGAAAGTTTAATGAGCATACAAATCACCCGAGGATTTTGTTACAATGCTGATTCTAACTCAGAAAGTCTGAGGTGGAGGCCTGCAGAGTTTGCATGCCCATCAAGCTCCCATGTGATGTCTAAACTGCCAATCCTCAGACCACGCTTTGGGTGGCAGGACTATAAACATCCTCTTGGAGAGTCATGATTCTGATTAGTATGTTAAGGGCTCCATGAAACCCTTTAGTAAAGCTTAGCTTATTTAACTCAGCATTTGTCAGACTCGTTTGTACCCAGAAACCTTTTTCTCACCCATGGTACCTATTAATTCCTCACACTCAGGGTACTGTGGAAGCCTATTTGGGAAGTGCTGCTCAAACTCATACTACTATACCTGGAATGACTTTGCATCATCCGAGAAGTACACATTTTGGGTCATGGCCAGAGACCACATCTAGGGCTAGTTAATAGTCCTGCAGAGACAAAGGTATGCCAGGGCTGCGAACTGCCACTGGTTTTCAAAGACTCCAAGCTCAATGACAGCAAAATATCATAAAACTATTTGCCATCCTGCCATACTCACCACTTTCCAAAGTGCTTTAGAACCTTAATGTGGCTCGAACTGAAATGAAAGCAGAGAGAAGTAAAGAGATTTGGAGCAGAGAGGAGCAGACATTTTAGAAAGAAGAAAGAAATGAGATTATGAGCAAATGACACTGAAAGTAGATAGGAGGTAAAGGACTCAGGGCTTAGTCGGTGTGAGAAGAAAGAAGGAGGCATTATCAAGATGCTAGTGGGCAGGGAAGTACAAGAGAAAAATGAATACTTTATAAAATCTGATCTTATAGAATGAGGAAGAAGAAAACATAAAAAGAATCATCATCTTGTTTACCTGGCCTCTTCCTCTACAGACCTCAGCTATGTATTTTCCCAAAATTCTGCTGTACAAATTGTTTGGCCAGGAGGCCCTCTCTGAGCAGATTTCTCATTCTCATGGCATTGGCTTCCAGATGGAAAGTGCCTGGATTGTCAATTAATAGATGAGGGCATCTGCTCACACCCATGGTGGCCTGCCACTCTAGCCCCTATCCCAGTTAGCAGATGGGTCCAAGAGCACTCTCCAATTATTAGAAGCCAGTGGTAGACAATGCTCCCAAACTGGAAAAAAAGTGGGGGAGATGGGAACCCCTGATGTTGGAAGCAATACAGCATAGGAGTTCATGTTCTGGAGTCAGACTGAGGCCATACCTCAGCTCTGCTAATTACTAGCTATGAGGTCATGGGGTAAATTAGTCTGTCTAAATCTTAGTTTTCTCCTCTCTAAAGCAGGGTTAAGAACAGGATCTATGTCATAGTAACGTGGTAAGAAATGATTAGGTAGAACCTGGCAAGATGGTTAGGACAGTGCATGACATATAATAGGAATTCAATAACTGTTAACTGCTATTATTACAGTTGCCCCCCCTTATCTGTGGAGCATATCTTCCAAAACCCCCAGTGGATACCTGAAATTGTGTGTGTGTGTGTGTGTGTGTGTGTGAATGTAAATGGTTTTTCCTATACCTATATACCTTTTCTCTTAAAGAAGCACCTTATGGCTCATTTTTTTGCATATTCAAATTGCCAGCATCAGATTGGCATAAAGAAAGTGCTTGAAAAATGATCGCTGATATGTTGACAGGATGACAATGACCATGACCATCACTGTGACAACAATGATGATGTTGTTATTGATGATAAAAGAGTTTGCTTTCCCTCAGCTATGCTTTGGCGGTTGGAATCAGGAGGTGATGTGCTCTGAAAGGCTCTGGGGCGAGATAGTCCTGGGTTTGAATCCTGACACTGTTACCAAATAGTTGGTGAGCAGTTTTTCCAGGTGTAAAATGAGGATGATAATGCTACTTAGCTCACAGTTGTGAGCATGGAATGAGATGATGCATATGAATTATCAAGTCCAGTGCCTGGACTATTGTAAGCACCGATAGCTGTTAGCCGATTTGCTAGTGAGCCAGTGTCTGAGAACTTGAAAGAGCTCTGGAAAGCAAAGTTTCAGGAGTCAAGGTGCCCTCGCAGTCCTTTCTGAGAATCATAGATAGGCCCATAAAAGGCTTATGTACACATCATGTGCCTTTTCATACATTACCATTCCATACACACAAAAGGGAAATAACGTGTTTGGCTCACATACAGAAACTCACCCGTTTGCAGAGGAGAATTTCCAGTGCATAGAAATTCCTGACTCAGAGCTTAAAGTATTTTTTTTTAAATAGTGCCTTTTAGTTCAAGAAGAGGAGTTCAAAAAAGAGATTACTAAAATCCATTAAAAGTACCAGGCATGCAAGTTTGGGTCACCATCAAATCCAAAACACCTAGCTCTGCTGCTAGCATATGATGGCGCTCAATAAATATCTACTGAATAAAATATCACATTTTCATCTCAAAGTAGATTTGAAGCAACAGTATCAAATATATTTTTTTTAGGTCATGAATCAAGGACATTTTTCACTGTACTTAGGAAAGTCCTATCAGTCTGCAAATGGGCCAAATTCGAATATCAGCCATAAGGGTAGACACCCACAAGTACACAAAGACTCCTCAAGTGGATACACAGACAGGCACTCTCCAAATGCTTTGCCAACTTTGGGCCTCCTCTGCAAGATGTGGGTCCTGCTTTTTTGGATGGAAATAGCAGAGTGTGCTCTGTGATGGTTCTCAGAGCCAGCGGAGATATAACAATGAGGCCATCCAGGGTCCTTGTCAAAATCACATGGATCTGGGGTGAAATTTCAATCATCTCACCAGCTGGCACCAGAATCCCTCTTAAGGAGAGAACTAAGACTGTTTTTAGGAAAAGATTTTGATAAGCCACTTGCCTTGACAGTATGGGTAGGCAGGAGCCAAGGCAACAGAGGAGAGAGCCTAATGCTGGGTGGTGAAAATGAAGAGAACTTTGGGGCTGTGGGATAGCAGAGGGAAAAGGAGGAGATAGAGGAGAGAGGGATGTGGGGACTCGATGGGAGCTTACAGCCTGACTGGGAAAATGACAAGGATTCTTTAAGTCTAGGATTCCTAAATTCACGTTTTAAGTTATTTGTGCTGGTTGCATATTAGAATCATCTGAGGGAGTTTTTAAAAACCTGAAATGCCCCTGGGGTTTACCCTTAGAGATGCTAATGTAATTAGTCTGGGATGGGCCCTGGCATCAATGCTTCTAAAAGCTCCCTAAGTGATTCTCAATGAGCAAGCAAGGTTTAGAATGACTGGTTTAGATGGAACCCTCTCAGGAGAACAAGGTGCTTGCAGTTGGTGTTGGGGGACTAACAGAAGGGAAGCCTTCTCTGGGAGTGCAGAGATCTGGGAGGTCATGGATTTGGGAGGAATCTTATCTTAATCTGCAGGGCAAGGGAGACCACATGGACACCCATATTACAGGGATCTAATTGATCTCAGTTGTCTGATTTCCCCCCTTAGCTGTCTAGTCCTCCCTCCCTGCCCCAGTATTATGCTCCCATCTCAGCTAGCCCATTATTCTTGACCTTGGTGCAAACATATCCTTTCTCCCCTTCCCATTCAACATTATCTGCCTTGGATCCCATTTCTCTGTGAACCTGCTTTGAACAGGTAAAAGCCAATGAATCTGATATATGAAACTTTTCCCAGACAAAAAAAGAAAATGGGTGTTCGGAGCACAAGGCCTTGACCCACAGCGATAATGACAAAGCATGGAAAACATATTTTGTGGTGAAAGGGGTCTGCAGAGGTTCTCAAAGAATACCATGTGGGTAGACATCTTCCCACGAAGCTGATTATTGAAGCTCCACGTCTGAGAAATGTTTGGAAGAGCCGGGCCCATTCTTCAAGCGTGACTGGAGATGGCATCCAGGAAAGATCCAGGCATACCCCAGCCTCATGGGGCTCGTCTCACACCCAGCTGCCAGTATCTTTGGTCCATTCCTCTCAGGCCCTTCAAGCTCTTTACCCATCCCGCGTTTTATGCAGCCCTGAATAAAATAAGCTTCACAGGCCATGCTACCCTGTTAAAAGCTCACTCTATCACAGACAAGGCAGGAGTCAGCATTTTAAGGGCAGTTTAGCTGCAGTCAGTGAAGGCAAAGACAGAGAATGGCAGATTGCTGGTGCCACTTCCCTGTTTTTTATAGGCCCAGGCCTGAGGGATGGATTATCCTGTCATACCTCCTGAAGCTAAATGTGACAAATGAGTGCTCTTCAGTGGGAGAACCATTATGCAGGGCAGAACCAAGGAGGAACAGTTCCCTTTCCCCTGTATCCCTCCCGACCTGTGCTCCAGCCCTCCACACTTGGGCAATAGCCTGAGATAAGGTGAGCCTTTAAAGAGCCTGAAGCCTCAGAGGCTACCAGTGGGCAGTGGTCTCAGCTTCCATTTCTGAAAATAACTAACTCAGGGGCAGGAACTTGAATTGAGTAGACTGCAAACTCTAAATCAGAATGAAACCTGTGAATTTGCTGAACATTTCCTTCACAGAACTCAGATTCCTTTCTTATTGAACAGAGAACTAGGATGCTTTTTAAAATCTAGTACACCAATTAAACCCAGTAAGGAAGCTGCATATTTTCTAACGTTATTGGACAAAATTTAAACTACATTTTAAACCACTGTATTTGAACAGGACTAAACATTTAGTTTGGTCTAGGATCTTTTCCAGAGGCTGGTAGATGTTTGTTTGAGAACTCTCTTCTCTGCCTCAAACTTTTCCCTGCTCTCCATCTGTCCCGGCCACTCCAAAGAAAATCTCAACTGACAAGTTCCTGCAGTGGGGCCTCAACAAAGACCCACCTAGTCCTAAACCAGATTCCTGAAGAACTGCCTCATCAGCAGAGGAACTCAAGCTCCATGGGACCTTCCCCTTTCCTTCCCCCTCACTAAATTACTTGGCTGACTTAGGCAACTGGCATAACTAAATTTGAACATTCTTCCAGGGTGTGTGGTTCTTTCCAAGAGAGTTCAAAGAACCAGGAAGCAGACATTTGTAACTGCGAACAAACTGACCCGGGGTTCCTTACTTTTTATACCTTCATATCTTGACATGACCAGATCTTCCCAATTAGCTAACTCTATCCTTTAGGATTTCTACCCGCCTCCGGAGTATGGACTGAGATGTAAGGAGTGAGGGGTGGTGGCTGGTAGCTAAGTAGGCACTGGGAAAATTGGCAACTTCTATTCTCTGAGAGGCAGCGGAGGGACAGTTGTTGGACTCTACAAAGCTTGGCTCACTGTCCTGTATCCATTTGTAGTTGGACTCCTTAAAGGACTCCAGCTTCATGGGTCTCTCTGTACCCTTGAATGGGCACCCCAGCATTCTTTCCTGGTTCTGGTTCTGGCTCTAAGACACAGTACGGGGATTGCTGCATGTGTGGGTGTGTGTGTCTCCCCCTTCCTCCTCCTGGCCAGGACCCACACCCAGCTCCCCTCCCCCTTGCCCCAGGAGAACCAGCTGGAGCTAGTGATGACTACAGCTCATCAGGGCAGGAGATCGATGGCAGGCCCTCTGCTTCCTTTCCCCACCCCTTCTTCTACTGTCTAGCTCCTTCCAGTTCTGGGATTTGGAGAAGAGGGAGGAGGCAGAGAGGGAAAAGGCTTAGCTATTTCATTCACATTCTTCCTATTCAAGGGTTTGTGCTAGTCCTCACTTGAAGGGGCTCAGCTGAGATGACACTGGTTTCCATGTTAATGTTGTTTCCCTGGTAATGTGGTTTAGGGAACCTGGTTCCCCCCATGTCACCTCCTCCATGACTGGCCCAGTGTTGGTCCTGACCTGAGGTCCCCTTTCTCTCCAGCAGCACTCTTTTGGGCAGTTTTCTCCAAGCCCATCTGGCACCATAATTTGCTGGCCTCTGGGAGGGCCCAGTGAGCTCATTTGGAAGACTCGGGCCTGTGCTTTCAGAAAGTGGGGCAGAGGATGCTTTAAGAATAGCTGGAAGAAGCTACTTGATCTCAAAGACCAACCTGTCCCTTTCCCCCTCACACTATGTAGGTTTTTACCTGTTCCTGGCCCTGCCACAGCCTCTCTCCTGCAGCCCAGGAGGACAGGGTGTGTATCTGGTGTCTTGACACAGGAAGATGTGGACAATACAAAGCACTCCAGCAGAGAGCCCCTGGTCACTGTCGTCCTCCCTGTCCACCCCACACATATGTTCCTTTGCAGTGAAATGCACCAAAAGGAGACCCTCATCTAGATGCGCAGGCAGCGAGCAAGGGGGAGCTGGTGTGCTCTGGGTGAAGGGCATCCCCACCTGCCCTTACATTTAGGCCCTGGAGGCCTAGGGGGTGTGCTCTAGCTGCAACAGCTTACTACAGAGGGCCAGCTGGGAGGGCAGGGCACAGAAAACAGGAGACGCAGTAGTCAGAGTCACAATTTAGATAAACAGTTGGCACCAGACTACCAGGAAAGGAACAGGAATTCAAGATGTGGTAGCTGAGCCAAACAGGCGGGCAGAACACAGGGGCAGAAGATGCAGGGCTGAGAGACCTCAGAAATTGAGGTGTCTTCATGAGATGGACCCCAGGCCCAAAAAGACCCACCTCACTGAATTTCCTGCCTTTGTGCTCAGAAGGTGACTTACAGGAACAAGAAGCCTGGGACAAGGGGGTACAGAGGGAGGGGGAGCACAAGAGCCTATGGCTGATAGCAGCCCGAGCCACAAATAGTCTATTCACTGCCTTTGTGTAAAAATCTTAGAAAAATCTACTCTCTCTGGGTGAACACAGCTCCATGAACAGTATGGCTTTATCAGATGAAAAATGTACTCCTTCATCCAGGTGGACTCAGCTCTGCAACAGGGTATCTGTTTTGGGGAGCAGAGCATGGGCTGGATTTCTACCCCTACTTATCACCTTGACCAAGCACTTTTATGCAATTCACAACCTCCACAACTGTATGTAGCATCCCTGACTGCAGCAAATAATTCCCCTCCTCCTTCATATCGTGGCTCAGGGAGACTAGGCTGCTGAATGTCTTGTTTGAATCCCATCCTCACTGGTTTAGAAGCAAGGAGAGGACCGGGTTTCTGGACAGGGGCAATGGTGACACCAGCTGGGGCACCAGACCAACAGGAAGCTACATTTTGAGGTTGAGATGCAGATGCATCTTCCTTTTTGAGAGTTATTTTCCAGCTTTTTCTGTCCATCAAGAACTTTGCAACTTTTTGTTTTTACTCTTTTATTCTGTCATGAGAGTAATACTCATGTATTTTTCATCCCTCAACCTCTGCTGTGGACTGTCCTCACCAAGATCCCCCACTTAACGGCCCACTTAACAACCCTGCCCAATCCTCTGGGTACTCCTATGCAATCAAACTCTTTAGGGATCCTGTTCCCTCATTATCTGCTCTAAAGTGGAACCGAGGCTATGTTTTTAAGACAGTGATACTCAGTTTCCCTATCTATACATTGACGGCAGACCAAGATCTATTTCTGTTCTGAGGTTCTGTGACTCTGAAAAGCCAGGACTACTCCTGCCCCAAGATTTGCTCCCTGGATATACCTCTCCAGCAACCCATCAGGGGATTACGTGGCCCTGGAAGTTGGAATGGGGAAAAAGATGGGCTCCCAGGCAGAATCTGGTGACACCTCTCCTCAAAGTTTAAGGTAAGAGTTGTTGGACCAGGTGCAGCACAGATCAAGAATCTTGGACTGAGAACAAGGGTGATGGCCAAGCCTATAGTCAGCCAGTGGCTACCTACTAACAAGTACTTCACTGACATTATCTTCATTTCAAAGTGGCCTTTCCAGTAAGCCTCTGCTGACAAAGGAGAGGAAGGAAGAGCAGGCTGCAGACAGCTCCGGGATCTACTGGAGCTTGGCCTGACTCCAGAGCATGGCCACCTTGCTGGGTAAGAAAGGGAAGGAGGAGGGGCAAGCCTTTTCCAAGACCAAGTTTCTGTCAGTGCCATCTTCTAAAGATGTTTGAGATAAAAAGAACTCTCAGCTCATGGGGGGTTTTGCTTGCCTGCACAATGTGTTGTTATGATTTATTAAAAAGGACTGGATTAGGATTCAGGGGCTCCACCTGGACTAATTAGCTGAGTGGTCTTGGGTAAGTCCCATCCCTTTGCGAGCTTCAGTTTCCTTATGTATAAAATAAGGAAGAAAATAATCTCTAACATTCTATCCTAGGCTTGTCTGACCAATTTCTCACCTGCATTCATTTGATATGCTACACTGCACCAGGATTTGCTCACAACCTGATTTCCTTTTAGCCCCAGACGACATTATTTTGGAACATGGCTATCAAACATGACTAGAAGGAGATCTAATTTTCAAGAGGCTAAAGTCCCAGAGACCCAGGAGATGACGTGAGAGCTCACCAAGGATTCATTTTGGCCAGTTCTTTTCCAGACCAACTAGCTCCCTCCCATTAGGTCCCACTGCTTGCTCAGGCAGTCTCTCAGTCTCTGTCTCTTTCTCTGTCTCTCTCTCAGTCTCTCTAGATTTCTCACTCTCCCCCCACTGCCATTCTCCCTCTCTCTATTTCCTTCTCTCTCTCTCATTGGTTTGCTCCGTTCTCTTGGTGGCATTTGTTGTTTATGGTGATTAATGTAGACATCAGGCAAATGCTGGCCAAAGGAAAATGCAAATTAAGTCCCTGTCTCTTTCCCTTGTGTACTGGGAGGGTCAATCATAAGTCCTTCTGCCTTTTGAGAAGGAATGAGTCCCTGGTAGGGCTGAAGCTGGACAGGTCTAGCAAAGCGACAGTAAGGACAAAATAATCCCCACAAATTACAACATGTTGCATCATTGGAGGGCCTGGACTGCACCATAATGGCTCTATTTGTTGAATTCTGAATTGACCCTCAGGCCCTGACAGCAATGATATGGATGGTACCTTCATACACCAGGCAAGAACATATGGAGGATCTCAACACTGTGCCAGAGCCCCTTCCCATCTCTCTCATCAGCAAAGGCTCAGATGGCCAAAAGAATACACATAGGTAGGACTGGGTGACAAATCATGGGTCCTTCCTTTTGACTTCTCCTTTCAGCAAACCTTAGACCACCAAGCCATTGTGGGTCACTTTTCAAAGAGCCCTTCTGACCCCATCTAAAGGATGTGTAGTTGGACAAGATTTCAAGAGTAGAGCTGGGTGGCACAAAGCCAACCCAAATGAACCAATGAGAATTTCAGCAACTTCTATTTCTCTGCTTCATTCAATCATGGATAACTCACAAGTATCACCATGGCCCTGCAGAGGTGTGAAGCAGAAACTGAACAGTCAGCCTCTGAGTAACTCAGAGCCCTTCAGATACTCCTAACTATGAGCTGTGTTATGCTATAAACTAAGGACTCTCCATGTAACGACTTTCCTATCACCCCAGGTAACATCCAGAGTAGACAACTGGCTCAACTCTGTCATCTTACCTGTCAATTAATCAACAACACCCAATCACAAAGCAATCCATTTGTTGCCTCCTCTCCATCATGTGTCTTCCACATGCTTTTAGGTTCCATGACTCATCTTCGATACAATCTTTGGCCAATACAGACAGCCATGTGTCCACTTCTCCACAAGCCTACCCATATTAAAAGTGTTTTTTTTATTCCTTGTGTTCTATTCTGAATATTTTCAAATATACTGAGGTGCTAAAGTAGCTTTACAAACAATGAAATAATCACCTTTATATTTGTTTCCTAGAATTAACATTTATTAATATCATGCCATTTTTGCTATATCTATCTGTGTGTATATTTACATATATTTTTTATTGTAGTACAATGTCACAACCTGAAAGGTACCATTTTTAAGTGTACAGCTCAGTGGCATCAAGTACCTTCACATTGTTGTGTAACCATCACCAGTATCCATCTTCATAACTTTTTCATTGTCCCAAACAGAAACTCTGTACTCATTAAACAACAACTCCCCATCCTCCTCAGCCTCTATTTATATCTTTTTAAATGTTGTATCACTTTAAAGTTTCAAACATCACGACACTTCACTCCTAAGTATGTCATCATTCATCTCCTAAAAAAAATGGAACAGTTTCATATAACCACAATGCCATTCTCACATCGAAGACAATTAACAGCAATCTACTATCCAGTTGTCAGGGTCTTATTAAATAAACACAGGTTTCCACATGTAAAATAAGGGGAATGAGTCACATTTAGTCATTTGATAAACTATTGGGTGCTATATAAATTGAGGCATTGATAACTTTATTAGATGATCTCGAAATTCAATTAATTCAGCTCTAAAATTCAATTAATGTTTATGATTTTCCAAAGGGTTCTGTTTCCAGATCAGTTGACATGCCAGAGGCTACTCTCAACCCCTCCCCAGCTCCCTAAGGCAGGGAGACATTCTTCTTAGTGTGAGCCTTAATTCCAGCTCAGACTTTTCTACACTCACACCTGATCAGCAATAAACAAATATATCAAATAAATCCATACAAATCCCATTACTGGTGCCACAAAGGAGTAGAAAGGCCATAAAGTAAGTTCTCAAGACTCAAAACATGAAAGGAGCCTTAAGTACTTGGCCATAGCCAAGGGGGCCTTAATTAGCATGCAGAGGACTGTAACAGCTGATGTGGCCATTGGCATGGGGAGTGACAGATGCCAAAGAAAGTGGGGTGCTGAGGGGCCTCCCTCTTCACCTCCAGCACTGTCCCTACCCATCCCCAAACCAGATTCTCAGCTCTGTTAGCTCAAACGTTTGAGCTCCTTAGTCTCTGGATATGTCTCTGCCTCCAGAGACAGAGCCGGTCACTAATCACTTGGGTTTTCAGCTGCTTTTCCCCCAAGCCATCTATCTCAACAATCAATTTCTGTACCATTGCATGGCTTGGCTTTGCAGTCTAGCGCAACCAGGCACTGAGTCAAACATTTTCTTTTTCTTTATTTATACTATGTCTTGTTTCAGAAAGGATTTAAAATAAGGAGACAAACATTTAGTAAACATCCTGGACCAGATGCTCAAAACTGTGCTAGGTGTTGTGGGAAATGCAAGAGAGAACACGTTCTGTTTTTTCTTTTCTTTTTTTTTTTTTTGCCCTCAGTCGAGATTACAATTCACTTGGGGAGACAAGACCCTCTTAGGAGGCAACTAACCAACAATAGCACCGTCCTGGGAACTGGGAGCCTGGACACCTGGGTTCTTACTCCCAGCTCCACCACTAGACAGCTGTGTGATCTTGAAAAAGTCACCTCACCTCTCTGGGCCTCAGTTTCTTTACAGGTAAAATAAAAGGGCTATGCATATATGTTTGTATGAGCATAGAGACAGAGCAGAGAGACTGGTAATATTGGTTTTTTGAGGGAGTGAAATAAGAAGGGCTTGATAGGGAAATACATTTTTTCTTTAAGTCTCTATTTTTTGACTTTGTTATAATGAGCACATATTGCTTTTGTGGTTTAAAAAATATAACATTTACAAGTGGGGATGGATGCAACTAGCTAAATTCTGGTTTAACTCTAACTATGGTCTGTGATTCTCTGTAATTCAGATAATACTGAGCCTTTGGAGTTGAGAGAAGGGAAAGCGCAATGAGGGCTCTGATATTCAGGGAAGGCTTCCTGGAGTAGGTGACACTCCGGGAAGGTCCTGAAGGACTAGCATGCTTTGGATTGGTAGAGAGAAGAGGGCATCCTTGGAATGAGGTGGAGATGGGTGAAAAACTAGCTGATGCCATAATGGGGGTTGTAAAGCAAAGAGGAGAACTCTTTCCCAAGGTCCAGATACATCTCAGGCTGGGGAGAGAGCCTGAGAGCAGGAATAGCTCAGCTCAGCGCCCTCCCCAGGGAGCAGCCCCCAGGCCCACCTGCCATGGCAGCAGCTGCAGAATCTGAGCAGCAGAAAGTCTAGAGGCCCCAGCCTGATGCTTGTGGATCACAGAGTAAGCCTAACACTTGGGTATTAGCTAATCAATCTCATAAATTCATCTCCCTTTTACTGGGATCTGTCAGGAAGCTGATTAAATGCTGTGCAAGTGGGATTTGGCTCAGATGCTAGCCAGGAGCTTGGGGCTGAAGTTTTTCAATGTTCATTCAGCTCATGCATAAAATTCATAGTTTATCATTACCCAGACTTGCTTTTCTAGAACTATCCAGATGGGAATATTTCTATACAACAGTCATATCCTGAGTGAGCCAGTAGCCTAGCCTCTCTCTTCAGTTCTTTCTGCAGTAGACGCTGCCCTCATCACCACCACAGCTCAGCTCTGTCTGCAGGAACACCAAACCAAGGTTCCAAAAGTCCTGGGACACACAGCTGGCTCTTCCTTTTTCCTGGGGTCTCAAAGAGATTCCCTGGGGGCAAAGCCAATACCGAATACCTCCCGTATCCTCAGGCCAAATTGGGGGGTAGGCCAGATGTCTTTAAGGAGGGATATGTATGCCACCACCGCTACTCTCTGCCCTAATCCCTGGCTAGATGCACTCTGGCTGTCCTCTAGCATGGGTGCCCTGACTCATTCCTGCCCTTCTCTCTTGAGGGCACACAGTCCCAAAGTCAGCTAAGCCTGGACTCCTAACCTATCCCAAACCCTCAGCCTAACCAGTTGAAGTAATCCCAGCTAATGGGCAGATGAGAAAGGGCTGGGGACGAGGATTGAGCCCAAACCACAACCTTTTTCAGCTTTTGCCTCTTGGCCTCCCTTTCTCCTTCCTATCTGCTCCTGAAGAGCGATTGTTTAGATTTGCCTCTGGCCTACTACTGCCTGATTTAGGAGTGTCTGACTTGGGTTTCCTTATCTGTCAGGTCACTTCCAGCTCCAATATCCCCCTTGCCATGAATATGTATCCAACTGTATCAATCAGAATGGCATTGAAAACTCTGTGTTTATTCCTACTGTATTCCCCAGTGACTAGGTAGCCCCTACAAAATAATGATACCAGGACCAGCAGTCACTAGGTATTAAGCACTCACTAAATGACAGGCCTTGTGCTTGTCCAGAGGTCTCAAAGAGGTGTGACTGTCTGAACCTGAAGCCTGGCCCAGTAGTGGAGTGACAAAGGCACCAACACTGGCATTATTATCGAACATGACTAAGCATTGGTAAGGTGTTCACAAATAAACTGGGAGCTAAGGGCTCTGAATGGTTTGGGGTGGACATGGTATGTCCATAGGGGTTAAATTTCAAGTGAAGAAATGAGACAAATGGTGAAATTTCAGCCCATAAAAATCCAATCTTCTGATATATCAGTTGATCAGATACATTTTTTCTTCACTCAGCATTTGGAGAAAGAGGCAAAGCATAAGGAAATAAGCCTGCATGGGAGAATAATTCTAGTACTAATTTTCAGGAGATCATCTGAGTTCTGTACGCATTTTCACCTATACTTTATCTTATAAAAATATTACTACTCCATTTTATAGATGAGGAAATCGAGGCTAAAAAGGATAAGCCACTGCCCAAAATCATACTGCATGTATGTGGCTGCACTGGCAGTGGAACCCACGTCCTCTGACTTGTAGAATTCAGTGTTCTAACTGCTATAGCTTACCATCTTCCTGTAATCTTAAACATTTGGGCTGACATTTAGAAAGCAAGGTCTTTAAGGCATCAAACACAGAATTCATTTCCCTAAGCCTTATGTTCTAAGGCAAGAGGCCTCAGACTTTAGAGAGAATTTCAACAATAAATTGAAATGAAAATATGAACAAGAAAACTACATTTGCAAATATTCTGGTCAACAGGGGTTTCACTCCATCTATAAACCATTCTCTTTTAGGCATTTGGAAACAATGGCTGAACTGACATTTCATTGGCTCAGAGATTCTTTTTCAGCCAATGATCGCTTTCCCCTATGGATGTTGTTGAGGAAATAGCAGCTCGGGCTAAGGTTGGGGAAGAGGAAAAAGGAACTGTGAAAAACAAGAACACATTGCCAGACAGTGCCCCTCTTCCACAGAGCAGAGCAGACACTTGAAGGCAGCTAAGAAAAGAAGAGAGCTGATATTAAACAACCTTCATAGGCCAAAGGAAGACCCACTACCACCTGAGTATGCAATGTATCTCTGTACCAGGTGAAAAAATGTTCCTTTCTGAGAACTCACATGCAGACTACACACACACACACACACACACACACACACACACACACACACACATCCAGACACATTTGGTATCTTTACTCTAAATTCAGAGCTAGTCCTTCTGTTGGTGGAGGTGGGCCTGATAGTCTTCTAAAATAGGATTCTAGAATATACACCCGTTCTCCTTTGGGAGTCTCCCATACCAGGCCTTCATTTAGTCAACATGTCCTCTGCAGGCTACTGAGCAGAAAACCTCCATCAGCATCTCTGCCCTCTCCCTTAAGGGCAGTTTAACCCTGTTGCTTTTTTTTTTCCTTTTAACTTCTTGCTGTTTGATTTTCTTCAATCTCATCTCCTCTGGCATACAGTAGGTACTTTATAAATATTGCTCATTAGTGGAAGCAGCACCAAGGGGTGCCTGGTGAGGAACCACCCTTCTCCATTAATCTCTAACAAGCACCTACCACCCTGAAAACT
Source organism: Rousettus aegyptiacus (assembly GCF_014176215.1). NCBI lineage: Eukaryota > Metazoa > Chordata > Mammalia > Chiroptera > Pteropodidae > Rousettus > Rousettus aegyptiacus. Next base: position 63,755,026 of record NW_023416312.1, on the reverse strand, counting down.
AACCCCGAGAAATAAGAAGCCTAAGAAAAAACCATGTCCCAAGGAAGCTTCTAGAAAAATCTACTAAGCTCTCAATTAAGGACATTGTTGCCCCTACATTCTTCCTGTATGACAACTCTGGAGTCCACCCTTTCAGTATCTCCCATATTTTGCAATCTGAGTTTGCCCTCCTCATCTTTCCTCCATTTCTTCATGGCTCTCAAATTCTTTTCTTCCTTGATTTTCTCTTCCCTTGCCCTTAGCTTTTCTTACTCCTCATCCTTCTTCTTTATCCTCTTTTGACCTCTCCAATCTGCACATTCCTTACCTTCCCTCCCTCTCTCCAGACTAACCCTCAATTCTGGAATCTTCTCAATTCCTAATTCCTTACCTCCAGCTTGGAGGATTTCAAACTCTTCCCTCTCTGCAGCTATTGTAGATAAAGGAGAGGGTGAGTTTTCCCTAAGCTGTGAGGCCAGGGCAAGCTGTGGCAAGCCCAGATCCTCACTTCCCACTGTGGACCCGAGGTTTCCCTTGGTAACGAGGAGAGGGTATCTGCATCTCTGGGAGTATGGCTGTGCTCTCATAGCTTAGCAATTTGAACAGATCCTCAAACACATCACCTTCCCTGTTTTCTTGATCTCAGAAATATGTTCAAAATGAAAGTAGCCATTTGGTAGAAAAGAGTGTGTGTGTGGGGGGGTGAGGGTAGGAGAATGTCATTATACATATTACAACTTCTACTCCTGGCTCAATCACATAGAAATACAGTAGAAATTATACTGCAAAATCAAATTTGTGGGGCTTCAAATGGTTATATGAACTTGACCCAAAGCCTTCTACTTCCGTAGCCAATCTCTGACCCTACCGTCTACCTCCATCACATCCCAAAATTGTGCTCAGAGCCAACCAACTATAGGTAAGAGAAAAAGGAAGGATTTGAAAGTACTACAGATCTGGGTTATGGTCCCTACTCTGCCACTTATTTTTAGCTGTGTGCCCCTGAGCAAGTCACTTCACCTCTCTGAATCTCAGTTTCTTCTTATGTAAAGTAGAAATCATTAGAGCGCCTAACCCATGTAAATCCATGTAAAGCCCTCTGCAAGAGAAGGCTCTTACACTCAGAGAAACTCTGATTGGTTTGGGAAGCAGAGTCCTGCACTGGGAGAGAACTGCTTTATTTGGGCTGAATGCCCTGAATCAGAGGTGGGTGTATAAGTAATAACAGCTATTGTTTATTGGTGCTTTACCTACATAAGCTCACAGATTCCTCACAACAACCCTGTAAGCTAGGGGCTATTTATCTCCATTTTGCAAGGGAGGAAATGGAGGCACTAAGAAATAAAGCAACTTACCCTAGATCACAAAATCAGCAAGTGATACAGCCAGGATGGCATTACAGGATTGGGAGGAGGAGGTACCCAAACTGTTTTACCAAGGGCTGGCTGGGGGCACTCCCCAAGGCCTCATACCCATTAGGCCCAACAGAACCTACAGTCCACACAGTCCTTCATTATTGTTAGCCAAGCTCACCACTCTGCGAATAGCCAAGGGCTAGCTCAGCAGAAATGACGAACCCTTCTGCTTTAGCCCCTTGTGTGAAGCCAAAATTAACAACTTTCCCAACTACAAACCTGCATTCCCCTCTCTTGCTTCTGCTACCACCAGATTCCCTGTGACTTATCCCAACTGCCTCCTGTCTCTCTAGCCACACCCACAGGGCTGGGCTTTGTGGGCAAGGGCAAGGGAGGCTGATACTTATGTACAAATGTGGGCCTGGATCAGAGGAGGGTTCCAGGATATTTGGCAACTCTAGATGTGGGTTAAACACCCCTCAGATACCATCCACCTTTTGGTTTCTCTCTTTGCTATTTTGGTATCCAATATCTTTGGCTACCACTAAGTCCAATAACTATGCTAACCTGGATTACACAGGGTATTTCAAGTTTCTATTTCTATTTCAAGTTTCTATTGATGGTAGATGGTCTTTTTACCATTTACCATCAATCCTTATCCATATGTGATAAACAGCCTCTAAAATGGCCCCAATAATCTCCACTTCTGGTTACTCACACTCTGTGTATACTCTCCCCACTGAGCTTGCACTACACCTCGTGGCTCACTTCTAAATAACAAAATATGGCAAAATTGTTGGAATATAACTTCCAAGATAAGGTTATAAAAAAACTGTGACCTCTAGAGATCTATAATAAATAATCCTTAAATTTATATGGAACCATAAAAGACCCCGAATAGCCACAGCAATCTTGAGAAAGAACAAAGTTGGAGGTATCACACTACCTGATATTAAACTATACTACAAGGCTATCATAATCAAAACAGCATGGTACTGGCATAAAAACAGATACATCAATCAATGGAACAGAATAGAGAGCCCAGAAATATATCCATGCCTATACACTCACTTAATATATGACAAAAGAGGTAAGAATATACAGTGGGATAAAGATAGTCTCTTCGATAAATGGCGTTGGGAAAATTGGACAGATACCTATAAAATAAAAAGAAACTGGACCATCTTCTTACACTGTATACAAGAATAGACTCAAAATGGATTAAAGACTTAAATGTAAGACCAGAAACCAAAAAAACTTCTAGAAGAAAACATAGGCAGGAAACTTTTTGATATTACTAACCGTAATTTCTTTTCAGATATATCTCCCTGGGCAAGGGAAACAAAAGAAAAAAGATAAACAAATGGGACTACGTTAAACTAAAAAGTTTTTGTACAGCAAAGGAAACTATCGACAAAACAAAAAGACATCCGACTCTTTGGGAAAAGATACTTGCTAATGATACATCTGATAAGAGGTTAATATTCAGAATATATAAAGAACTCATACAACTCAACAACAAAAACAACAACAACAAAAATCCAATTAAAAAATGGGCAAAAGACCTGAACAGATATTTCTCCAGAGGAAATACAGATGGCTAATAGACATAGGAAAAGATGCTCAAGGTCACTAATCATCAGAGCAATGCAAACCACAATGAGATATCATTTCACACCTGTCAGAATGGCTATCATCAATAAATCGAAGAATAATAAGTGTTGCCGAGGATGCAGAGCCCTCATACATTGTTGGTGGGACTGCAAATTGGTACATCCACTATGGAAAACAGTCTGGATGTTTCTCAAAAAATTAAAAATGGATATACCTTCTGACCCAGCCATTACACTTCTGGGTATTTATCCAAAGAAAACCAAAACAATAATTTGTAAAGACATATGCACCCCAATGTTCATGGTAGCACAATTTACAATACCAAGATATGGAAGCAACCTAAATGCCCATCAACAGACAACTGGATAAAGCAATTATGGTTCATATATACAATGGAATATTACTCAGTCATTAAAAAATGAAATCCTACCATTTTCAATGACATGGATGGACATAGAAGTTATTATGCTGAGTGAAATAAGTCAGACAGAAAGATAAATACCATACGATTTCACTTATATGCAGAATCTAAGGAACAAAAAGAAATTAATCAAAAACAGACTCACAAATAGAGTGGACAATTTGGTGATGGACAAGGGGATTAGAGGGGTTGGGAGAATGGGGTGAAGGGTTAAAGAAGTACAAATTAGTAGTTGATAGATGGTCACAGGGATGGGGAGAATGGTATAGGGAATGCAGTTAGCATTAATATATTTGCTAAGTGGAAAACCAGAGGAGAGAATGAGCAATTAGGGGGATTATTTTATAAACTATATAAATGTCTAACCAATGTACTATATACTCGAAACTAATTTAAATAAATAAATAAATTGAAAAGAAAAGACTGTGGCCTCTTCCTTGGGTTGGCCTACCCTTGGTCACATGCACATACTCACGCTCTCTCTCTCTGTCTGTCTCTCTCTGTCTCTCTCTCTGTCTCTCTCATGAATCATACTAGAGGAAGCAAGTTGCCATGTTATAAGCAGCCTCATGGGGAGGCCTACATGGCATGGCAAGGAATTGAAACTCTTAAAGCCTTCCAATGACCACACAAATGAGTTTGGTGGCAGGTCTTTCAGCCACAGTTGAGTCTTCGGATACTATAGCCTTGACCAACAGCTTGACCACAACTTCATGAAAGTCTTTGAGCCAGAAGCATCTGGCTAAGATATACCCAGATTCCTGACTCACAGAAACTGTAAGATTATAAATGTTTATTGCTTTAAATGGCTAAGTTTTGGGATCATTCGTTACACAGAAATAGATAACTAATATACCATCCTGTATTCCATTCCCTCAAAACTCTGCTTTATACCAGGTGACAATAGCCAGTTACCTAATTTTCAACATTTTTTAAATAGCTGGATAAGAGGATAGCTTAATTCAGTTTAAAATGCTTGAATCTCTGGATGACCACTAAAGAACAATGAGGATTTCAGATGCCAGTGGAAGGCATCTAAAGTAAGGGTCCACACTTATTTTACATACATTGGGTCCTGAGCTCAGGCAATGTTCATAGTTTCTTGGAAACCCAGCTGATCAAATTGTGACTAGAACAACTCAAGGTTCATGGTAGTATCCAGACTGTAACCCTTCATGCCAGTTTCTTCCTTGGATAATGGTAAAGTTTATTGAGTATTAACTAAACATCAGGCACTGTTCTAAGCAATTTACAGTGATTAACTTATTTAGTACTAAAAATAACCCCATTCTACATTGGATGAGACTGAGGCACAGAGGAGTTAAGTAACTTGCCCACGTTCAGAGTCAATAAGTGGTCAGTAAGTCAGTAGAGCTAGGATTTGCATAACCATATTCCCTTATGGGAGCTCACATTTACTGGGCAGAAAGAGGGATTCTGGTTATCAAAAGTTATCAGGAACTCTCCTTTCTTTCCTTCTGTCTTCATTTCTTTACTCAAAAACGAACAGCAGCTTCCTATTGCCTACTAGATCAAGTCCAAAGCCCTTTTCATAACCCTTACCATAATTTGAACCCCACCTACATATAATTCTCCATTCATCACATAACTTCTACTTCTGACTACAATAATCCCCTAATTTCCTCCACTCATATTCTATCTTCCTGATTTTGTCCTACCTGTAAAACTTCGTTTCTAATTGGAAACTACTATGTGTGGCATAGAAAGCGTTTTATAGTCAGATTATCTGGAGAAATCCTGAAGACCATTCCTCTTAAAGTGGTCATCTCAGATTCCGAGGAGAAGACTATGACTTCTCTACTTGAGTGGAAGTGCATCTCTCAGTTTTACCAGAGTGGGACCAATGCCACAAAGGTAGTGGTCAAAGTTCTGTTTCATGCACTTCACTCAGCTAAACCCCATCTCCTCAAAAAGCTTCCCCACTTCCTTCTGCCAGTGTGATTTCTCTGTCTGAGGCATTCGGTGTGGACTGTCCTCAGGCCTTTCAATTATCAGCTTAAATGTTACCTCTGCAGAGAAGCCTTTCCTAATTGCCCCAGTTCAAGTAGCTCCCTGTTACTCTCCATCCCAGACCCTTGTCTCTTTCCTTCCTGGAACTTTTTAATACAAGTAGCAAAGATTTATTTGTTTGCTTTTTAAACATGTGTTCCCATGAAAACATATGCTTCACAAAGGCAGAGATATTTTGTCCTGTTCACCATTTTGTCCCCAGTGCCTATGACAGGGATGGGCACGCAGGAGGTACCTATTGGATATTTGTTGATTGAATGAAAAAGACGTTTCACCTGGAAGTTCCTTTGTTTTTCTCTAGCTAGAGAACAAGTGTCCTAAAGGCAAGACCCATGTCATAGTCTTCAGTTTTCCATGGCATCTAGCATAACACTGGATGCAAGCAAATCCTGAAACCATACTTGCAGTATAAAATTGTTGGGATATCTTGTCCACGCCTCAGTTTTTTTCATTCATTTAACGACACTACTCTGGGTTGCCAGGGATGGGGAGATGCAGAGCAGGCATGGGCTCTTTCACTGCATAATGATCTAGTCTTGATCTTTCCAAAGGGGTAATCTGGGGGGGGTGAGGTGGAAGTGTGGTATTTGGCAGGTTTTCTGCAGTTTCTGGATCGTGGAGAGAGTCTTTGCAGGGGAGAAGGTACAGTGAAATCAAAAGGAAAGATGGAAAGGGCTCTCCTGACAGGCAAAGCTGAAGCTCACATATGTCATAGAAAAGGAAATCTTGGTCCTAGAGCAGGAGATGGGCAGAAAATTTTGAGGCTCCAAAGAAAATCCTGGAGGTCTCTTTTACTGTAGGCCTTAATGACCTGGTGTGAGAAAGGGAGAGGAGATGAGAGAGAGAGGGAGAGGGGGAGGGAGAGGAAGAGAGAGAAAGCCTGGCATCTTCATATCTAAAAATAGAAAGAATTTAGTGAGTAGAAAGAAAAACTCATTTCCTAACTTCAATGAAGTTAGGCAGTGGAATAAACTGCCTAGCAAGGAGCTTGAGTCACTGGCATTAGAAACATTCAAACTAGTCGAGATCAGCTCCTAGGGAGATTATCAGTACCAGAAAATCCTTCTGGGCTTTGGGCAGTATGAGAGGAGGTGGGGTTAAAATGGATGTACTGAGAAGCCTTTTGCAGGGTCAATCCTCACAGGCGACCACGTGTATGTGCACTAACAGCATACATAAGAACACTCTTATACCCTGCATGGAGGGAAATGACCAAGCTCCATCTCATCTATTTCATTGATGATAAAAGGCTATGGCACTACAGGGATTTTATCCCTTTGCCCTACTGACAAGTCACTTCTGTAATCCTGATATGCCCCTGCAAAGGTCCAGATGTCCCATAGGCATCCTTAGTCAGAAAAAGATTCAACACCTTGCACATTTATTTTCACACATATAGACATGTACATACAGCTGTTCCTCTTATCCACAGGGGATATATCCCAAGACCCCCATTGGATGCCTGAAACCACAGATAGTACCAAACTCTGTATATACTATGTTTTTTTCCTATACATAAATACATATTTACGATAAAGTTTAATTTACAAATTAGGCACAGTAAGAGATTGACAACAATAACTAATAATAGAATCATTATAACGCACTGTAATAAAAGTTATGTAAATGTGGTCTCTCTCTCAAAATATCTTATTGTACTGTATATACAGTGTAGGTATACTGGACAAAGGAATGACTCATGTCCCAGGCAGGACACAGCAGGATGGAGCAAGATTTCATCATGCTACTCAAATGGTATACAATTTAAAAGTCATGAATCGTTTACTTCTGGAATTTTCCGTTTAATATTTTGGGACTGTGATTGACCTTGAAACTATAGAAAGTAAAACATCAGATAAGAAGGGACTACTGTTTATACACATGTAGTTTGTGCACTCTCTACACCGCTATCTATCTATCTATCTATCTATCTATCTATCTATCTATCAATCATCCATGTATTTCTCCAACTTGAACCAGTTTCAACAAATACCAGCTGGAATCCTTCACCCTGCATCCTTCTGGTTCCCAGAGGGCGTCCCCTGCCTTTCTGACCCTCAACTCCTTCTAAGTGCTCTTGGCAAAAGGTAGGAGTTTTGTATGACTCCAGGTTTTCTTATGATGACATAGTAGTGCCCATTCCTGCTCTGAAGGTGCAGGGAAAATACAGACTCGCCCCAGGCCCTGCAGAAGAGGCCATGTTTTTTTCCTTTCATTTGACCCCACTCCATGCTCTCATTCCTCCCTTTGGCAGCAGCAAACTCGAAAGCCTCCTCAGTCTCACTGAAGAGAAGAGGAAAGAAATGGATCAACTAATAGAGAAATTGAAACTGTGTCAGAGGCCAATGGAGGGAATGGAGAGCAGTGGGCAGGAAATGAAAGTGGAAAGTCCCAGCTGAAAAACCAATGACCACAAATGGCCCTGCAGTGTCCTGGCCCAGCCAAAGCTGCTCTGCTTTGTTCACTGATGGCTCAGAGCTAGGAGCATGGCATCTACCAGGGCTGGCCAGTGGAAAAACTGTGAGGTAGGGGAAAGCTCGTCTCCAGCATCCTCTGTCTTGTTTTCGTCCTCATTTTAAGGTCCCTTCTCTCAAACACCCAGTACTTTCTCCCTGTCTCGGGAGTCTCGTATAGCCAATTCACAACAAGATTCACCCATCCTTGTCTCATTTCTGCATAACCTTGGGTGCATTGAGTCATTTGTGCAGCCGGATGCAAAACAGTGGGTCATGGGTGAAAGCTGAGTTCTTCAAAGCTGTTGTGAGAATGCTAATAGACTGTTTCTGAGGAAGAAAAGAGGATGGTGATCTGTGGTCAAATGCATATTGGAAACCTTAAAAAATGTTAGCAGGTTTCTCTACTGCAGGACTTCTCATAGCCTTTAATGCTAATATGCATTGTGAAGATCTAAGAGGGGTAAAAGCATTTCTCAAACTTATTTGGCCATAAAATCTTTTTTTTTCTTTTTGTAGAGCAGCTTACAGGATGAGTGTTTTATTTGATGTATTTCTCCTCTCAGATGACATAGTCGCATTTTCACAACAGTCTTCAGTACTTACACCTAAAAGAGTGACTGTGATGGTGAGAAAGTAGGTACCCTTACAGTTAGTAGAGGTGGTGACAGTTGGACTGGATTAATCAATAGGTTGTCCCATGTCACACATTATAGGCAATTGTCATTCACCAGCTGCCCTGCTCCTATCCCATATAGGCCCAAGTACCTTTAATATTTAACTTTTTTGTGCATTGTCTGGGCAACTAGAATGAAGTAAATAGAGAAGAGCCTATCTCCCCAAATATGTCTATTTCTCATGTTGGCATACTCATGTTTAAGAGCTCGTTATTCCTGAAGCATTTGACATTCGTGACTTTGTTCTCCACTGATATCACCATCCCCCCAAACTCCATCCTCTAAAGCCCCCTGGGCCTACTGCCTCAAAAAAGGCTAGCAGTAAGCTCCAGTCCCCTCTTTACAGTGCACAGAATTTAGAAAATGGGGGCACTAGAGAAAACTTGGGAGCTATGGCCAGTCACACTGCTGCTCTGCTAGCTTTCTAAGTAACATGACTAGACAAATCCCTATAAGGGACCTCCACTAGCTCCTGTTGAAAGAACTAAGATGCTCTTCAGTGTGGTGATGTGAGGGGTAGGCAGTAAGCTGCTCTTTTGAAAAAGGTGACTTAATCTTGGTAAGGGTTGGTTACCAGGGAACAAGATGTTTACATTCATCCATTAAACTGAGAGTTCTGCAAAAGTGAGAATGGTGCAATACCAAAGTGGTCATTAAAGCACTGTGTCCACTGTACTCTGCTGGTTAGAGCACCCCAGGAAGACTATTCAGTTCTGGGCAGGACCCCTAAGAAGAATCTTCACAAATTGGAGTGTTACCAAAGTAATTAAGATGCTATAAAGTCAATAGGATAAGGCCTCTTCTTGGTCTTGGACCACTGTTATCACTATTTCCAAACTGTTATCACTATTTAAAGCTATGAACCCTGGGGGAAGACATGTAGGTACGCTTAGCCAACATTTTACATACAATTTCAGGAGGTTCATAGACCTTTAAGTTAAGAAGCTCAGCTGTGGTATCATACCACAAAAGGAATAATTGAGCAAATTAGGTAGATTTAGCCAAAAAAGTCAAATAAAAGTAAAAAGACAGACAAGGAAACAAATGTGATAGCTATACTCATTATGTGCTGCATAACGACATTTCGGTCAACGATGGACTGCATTATACAACACTGGCCCCATAAGATTAGAATGGAGCTAAAAAATTCCTATTGCCTAGTGATGTAGATGTCATAATGTCATAGCACAACACATTACTCACAAATCCATCGTGATACTGGCATAAACAAACCTACTGCGCTGCTAGTCTTACAAAAATACAGCATGAACAATTATGTACAGTACATACTACTTGATAATGATAATAAATAGCTATGTTACTGGTTTACATATTTACTATATAGTATGCTTTATTGTTATTTTAGAGTATACTCTTTCTACTTACAAAAAATGCTTGCTGTAAAACAGTATGTATGCTGGTTATGCTACCAGCAGACTCATATATCTCGTGTTTGTCTCCTGATTGCATCATTTCTCTTGTGCTTGATTTAATTTCATGTTATTTTGTACAATAATATGTGGTACAGGCTTGTAGCCTTGACGCAATAGGCTATGCCACCTAGGTTTGTGTAAGTTAACACTTTGATGTTCGCACGATGACAAAATCACCTAACAACACTTTTCTCAGAACATATCCCCATCACTAAGTGGCCCATGACTATTTTAAAGGGACTGCCAAGAGGAAGAAGAAAAGAAGTTACTGAAAGGCTGTTTTCAGCTCAAAATCAAAAAATATTCTAATTAGACTTGTTCAACAATGGAATAAGCTACCCTAGGAGGCAGTGAATGTCTTACTGATGAGTTAAAATTTTGAGGGGGAGACTGAACTAAATGACCTTTAAGGACTGACCTTTCTTCCAACCTCACGTTTATTCCCACTCATGTTGTCTCTGTCACTCAGATCCTCCCTAGTTTACCACAGACCAGAGTCAAAATCTTGTCAACAACAACAAAAAAAACTCCCCAATGCAAGAGCAGATTGGAGGTGGCCCCAAGCTCCTGACCCCCTTACTCCTCCACTCCCACCTTTAGTCATGTATTTCACTAGCCTCTTACTAGGGCTCTCAAGGTTTTCTTGGTGCCTGTTAGTTAATCTGATATACTGATCTGCACTAATGAGATCATGAATGCTAATGAATTAATGCCTTACCATCCCAAGTGACATATTTGCATTTTAACAGAGGTCTTCAGGAGATAATGCCTTAACGCAAAGGAGTGATTAATGTTGAAATTTCAGCTGTCTGGCAGTCTAGTAAAAAAGATATTTTTGGAAAGGGAAACTTTTTCTACCCTTCACATCATACTATCTTCTAGAAGAGAAAAAAAAACATGTTCCTGCCCTTGAGGGGTTTATAGTTTATAAAGTTGGGTAATTACAATGGCTGACATTTACTGAGCCCCACCAAAGTGCCTGGCCCTGTGCTAAGTGCTATACAAATATTATCTTTGAATCCTCATGACAATATCCCTCTGATGTAAGTAATTTGCAGACAAAAGGGCTGGGCCTCAGAGAGGTTAAATATCTTAGTACCATATTTTTCACTGACTCTAGATGTGAGGCAATATTTTCTTAGGTTTCTCTGAGAAAAAAAATGCCTCCAACTAAACTACAATGCAGCATGGATTGTAAGAAGCATTTCAGTTTTAGAAATGTTAAAATTGTGTCTTTGAAATCACAAAATGCAGTAAGTGGTAAGCCTGGCTCCAGAGTACACACTCTGCCTAATGTTTACAGAACCCAGATAGAAACTAGCTAAGGAACACTTTCATACAACAATATAATTGCAAGCACATATTGACATTTTAATACAAAATTATTACACAAGGACTGAGAAAGTCGCACACTGAGCCTGAGGTCAATGACAGCACATATTGATTGGGCCATGAACCTTTGTGGTGGAGAAAAAAAGGGACAAGATTCAAGATACAGGATCTAGGCTGCACAGGGCCTAGGACTAAGGTGGGGGGATGATAGATAGCAAATAACCTTTTGTCATACACCCTTACATTAGGGAAGTTGCTTTTTGAGGGTATGGCGCACCAGATACTTGGCTCAAGTGAAAGGGATAATTAGGGAAAACACGAGAGAGACCTTGATGAAATGGGAAAGGGAAGGAAAGTGAACTGGCAGATGGTCTTCGAAGGCCAGAATGAAAGATTTCAATTTGATATGACGGGCAAAAGGGAGTGACTATTGATTCTTGCAAGTAAATGCCAGCATATCAGGAAACGCTCATTCTGGCCACCAGGATGAGTTTAAAGCTCTTACCTCAAAGCCACAGGCTTCCTTCAGAGGGAAAAAAACAGCACCCCACAAGGGGGTTAAGTCATCAGAGGCAGCAGAGTTCAAGGGCAATATGAACCCTGAACTCCCAGCTGTCTCTTAATGTGTAGTCCCCTCTCTCTGGTACATCTCTGGAACAGGAATTTGCAGAGCTATGGTTGGCTACCCAAGCATGCACGCTTCTTCTCATGACAATGAGAGGGACTGGTACGGATGGATGATGTATGGCTTATCTCACCTCAATCCACTAACAAGGGTTTGTTGAGTCCCTCCAATGTGTTTGTGTGTCCAGCATGACAAACGCATGGATCAAAGGGGCCGCTGAAGAATTCACTCTCTGAGGAAAAAGGTGAACATATAGGAAATCAAGGCAATATGAGACAGTGTAATCTAAAGCTAAATTGTGGTGGGAAAACGGTCTAAATTCTAAAATGGAAGAGGAAGGATTGTAAGTGACTATCTTATTTTTCTGTATTCTCAAAGTTTTCCCACTATGTATAGGTTTTACTTTAATAATCAGGAAAAAATATAATTAAAAAAGAGGGCAACCAATGAGAGCTAGAATGATCAGGAAAGGCTTCACAGAAGAGGCTGTACTTGAGCTTGTTAGAGGATGTGATGGAAGGATTTGCAGAGGTGGAGAAAAGGGGGCTATTGTAGGCTGCTGGGAAAGCAGTAAGATGAGTATACAAAGAGAGGAGCAAGCTCTGAGTGAGATATAGCAGGACAGGGAGAATAAGGTAACTAGTGGAACTTGGGGATCAGGAAGAAATAGAGTAGAAGGCAAGCCTCAGATGCCAGAGAAAAGAATTTCTATTTGATATCATAAGCAAAAGGGAGCAATAACGGGCTCTTGAACAAGCAAGTGACATAATGAAAGATGTTTTAAGGAGATTCCTTTGTCTGCGGTGTTGAAGGATCACATGGTGGGGAGGAGGCAGCATGAAGAAAGACCAGTCAGAATGCTGCTATAGTAATCCAAGTGTGAGGTAAGGAGAGTATGGGCTATGATGGCAGCAGAGAGAATGGTCAAGAAAGCAAGAACTTGTGAGTTACTTGTGACAGGTGAACTGCCAAGCCACGGTGTTGACTTATGTTGGGAGAGGAGGTGACTGATTCCAAGGCTCAGTCTATGGGCTATTGAAAGAGTGATAGTGACGCTAATAGAGACAGAGATTCGAGGAAAGGCTCAGGGCTGGGAATCGGCATGGAGGGTACGGTTGGAGAGGAAATCTTGAATTTGGTCTTAGTTGTGGCAACTTTAAAATGATGGTAAACTTCAAAGAGAAAATGTACTTAAAGGGAATAATGAAATGGAACTGGAATTCAGGTTAAAGACCAGGTGTTTTCATGTTCAGCAATCACCCAGAATTCCAAAGCAGGACAAACTGTATTTAGACTGAATATGGAAACCTCTAGAGAGGGAAGAGAAAGAAAAAAAGGGGGGGGGGCAGGGGGAAACAGACCTAACAGCCAATTCCAATTTGGACATTGCAGGTGACAGACACTAAACAATGTGGCAACAGTAGGCTGGTAGGTCTGTTTAAAAATCTCCCTTCTCTTTCTTTGTCAGTGAGTGATTTACATACATATTAGAAAGATTACAGCTTGAGTGTACATGACAAGATGAATATGGGACAACACTGGCTTTGCTAATCATATCTGTATTATTTGTGTTTTCACTGATGGTGGCAACAGGAGCAGTGCAACACACAGCACCCTCGCCATCCCTGTGAGTCCCATCCCACAACCTCAAGATCCAGACTACTGGCCATCTTAACTTAGGATGGAGGCAAATCCCATTAAAAATTAATCTGGGGTCTCCGGCCATGCCACCCTGAACAAGCCTGGTCCCGTCTGATCTCAGAAGCTAAGCAGGGTCAGGCCTGGTTACTACTTGGATGGGAGACCACCTAGGAAGACCAGGTGCTGTAGGTGTAAAAAATAAAATTAAAATAAAATAAGAGACTGTAAGCTGACAAGGTCCTTGCAGTCTGTGAGGTCAACCGAGGGTTGCCTCATCTAAAAAAAATATATTAATCTGGGTACCTCAGTTCACTCATGTGTCAACTGGAAAAACATCTTTAATTGACTTGCTTGTGTCTGGGTTAGAAGTGGGAAGACAAAGAGAAGAATTATTGAAGGGAAAAGTGTATAAATACAAGACAAAACTTTGGAGAGAAAGTAAGTGCAGAGTGCAGCAGGATTTCCAAATTAAGAGGTCTTGACACTTATCTGGTTGGTTCCTGAGCTAGTTGTTGTCACCATGCCCTTTTCTTTCCACTTTCAATGGGCTTTTCCATGTGAAGGGTTGTAAATAGGACAATTGCTGTAGTCAGCGACTTGCAATCCCTCTTCCCAATTCCCCACCTCCATAGACATCTTCCACTTGGGACATCTGCCCACTTCTTAGCCACCCTCCTTCCGACCGTCACCCCTACCTCAAACAAGCACCCAGAAGACTGACTGAAAATCAGAACAGAAATCTTCAGCAGTGAAATGCTGTAGACCATTGGTCAACAGACTATGCAGTGTGTGTGTGTGTGTGTGTGTGTGCGCACTTGTGCATGTGCACATGCGTGTGCACGTGTGCTCATCCACTAGTGCAACCATCTGTTCCTGTTTCCCAGTGGGTTTGGATCACGAGGAAAGAGAGGCCTGTTTGGGTGGTCCTGCCCCCAGAGCTGAGGTCCCTTGGTGCTTAGGAATCCACAACCTGGGCAGATTTACTCTCCACTCATTCATCTTAAGAAGGCATCATTCCGTTCCACAAGAAAAATCATTATCTGCAGTTTTCTACTCTACTCCAACTTCAGGGAGGAACACTAGGCCCAGACACCTGCCCAGGGCTGAAATTCAATGGGCTGGACAGGGAGGGAGGAGAGAGCTGGTGGGGGAAGGGAATGAGCAGGCAGAGGCCTCTACTATCACCCTCCCACCCACTTGTGGACTCCTCGCTTATTTCTCTCACGCTAGCTGCAACAACAGGACTCCAACTGGCATTAAAGTGCTATGGTAGCTCTGGCCATGCCCTGGCCCAGGTGTGACCTCCATTGGGAAGATCCCAAGTGCTGAGAGAAAGTTTTTGGGTGGATTCTACCAGGGAAGTTGAAAGGTGTCTCCTTGCTCTCAGCAGCTCTTAGATGTCTTGGGAGCTTGAAACAGCCCCTGGCTTTAGATGCTCTGTTGGGAGTCTCAGCTGTCATCTCTATACAGGATTCTACAGCCCCATTGTTCACTCCTTCAGGCCAAGACATAGAAGGCATTGAAGGGCCTGGCACAAATCTACTTTACTTGTTTCGGTAAACCGATTAACCCATTGTCTTCTTAGCACTAGTGAAATTCCGCCCTGAAGGCAAGAGACAAAGAATGTGTAAGTATTCAGGCTAAGAGGACAGAGAAGGTGAGACAAAAACAAGTCAAGACAATCTACTTGGTGGTTTAACCGCCAGGCCAATGCCTTAAGTGCCTTTTGGATTTGACCCTCCTCTCTATGCCTACTGCCAACACCCTAATTACTTCTCACTTGCATTGCTATAGTGTTTTATAAACTTGTCTCGATCCTTCTTTATTTCAGTCAAGTCTGCTTCCTATTGTGTAGCTAACCATTCTAAACACTTTGCATTAATTGTCCAGCAGCCGTCCAGGATGTTCCCAAGTCCAAACTCCTCTTGCTGATATCAAAAGCCCTCGAAATCCAGACACCCATTACCTTACCTAGCAAGCCAATTTTTCTCCACTGCACCTCCATGACCCTACACCTCTAGTCAGACCTCCTTCTCACCCTTGTTTGATCATGCCATGACCACCTCCACCTCCAGCCTTTTCCCAAACTATACCCACCCACCCTTGGAAGCCTGCTCCTTTTCTAGGCAAAAATCTCAATCTCACACAATATTCAAAATCTAACTCAAGCTCAACCTCTTCTGAGAAGCCTTCTCCCTCCATTCCAGCCCACGCTGCTGGCTTTCTCTGTGCCCTGAAACCCCACAGTGCTTACTGTTTAGAGTACATAATATAGTATATAATTGTTTCCCAACTTGTATTTTCTTAGTTGCTTCATATAAGTAAGTATTATTTTTCTGATAAATTATGACTTTGTAAAGAGCAGGCTCTTTGCTCTCCCCTTCCCACCATAACATTAGTATTGAGCTAGACCAAGGAACACTCAACAGACTCCTGTTCCTTTGCCTTTAACACCAAAATGAAGGAATAATGAGGTAAATAAGGGCCCCCTGAGAATCTTCTCTGTCTATTCTCTCTCCTTTCTCAAACGATGTTACAGTCAGTTAAGGAGCTGAAGCTGCCCAGAGAGACCTAGCCAGCCAATTGGCTGTTGGATCTCTAGTTTTCAATACACTCCCACCTCCTAAGGCTTTCCTGGTGATCAATAATGCTGCTTAAGTGATCAGTCTAAGACACAATGGGCCGCAAGGGCCAATGTTTGATTGACATGGAGAATAAATGTATGCTGGAAGAGACAGAGCAGGGAGGGAAGAACAGAAGAGAAAGCAGGAAGAAAGATGAGCTGGGGGAAGGTAAGCAGAGAGGTTTTATGAATGAGGATACATAGAATGGAGCTAAGAGTAGTTCTTAACCTGATCTAATTCAGCAGCTGAAGCAAGTTCTTATTGAGGCAACTAAATAATCTTGGGACTTTCTCAGAGCCCAATGAATATACCAGGGCTGCTGGACAATCTTTGGCCTTGGCAGAATCATTGTTGCCATGGTCCACTGAGGACCTAAGAAGATGCAGGCTCCATGTTGAATGGAGAGATGGGTGTGGGATGAAGACTTCAGGGACCTTAAAAATTGACTTGGGTTTTGGGCTATGCTCATTGGCTAAGTCTACAGAAATCCCAAGCTCTGGCATCCTTCAGTCCTCTACGCAAGACTGGTGACTCTGATATCCATGATGATGTGGGTCAATTGGCTGATCTGCAAGAGTGATATCAGCATTACCTTCTCTCTATACATTGGTGCATGTACTATCCCTCCTCCCAAGGCTCTGGGGTAGGCTATTTAATTATTTGGCAGTTAAAAAATACGGAGTACTTTTTTTATTTGTTTCTGGAGGGCCCAAGTTTCTAGCTATAACACTAATCAATTTTTTTTTTCTGGGAAAGATAGTGTTACCTGGAAAAACAGAATAGATGGCTTATTGATGCAAGAATATTTCTCTTTTAATCTAAGCATGATTCCTGCTGCTCTCATTAAAAACCCATCCTTCACATATGATGGTATTATTACTCTCCTCATCATATGGGCTCAAAGCCTCAGAATCATTTTTGACTCTTCTTCCTTCCTCATCTCACTCATCCAATTGACAGGTAAATCAGGTTTCTTCTACTTCTAAAATCCATCCATCCATCTCCTTCCTTCTATTCACATTCAGCTATTATAACATTCTCCTAGCTGGTCTTCACGCCTCTAGGATGTCCCTCTTTTAATCAATCTGCCAAAGAGGTTAAAAAAGAAAAAAGAAAAATGAGCCTGAATCTAATCAAGCCTAAAGCTAACTTCCACTCAAAAGAGATACAGGGAATAGTGGTACAAGCTAAATTACAACAAGAGGAAGTAGATAGACTAGAATGTGGGGCAGTGCACAGAACAACTAACCTGACTTCTCTAACAAGTTAAAGAGAGGGGACTGTTGAAAGAGCCTTAAGAGACATAATGGCAATGTAATGTGTGGAGCTTTTTTGGATCTCGATTCTAACAAGCCAACTGTAAAACATGTTTTGAGACAATTGAGGACATTTGATTATGGGCTGAGTAATGAATAATATAAAGGCATTATTGTTACTTTTGTTAGATGTGTTAATGATACTCTGGTATATCAGGAAATGTTCATTCTTTAAAAGATGCATAGAGAAGTTTTAGGGGTGAATGACAAGATTGATGTTTAAAATTTATTTCAAAATACTTCAGCAAAGAAAAAAAAAGAATAGATGAAGCAAATATGGCAAAGCTCTGATAATTTCTTAAAGTGGATAATGGGTACATGGGATTATTATACTGTTTTTTCTATATTTTGAGAAATGTTTATAATTAAGAACAAAAACAAGTCATCCACCATACCCCAGTCTACCTGCCTGCTTTATCTTCCACTCCTACCTCATTTCTGTATGACACAGCTGCCCTATATCTTTGCCTAAGTGATTCCCATCTGAACTTCATCCCTTCACTTACTCATTAATTCATTTGTTTGCTTAACAATTATCTATTTAGGACTTTTTATATGCTCTAGGCACTGTAAATGCAAAGATTACTGAGATGAGACTGAGGAGACAAGAGGCCTCCTTCATGCTTATGTGTTCTCCAACAACTAGCACAGCACCTTGCGCCCAATAGATGCTCGATAAACGTTTTTTGAACTGATGTGCAGGGGGAGCTGTGATAGAATCCCTGTCTAACATGAACCAACAAGTATTCAATCCAACCTAACAAATGTTTATTGAACACCTACTATGTGTAAGGCACTGTATGCTATGGGGATAAAAGAGAGATGAAAACCCCAGGCTCTTTCCTTTATTGAATTTACAATGTAGATAAGGCATACAAATATGAGAAGCTATATTTGTATATAAAGAATTAATGTTGTAAGTGATAATAATGGGTGTATCAGCAATGGGCTTACCAAATGTATTTTAGAGAAAGTAAGTGCAAGAGGAGTTCAGAGAAGACAGAGAGATCATTTCAGTTTAGATTAATCAGAGAAGACTTCGAATTTGAATGTAGGGTTAAAGGACAGGTATAATGTTATTGGATAGGAGAGGGGCATAGACAGAGAGAAGAAGGCAATCCCAGTGAGTGGAATGGCATGAACAGATGCCAAAAGAAATGTACAAAAGACATGTTTAGGAAATCCTAAAGAAGTTTGGCTGGAGTAGAGGGTCCATATAGGACTTTGTTTCTCAAGGATACCAAGTGCATCAGTGATGCTTAAAGAACTAGGTAAATGTGTATATTCCGTGACTCCAGCTCCCAGACCTACTGAAGCAGAAGTTCAGGTGGGGGGACCCAAAATCTGCATTTTAATGAGTTCCCCTAAGTGACTTTCAGACACATTAAAATTTGAGGATCCATGATGTAGATAAAGAGTAGGAAATGAAGTTGGAAGAATAAATAGTGTTAGGCAGGCCCACTCAAGGAGAACCTTGAATGCCAAGCTAAGGAGGCTGAAATTTATCCCACAGGTAATCAGATACCACCCCTCAAATATTTTGATCAGAAGTATCATGAATAAAGGATATTTAGGAATATTAATCTGGCAGGTATATGTATTATGGACTGGAAAAGGAGGCTAGTGCAGTGTAGACAAGAGGTGGTAGCAGGGGAAAAGGTGGACTAGGATAGAGTCAGAGATGGTTCTAACATTTCTAGTCTGGGAGACTAGAAGGCTTGTGTAACAGAGAGGTCTTTGAGAGATGATGAGATGAGTTTGTGAATGCTTAATATGACATGATGGCAAACTATCCAATGGGAAATGTTCAGTAAGTAGCTGGAAATATAGGACTGAAATACAGAAGAGAGGTTAAGTTTGGGCTTGAGAAGTGGGAATGACCAGTAGAGGAGTGAGAGGGGAAGCCATGACAGGGCTTCAAGTCCTTGACAACAGAGGAAATGAAAAACAAGTGGAGTCAGAGAACACCCAGATTTGAGGGGTAGCAAAACAGAAAAAAGCAGAGATCACTGGGGTGGAAGGGGACCCAAATAGTACAACCAGGCGGAGAGCTCTCCAAAAAGCTAGGGATGGTTAGCAGTGTGGCTAATGCCAAAGGGAAGCCAGGGCTCAGAAAAGTTCACTAGCTATGGCCTACATACAGAAAAACCTACTCATCTCATGTTCATCAACACAAACAGGCACACTGTCTCCTATATGTAACAGGCAGTCAGTCTCTTCCTCCCTCCCTCACTCTGCCTCCCAGCTCATTTTCTGACTTCCCAGGGGAGTAAGTGCTGATCTGCCACAGGGATGTTCATGTTCCATTGAAGGACGGTGCCTTCACAAAAGGGGGAATTGCTTGCCATGGGTGGGAAACCATACAGAACTCCACGATCCCTGCCCTCTCCTTACCAGCTCAGCTGAGTGGGAACTGGAAGGGACAGAAGATGGCTTGCTTCCCTGCTCGTACTCCCTCTCCTCCCCCTCTGCCCCAGCCCTCTGATTTCTCAGCAGAGCTGCAAGATCCAGCCCATTTTGAGAGTCCTTCATTTTGGCTGCTGATAATGCAAGATAATGTTTTTCTTTCTGAATTTATAGTAAGAAAGAAAACAGAAGTCCTTGAAAGGAGCCAGGATGGAGTTTTCTGTTGTGAATGCTAATAGATTTAAGGCTGACCCATAGCTAAAGCTAACTTGGGTGTGTCTTCCTCCCAAGGACCTTCACCCAGAATAGAGGAGGATCATCCCAGCCCCTAGAAGCCAAGCTTGTCAGCATAAGCCTCACTTCCCACACTTTGCTCTAGGTGTGTGTGTGTGTGTGTGTGTGTGTGTGTGTGTGTAATTTGTATGTGTATATATGATTTGTGTGTGTGTCTTTTATGGTTTCAGCTAGCCTAGAGGCTCCAAAAGAATAAGGATCCTTCTTCTATTGCATTGATTCTGCCCTCTCAGAGTGCCTTGTCTGGTGCTGGCCCACAGAGCCCAATCATTTCTACAGAATGGGGGTGGGTGGCTAGAGTGCTTCTGATGTCCTGCATCTACCCATGCTTCCTCCAAGTGCTGAACTGTTGATTAATGAAGTGGGGTGGTACTGGACAAATGCTTCTCCTCTGCCCAAACCACCCTGATCCCCACTGTACTCACCCTAATACCTCAGGACTGCAACTGCCTCATCTTCCACCCTACCCTGTGCCTTGCACAGCATGCTGCTGTTATCAGCAATCCCAGGGCTTTCTTGTTGCACTTTTTCAACATACTATTGATCTCAAAGGTCCTTGATGGTGGCAAAATTCCCAATCAGGCCACACAGCTCACTTCCCAAGACCCTGGGTCTGCACCACTCACCAGAGTGAGGTCCCCTGACTCATTCAAAATGGGGCCTGAAGCCTTTTAGGAGTCCCTAGTCTCCTCACCCAGATAGGCAGAAGCTCCACTCTATTGTCTGAAACCACAACACCAACAGCTTCACTAGCTTGTGTTTATAGGGGCACTTACTGGCTTCAGGCCTCTAGCCCCTGCAGTCTGGGTCAGGAAGACACTGCAGGAAGGAGCCTGGGGGCTCCCACCACCATATCCTGGCCAGCACCCTCTCTCTAGCAGCCATCGGTCCACACTTGCAAGGCAGTTGTGGTGGTAGGTGTCAGTGGGAGAGAGGGCAGGATCTCTCCACACACAGCAAGAGTGTTTCTCTCCTGCTTGGATCATATCCTCTCCCTTCTTAGTATCCTGCAGTGGCTCCCAATTGCCTCTTACTCAATTTAAACCTCTCTGTGGGACTCAAAGCCTTCCATAATTACATCCCACCTTCCCACACCCCCACTCCCACACACTAAGCTTAACTCCGAGCCAGACATAGACATTAGGCAACATCACAAAGGCTCCCGCCAGGGACCTGCCACAGGTGCCTGAAAGCCCCACCAACACAGCCACTCCTCTGCAAATGTTACCTGAGAGGTGAAAGCAGTTAACAGTTATCAGCTATTAACACTGGCCAGGCTGGGATTCTGTCATTAGATGTGACTGAGCAGGGAGCAAATCCCTGCCTAAATGGTCAAAGAGGGCAGGGGAAGGGACCCAGAGGAGCCTGGAGCAGCCGATGGGAGGGGTGCTAGGAAGGGGCTCTGATGTCGAAGCCATCTCCATCACGACTTTACCAAAGGCTACAGTCTGACTCAGGGGTCTCTACTTAAATCAGTCAAATTCACTAGCCCTCCCCCCACGCCCAAAAAAACACCTTGCTTCTCTCTCCACGCACACAACATGTGTTATTTCACCTCATGCCAAACTGCCGAGGTTGAATTGCTTCTCTCGCATGAAAAAAATAAGCCACAAAATTGGGGAGAAGCAGGCATGTCTGCTCCGGCATGGCCAAATCTTGTTGAGGTCTCCTGGGGGAAAGCTAAGAGCCTTTTGCTCAGTAGAAATAGCAAACGCTTCCTGGGAAGCCTCTCTCAGCTCCCAGGCTGAAAACTGGGTTTCCCATGCTTCTTCTGTGAGGGGCCTGAGGAGCAGGGAAGGGGAGGGAGAGGCAGATCTCCCAGCTAAGGGCACCAGTGGCAGAACTGCCACACCACCCTGGCCATTCAGGCCAAAATGTGCACCTTTTACCCCAGCCTTCCAGCAGGGAAAACTCACTGGGAGCTTCTCAGCAGAGACTCCCACTCTCTGCCCCAGAAGGGCGCCCCCAAGGGAGCCTTGGTCTTATAGCAATTTCTCCAGTGGGCAGGAGTCCAGGGACTGCCCCACCCTCCACAAGAGCTGCAGGGTGCCGAGACCCCCCTTAAGGCTCTAGGGCTCTGCAGCCAGACTAAGATGTGTGTGTGTTGTTTGAAAGGGGCAAGTCTGGCAGAATTCAGCTTACCCTGTGATCAAGAGCTCTTTGGTGGCAGCTGCAAGGGTGGGGGCACCACATGCTTCTGGTGAAAGGTGTCAAGCATTTGACCCTGCAGTGGTTTCAGTGTGTGTGTATGGGTGTGTGTGTGCGTGCGCACAGTTGGCCCAGGAGCTCAGGTTTGGTCAGGCATGACTACGAGAATTGCCAGAATGGAGTTACTAAGGGTCTTGGCTCCTGTCCACTGTAGCTTAGGTTGGGGGTTGTCTGTGTTTGCTGTGTGTGTGGAGGGGGGAGTGTGGTGGGGGTGGGGTGGGGAGTGTGGCGGGGAGGGGGGGAGCAGGTACTGAATCTGCAGTAATTTGCAGTTATCATGTAGCTTCTCAGGAATACTCTAAGATAACACACACACACACACACACACACACACTCACATACACTCTCCCAAGCTCCAAAGCACCAGGCTGGGGAGGAGAGAGACAGAGAGTGTATGCATATTTTAGCACGCTGGGGAGGGGGTGTCGCTGTTTGTGTTTGGATGACTGCTTTATTAGTATCCTAGTGGGAAGGTACGTGTGTGTGTTGTGTGTGTGTTGTGTGTGTGATCTTTGGATGGGGGTTACTGTGTAGCTGAGCGCCTGATATATGGTGCAGCTGTGTGTGTGTGTGTGTGTGTGTGTGTGTGTGTGCATGTGAATATGGCCCAGGGAACCACGCACATGCTTCAGACAGCTGTTTCTGGCAGCCCTGGGGCTTGGGCTTCTCCCGGAACCCCATCTAAGTGGCCACCTCCCATTAGCCAGGCCCTGCGTCTCGCCAGCTCTCCCAACTGTGCCCGCGGCTACGGCGCTAACACAAAGGCTCCATAATGAAGCGCTGCACTTCCCAGCACTCAGTATCTCACCCTGCAACCCCAGCGGCCAAGGCAAGCCCGCCAAACCCGCGATTCACTGAGGCATAGGCACGCACCCGGCCTCTT
The DNA here is from genome assembly GCF_014176215.1 of Rousettus aegyptiacus. Taxonomy (NCBI): domain Eukaryota; kingdom Metazoa; phylum Chordata; class Mammalia; order Chiroptera; family Pteropodidae; genus Rousettus; species Rousettus aegyptiacus. Next base: position 63,731,734 of record NW_023416312.1, on the reverse strand, counting down.
CCCTCACCCGCCCAAACTCCCGGCAGCCCGACGCTTGGGGCCCCTTGCCCTGGCTCGGGCTCCCGAGGGCGCCCAAGCGCCCCTCGCCCCCAAGTCGGCCTGGGGCAGCACGGTCCTGCTGCGACCCACTGTTGGCCAGACTGAGACTGCGGCCGCACCCCCCTGAAGACAACGCGCCTCTTACCTTCCTCCTCTGCCTCCTCTTCCTCTTCTTCCTCTTCCGCGGCGCGGCGCGGCGGCGGCGGCTCAGCAGTGGCAGCGGGACTAAGGCGCCGGTGTTCCGGAGCTCCGCACAGGCTTGGGGCTCAGTGGCGCCGGGCGGTGAGGCGGGCAGAGGTTAGCGGGGAGGCAGAAGCCCGCCCGAGACGCAGGGAGCTGGCGCACAGGCGGCGGGCTGCGGGCAGGCTGACAGTGGCGCGCGCGGGCTCCTCGCGCGGACTCCATGTCTGCGCCGCGGGCGGCACCATCGCCGTGGCTCGCAGGTCTCTCTCTCGCTCCAGGAGTGCGGCAGGCGGCGAGGAGACGGATGGCCGCGAGGCGGCTGGATGGCCGAGGAGGGGAAGGGAGGAGAGGCGGGGGGAGAGGGAAGGGGAGGGAAAAAATAGAGGAGCGCAGAATGAGGGGCCTTTCGGGCGCCTCCCGACCCTCAAGTGCTGGCGTCAGTTTCCCCGAATGGGAACGCGGCTTAAAGGCACAGCTCCTGGCTCGGGTCACAACTAAAAATAAGCACAAAATTGACAATTGGGGAAAGAATCTCCCAAGACACAACCCAAGCGCCCAACCACCCAGCCTGGCACTGCCTCACTTCTTGAACCTCACCGTTCTGGCTGGGCTCTGCTGAGAACTGCTGGCAGCTAAGAGGGCAAACCAATTTTCAAAGTGAAGGTTGGGAGTAGTGAACTGCAGATAAGAAGCGGCAACCGTAACGTTTTCTTAGGGACTTCATTCCCTGGCCCCTGACCTTGCCTCGGTGAGCTCCCCGTCGCCCCTCTTTGCTCGCCTTCTGCTGGGGTCGCCCTCCCCGCAGCTCCTCTCCCTGTTACCACTACTAACGTCCACACGCACCTTGAGTTTCTGCTCCGTCTCCGGCAAGCAGCGCCTCTCCCCAGCCCTGGAGTGCGAGGTGTTTCGAGCCCAGGCCCAGCCCGGGAGCCTATCTCAGGAAGGGAGCTAGCTATCTGCCAGCTGGCAGAGGTCCGCTTACAGCATGCGACTGGTGAAAAGGGAAGAAGGTTTACGCGCGCGCGCGCGTGTTAGTGTGTGTTCATCAGCAGATGGAGAGACGGTCCTGCGCGCATACACACACGCAGGCGCGCACAGACACAGACACACACAGACACACACACACACACACACACACACACACACACACACACACCCCAGAAGAGCGTAGTTAGGCACACAGCACATTGCCTGATGAATGATCACAGGATATTTTTTTTTAGAGACAGGCTGTGAATACTAAACATGTAGCAGCCTACATTCAGGAAAGATTCTTGGGCTCCCAGCTGACTCCTTTGGATAAGTTTGGGGACTAAGAAGAAAGGTCTTTCCTCCTCTTTCCCAAAGGGCAGCCTCAGTGGGGACCCAGAGGCACAGGGAAGCTGGACAGTGGGTCCGGGAGGGCCAAGGTGATGTCAGGGAAGAGAAAAGCAGAAGGAAGCGATGGAGTAGAACAGCCTCCTGTGATGCTAAATGTGTGGTGAATTTCTGAGTGCCAGAGGCACTTCGGAGAGATAGCTAACATTTGCACATTTGAGCCTCAGCAGTTCTAAGGCAAAAAGTGAACCCTCCTCAATTTCCCTGTGTGCCTGGACTCTGGAAGGAAGGCTGTTGGGAAAAGGGAACCCATTCTAGTTGAAATCTTTTCCTCACCTCCACTTCTATTTAAGCATTTGGGTAAAGCTTCAGAAGATGCTGGAGGGTTACTGGGGGGCAATTGTGGGGCCAGAGGATGATCTTGTAAGCAGCATGGAATTTCCATGATACAGAGATCCTGGTGCAGAGCTCTGTGGCTCCCCCACAGCTGGGATCAGCAGTGGAGTAGCTGACTAGCAGATTTGGCCATCCATCCACTGAACAGACTTTTTGCTTCCTTCCTGGCATTTCTTCCTGTGAAGAAAAGGATGGAAATTCCCTGCATCTGGATGGGGGTAGCCTAGGCTGGGAAAACAAGCTGATGGAACTATTAAAAATGGATGGTAAGTGAAAGTAAAGACACACCAGGAGAGAAACACAGAAGTTTTGGCAAATGCCTAAGCAGACCAACACACAGAAAGATGCTCCAAGGAGCACACACACAGGGACACACACAGAGTCACACATGGGCCCTCAGACATGCTGAGCTAGTACCAAAAAAAAGAAAAAAAAGAAAGAAGTCTAGCCAGAGAAGTGACTCAGACTTGATTTCTAATCCTTCCAAAAGAGGCGAAGAGAAGCAGGGAAGAGTCAGCCTCCTGTCTACAGGGATTGGAGAAGTTGTGGGGAACCAGCTATCCAGTGTGAAGAATGCTATTTGAAGCCAGACAGTCCTTGGCTGGTTTCACTGGGGTGGTGTCTTGGGTGTGGGGATCTCTTCCAGAGTCCCCTGATCCTTACTTCGTTCCTTACTAATATTAATAACATATATCAATGAGTTGGTTTGTATAAGTTTTTATAATAAAACTTAATGGGTTAATAATTAAAACAAAATTATTTTACAACTCTGATTAGCCATCTTTTGCTGCTTGCTGAGCTCACTGGAAACATATGCCTGGGCTCCAGTTAATCTGCTATGTGGTAAATTAAAGAAGAAGTAGTAAAGGAGAAGAGAGTATTGGGAGGGACTGTGTCATTGGACAAATGCATGTGTGAAGGCCCCTAGGTTACCAATGAGGCACTGTCCAGTTTAGAATAGTGATTAAGAATAGTAGATTTTGGAATCTGCTTCTTATTGGAAGTGTGACTTCAGGTAGGTCACTTAATCTCTCTGAGCCTTAACTGTGGGATGGACATGATGGCAAAACCTACCTCCTAGAGTCATTGAAAGTATTAAATAAGATAATGGATGCAAAAGGTCTCAGTAAATGGTAGCCATCATTCTTTCTCAAGACCAATGTGCCTCCTTGTCATCTACTAAAAAGCTTCTGATTTTGTTCATATGCTGCTAATTCCAATCTGAAGTGATGTAGTATTTGCATTGTTTCTGGCTCTTGGTCAAAGTGAGTTCTCAAGCCTGCATGTATATGGCTGATTTCATTTCCAAAGGGAGAATCTCCCCCATCACCAGAGAATCACATAAATAGGATTTTTTTTTTTTGACAAGCTGTGCTCAACAGGAATGAGGGAGGTGGGAGAGCAGGAGGCAGGATACAGAGAAAGTTCTTCACCATTCTTAGCCTTGTGCCAAAATGTAGCAAAATTAACACTTGTGTGTAAAACTGAGACCTTTGATCCAGTCACACCCAAATTTGGGGAGAAACATCCCCTTGGCGTAAGAGTTCAGTCTCTTCAAATCTCACGACAATTGGAAGACAAATGAAGATCTTCAGCCAGAAGTTTATTTCCTATTGAAATGAATACACTGAGGCAAAGCTAATAAGTGGCACTATTTTCCTCCCCCACACACTAAGAGTGGAGGGAGGCAGCCTAGCTTTATGGCATCTTGGACTGCAGTCACTACTTAACTACTCACCACTGAGAATCTAGGGATAAACAGACAGAAACTCTCTTGGCTTCCAGTAATAATAGTAATACTGCCTACCATCACTCACTATGATCTGGGGGCTCTGTAAACACTCCTAGGAAGAGAAGGATGATTCTTCATCCCAGGGGGTACAATTAATTCTACTCCCTTGGTAGGACCTCCAGCCAGCCCTGAGAGATTTACATGCATTAACTTATTTCATGATCACCACAACCCTCTTACTTAGGGAACATCATCATCCTTATTTTACAGAGGAGGAAGCCAAGACTCACATCGCAGTAACTAGTGGAAGCTAGATTCTACCCATGTGACAATTAATAGTAATAATAATTATGATTGCTAACTGTTATCGAGTATTTCTTATGGGCCAGTCACTATGCTAGCATTTTGCATGCATTATCATATTTAATCCTCAAAAAAAAACAGAGAGATTAGGTACTATGATTATGACTATTTAAAGGAAAACAACAGCTCAGAGAAAGTAATCTCCCCAAGGTTGTATAGCTAGTAGGGCCTAACTCAGGACTTGAGCCCATGCCAATTTGACTACAGCAGTTATAGTGTCTCCAAAAAGACTGTATGACTCCAACCCTTCACCTGGGATTATACAATAGACACAGGCTGCTAGCTTTTTCCAGAGACATACTAAGCTGCTTGCTTCTGCTGCAGCAACCCAGCTACCCATCAGCACCCAGGGTGAAGAGCAGGGTGTCATCGATAGCCAGAGTATGAAGTTCATCTGCCTAAAGCAGCAAGAAGACCTCCCTGGGATGGAGGAAGGAAGGGTGGCATAATCAGAAAGATTAAGGAGGAAACCTATTTTATAAAATTTCAGCGCCCCCCCCCAGCCCTTTATTTTCCATCTTGCCTTTTGGCAAGACACTCACTCATCTTAAAACATCTGGGATCAACCAAGGCCCTGATGTTTGGGACAGAGTGGGTAGAGAAGAAGGGAGAGGGACACTCCTGAGCTACCTGGGAAACTTGGAGCTAGCAAGAAAGCTGGATGACTGAGAGAACACCAGAGAAAAATGGAGAAGGAAAGGGCCATGTTAAAAGATTTGTCACTAATAGGAAGGAAGACAAAAGGCTGGACAATTATGTTAAGAAGTTTTGTTGTTGTTGTTGTTGTTGTTGTTGTTGTTGTTGTTGTTTTTTACTGATCCTTTATGTGCTAGCTAAGTTTGCCTCCCTGGTGCAGGCTGGAAGACATTGTAGGGAGCAACTCTGAGCTCCTGAGCTGCAAACTGCCAGCCAACCCTTTCCTGAGCCTTGGCTGGCTGATACCCTGTCCCGTCAAACACAGCTGTCCTACTGCTTGCTAGTTTTATGGGCCCCAGCTAGCTCCTGGCTTCCCCGTCTATATTCCTCTCCCCTACCACAAACGGGCAGGTACAACTTGCTGGGGAAGTGCCCAGTCATGGCAAGGGGGATCCCTAGGTCAGAACTGGAGGTCATCCTATAGTGGTGCCCTGCGATCAAAATCAGGTCACTCAGTTCTTGTCTCCTCTCTGGGGCTTCAGGTCAGAGAAACACTATTTGCATTGACAAAGCCCAGGCCTCTTTGATGTTGCTGGTTCCCTAGCCTTCCCCCTTCTGTTCATCTACTTACCTAATACATATTAGTTTAACAAGAATTCCTTTGGGCATCCTACATACCCACCTCCCCTCAATAAGCCTCTTTCATCCTAGATACTCTTCGAGTGTGCATCCCTAGATAGCCCCTTAGGCTCTGGGTATTTCCTGAATGCAATCTCTGTCCTCTATCAAAATGTACCCCTCCCCTGTCCTAGTCTAGGTAATCCCATAAACTAATCTATGCTTAAGTAAATGCAGATGGTAATTGACAGTACTTCTCAACATTTAAACACACACACACACACACACACACACACACACACACAATCCCTAACAACAGAATAAAGTGAGACTGGATGTAAAAGCCAAAGTCGCCAAAAATGTCAAATTTCTTCAGTTTCCCATTTTGTTTAAAAATCATATGTGAAATTTCACATTCTACTACATAGTATACTAGTGTTTGATTTCCCATGTAATCCAAAAAATGCCCCATATTTATCCTATAGCTCTAGGTACCCAATAGGAGGTATAGAGACTCCCATTTGAGAAGTGCTGAGTGAATGAATTAATCCAGAACCTGCTTGCTTTTAGCCCACTGTCTTTAATAGAGACAGTGGTGAGCAAATGAATGACTAGAATAGTTTGGAGTGTTGGGGTTTGGTGGTGTGTGTGCTGAGCTTGTCTTCTTGTCAGGCTGGAGTTCCCCAGCAGGACTCAAGGCAGAACCAACTTCACCCCTAGGTCCCAGAGGGCTTAAGCAGCCTACTTGGTGTGATATAGGCCTTCCCCTTACTCAGATTCACCCGCCTCACCCCCAGCTGTGTGGGTCAGAAATTCTCCTTTGGGTTAAGGCCTAGTCTCCAGAAGGTCCCGGTAAATTGCACTTGTTATCTGAAATGAACAGCGCATTAAGCCATTAGCACCCATTAATGCACTTGCCTGAATAAATTTATCAGATCGCCTGTCACCTCTTGGAGGGCAGAGCTGTGAGGGGATGAGATACTGACCAGGAATTTTTCTGTAGGGTGGGGTGAAGGAGCTCTAGTGCTGTGTTTCCTCAGCTGTGGGCCTTGACCCTGCTGCAAAAGAATCAGCTATGAAAAGGCTGATTACTGGACCCCATCCTAGACCTCAGAACTCTATTTAACGAGCCCCCTGCGTGAAGCCTGCATCAAAGCACAGTCCAAGCAGGCCTGAGGTGAGGAATGGGGACTAGGGCCAAAAGAGGGGCCACTGAGGGCCAGGACTAAGATGGCCTCTCCACCGGCTTTGTATTACCCAGGCCTTGCTCTGGAGCTTCCTTCCTTCCTTCCTTCCTTCCTTCCTTCCTTCCTTCCTTCCTTCCTTCCTTCCTTCCTTCCTCCTTCCCTCTCTCCCTCCCTCCATCTCTCTCTTTCTCTCTCTTTATTTCATCTCTCTCTAGAGAGTTTCTGCACTGGTGCCTCCTCCTCGCCCACCTCCCTCATGCAGAGAGAGCCCTGCAGAGAGAGGACCAGTGGCTCTGGAAAACCTTGGAGTGGGACTGAATTGACAGACTCTAGGGAATGGCCCATTGCTTCCTTGTATGCCTTCCTTTCCTCCCTCCTACTGGCATCTTAGGCATGTTTGCCCTCCTGTAGTTAGGAAGCAAAACAACAATTTAAATTGATGCTGACAGAGCCTGTCAGATGCCGAGTGCTTGCTGCTGCTATTGCCACTGTTGCCACCAGTATAGCTATTTCCCATGAGGGATTCCAGGCTTGTGCTTGAGACACTGTTGCCAAGAACTGGCCTTCTAGCTCTTACTCACCTCTGTTTGGGTGGGGGTGAAAGTGGGATGAAATTTGGAAAGAAGAAACCAAATGGACAATAGGAAATGTACCTAGGCTAGTGAGCAGGGGACTGGTGCCTCTGATAGGCTCCCACTCATGGTTAGGTCGCTCTGTGGTCATCGACACTATACTTAACCTCTCTGTTCCTGAGGTCCACCTGGAAAAAAAGGAGAATCAAGGTCTTCCCAGTGCTTTTCACAGGTGTGCAGACTTACAGAAGGATGCACCTGGAACGTCTGAGAAGTAAAACACCACACAGAAAAATGTCCCTTGAAAGACTCTAGGGAAGGAAGGGTATTTAAATCCACCTCCCGGGCAAAGCCCTGGAGGGGGAGGGGTTCCCTGCTAATCTGATAAATGAATTCTTACTAAAGTCCCAGTGAATACTAATGGGTCAACGATTTCTCCTCCCAACTGTTTACATTTTGTTCAGAGCTAAGCTCTCCATGTTTTTCTCCAAAGGCATGGTTAATAGTGGGAATGTTTGACACAGAGGCAGGTGGCTGAGGAGTTTGAGGGTTGGGGGTTCTTTCCTGGTTCATCCTCCAATGATCCCTTACATGTACACAGGACTTCACAGTTGACTTTTATTTGATCTTCACAATAACATTTTGACGTACATAGGTAGGGCTGTGCTAACTCCCATTTTACAAATGAGGAAATTGAGGCCCAGACTGGCTAAATGACTGTCCAGGGCCACACCAGTAGAGAGTGATTGATTCCTGTATAGAGTGTTCCTGGCTCTTTTCCATACTTACTCCACCTGAGCAGAACACAGGGCTCAGGAATGCTAAGCCTGGAGGCACGTTTCTGCCATTCACTTTTTCTGTCATTCACTAATTTATCTTTTCTTCCTCTATCTTTTATGGACCCCATTTTCTATTCCTCTGGCCACCATTCACCAGACAGGGAAGGAAAAAAATAGCTTTGCAAGGAACAGCTGGTGTTGGTTTGTGCGTCACAGTAGGGTAGAGCAGAAACCTCCAGAAAGGCCTGACTAGAGTATTCTCACTGCTGGACTGTCAGTAATTTGCTGTGTTTGATCTGGGATCAATTGACTAAACTTTCTGTCTGCAAGTTCTCATCTTCTCAACCTGCATAAGTCCGTCCAGGCTCATCATAGGGTGGGCCTGAGAGAAGGAGCAGGAGAGAAGAGCAGATGGAGATGGGGATGGCTAATGAATAACAACCATTTCTAAGTGATACATTGATATTTAGTGATATTCTTTGCCTCAAAAGCCATGGCCCAGAAATGGGAAGCATTTGTTAAGGCACTGCAGGCAGTTCCCTGGTAATCCAAGAAGGCTCCTATTTAGCAGAAAGGCCCAATTATAACTTTCCCTTTTCCTCATCTCATTCTTCTGTTAAGACCAAAGGACATTTGCTTGGGAAATCAGATCTCGGTTTCAGAAGATTTCATCTGCTCCCACAAATTGAATTTCCCACCTGAAGTCAAATTCTCTATTGATAACAGACATCATCTGCCCAGAATTCTATCCCTGATACAGGCCTAAGCTTGCTGAGATGTGCTTTGAATGGTGACCAGCTCCATGGACTTAATGGGCATGTGGGAACTGAGGCTGTGGTCTCAGGGTATGGATCCCAGATTGTTTCTTTTGGGGAGGTGTTTGGGCTCCAGTTGGGTTTGTCAACTGAAACCTGGCCCCATCAGTGCTTGAGCACATTTTCAATGGCCATAGCTGTAGGAAGTTTCTTGAGTCCTCTGTCGTATTAGGTTTAGTCTCCCTTAATCCACCTCTAATCCACGGCACCATCTTGCCAGAACATGACTGGCATCATTATGCTCTTCTGTTCAGATGTCTTCAGTAACTACCCTCTACCTATAGTATAAAATCTAAACTCCCCCACTGGTGTCCATCTCCCACTAGCCTGTTCTGAGAACTGCTCACTCCAGCAGGTATGGCTCCTCACTCTTCCTTGCTCTCATCCTGCCTCCTACACTTTGGTCTTGCAATTCTTCTCAGTCGTTTATTGCTCTCCTTCCACTCTGCCCAGCCACATCATGCCCCTGCCCCTAGGTCCCAGCCCCATCACCTTCCAAAGCCTCATCATCCTAGGAATGCTGAACACTTCTCACTGTACCATATCAGAGAGTGAATGCCTTGTTGCAGCGCTTGTATGCTTGGCTTGGACTGTAATTTGTTCTTTTGTGGGCATAGGCCAAGCCTTATTTTCCTTTCGATTTCCCAGAGTATCCGGCCTGATGCTGGGCCATGGAGGTAGCTGGGCCCAGGCTTCCTGACCCTTCCTCCCATAGCTCTCTGCGGCTTTGCAGTCTCTGGTGGAAATGCCTCCCCCTTTCCATCCTCCTCCCATCCCCTTTTATTGTCCTTCACTTGGAGCTCCTAGCACCATTCAGTAGCTTTTTCCTTTTATTAATCTTTTCAATGATTCTTCCTTGAATTCTCTTTGGTTTCTCTGAAATTAATCAATCTAGAGATAGCCAAGAAAAAACTGGAAAGTTTGGGAAATTTGTCTTTCATACAACCTTCCCTCCTCTGGTTGCTCAGTGTCTGTAGTTGAGCCAGACAGCCACTGTTTTCGCTTCCTATTCCCTGAGGTTAAACTTTACTAAAAAAGACATGCAAATGTCCTTCTTTTAAAATTAAAAAAAAAATCTTCATTGCCTTGCAAGACATTCTGAGTTCTTGAACCCTAGGTAACTGGCAGCTGGGACAGAGTAGTTTTTCTAAGATAGACAGAAATGCATTTCCTGGGGGCTCAAGGTGGGGATGGCAGTGGGGATGAGTCCTCTGGGAAGGAAGAACCTTTCTCTGTTCTGGAAGACATCACTTTTCATCACCTATCCACTCATAGGCCTTGATGACCCATGAAGGTGCTCAAGTATAACTATTTCAGCCTGGCCTGGTAAATCTTCTCTTTAACCTGAAGATGGGGTAGATTAGCTGGGGGAGGAGCCACACCATAGGTTGATTCAGGAGCAAGAGCCTGTATTTATTGGGCCTTTATCAAGTGACAGGCATGGTGCCATGTAGTTTGCATCCACAATCTCACTAAAGTCTCATTAACAACTCCATGAGGTAAGTACATTTATCTTTGTAGATGAAACTGAGGCACAGAGAAGTGAAATAATTTTCCTAAGGTCACTAGCTAGTAAGTGGCGACACTGGGATTCAAGCCCAGGTCTATCTGATGCCAAAGCCCATGAACTTCACTACCACTCTATTCCACTCTGACGAATAAAAACTGCTTTTGTGAAGCCAGTTTATAAAGAGTCGCCTTTGACTACTTCTGTTTACTCTTGAAAGCATACTTTCATGCCAATACCTGCAACTTGCTTTTTCATCATAGTTTTAACAACCACAACGTCCTGCATGCCCTGCCCCACATCTCCTTTACTTGTCGAGTACAGAAGGCCAGTGGATGAGAGCACAAGCTCTGGAACCAGATTGACTGGGTTCAAAGCCCAACTCTATCACTTTCTAGCTGTGCGACTTTGGGTAAATCGCTTAATCTCTCTGTGCCTCCATTTTCTCATCTATAAATTAGGGTTAATAAAAATATTTACCTCATATTTAATCCCCTTTACCCCATCTACCTCCCCCCTCCCCCCACCGCTTACACCCTACCAATATGTGGTGACAGTAAAAAAATCTAACTATGGGAGGCGAAAACACAGTGTAAATATATATATGTATATGTATATTGTGTGTATACACACACACACACACTCACACATATTCCTTACTGTTAAAATGTACAGCTGAAACTTATTGGATTTCGTAAACAAATTTCATCATAAAATAAAAAAAAAACGACTTACCTCAATTTCTCAGAGAGGTAATGGACATATGCTTAGCACAGAGTTTGGTATATAGTAATACTTCAGCAAGTGCTATCTATTATTATTCTCTCCTCTTTTACTCTTCCTACCCAGGGTTTCCAGAGACCTCATGCCATCCTCAGATTACCAAGGACTTTCCTTCATGATTCCCTTTCAGACCTGCTGGTTTACCACACTCTTCTGAACATCAGCCTTCCCACCCCAAACCTCATGTCAAATCCCAGTCTCTCCCCTAATTGTTATCCCTTTAAGAATAATCCTATCTTCATCAAAATTAAAATGTTATGCATCAAAGCACATTATTAACATAGTGAAAAAGTAACCCATGAAATGAAAGAAAAATGATTGTAAATCATGTATCTGATAAGGGGTTAACATCCAAAATATATAAAAAACTCCTATAACTTAATAACAAAAAAATCAAACAACCTAATTAAAAAGTGGGCAAAGGACTTGAGTAGACATTTCTCTAGAGAAGATGTACAGAAGGCCAATAAGCACATTAAAAGATGATGATGATCAGTAGTCATTATGGAAATGCAAGTCAAAACTACAATGAGACTGCTTCATATTCATTAGTATGGCTATTATAAACAACAACAACAGCAACAGAAAATACCAAGTTTTGGCTAGGGTGTGGAGAAAGTAGAACTCACATATATACCGCTAGTGGGAAGGTAAAATGGTGCGGCTGCTGTAGAAATGGTATGGCAGTTCCTCAGAAATTAAAGATAGGATTACCACATGATGCAGCCATTTCATTCCTGCGTATATATCCAAAAGAATTTCAGGGACTCAAACAGTTATTTGCACACCCATGTTCAGAGCATCATTTTTCACAATAGTCAAAATGTGGAAGCAACTCAAATGTCCATCAACAGACAAATGGATAAACAAAATATGGTATACAGATGATGAAATATTATTCAGCCTTAAAAAGGAAAGACAGTCTGACATATTCTACGACATGTATGAATCTTGAAGATGTTATGACAATTGAAATAAACCAGAAACAACAAGACAAATATTGTATGATTCCATTTATATGATGTACCTAGAGTAGTCAAATTTATAGAGACAGAAAAGAGAATGGTGGTTGCCAGGGCCTGAGAGAAGAAGAGAATAGGGAGTTATTGAGGGGAGAGGGATACAGAGTTTTAGTTTTGAAAGATGAAAAGAGTTCTGGAGATGGCTGGTAGTAATGGTTGCAGAAAAATGTGAATGTACTTAATGTCACTGAAATGTAAACCTAAAATGATTAAAATGGTAAATAATAAGTAGTGTATATTTTACCATAATTTTAAAAAGAATCTTTTAAAAAATAAATTCCTTAACCCTTTGATGCTCATATGCACTGAGGATACATTGGTGAACAGGGCAGACAAGGTCCCTGCCCCCATGGAGCTTACATTCTAGAGGGGTGTGAAAGACAAAACCAGTCAACAAATGAATAAGATATTTTCAGATAGCTATAAATGCTATAAAGAAAACAAAACAGTGATGGAGAAGCTACTTTAGATTAAAGAATCCAGAAATGTTTTTCTGAAAAAGTGACATTGTGACATTTAACCTGAATTCTGAATGATAGAAGGAACCAGTCACATGAGGATTCAGGGGAAGGACATTCTAGGAAGAAGGCAAAGCTAGTGCAAAGGCCCTGAGGGTTGAACTAGCTTAGTGTTGGACCAAGAACCTAAAGAAGGCCAGTGAATGTAGAGATGAGTTTGGAGAGATAGGCAGAAGTCAGATCCTGGAGGGCCTTATAGACCATGGTGAGGGTTTGGATTCTAGTCTAAATCCAATAGAGAGCCATTAACTGTTCTAAGCAGGGGAGTGGCATGATCTGGGTAACTGCTTTAATTAGATTATTGGCATATGTGTGAAGGAAGAATCCAGGTAAGACATGATGCTGACTGGAGCAATAATGGAGACAGAAATGGATAGATGCTGGATATATGTGGGAGCTTGAGAAGCTCTGTTAAAGAATTGGAAGTAAAAGATGAGGTAAAAGAATGACAAAAAGAATGACACTTGGATTTTTCATGAGCAACTGGATAATTGCTGGTGTCACGTACTCAAGATGAGGAAAAGTGGAGGCACGATGATTTTGGGGGTAGAAATTAAGAGTTCTGTTTTGTCTGTGTTAAATCTGAGATGCCTATGTAACATCCAAGAGGAGATGCCAAGTAGACAGTCAGAAATATAACAACAAACAGCAACAACTACCGTTTATTGATGCTTATTACATGCCAAATATTGCCCCAGATGCTTTATATTTATTAGATCACTTAATTCTCATGACAAGTCTGTGAGGTCAGATACTATTATCATCCCCTTTACAGAAAAGTAAATGAAGGCAAAAAAAGCTAAACAACTTGTTCAAGGTCATATAGTGAGAGGTAGAGCTAGGGTTCAAACTCCAGAGCCTGTGCTATATGTTGTAAGAATGGAGGAAGTGAAGGCTAGACATGGAAATTTGGGGGTGTTCATCTTATTAATGTTATTTAGAGTTATGGGACTGGGTGAAATTATCTTGGAAGAAAGTGTGAGAGGTGTTTAGGGTTGAGCCCTGGAGCACTTCAAACATTTAGAGGTAGAATGGAGGAAAATGAAGTGGCAAAGTAGACTGAGAAAGCACAAGGTGAAAGGCAAATCAGGAAGTTGTGGCATCATGAGAGCATAGACAGGAGAGTGTCTCAGGCCGACTGTGTCTAATACTGCTGAGAGGACTGGTATACTGGGGACAGAAAGTAAACACATTTATAGGACTAATCTTGATAAGAAGAAAGGCTAGTTTGCTAATGTTTGCATGCCAAAACTTGTGTAACACTCTGCCCCTTCCCTCCCCTTCCTTCTCCCTTCCCTTCATCCTTTCATCTATTCAAATACACTGAGGCCCACTTCGGTTCTAGAATTTATGAAAGGTGACCCAAATGGGTCAGACTTAGAATCTCACTGTATCCTACTTAGTCTCAGGTTGCAAGAGAGAATTTAGTCATGCCTGACCTGAAGGAAGCTTCCAGTGGGACAAGGCAGCCTTGGGATGTTACTGATTTACTGAAGGTAAGGAAATTGGCACCAAACTCAGCAGCTTGAGCTTCCTTCCTCCCTTCCTGGAAACACAGCCTCAAGAGCATGGTACCTTCTAATCTACTGGACATATCTTCACAGTAAGCCATAAACAACTACCACTATGTCTTCTTAACACGTAAAGACTTTCCAGGGGACAAATACATCTGTACGTCATTTTTATAGTAAAAACCAAGAGTCTAGTTTTGTCTTGCTTAGGGGTTACCTGATTTGGAATTATTAGTTCATTCCCATCTATTCCTGGTTACTATCCAGCTCTCATAACAGCCTGTTCTTTTTTTAGGAGTGTCTACCTCCGGCCCATGTTAAGAGTTCCCTGAGAAGATCTCCTCTACCTTCCAGGTCTCACAGGGTCCTACATGGCTTTGTTTTTCTCTCTTTTAATGGTCCTTTACTTAGTTCTCACCAAAAATAGGGGGACCTGTCTTTTATCTTCTTTTAAGGTGAGGACCTACTGTCTACCTTCAGAACCAGAGGGGCTTGTCCCCTGAACCAATTACACTATAGTTCCATTTATGAGTGTATGCAAACCCTATCATTTAGCATAGATATGCCCACTGTACTGGAACAAAAAGATACTATTTGGAAACTAAACTCTTCAAGTAAAACTAATTTTGATTATATATACACATATGTATATATAAATAATCACGCACATATATAACAATATATAAGCAAAACTATACATAAAATAATATATACATAAAACTATACCTGTATCTATTTATAGATTGATATCTATATATAAAACAAAGGACTGGAGAGCTTCCCCCTTCCCAAGACATATAGTGCCTCACAACCTCCTGAGATCCAACATTTCCAGTAGGACAAGCAACTTGAAACCATTTTTATAATCCTCTCAGCATCCATCTTAGTACCACACATGCACACACAAACATATACATACCTAGTGGATCCTTACCAGGTCCATGTTGAATCTACTAGAATTAAATGTAGTAGGTCTTGGCGTCTGATGTTGTTAATATCTGTAGGGCTAGGTTGGGGTTCTAGTTCAGCATGATATTTATTAAGACACTTTGTCTTTCTGGCACTGACTTTTGACATCTGCAAAAAGAACAAATTAAACCAGATGATTTATAAAAGGCTTTTTCAACTCTGGTAGCCAATGATTACCTAGACCTGGGCTCTGTAAGAGTTGGAAAAGATCGAAGGGAAATTTCTTCTTTAAAAAGAGGTAGTACTGAAACACTAGCAGTGTAAGGAAAAGAATGGAGAATTAATTGGGGAAAGGAGGAGCAGGTATCCAAAACTACGGGAGCAGGGGAATCCAAGAGAAAGGATTTCTCATTCCAAATAATAAAAACATTAGTGAACCCTAACTAGGTGTCAGGCCCGTTACCTGTCTCATTTAATCCTCACAACAACTCCATTAGTTAAACACTATAGTTATTCTCATTTTAGAGATGAAAAACTGGTACAAAAAAAGGTAAACAAACTGCTCAAGGCTACATGGCTTGGAAATGGCAGAGTTGGGCTGCAAATCCTGGCAGTCTGACTCCAGAATGTGTGTCTTTAACTACTCTACTGTCTCCAGAGAAAGAAGAGGAAGATCATTTTGAATGTGGAGCTCCATTTGGGTATTTTGTGACTAATTTGGAAAAAGGAAGCCAGGTCAAGTGCAGGAGCTAAGAAAAAACCAGTTAGACATTGGGAAGAAAGCAACATTAGGCTCTGAATCACTTGTATATATTAAGGCTGTCTTCAGAGACTCCTCACTGCCCAGAGTAAAGTAGCCACTCCTGCTCTTTGATATGTGAGGGCTGAGGAATCAGGGGAAACTGTGTTCTAATGACAGAGACTCCCTGTAGTCCCTGAGCCATTGGAGGGTGGTGGTGAGGACAATATGACCTGCCAGCCAGCAGCAAGCTATGTGCTGCCACCAGCTTCTTCAATCACTCTAAGATCAGGAACACCATGTCCTGCCTTTGCCCTAGGCCCTGAGAAACATGCCTAGCACAGGAGGGGCATTTTTCATGCTTTCCATTTCGAGCCCTCCCCACTTTTGAGAAATGGCTTCATTGTTCATTTCTCTACTTACAACTCTCAATTCTTCCTTCACCTGAATGAATCTGTCACTTGTCTCCTGAGGGCCCAAAGACTGAACTACATGCAGCAGTAGTTCAAGATGGATCACAAAACTCCCGATTTTGACTTACTCATTCCAGAAAGGTTCTGAGTGACTGCAGTGCCTATTGATAACTCACCCAGCCCCAGGAATCTGGCCAGAGGAATGTCACTAGGTAGACAAAACTAACACCCTGACAAAAGTAACACCATTGCCTCTCTGGAAAAGGGGAGGAGAAATTTCCAGAAGCTGGGTTTCTAGGCCTACTAAGCAGGGACCTTCTCCCTGTGAGCCATCATGCCTCCCATCCAGGTCCTCCAAAAGTACCACCCATAATTTTTCATTGGCCTTTTTCAATGCTCCACTCTTTGGGGTTCCCTTCATTAGAGGAATGCTTTCTCCAGGAAAGCCCAGCCAGCCCAAGGGGTTCCATAGGGTTTTCTGAACCTCAAAATCTCCCTGCCCATGACTTTCCAGTGGTCTGGAGTGGGGCTGAGGTCAGGAGGGAAAGGCCTCACAGGTCAAATAAGCAGGTCTGCCCAAACCATTCCACCCAGCAACACCCAAGTTATCAGGGAAATGGCTATATGAGTTTATGATAGCCCACTTCCTCTGCTCCCCACCCCAGGATTTCTTGTGCTGACTCTGAGATAATCTTCTGCTTAACCTTCAAGCAGTTTCCAGACTCCTCTTCAGAACTGTTCACTACATCAACTGCATCTGCTGGACCCACTTCTGCTTGCTGGCAGACACAAGCCCAGGGCCGCTGAGAGGAGGCCCAGCTGGTGTTAAAGTGCTGAAGGCTCATATCTCCTAGACTAAGAGATGCTGGAGGCCCATTTAGAATTTATTTTCCCCTTTGAGGCATTCTTTGGTGTTTTTTAAAGAGGATTTCAGGGCTAGAGGGATAAGCACATCTCTAATTTGCCACAGCTCACACTCCCACTAGGGAAGATTTAGAGCCCTTTCTTTGGCACTATTTGGCTGTAGTATTATTTGTCTCTAATACCCATTCCTGCTCTTCCCCCTTGGGAAGGAACTGCCTTTCCATAATAGGATATTGTTCATCTCAACTGCCAGTGGTCATAGATAGGAAGTTTGTAGAGGTCTTTGAATGTGGAGTTCCCAGGGTGATATGTGTGGCGAGACCCTGATGCCTGGCCGATCTTCTGTGCCAGGCGCTGGGTATAGATTGGTGAAAATGACAGACCGATCTTGTCCTCATGGAGCTTACGGTCTAATGGGAAAAACACATAGACCAAATCATCATACACTACTAAAATAATTACACGTTGGGATAAGTGCAGTGAAGGGTACAAATGTTGCTCAAGTAGAGAATAACAGGCAAAAGAAATTGACCTCATTTTTATCAAAATCACACATGCACCTGATTTTAAAATTCAAACGTATAAGAAAAAGCAGAATCTTTTGTTCTAGTCCCCTCAAACTTCAGTTCCACAAAGCTACTACGTTTAACCTTTCTCTTTTAATTCTTCTGCTGATTCACCTCTATTTCTCCGAATAATATGTTTTGCCACTTTTCTTAATTTATCAATTTGAGATATTAATCTATTGAATTTCTACTACGATAGATGACAATTCAGTGGACTATAACACACCCACTTCCATTTCTCCACACTACCCAATACAGATACATAGTATTGTAGTTCTACGAAATCGTTTTGTAACATCAAATAATGTGCATAAATACTTATATATTATTCCAACAACTATAGACAGCATCTCTTGACTCCCCACTTTGATCAGATGGAACTGTTTAAGTTCCTTCACCTTTATTTCTGTTTCTACCTCTAGTTTCTGTCAAATGTACAATTGCTTTTACACTGTCAAGGTTGATAACATTTCCATTCTCTCCTATCTCCCATGCTTTGATGCTTTGTAGATTGATTCTAAAAGGTGATGACCAATAAATAATGCTTATATTATTGTGGCTTTGCAAATATAATTCACTGTAGACAGAGATACATTATGATTTTCATGGGCTCCAGGTAATTTTGCTTTAGTGGGCCCTTAGTTCACAAAAAAGATCAAAACAGATATTTTATGGATATATTAGTAAAAAGACAAATATATTAACATCACATATTAAAGCATTTTCTTTGACCTAAAAGCTCACTTTTTTCTTCTGATTTTAAAGTAAATTAAAACATTTTTGTGGTCTCAAACTTCATTTGATGGAATCATAGATATGTATCCTTTCATGTGTGACATTTTGAATTAAGTTAGTGTAATTTTTATAATCTTTTAAGACAGCTTTTTTGAGTAAGTGACCTACAATAAATTGCACATGTGAAGAGTGCACAATTTAATAAGTTTTGACACGTATGTTTATCTATGAAGCCATCACCACAATCAAGATATCGAATATATCCAATACCCCCAAAAGTTTCCTTGGACCTCTTTTGTAATCTATTTCCCCCATTCCTAGGCAACCACTAAGCTACTTTCTTCATTATAGATTAGAATTTTGTACAACTAGAATAATGTAGTATGTAAGGTTTGTCTGACTTCTTCCACACATCATATTTGTGAGATTCTTCCATGTTGTTGCATAAATCGGTAGTCAATTATTTTTTATTGCTAAGTAGTATTCTATCATATGGCTAGACCACAATTTATCTATTTGCTTTTACTTGGCATTTGAGTTATTTTTGACAATTGTAAGTAAAGCTCCTAACAACATTTGCATACAAGTTTTTGTGTGGACAAATGTTTTCCTTTCTCTCTAGGAGTGAAATGACTAAATTATATAGTAGGTATACACTTAACTTTATTAGACACTGCCAAATGCTTTCCGAAGTGGTTGTGCTGTTGTAAAATTCCACCATCAGAGTTCCAATTCCTTCACACCCTTGCCAAAACTTGGTATTGATATTTTTTCATTTTAATTTCAAGTGGCTGTATAGTTTTAATTCTCATTTCTTGAATGACCATTTTAATGTATTTACAAGACACTTTTATGCCTTTCATAAAGAGACACTTTAAATCTTTTGCTCATTTAAAAAAATTGGTTTGTTTCAATAAGTCTTATTATTGAGTTGTAAGAGTTCTTTATATAGTCTGAATATAAGTTCTTTGTCATATATGTGATTTGCAAATATTTTCTCCCAGTTTGTAGGTTATCTTTTCATTCTCTTCACAGTGTTTTTCACAGAGTGAATGCTTTACACTTTGATGAAGTCCACTTTATCAATTTTTTTTTATTTATGGATTAGCTTTTGGAGCCATGCCTAAATATTTTTTTTAACCAAAGATAGGAGGATTTTCTTCTATGTCTTCTAAAAGTTTTATACTTTTAGATTTTACATTTAGACTTAATACCAATTTTAATTCATTTTGATATACTGTATGAAATTTAGATCAAGACTTTTTTAAAAACATGCAGATATCCAATTGTTTCAGCATTATTTGTTTAGAAAATTGTTTTCTCCATTGACTTGCCTTTACACCTTTATCTCTTTTTATAGGTCTCTGTCTTTTTATAGCTCTCTTCTGTCCCATTGCTCTGTGTGCCTATACCTTTACTGATACCACACTGTCTTAATTATCTAACTTTATACAAATCTTACAATCATTCAGGGTGTTTCATCTAACTTTATTCTTTTTTCATATATTTCTTAGTTTTTCTAATTCCTTTACCTTTCCTTATTAATTTTAGAATAAGCTTGTGTATATCTCTGGGTTTTTTGAAAGATATTACATTAAAGCTATAGATCAATTTGGGAGAATTGGCATTTTAACCATGTCGAGTCTTCCAGTCCATGAGCATTGTATGTCTCCCCATTTACTTAGGTTTGACTTCTTTCATCAGAGTTTTATAGTATTTGGCAAATTTTTTTCCAGTTGGTAGGTTGTCTTTTCATTCTCTTCACCCTGCATATGGCTTAGAACTGTGGCTTTGAAAAAAAAATTAATTCTGTGTGATATTCAGTTGGCTTCTTCAGTTAGAAAACTCATGTCTTCTATCTACTTTGGGAAATTAGATCATAGTACTCCTTTGATAACTTTCTTCCTTCTTTTTGTAATTTCTAATAGTTGGACTTTAGAAATTAAACCTCTTGAATTTTTGTCCTTTATTGTTTTCCTTTTCTCCTTTATTTCTTATTTTTTCCTTCATTGTGGGCGATTTCCCTATCTTTATCTTCCAATTCACTGTAGCAGGCAGAATTCTAAGATGGTCTCTAAGATTCCTGCCTACTGGTGTACACGCCCTGTATAATCCCCTCCCCTTGAGTGTGGGTGGACCTGTGAATATGATCGGATGTTACTCTCATGATTAGGTTATATGGCAAAGGTGAAGAAATTTTGTTAATGTAGTCAGGTCCCAAATCAGTTTCTTTTTAGTTAATCAAAAGGGAGATTATCCTGGGTGGACTCGACTTAATTAGATGAGCTCTTTAAAGGGGGTTTAGAGGTCAGACACAAGGAAGTCAGAGACATTTTCCTGCTGTCTTTGAAGAAAACAATCATGTTGTGAACTGTCTAAAGAAAGGAGTGGCTTATAAGAGCTGAGGGTCTTCTTTCAACTTAAAGGAACTGAATTCTGCCTACAACCTAAATGAGTTGGAAAAAGAGCTCTGAAATCTAGATTTAAAAAAAAACATTTTGGGGACACCTTGATTGCATCCTGGTGAGACCCTGAGCAGGGAACCCTGCAATACTGCGCCTGGACATTTGCCCTACAGAAACTGAGATAATGAATGTTTGTTGTTTTTTAGGCACTTAGCTTGTGGTAATTTTTTACACGGCAATAGAAAATGAATGCATCTTCTATGATTTTTTTACTTTATCAATCATATTTTTTATTTTCATAAACTCATCATTTTAAAAGGTTAAATTCATTGATTTCAAATAAGTATTACCTCCCACGTGGTTTGCATTGAAAAGTTTTGCAAAGAGCTCATGTATATTTTTGTGTTTTTTTATACCTTTATACTCTTGTTTTACAAATGTAATACATTCTCAAATTTCTCCATGGATACTACTTAGAGTTTTATTTTAAAGCTACGTTTAGTTCCTTGAATTAATTCTGCTTGTTCCATTTATCTTTAATGTTTCAGCCTTTCCTCATATCTCTAATGTTCTTTCGTTTCCTGTTCATCTTTTAAAATGAAGCAATAGAGAGTCTGACTGGGAGCTGGGTTTATGAGCAGATCTTGTCAATGGGTAAATTTTGCTTAAGGATGACAGGAGGGGAACTGACTGTGAATCTTCTGAGGAGGCATGAGAGTGGAGGAGAAGGGTCCAAATACTGGACTGCAGAAGGCCTAACTCTGAGGCCCTAATACCAAACTAGCTGCCCTAATTTTCTTTAGATACTTTCTTCAATTTCTGTAAAGAAGAAACCCTTTGTTTTTAGGCTGGCAAGTAAATATTTGACTTCCAGGTCATCTCCACGTAGGGGCTGAGGATCAACTCTTATTTGTGCAGACCTTCACCTGTGAAGCCCCATTGTGACAACACTTCTCACCGCTCACTTCTCACTCCTACTCTTTTGTCATACTTGTAGTCTCTGAAGCCAGACCATGCTAAGGTTTGCAAGGCAGGCAGGCTGCCTTTTTAGCTGCATCATTTCCACACATAGTTTAAACTGATTGTTTGCTTCACTCTGCTTCATCAGTTAGCACTCCTCCAGATGCTTTCTGACTTCAGAAATTTATTTAAATTTCTCATCCACTGATGGCTCCCCTCCTGTTCTCTTTATTGTGGTGGGTTTATGCATTTTAAAATTTTGGTACTATTATTTTAATGAGATCTCTGGAGAGGGATGACTTAAATGTTTGTGCTCAGTCTACCATCTTGAACTGAGAAAAATGTACAATGGGGATAATAATGGTGCCTATTATATTGGCTTTTTTGAGGATTAAATGATTTATGCAAGTGAATTGCTTAGCACAGTGCCGGGCACTCACTTGATTTTTTGCAAATATTAGTTATTATTATTATTGCCTTGACAAGCATTTGGGGAATGTAGTTATGGGCAGGGAATCTTTTCCCAATGCCATTTGAAACCACACCAGGCAGGTGACCGCTGTAGCCATGATTGAGTCAGACCTGGTCTAAGTCTGAATTTCAATGCTTTTGGTTCCAAAAATGATGTTTCAGGAAACAGCTTTAAGTTTGGGGAGAAGCCATGGAGGCAGAGGGGTGGGTGGAGGAAAGAGCGGCATGCCCCAAGGGGCAAGCCCTGAAATGGAAGCAGTGAAGCAGAACCAGAGTGACAAAATCTCAGTTTTCCCTTGCAGCAAACTGGGAGCCAGCTGTGCTGATGGATGGAGGGTGGTTCTCAGCAGCAACAGTGGCAGCAAGCTCAAGTAGAGACCAGAACCAAGGCAAAGAAGCCGACAGCAAATGACTCAGATTTGCCATTGAACCAAGAAGCCAGGAGTGATGGAAACTGGAATCAGGAAGTGAATGACTAGGAACAGAATTTGTTTTTCTCTCAGGATTGCAAATCTTTCTACTAGCAGCTCATCCATTTCTCTGTTCATCAGGCTCCCTTGCTTCCCGGAGTGATTGAGGACACTGTGCCTGGCTACACTCACTAACTCCTGACACAGGCCAGAAAGGCAGGTTGTTGTAGGTCTGGATCCTCAGTCCTACCCTTCAGCAGTGCCAACTCTTATTTGCAGCAGGGGGAAGCAGCTTGCCTAGGTTTTATAAAATCTTTAACAGAGCTGCCAAAACATAATCCTGACAAGAGATATTTCCCTCACTAGCTTGTTTTGCTGCTTGAAATCTCACAGTTCCTTAGGGTTTGGTTCTTCAGAGTTCCTGGTCAAAATGCAAACATCATGGGACATTTGGTATTCAGGCATGACTCTATTATCAGATTGAACACATTAAGTCTAATATGTTTTTTCTATCAAACAGCACCTAGCAGGCTTCCCAAAAAAAGGTATGAGGGAAAGGAAAGAAGGAGTATCCTTACCTGACAGAGAGAGATGGAAAGGCAGATCAGTAGCAGGGGTACCCTCCGGGCAATCTTCTCAACTTAGATGCATAGCTGGAATGCTTTGTAAATTACCTTCTCTTCCATGATTCCACATTTTTGAGAGGGTAAAAGGTGAAATGATTTGGAAATACCACTTTGGGAATTCCACAGTATCCAATCACTTAAAAAAAAGAGGTAAAGACAACATCGCCTAGGGAGTGAGTGAAATATATGAAAAAGGATTTGGGGCAAAGCCCTGGGAGGCCCCTTTCCTTCACAACACATTTAGAGAAACAGGTAGAGATAAGGGATCCCTAAACCCTGAATTTAGGGCTATGATTCTAGCCCAAACTCTCCATTTTCCAGGGCAATCACTTGCTTTCCTGCCTTAGTCTCTTTATTCATGCAATGGGCATTGTAATCCCTGCCCTATAAAAGATTGTGTGAGGATCAAATGAAGTGGCAGCCATGGAAGGGTTCCAAACCTTGAAGTGGTCTTTAAATACAAAATGGTTTTATATATTAAGCTTCAGGAAAACATAGCAGCTGGCCTCAATTTGAAAGCAATTTTTGAAAAAATAACCTTTTTTTCTGATTATAAAAGTATTATATAATTAAAGAAAATATAGAGGTATCAAGAAAAAAGTTAAAGTAATCTTTAATCCCATCCAGAGGTAGGTACCTTTGATGATTTGGATTTTAGTGCATTTCCTTCTGGTCTCTTTTCTCCCATGAGGGAAAAGACTATGTCTGTTAGGTCCACTACTGTATTCCTAGAATCTGTCACGATATCTAGCACATATTAGATTTTCAATAAATATTTGTGGAACTAATGAGTACATCTACTTATTTAATTAAAATCGATTCTATGTGTACATTTTTAAATATTTTCTTTAATTATAACCTGTACTTCCTATGACATTAAATATTTTTTAAAAACATGATTTTTATTGTCTGCATTGTATTTCATCATATCAATGTATCAGCTCTTTATTATTGAGTATTTGTGTTGCTTCCAACCATCTATTAAACCATCTATTAAAACCATCTATTAAAACATAAATATCTTTGTAGCAAAATCTTTTTGCACATACGTGTTTATTTCCTTTGGATAAATCTTAGTGGGATTTCTGAGTGATGTGGTAAGCACATTTGAAAGGCTTTTAATGCATATACCATACTGTCCTTCATGAAAGTTGTACCGATTTACTTACCCACCAGCAGTATCTATATATTTTTTAATGTGTATAAGTTTTTTATTTCAACTTTGTCATATATATCTATATTTATCCTTTATGACTTCTTCCATTGCATTTAGGCTTAAAAAGTCCCCAGGGAAGATCTTTTAAAACAATAAAAGGTCAATTTGTATGAGTTTTTCTGTTTTTGCAATGCAATGTATTCATGGAAGCTTTATCATAAGACAGTCTACACATTGGGAAATGGACCAAGCTCATGCATACACATGGAGGTATTCATCTATTCCAACTTGATTGGTTTCATCAGCAGAAACTAAGGAATATGTGGGTGAAGGCAGCGAAGGGTGGAGTATAGGCATTCCAAAAACAGTGTTGCAGGACAAGCAGTGAAGAGCAGCACTTGCCTCTTAATGGTTCCTCTTTCTTTCTTGGGTATTAGTTTTCAAGCTAACTCAGTTCAGAAAACCCCTTTCCAAAGCCGAAAGGGCTCTATAGCAAAGTACCTATGTGACCAGTAAGTGGAAGGGAGGACTAAGGAAAGCCTAGGTTTATTCCTAGAAAAAGGATATCCTGGGGAGAAATAAACTCTTCAGAGAGGTTTACCCTTGATTCTGCCCTTCCCTGACTGGGAGTCTTGAATGATTTGAGGACTAGATGGCTGGGTTTGAAAATGAATAAAACTCAAGCTGGCCTTCAGCAGGGAGGTGAAACAAAGTCTCTGGCCAGTATCGCCCAAGAAATCTATCTGTGCCTCACTCTGGGGCAGAGATGGTAAGAGAGGTTCAAAAAGAACTTTAGTCATTGACCATCTCTATCCTCACATATGGCAGAATGTTGAGAACGTAATAGACACTTGGTAAATATTTGTAGAATGGATGAATGAATAAGCCAATATATACTTTGTTAGTCTATGCAACCAGATTGTTTCTTGTCAACTCCTGCATTTTCTATATCTTGCCTTCTTCCTTTGCCATCCAAATTTCCCTCTCCTGTTTCCCATCCTGTCAGGGAGCCTTTCTCAAGGTCCTGAAACTGGATATTCTAATTATAACATTGGGTAGTGGTTATGAGCATGGGTGCTAGGGCCATGTAGATTGTAGGTAGCACCATCAACTTACCATTGAATGCTGTGTGATGTTGGGTAAGTTATTTATCATTTCTAAACCTCATTTTCCTACCTATAAAATAGGGTTAACAATAGTATCAACCTCGTTGGGCTGTTGTGAGGATTAAAAGAGATAATGCATGCAAAGGATTTAGCATAGTACCTGGAACGTAGTGAACGCTCAGTGGTTGGTAGCTGTATTAATTTCCTGTGGCTGCTATAACAAAACACCACAGAAGAGGTAGCATATAAACAGCAAAAATTTATTTATCATAGTTATGGAAGCCAGAAATCCAAAATCAGTTTCACGGAGCTGAAATCAAGGTGTCAGCAAGGCCTTGCTTATTCTGGAGCTCTAGGGAAAATCTAGCCCTTGCCTCTTCCAGATATTAGTGGCTGCCAGTACTCCATAGTTTATGACTGAATAACTCCACTCTTTGTGCTTATGGTCACATTGCTTTCTCCTCTTCTGTCTGTGTGTTTAATCTCTACCCATATCCTTCTTATTAGGAAATATGAGATTGCATAGAGAGTTTACCTGGATAATCTAGAGTAATCTCCTATAGCATAGGGTCTAAAATGTCATGTGCTTCCTTGACTTCTTAGAGTCTCACAGGGCCTCAAAGTTCTAACTGTGGTTTTCTCTGTTCTTGCTAGCAGAAAATGCTCCACATCTAACCAGTCCCTCTATCAGACAGATCAGCTGTACCCCATCTGGTCTATTTCTCAACCTAATGGATTTTACCTCCCTGACAGCATGTGAGATTATTCAAACAAGCCAATATATCCTCCCTTGGGAAGCAAGGGGTACCCCATCCTTCTGTTACTGCAAAGTCTGCCTCCAACAGTCCCTTATGGTTTACTCTGTTCCTGAGAGCGACCCTTGTGTGGCCCTGCATGTCATGCGGTGACATGCTTTGAGTATATGTGACTAGTAAACTTCTGTCCATCGCATATGTCCAGTCTCAGGTGCCATGCATTTGACCATCCCAAGAACCCTAGAGTGGTGCTCCCTCCCATACCATTGGGGTGAAGAGGAGGTAAAGAAAATCTCTCCTCATCTGAAGATGCTTAATTTTATCACATCTGCAAAGACTCCCCCATTCTTTTTGCCATATAAAGTGGAATTCACAGGTTCCAGGGATTAGGAGGTGGATATCTTTTCTTTGCGGGGGGGTTCTTTTTAGCCTCTGCAGTAGTCTTTTTTAGTAGTAAAGAGTACAAGTTTACAAACTACTTTAAAGGGTCGATTATTTAATGCAGCATATCTCTGAGTTGCTGCTGACTTTTCTGTTAAGAAATACCAAGGATTTACTTTAAAAAAATAAAGGAAAGTGAGGCATAAAGAATTTAAGATTATTTTTGAAAACCACTTAATGGTGGGAATATTCTTCTCTAATTAACAAATCTTTATTCCAGTTCTCCCTTCATACCTGATTTCCAGGGCTGTGGCAGAGCCTGAGATTTTCCTCTCATATCCATTCTCTTTTTCTTCCATAGTAAAATTATAATTTTAGCTGGATACATAACTTCCAAGAAAAAAAATTATATTTCCTAGCTTCCCTTTTAGCTATAAGTGGCCATGAGATTTAAACCAGTGGCACATAACATTCAGGCCAGTGGAATGTAGTTTTAAGTGATACGTGTCAACTTCTAAGAACCTCCTTTAAGCAAGCCGCCTATGTCTTTTGTCTCTTCTTTGAAACTTCCTTCATCCTATTGTCTAGAATGCAGATGTGATGTTTGGAGTCTAGATCACCACCTTGGACCATGAGCACAAGAGCAATACTATAGGAATGGCAGAACATTGAGCTGGAAGCGGCCTGGATCCCTGAGCCTGACACACGAGAGAGAAATAAATTACATTGTTTATGTTATGGTTATTTTGGATTTTCTGTCAGTAGAAGATGAATCTAATCTAACTGAAGCAGAATTTCCTCCCATTTTTCATCCTCCTCCTCCTCCTCCTCTTCTTCCTCCTGTTCCTCCTCCTCCTTCTCATCTTCCTTCTCCTCCTTTTTTGGCCGTTGTTCTCCAAAAGGCCCACTTGCTCAGAGACTTCATTTACTATGACTTTGCTCATTATATTATATAACTTCAACATCAATATAGACAACTCATTTAAATGAACTCTTAGTTCTTTGGTACCTCATTCTAATAACCATGTTCTCTGTACCACCTCGGCCACCCATGACTGTTAAATCTCCAAAATCGGTAATGCAAACAGCTCATGGTAGGATCACAGCTTCTTCTTTTTCTTACTTATTCAACTATTCTCACTATGACTCTTTTTTGACCCAATCAGCAACTTCAGTATATTGACTCCTTACTTTTCTCACAATTAATTCTCTCTTTTTTCCCATTTTTATTCAGCTTGTATTACATGATTCATCATTTCAACATTTTTAAGTGCTTCAAACTCTTTCGTCCCTTTGACTTTTTGCTGTACCTGCATGGTAAAGCCTTAATGCTGAATGGAAATTATTATCTACTTTCTTGATTCTTTAACAAAAGCACTGCCAAAGAAGTTACACAATAAGGCAAACTAGGATCATTATAAATTTATGAAAACATATTATTCCAGTTAAACATAGCACACTGAATACATATCTCCATTAAAGCCCATCAAAATGGGAGTAAAAAAAATTTTAAGTATAAACTCATGAAACTGAAAAGCAAAAAAATGACCAGAAGATAAGATGTGAACACATTTTTGGAAAATGGAAAGCAGGTGGAGGAGTTAGCAGAACTGAAAAGGATGAATATCAAGCCCATGTGGTGGGTGATGCCTTCGAGAAGCAAGCCAATTCACATGTATCCCAGAGAGGCTCAGGAATTGGAGAAACTAGTTAATGAGTAAAGTTGGGGTAGGAAAGGAGTAATGAAGAGTTGGTCTGAAGACTTGTGTAAGGGAGAGTTATATCCCTGCATCTCTTCCCGCCCCCCCCCCCCCGTAAGAGATAGGAGAATTATTCCATGAGCAAACTATACTAGAGAGACTTTGGTTTGGGGGATATCAAGCATAGAGCACCTGTGAAAACAGTGGAATTAAGCCAAAGTCTACATATTTAATGGTAAGATCCCCATACCTCTTCTGCCACTTAGCTTCAAGCATGTTAGCAGCTAGACATGTACAGTAGTTCCCTCTTTTACATGGAGTCACTTTTTGTGGTTTCAGTTACCAGTGGTCAACTGCAGTCTGAAAATATTAAATAAAAAAGTCCAGAAATAAATGATTGATGATTTTTAAATTTTGGATGAGTAGCAAGATGAAACCTCATGCCTTCCACTTCATCTTGCCTGAGATATGAATCATCCCTTTGTTCAACATCTCCATATTGCACATGCTGCCCACCTGATAGTCGCCTAGTAACCTGCTTGGTTATCAGATCGACTGTTACAGTATCACAGTGCCTGTATTCAAGTAACCCTTATTTTACTTAATAATGGCCCTAAAGCCATTCATATAATTTTTATTACAGTATATTGTTATAATTGCTCTATTTTATTATTGGTTATTGTTGTTAGTCTTTTACTGTGCTTAATTTATAAATTAAACTTTATCATAGTATATATGTGTAGGAAAAACCATAATATATATATATATATATATATATATATATATATATATATATATATATATATATATAAGATTCAGTACTATCTGGGGTTTCATGCATCCATTGGGTGTCTTGGAACGTTTCCCCTGTGGATAAGGGGAAACATAGTCATCAGGCAAGGGAGTGGAAGATTGCTCTCCAGAGAAACTGAATGACCCAGAGAAGAGATCTACAGAAACAGGTAGACCTTGCTTTCATAGTAAGGTGGAACCATAAAAGTGACCATTGCAAGCTGGAACCAAGCAGCGTGATCTTAATAATCAGTGGAGAAAATTACAGTTATTCCATGACTTTTAAAATTTTTGTCAAATATTAAAATCTGTCTTACGATCAGGTATAAATGTGTGAAAATGATAAAATAGTAAAACTGATATTTATTTAGTATGTTGCCATTTACATTAAGAACATTGAAAGTTACAGTGGGTTTTTTTTTGGTAGAACTTATCAAGAAATAGTTTGAACAGTGCTTGACTTTCTCTAATTGTATAAATTATGATATGGAACAAGCATCCTTTCTATGCTTTGATGTAGAAATTGTCATAATCTTTTCTAAATTTGGATCGGCTCCCAACATTTTAGCCTTTGCACTTTTAATCTTATGAAACATCTCAAAGTTCTTCTAATGTGAAAGTTTTTGCCAGTGTCACTTCTGAGATAACCTTCATCCTTTTTGCCACAAACACTTTCCTCATTTATGTCTATAGGGTTAACTCAGAGCATTGCCCCTCCAGATTCTCAGAAAACTGGGAGCTGCCTGGCCAGCAGTTAAGGAAGGCAGCGGCCAGTAGTTAAGGAAAGCAACACAAAAAAAGAGTTTTCAGCAGGGCCTGCTCCCAGAATATTTTCTGCTGTTCCCATAGATGTTATCGGCTCCTGTAACCAAGCAGCACATCTTACTCCCATTCATCTGTCTAAGAAGGTATCTTCTCCCCCAGTGAGATAACCCATTCCTCTGCTGGTGTTCATAAAAACTCTGCTTGCTCTTGGTCAGCAGCTTTATTCCTGCAGCTTTGGCCAGCCACTGCTGAAGCTTACCTGCCTTTTGAGTAGTAAATAGCATTTCTCACCCTTCTGGTCATCTTGGTGGTTCTTCTGGAATATCCAAACTCAGGTGCAAGTTTCAGGCATGGGGCTCCTGTGTTACAATGTTAATAAGTTCATCTTCACTAACTTTCTATGTCTGTATATCTAGAATCTCTCCTTAATGACTACTTCATTATCCTTCATTTTTTTTGTCATAAAAGTTGCTGATGGGGTTACCTTTCAAAAGAGAACAGTCTCATCAATGGTAAATGGTTGATGATTATCATAACCCTCTGTCTTAACTAATACTTGGAATCTAGGTGCAAATTTTACAGCAGTATCCTCATCATTAGGTTAACATTAATCAATTTATGCCAAATTCTGAAATGAGTAAAACAGCCATTACTACCAATAACTTCAATGCTTTGGCCTGAATGTTAGCCAAACCGATTGGGATTTTTAAATAAATTATAGTTTTTAATCCAAAGAAGAAGTAAACACTTCATTTTGATCATAAGAAATTTTGGTTCCTAGTGCAATTTAAACCAAAAGATGCTGTTCCAACTTCACCTTGTTTTTGTAATATTATTTGAATGTGTCCAATGTTGTTTATACAGACCTAGGTCTCATCATTTATTTGCTTTGTTGTCACCATTTTCAAATCAAACCAAATTTTATTTCTAGAACTTTCACTTTTCATTTGTTTGTTTTATTTTCATCTTTGTTAGCAATTATCTCTTTTGGTTATTCATTTTTTTTTTGCAAAATGTTGTGTGGGTTTATCACTGGGAGACAAGGAGGCAATATAACTACAGCAAACAATTTTTCTGAATAAGCGATTCACTATGACCAATCACCAATAGACTTTGAAAGAAGTGACATGTTTTGATGAACATTTACTCTTTACATAGTGATTTGTGGTTGAAGAGCTAACAATTCAGTTTGTACTTTATGCAATTACTCACCATCAATGTATTGTGGAAACTGAAATTCGAACTGTGCTGTTGTGCTATTGGTGGTATTGAAATTTTTTCATGTAGGAATTATGCAAAATGATGATTGCTGATAATGACTATTTTTATTCCTTCAACAAAATGTCTGAGTTCCTGCTCAATAATCTATATTAAAGCCTACCAGTTAGTATACCTTAGAATAACTTCCACTTTAAAATATCAATAAACAACAGGGGATCACTACATATTTGAGGAAAGCCTTTAACACAAAAGAAAGAACACACACACATAGATGAGAGAGAGGGAGAACTCA
Source organism: Rousettus aegyptiacus (assembly GCF_014176215.1). Classification (NCBI taxonomy): domain Eukaryota; kingdom Metazoa; phylum Chordata; class Mammalia; order Chiroptera; family Pteropodidae; genus Rousettus; species Rousettus aegyptiacus. The sequence goes on along the minus strand of NW_023416312.1, from coordinate 63,700,490 downwards.
AAGAAAACATAGAAAGACATCGATCCAGAAACTTTAAAAAGCCAATAATTAATATCCTTAAGCAGATAAGATATCTCATAAAATAAATAGAAGTAGGATATGGAACAGGGGACAAGAAATAACTATTAGAAATTAAACTGCATAACTGGATTTTAAAAAATCACTGAAAGAATTATAAAATAAAGACTGACTCAGCAAGTAAAGCAAAAAGACAAAATCATGGAAAATCAGAGAGGAAAAGATAAGAAACATTAGAGAATCAATCTAGATGGTCAAAATTAATCAATAGGAATTCAAGGAAGAGAGGAGAAAAACAGATAGAAGGAAATTATAAAAGAAATAGTATAAATTTCCAAGGAGTGAGAGACATTAGCACCCAGATTGCAAGGGTCCAACAAGTGCCCAGCTTAATTAATGAAAAAAGGACCTAGACTATGACAAAGCAGCATGAGAACTCAGAAAACTGGGAATAAATAAAAGATAGTGGAAGGTTTTAGAAACGAAAAACAGGTCACATGCAAAAGAATGGGTAATCAGGATGACATCAGACTTTTCAACAGCCACACTGGAAGTTAGGAAATAATGAGAAAGTATTTTCAAAATTCTAAGAGGAAGTTCTTTTTAAATAAGTTTTAAATAAGAATTTTATATCTAGCAAAACTATTAATCAATATTTGAGATAGAAAAATAAGTTTTCAGACATGCAATGCATTAGAAAACTTAACTCTTGTGCATCCTTTCTCAGGCAGTAACTAGAGAAAATGCTCCAGGAGATGGGAAGATTTGGGACCCAGAAAACAGGAGATTCCTCATAGGAGAAGAATGAAAGGAAGCACTAAAACAAAAGCTATGCAGCAGGCCTAGAGGAAAACCAGTCTATTTTGGAACAAGAAGATAGAAGCCTGTAGGATGGATGTCGCTATTTAAAAAAAATAGAACTGACAGAATCTCAGATGTCTTTGACAATGTGAAAAACAATATTCTGGAGAATTAAAATAATAATAATAATAGACAAATAGAAAATCAATTAAACAATTAAAAAGACAAATTCACTCTACAGAGAAAAAGAAAAGAAGAAAAGAAATATAATTATAGTACACTACCTGGCTCAACAATGAAAGATAAACAATAATAGTGATGCAACTCTATTGGAAGGATTACGGGTATAGTAGTCTGTGTAAGCATGTGTGTTCATGTGTATGTGTGGTGTTTTAAAGATTAAAACACTATCCATTCCTTAAATTGTAGATTTTGATTTTTTTTCTCCTCTATATAAAATTATTCACTTTCTATTGGGCCATTCAGCTTTTTAACATGTTTAAAACTCTCCCATTAATAAAATAAAACAAAAAGTAAAAAAAAAAATTATATAACCAAACAACATCCATCTGATTCACACAACCCTTCAGCTAACTGTCCTCTATCGATCTCCTACTCTTTGTTCTCTGTCAAATGTCTTGGTAGAGTGGTTTATATTCACTCTTTCCATTTTTCTCTGCAAAAACAACTACTTTTTTTGTAAAATAAGTGAATTGGGCAAGGTTGCAGAAAATAAGATCAGTAAATAAAAATCGATTGTATTCTTATAAGTTGTCAATTCTCTGTAAATTGATCTACAGAGTCTATGAAATTTCAATCGATTTCCCAGCAGACTTTTTGGTAGAAATTAACCAGTCGATTCTAAAATTTACATGAGAATTCCAAGGACCTATAATATAAAATGTTATTTTGAAGAAGAAAAGTTTGGAGTATTTACACTATCTGATTTTAAGTCTTACTATTAAATCACACTATTCTAGTGTGGTACTGATGTAAGTTATACACACACACACACACACACACACACATAAATCAGTGGAACAGAATAGCATACACACACGCAAGATTTATGTCAAAGATGGCATTGTAGTTCAGTGGGAGAAAGGATAGACTTTTCAATAGATGGTGCTGGGTCACTTGGTTATCCATATAGGGGGAAATGTATTTTGACCCCTTCTTAATGCCACATACAAAAATGAATTACATATGGATTGCAGATATGAGTGTGAAAGGTAAAACAACATAACTTTCAGAAGAAAATTTAGGAGAATATCTTTATAAAGTAGGCAACTTGAAAAAGCTCTCAGTGGCCAGATCTGGGGCAATGTGAATGACAAACTAAATAATGATAGTAATGGGAGAGTACCAGTCAATGGCAGAGTAGGAAAACATTGTGTTTGCCTCCTCCCATGACTGCATTAAAATTGCAATTATAGAACAATAAAACAGCAGAACCATCTGAAGACTAGCTGAATATAACTCTTATAACTAAATGTATAAATAATAATAAGAGAGAGCATAGGATTGAGAAACTATTTGAAGAAATAATGATGGAAAACTTCTCTAATCTGGCAAAGGAAATAGACACATAATTCCAGGAAGGAGAGAGCCCCAAACAAGATGAACCTGAAAAAGACCACAGCAACACATATCATAAGTAAAATGCCAAACGTTAAAAACACAGAGGGAATCTTAAAAGCAGCAAGAGAAAGGCAGCTAGTTACTTACAAGGAAGCTCCCATAAGACAGTCAGCTGATATCTCAGCAGAAAATTTGCAGGCCAGAAGGGATTGGTATGAAATAGTCAAAGTGATAAAATGCAAGGACCTACAACTAAGACTACTCTACCCAGCAAGCATAACAATTAAAATCGAAGGTGAGATAAAGAGTTTCTCAGACAGAAAAAGCTAAAGGAATTCATAACCACCAAGTCTGTATTACAAGAAATGTTTAAGGAACTTCTTTAACAAGAAGAAAGAGAGAGGAGGAAGAACATGCATATGAAAAATAAAATGACAATAACTGTATACCTATCAATAATCACTTTAAGCGTAAATGGATTAAATGCTCCAATAAAAAGACAGAGGGTAGCTGAATGGATAAGAAAACAAAACCCAAACATATGTTGTCTACAAGAGACCCGCTTCAGATCAAAAGACACACAGGCTGAAAGTAAAGAAATAGAAAAAATAAGACAAAATAAGCTTTAAAACAAAGGCTATAATATGAGACGAAGAATATTACATAATAATAAAGGAATCGATCCAACAAGAGGATAAAACCCCAGAAAACATTTATACACTCAACATAGTAGCACCTAAATAAATAAAGCAAATATTGACCAACATAAAGAGAGAGAGAGAGATCAACAGTAAAACTGTCACAGTTGGGGACTTTAACACCCCATTGACACTGATGGAAAGATCTTCCGGACAGAAAATCAACAAGGAAACAGCGGCCTTAAATGACACGCCAGACCAGATGGTTTTAATTGATATTTTTAGAGCATTCTACTCAAAACAGCAGAATATACATTCTTTTCAAGTGTACATGAAACATTTCCAAGATAGACCGCGTGTTAAGCCATAAAATGAGCCTCAATGAATTTAAGAAGATTGAAATCATATCAACCGTCTTCTCCCACCACATTTCTATGAAGCCAGAAATCATTTATAAGAAAAAAAAACTAAAAAACACACAAACACATGGAGGCTAAATAATATGCTACTAAATAATGAATGGGTTAACAATGAGATCAAGGGCAAAAATCAAAAGCTATCTTGAGACAAATGAAAATGAAAACACAACAACTCAGAATCTATGGGATACAGGGAAAGCATGTCAAAGAGGGAAATTCAGAGCAATATAGGCCTACCTCAAGAAACAAGAAATCTCCCAAATAAACACTCCAACCTTATACTTAAAAAAAAAACTAGAAAAAGAACAGCAAACAAAGCCCAAAGTGAATAGAAGGAAGGAAATAATAAACATCAGAGTAGAAATAAATGAAATAGAGTCTACAAAGACAAAAGATTAATGAAACTAAGAGCTGGTTCTTTGAAAGGATAAACAAAATTGACAGACCCTTAGCCAGACTCATCAAGGAAAAAGGAGAGAGGACTCAAATAAATAAAATCAGAAATGAAAGAGGAGAAATAACTATGAACTCCACAGAAATATAAAGGATCATAAGAAAATGCTACAAGCAATTATATGCCAACAAATTGGATAATCTGGAAGAAATGTATACATTCCTAGAAACATGCAGTCGTCCAAGACTAAGTCAAAAAGAAACAGAAATTTGAACTGCCCAATTATCACCAATGAAATAGAATCAGTAATCGAAAAGACTCCCAACATGGTGCTGGGAAAACTGGACAGATACATGCAAAAAAAAAAAGACAAAGAAAAAAAAGAAAGAAACTGGACCATCTTATTACACCCTATATAAGAATAAACTCAAAATGGATTAAAGAATTACATGACTTACATGTAAGACCTGAAACCATAAAACTTCTAGAAAAAAAAGGCAATAAATTTTCTGATATTGCTATTAGTATTTTTTTCTGATACATTTCCTTGGGCAAGGGAAACAAAAGAAAAAAATAAACTAATGGGACCACATCAAACGAAAATGTTTTTGCACAGCAAGGGAAACTATCGACAAAACGAAAAGACAACCTGCCTAATGGGAAAAGATATTTGCCAATGACACATCTGATAAGGGGTTAATATCCAAAATTTATAAAGAAATCATGCAATACAACTCAACGACAAAAAACAAACAGCCCAATTAAAACATGGGCAGAAGACCTGAACAGATATTTCTCCAAAGAGGAAATACAGATAACCAATAGACATATGAAAAGATGCTCAAGGTCGTTAATCATCAGAAAATGCAAATTAAAACCACAATGATATAACACCTCACACCTGTCAGAATGGCTATCATCAATAAATTAAAGAACAAGTGTTGGTGACGATGTGGAGAAAAGGGAACTCTCGTGCACTGTCGGTGGGATTGCAAATTGGTGCAGCCGCTTTGGAAAACAGTCTGGAGGTGTCTCCAAAAATTTAAAACGGATAGACCTTTTGACCCAGCAATTACACTTCTGGGTATTTATCCAAAGAAAACCAAAAGAATAATTCATAAAGATCTATGCACCCCTATATTCATGGCAGCACGACTTACAATAGCCAAGACATGGATGTAACCTAAATGTCCATAAAGCAGATAATTGGATAAAGAAGTTATGGTTCATATATACAATGGAATATTATTCAGCCATTAAAAAAATGAAATCCTACCATTTGCGATATCAATGGACCTATAGGCTATTATGTTGAGTGAAATAAATCAGAGAAAAAGATAAATACCATGTGATTTTACTTATATATAGAATCTAAGGAACAAAAAGAAGAAACTAATCAAAAACAGACTCACAAATATAGAGGACAATCTGACAATGGCCAGAGGGGAGGTGGTTGGGGGGCTGGAAGAAAGGGCCAAAAGGTTAAAGAAGTACAAATCAGTAGTTGATAGATGGTCATGGGAATGGGGAGTATGGCATAGGGATTGCAGTTAGCATTAATGTTATGGTTAGGCGGAGAGCTGGAGGAGAGAAAGAGCAATGAGGGGGAATGTTTTATAAACTGTATAAATATCTAACCAATGTACTGTATACTTGAAACTAATAATAAAATTAAATTTTAAAAAATTAGATAAAAAAGATGTTAACATCACTAATCATCAGAGAAATGCAAATTAAAACCATAATAAGGGAAAAATGGTATAGATGATAGAGGCTTTGTTCGTCCCCCTTGCGGCCCCTTCAAAGTTATGACAGAAACATGGAACAAAAAGCAAGGAAAGTTGCCTGGGATCTAGCTGAACAGAAACACTACAACTAGGGAGAGAAATAAGAAATCACCCTGCAATGGTAGAAGGTAGGATAGGGTAAAGACGCGAGGCTGCCTGGTACCCAGCAGCTGAGTAGGACAGAGGCTGCGGCAGTGGCAGCCAGCAGCCACAAGTGCCTCTTAAAGGTGCTGTGGCTACGAGCAGACTTTCACAGTGATGGGCCTGCTTTCTCTGAGCACCAGCACCATGTTGGCTGCTCGGGGGGCACCAGAGACTTCCAGGGGGACACTGAACTATAGGAGCAAGGGCCTGAGCTGAGGTCTCTCCCAGGCAGAAGTGCTGGCAGTATCCATTGTTCCTCTGTTGAGCCCTCCCCCCCTCCTCAGGGTGCAGACTTGGTGTCCTTATAGCTAAGACATCATAAAACTAGATAACAGAGGTCACTCTGCCCAGAGCATTCCCTGAAACACCATCTCTTCCAGCTCGGGGCCCTACCCAAGCTATATCCAGTTGTGTCCTTGGTGAGTCCGGTGCTCCTTGCTGAGCCAACCCAAAGATGCACACTGGTAGTAGCTGGCCTCAGTTTCTGGTGTGGCCTGTTGGGGCAACTATAAGCATAGCATCTGTAGATTGCTTGCTGAATCTTAACAGGTGGCCCTGGAGGGGCACAAGCTGGAGCTAAATTTGATCTGCAGCTGAATCCCTCTCAGTAGATGCCACTGGACACCTACTACACAAAGTCACACTAATAAGACAAGGAGACTTAGGAACTTTGCTTAGTACATAGAAACAGACACACTAAAACAGCCAAAATGGGAAGACAACGAAGCAGAAAGCTTATGAGGGAACAGAACAGAGATCCAGGAATAATGGAGTCAAGCAATCTAAGAGATGCAGAGTTCAAAACACTGGTTATTAAGATGCTCAATGAACTTAGGGAAAAAGTAGATGAACTCAGTAAGAACTTTAACAAAAAGATAAAACAAACATAAAAATGGTAATGGAAATTATAAAAGGGAACCAGTCAGAAATGAATAATACATTATCTGAGATGAAGAGTATATTAGAGAAAGTCATTGGAGAAGATAAAGAAGAGGATTGAACCACCGATATAGAGGAAGGGGAAGCCAAGGATGCTCAATCAGAATGGCAGTAATAAAGTAACCAAGAATATGACAATAATTTAAGGAGCCTGTGGGACACCATAAAATGTAAAAATATCTGTGTCATAGGGGTACTTGAAGGAAAACAAGAAGTTGAAGAGTTATTTGAAGAAGTAATGATGGACCATTTCTCTAACCTGGTGAAGGAAATAGACATACAACCCAGGAAGCTCAAAGAGTACTAAAAAATGTGAACCAAAGAGGCCCACACCAAGACACATTATAATTAACATGCTAAAGGTTAAATACAAAGAAAGAATCTTAAATGCAGCAAGAGAAAAGCAATTATTTATCTACAAGAGAACACTCATAAGACTGGCAGCTGATTTCTCAAAAGAAACTTTACAGCACAGAAGAGTTTGGCACAAAATATTCAAAGTGATGAAAACCCAGGATCTACAACCAAGAATACTTTACCAGCAAAGCTATCATTTAGTGTCAAAGGACAGAAAAAGAGCCTCCCAGACAAAAATAAGCTAAGGTAATTTATTAACACTAAGCCAGTATTACAGGAAATGTTGGAGGGACTTCTTTAAGGAGAAAAAAAATGTGTCAAAAAATAAAGAAAGAGTGGTAATAACTACTTTCCTATCAACAAGTACCTCAAATGGAAAAGAATCAAATGCTCTGACCAAAAGATAGGGTGGCCGAATGGATAAGAAAACAAGACCCCTCCATATGCTGCCTACAAGAGACTCACTTCAGATTAAAAGACACACACAGACTAAACGGAAGGAGATGGGAAAAGATAGACTTGATGGACCTAGAGGGTATTGTGATGAATGAAATAAGTCAGATAAAAAAAGACAAACATCAGATGGTTTTGCATATATGCAGAATCTAAAGAAGAAAATAAACAACAACAATAACAAAAATGGAAATAAACTCACAAATACAGAAAATATTTTGAGGTCTGCTAGATGGGAGGCAGTTTGGGGGGATGGTGAAAAAGGGCAAAGGAATTAAGAAATACAAATGGATAGTTGTACAAAATAGGCAAGTGTAGCATAAGGAAAATAATTGACAATGTTGTAATAAATATGTAGGGGGGGAAGAAGGGTACTAGATTTTGTGAGGTGATCACTTCATGAGTTGTATAGATCTCTAATCACTATGCTATACAACTTTAACTAATACATTATTGTATGCCAACTATAATTGAAAACGTTTATTGAATTGTACAATGCAAATGTGAGTAACTAATTGTCTCTTATATTTCAATAAATCCAGAAAAAAATTTAATTTGTAAGTTGAAACAAAAAAAAAAAAAGCAATGAGATAGCTCATGGATTGGTGGGATTGCAAATTGGTATAACCACTGTGGAAAACAGTTTGGAGGTTCTTCAAAAGATTAAAAATAGAACTACCTTATGACCCAGCAATTCCACTTCTGGGTATTTATCTAAGGAAAACCAAAACACCAATTTGAAAAGATATATGCACTCCTATGTTCACTGCAGCACTATTAAAAATAGCCAAGATATGGAAGCAATCTAAGTCTCCATCAATAGATGATTGGATAATGAAGAGGTGGTACATATATACAATGGAATATTACTCAGCTATAAAAAATGAAATCTTTAATTTGCAATGACATGGGTGGACCTAGAGGATATTATGTTAAGTGAAATAAGTCAGACAAAGACAAATACCACATGATTTCGCTTAAATGTGGATTCTAAAGAAGAAAACAAACAAATAAACAAAATGGAAACACTCATAGATACAGAGAACAGACATTAGATTGCCAGAAGGGAGGTGGATTGGGGAGCTAGGTGAAAAAGGTGAAGAGATTAATAAGTACAAATTGGTAGTTATAAAGAAGTCATGGGGATGGGAAGTATAACATAGGGGATATAGTCAATAATATTTTAGTAATTATGTATAGTGCAAAGTGGGTACTACACTAATTGGAGGGATCACTACATAAATTATATAAATGTCTAACCACTATGCTGAACACCTGAAATTAATAAAAATTAATATTAAATATCAACTCTAATTAAAAATAAATTTAAAAATAAAATAAAGCAATTGAAGAGAAAAATAATGATGGTAATGGATTATAACTCATAGAATAAAATAAATATAGTTGGGAGCATACTGATATAAGTACATAAGTGAATAAACAAAGTGTGTGTGGGCGGGATAGATCTTTCTTACAGAAGAATTCTAATTAATAAATGTAAAAGGAATAATGGAAACAGATAAACATTAGGTAAACCCCACAATAATATTTATTACAAGTAAGAAATATTGATGCACGCTAAAATTAATGGGCAAAGATTCAGGAGAAATAAGATATCAACATAGTCTCGAAGTATCTCCCTTCAAATGGTTATCAGTTACAATAGGAAAAATAAAAGTTTACAGTGGAGAGAACTAGTGGACACCACCTTAAGCAAGTGATCAAGGTTACCATCATCAGTAATAAAGATCATCGACATAAGTACACCTTGATATGATGCATTGTAAAGGACATGTCATCTCTTTAGTATTATTGCAAAAGTTCCAAAAAAAAATCCAGCATAACCTCAATCTAATCATAAGAAAACATCAGACAAGCTCAAATTAAGGACATTCTACAAAACTAGTGGTCTTCAAAAGTGTCAAGGTAATTGTATTAGTTTCCTATTGTTGCTGTAACATATAACCACAAACTTAGTGACTTAAAACACAATAAATTAATTTTCTTACAGTTTTGGAAGTCAGAAGTCTAAAGTCAAGGTGTCAGCAGGGCTACGTTTCTTCTAGAGGCTCAAAGTGGAAAATCTGTTTTTTTTTTTTTGTCATTTCAACTTTAGAGGCTGCTTGCATTCCTTGGTTCTTAATCTTTTTTTTTTTTTGCATTACTTCATCATCTTGCTTCCATTGTTCATTGTTACATCTCATACTACCAGCTCTGATCTCCTGTCTGCTCTGCACCCCCAAAGACCCTTGTAATTACATTTGGCCCACCAGGGTGATATGAAGTGATCATTCCATCTCAAGACCCTCAACTTAATCATACTTGCAAAGCCCCTTTTGACATGTATGATAGCATTAACAGGTTCCAATTAAATGCAATTCGATCCAGAACCAGAAAAAGGACAGTAGTGGGACAACTGGCAAAATTCAAATAAGGTCCATAAATTAGTTAATAATAATCTATCAATGTTAATTTCCTGGTTTCTATAGTCACACTGTGGGTATATAATACATTAACATTAGGGAAAACTGAGTGAGGGGCATATGGGATTCTCTGTACTATTTTTTGTAGGTTTTCCATAAATCTAAAATTATTTTAAAATAATTAAAAGAACAATACTTACAACAACCTACAGTAAAAAAAACCACTACACATCCACCAGCATGGCTGAAATGAAAACAATAACAACAAAAAGACAATACCAACTTTTGGTGAAGATGAAGAGAAACTTGAAATGTCATTCGTTGCTGGTGGGAGTATAAACTGGTACAAACAGAGCGTAAATTCTTTGTCAGTATCTTCTAAAGCTAAATAATGTGACACTATGATTCCATTTCGCAGTATATACTCAACAGAAGTGAAATAGGTTTACCAAAAGATATGTATGTACTAGGCTGCCACTGCTGCTGCAGTTCTTCAGAGCCTGAGAAAATGAAAGTGAGAGGGAGCTATTGACTGTCTTCAGAAGGTGGTAACAGTGGCCATCAGTGCCATTGAGGAGGCACAGTGGCCAGAGTGGGGGTACTGTGCTTTTGAAGGGGGGTGAACAAGAAGAGGCAATAGCCTATACCAGCCACAGGGAATAAAAACAAGAAGAAGCACAAAAAAAAGAAAAGAAAAGAAAGAAAAAGAAAAAGAGAGAGAGAGAAAGTTGGAAAGGACAAAATATGATAGATCCAGAGTGCTACTGCCAAAGAGCTGGAGCTACAGAGCTTAAATTTACTACCAAAAATACTGAATTATTGGACTCTTCAACACCTCATATAAATACCAGAAGCTATATGTCATATAAAGTCTGATATATAGCAAATCATTGCATAAATTATTTTGCAATAATTCAAATTGATTCATTTATCATTCATCTGAACTTTGAATTGACCCTTACTCATTTATTGTTGGTTTTTCTTCCTAGTCTTCTCCGTCTTATTTCCACCCACTTCCAGTTCCACCCACTTACTAAATATAATTGACTCATACATGTGAATTGAACAATTATTGTTCACATTTTTACTCTCCTGTCTCTCAACATTATTCTCAACTTGAACATTTCAGCCTGAAGATTTCAAATAGATTTGATATTGCCATGTCATTTTTCAAATTTTAAAATATCACACTCACCTTCAAAATTAATAGTTGATTTTTTCCTGTGAATATTTCTCTATTAGGACAGTATATTATACTTTGAATTTCATAGCCTTGAGAAATGTTGAGAACATGTACTAGTCCAGTATAGAGTAGCTCAAAAGTCTTGGGAAATAATACTAACAAAGACAATGTTAAACAACTTTGCCACCTGGTTCACTGTACTTCAAGTATGTAAAAGGTTTTTATAACAAAATACTGCCCAGTTGTTTTCCAATCTCATCAAAGAAAATACAGGGGAGAAATTGGCTTAAATTGTAGATGGAAAATTATTTCCTGTTAGAAGGGCAATTTTTATGGCATGGGGCTTTTAGTAAGGAAGCTGAAGTCTTAGAGATTAGTAGCAAAGGATAGAATGGTGAAGTGGAAAGTGCTTCAGGTGAATAATTACAGAATAAAGTGCCAATACCTGTTTACCATACATGTTGTCATATACAAATCACTTAACTTCTTTGGCAGTGTTTAGTCATCTCTTAGATGACTTGATGAGCTTAATATTTAGTTGTTTTTAAGTATATTGGAAAGATTAAGTAGGATCCTTCTTAAGGGAAATTTCCATGCAAGATATATGGCCAATTATATTTTACAATGTAATAACAAAATACTGTTCAAAGTTATAACTGCTGCTGTGGTGTGATTTTTTGCCTTTTCCTTATTTTATTGTTTGACTAAAGTGTATTGATATATTTTTCTCCTCTTTTTCTCTTTAAAATGGAATGTTTCTTATAGGTTATATTCTTTATGACTATAAATGCAAAAATCCTCAATAAAATACTAGCAAACTGAAAGTTCATATCATTACAGGCCTACCTCTAAAAACAAGAATGAGGCCAAATAAACAACCTAATGCTTCATCTTAAAAAAAAACTAGAAAAAGAAGAACAAATGAAGTCGAAAGTCAGCAGAAGGAAAGAAATAATTGAAATTAGAGCAGAAATAAATGAAATTGAAAACAACAACAAAAACAATAGAAAAATAAATGCAACAAAGAGCTGGTTTTTTGAAAAGGTTAATAAAATTGACAAATGGCTGGCTAGACTCACTAAAGAAAAAAAAAGACACAAACAAAATCAGAGGCAAAAGAGGGGAAATTATGACGAACACTGCAGAAATACAAAGGATCATACAAGAATAATATGAAAAAATCTATAACATCAAATTTAATAACTTGAAAAAATGGATTAGTACTTAGAAAAATACAACCTTCCTAGACTAAATCAAGAAGAACTGCAAAATCTAAATGGACCAATCAGCAGTATGAAAATTGAAACAATCATCAAAAACCTACCAAAAATAAAAGACCAGGAACAGATGGCTTCGCCAGTGAATTCTACCAAACATTCAAAGAAGATTTAATACCTATTCTACTCAAACTCTTCCAAAAAATTGAGGAGGAGGCAATACTTACCAACTCATTTTATGAGGCCAATATTACCCTGATACGAAAATCTGGTAAAGACAACACACACACAAAAAAATACAGACCAATATCTTTCATGAACAAAGTTGCAAAAATCCTAAATAAGATACTAGCGAACTGAATACAGCAACATATTAAAAAGATTATACACCACGATTAAGTGGGCTTTATCCCATAGGCACAGAGATGGTTCAACATATATGCAAATGATTACTGTGATACACCACATAAACAAATTAAAAAATAAGAATCATATGATCATATCAATAGATGCAGAAAAAGCCTTCGACAAATACAGCATCCATTTATGATCAAAACACTTAAGAAAATCTGTATAGAAGGAAAATACCTTAATATAATAAAAGCCATATATGACAAGCCCTCAGCCAACATTACACTTAATGGTGAAATACTAAAAACCTTTCCTCTAAGATCAGGAACAAGGCAAGGCTGTCCATTATTGCCACTGTAATTCAATATAACATTGGATGTCCTAGTGAGTGTAATCAGTAAAGAAAAAGATATAAAAGGCATCCAGATGGGAAACGAAGAAGCCAAACTGTCACTATTTGTGGATAACATGATTCTCTATATAGAAAACGCTAAAGACTCCACAAGAACACTACTAGAAACAATAAGCAAATACAGTAAAGTTTCTGGCTACAAAACTGATGTTCAAAAATCCATAGTGTTCCTATACTCTAATAATAAAGTGTCAGAAAAAAAGAAGTGGAAAAATAATTCCTTTTGCAATTGCAACGGAAAGAATAAAATACCTATGAATAAATCTAATGAAACATATGAAGGGCCTATATAATGAAAACTGTAAGACGCTATTAAAAGAAATCGAAGAATATACGTTCTTGGATTGGAAGAATCAACATAGTTAAAATGACCATATTATCTAAAACATTATACAGATTTAATGCAATCCCTATCCAAAATCCCATCAGCATTTTTTAAAGAAATAGAACAAAAAATCATCAGAATTGTATGGAAGCACAAAAGACCCTGAATTACCAAAGCCATCCTGAGAAAAAAGAACAAGGCTGGAGGCATCACTCTGCCTGACTTCAAATTATACTGCAAAATGACAGTAATCAAAACGGCATGGTATTGGCACCAAAACAGACAAACAGACCAGTGGAACAGAATTGAGAGTACAGAAGTAAACTCATATTTATAAGGGCAAATTATTTTAGACAAAAAAAAAAAGCCAAAAACGTACAGTGGAGAAAGGAAAGCCTATTCAATAAATGGTTTTGGAAAAATTGGAAAGCCACCTGCAAATGAATGAAACTAGACTGTTGTCTATCACCACACATAAAAAGTAATTCAAAATGGATTAAGAAACTGAATATAAGACCAGAATCAATAAAATGCATAGAAGAAAACATATGACCTAAACTCAAGGACATTGAATTTAAAGAGGATTTTATAAATTTGACCTCAAAGGCAAAGGAAGTAAAAGCTAAAATCAATGAATGGGACTACATCAAACTAAAAAGTTTCTGCTCAGCAAAAGAATCCGTCAACAAGATAAAGAGACAGCCATCTGAATGGGAAAATATATTTGCAAGCAATGCCTCCAATAAGGACCTAATATCCAAACATACAAAGAACTTGTACAACTCAATAACAACAAAAAACAAATGATCCAATCAAAAAATGGGCAGAAGATCTGACCAGACACTTCTCCCTAGAGGACATATAAATGGCCAACACATATTTGAAAAGATGCTCAACATCGCTAGCTATTAGAGAAATGCAAATGAAAACCACAATGAGATACCATCTCACACCTGTTAGAATAGCTGTAATCAACAGAACAAGTAATAACAAACATTGGAGAGGATACGGAGAAAAAGTAACTCTCATACACTGCTGGTGGGACTGCAAATTTGTATAGCCACTATGGAAAACAGTATGGAGGTTCCTCAAAAAACTAAAATTGATGTATCATTTAATCCAGCAATCCCTCTACTGAATATTTACCCCAAAGACTCAAAAACCCATATTTGAAAAGATATTTGCACATTGATGTTGATAGCAGCATTATTCACAGTTGCCAGGACATGGAGGCAACCGAAGTGTCCTACAATAGATGATTAGCTAAAGAAGCAGTGGCACATATATACAATGGAATATTACTCAGCCATAAGAAGAGATGAAATACTGCCATTTGTAACAACATGGATGGACCTTGAAATAATCATACTATGCAAAATAAGCTAGACAGAAAAGGTTGAAAATCACATGATCTCACTTATCATGTGAACTGGACAAACAAATGAAGATCATGGACATGGACAATTGACTAGTGTTTACCAGAGGGGAATGGAGAGGGAGGAGAAAGGACAAAATAAATAAAATCAATCAATAAATAAAACGTTTAAAAAAATACTAGCAAACTGAATCAAACAGTGTAGTAAAAGGATTATACACACTGATCAAATGGGATTTATTCTAAGATTGCAAGGGTTATTCGACATACAAAATCGATCAATGTAAAACACTAAATAGAAGGAAGAAATAAACCCATGAGATCATCTCAATTGTATCAAAGGACATTATTAAGAAAGTGAGAAGACAACCTACAGAATGAGAGAAAATATTTGCAGATCACACATGTAGTAAGGGTCTAGTGTCTAGAATATATAAAGAACTCTTACAACTCAACAGAAAAAGACAAACAACCCAATTAAAAATTGACAAAGAATTTGAATAGACATTTATCTGAAGAAGATGCACAAACGTCCAATGAACACATGAAAAGGTCCTCAGCATAATTAGTCATTAGGGGAATGAGAATCAGAACCACAGTGAGGTACTATTTCATACTCACTGGGATAGATACTACAAAAAAAGAATGTAACAAATTTGAGGACATAATGAAATTGGAAGCCTTGTACATTGCTAGTGGAGAAGTAAAATGGTTCAGCCACTAAACAAAACACTTTCATTGTTTCTTAAAAAATTAAACATAAAATTACCGTATGACTCAGCAATTTCACTCCTAGGTGTATGTACAAAAGAATTAAAAGCAGATACTCAAACAAACACATGTACATTCATGTTTATAGTAGTACTATTCATAATAGCCAAAAGGTAGAAACAGCTTAAATGTCCATCGATGGACAAATTGTGATATATAGATACAGTGGGATATTATTCAGCTATAAAAAGGACTAAAGTACTGATACATGCTACAACATATGGATGAACTTCAAAAACACTATGCTAGATGAAAGGAAGTCAGACACAAAAGATTATATATTGTATGATTCCGTTTCTATACAGTACCTAGAATTTATATGAAATATTCAGAAACATCAAGAATAAATCTATAGAGACTGAAGGCAGTTTTGTGGTTCTCAGGGGCAGAGAGAGTAGGAAGGAGGGCTGAGGAGCATCTGCTTAATGGACACAGGGTTTCCATTTGGGGGATGAAAATATTTTGGAACCAAGGTATAGGTGGTTGTTGAACAACATTGTGATTGTATTAAATGCCATTGAATTGTTCATTTTAAAAATGGTTAATTTTATGTTATGTGAGTTTCGCTTGAATAAGTTTTTTTTTTAATAGAATGCTTGAATTTGACTTGTTGCTTATCTACATATGTCTTGGAAATAAAAGTTTCTGTCCAGTACTTAAATATAGGCTTATTTTGTAGCAAACATTTAAGAAGTATAGCAATAAATGAGCTCATGGATCATTTCAAGTGGGAAAATTTTGGGAGATCGACAGAGGGGATTATTTTTTGAGCAAATTTCTCATTGTAACATTCACTCTCTGCATATATAACTACAAATGTTTTATGAATATTTAAAATCTTAATAAATTGCTCTGAAATTCATGTCATGAAGTTAACTTCATAGGATCAGACCATACATTGGTCTTGTTTTTTTTTTTTTTGAAGATTTGGGATTTTTTTTTACAAATTATGGTTTTTAAAATTTTTTTTAATATACATATATTTCAGTTATAGTTGGCATATAATATTATATTAGTTTTAGGTTGCAACATAGTGATTAGATACCTATATATCTCAAAAAGTGATCACCCAAATAAATCTAGTACCCATCTCACACTGTACAATAGCTATTACAATATTATTGACTATATTCCTTATGCTATCCTTTATACCACCATGACTATTTTGTAACTACTATTTTGTGCTTCTTAATCCTTTCTCCCTTTTGTACCTATCCCCTCAATTCCCCAGCCATCTGATAACCATCAAAATGTTCTCTATATCTATAAATTTGTTTCTGTTTTTTTTTTTTCGGTGGTTGTTGTTTGTTCTTTAGATTCCACATGTATGTGAAATCATATGGATTTTTTGTCTTTCTCTAACTAACTTACTCCATTCAGCACAATACCTTCTAGGTTCATCATGAAATACCTTTTTCCATTCCTTTACTTTCAGTCTGTGTATTTCTTTCAATCTGAAGCAAGTCTCTTGTAGGCAGCATATGTAAGGGTCTTGTTTTCTTATCTATTCAGAATCCTATCTTTTGCTTGGAACACTTAATTCCTTTTCATTTGAAGTACTTGTTGATAGATATATAGTTATTGCCACTTTTTATTCATATTTTTGATATACATATATAAAAATTTTTTCTCTCTTCTTCTTAAAGAAGTCCCTCCAACATTTCCTGTAATGTAATTCTGTCTTGGTTTTGATGAACTCCTTTAGCTTTTTCATGTGTGGGAAGCTCTTTATCAGTTCTTTGACACTAAATGATAGCTTTGCTGGTATTCATGGTTGTAGAACTTGGGTTTTCATCACTTTGAATATTTCATCCCAAACTCTTCTGTCCTGCAAAGTTTCTTTTGAGAAATAGGCTGCCAGTCTTATGTTTTTCTAATTGCTTTTCTCTTGCTGCTTTTAAGAGTCTCTCTTTGTATTTAACCTTTGGCATTTTAATGATGATGTGTCTTGGTATGGTTTGGCTTCGTCTTGTTTGAGACTCTCTATGTTTCCTGGGCTTGTATGTTTATTTTCTTCACCACGTTAGGGAAGTTTTCAGTCATTCTTTGTTGAAATAGGTTTTCTATTTCTTGCTCTTTCTCTTCTCCTTCTGACACCCCTGTGATATGAATGTTGTTGCATCTGATGTTGTCACAGAGGCCCCTTAAATGACCCTCATTTTTCTGTATACTCTGCTACCTCATCTTCTAAATCACTGATTTGATCCTGCACTTGATTCAATCTGTTGATTTTCTCCAATATACTCTTCATCTCAGATACCATGTTCTTCATTTCTGACTGGTTCCCTTTTATGTTTTCCATCTCTATTTTTATGTTTTCTGTCTTTTCATTAAAGTTCTGACTGAGTTCATCTACTCTTCCCCTAAGTTCATTGAGCATCTGTATAACCACTATTTTGAACTCTGCATCTAATAAATTGCTTCTCTCTATTTCATTTAGTTCTTTTTCTGGAGCTTTGTTCTGTTCTTTCTTGTAGGATATGTTTCTTTGTTTCCCCATTTTTGCTGCTTCCCTGTGTTTGTTTCTATGTATTTGGTAGAGCTTCTAAGTCTCCTGGTCTCAATAGAGTGGCTTTATATAGTAGGTGTCCTGTGGGGTCCAGTGGCACAGTCTTCCCTGGTCACCTGAGCCAGATGCTCAAGGTGCGTCCCTTGGGTTGTATGTGCCTTCTTATTATAGTTGAGCCTTGGTTGCTGTTTGCACTTCAATGGAAGGGATTGATACTTGGTCTTGTTGGTTGTGAGGATTGGTCAGTGAGGGACTGACCCTTTGGAGCAGGATTCACTTTGGCAGGGCTCTGGTGCCTGCCCAGTCTCCCCTTCGTGTATGTTCTCCTCAGATGCAGCCCTGGGTGGTGCTCCCACTCCATTGCGGTTGAAACAGGCCACTGGGTGTGGTGGTCCAATGGCCTCCTGGGAGGGAACCAGCTGTAGGCCAAGTTCAGCTGTAGTCTGTTTACTTCCAGGGCCACCTGTTAAGAGTCACCAAGCAATCCACAGATGGCTGCC
Source organism: Rousettus aegyptiacus (assembly GCF_014176215.1). Classification (NCBI taxonomy): domain Eukaryota; kingdom Metazoa; phylum Chordata; class Mammalia; order Chiroptera; family Pteropodidae; genus Rousettus; species Rousettus aegyptiacus. The sequence continues at coordinate 63,681,893 of NW_023416312.1, read as the reverse complement.
TCTTGTACTGGGCTTAGAGGTGCCTCAAGAGGCCAAGGCAGGAATCAAGACCAGCTGCCACTAGTGCCAGGATTTGTGCTGCTAAGCAAGCAGTATGGGGCATGCCGAGGCCAGATGCTGCTTCTTTGGGCTTTGTAAGCCTTTGAGAAATTTTAGATAAGTCTGCAGCATGAGCCGAGACAAACCATTTGAATGGAACAAACCACTGGAGGCAGTTCAGATGGGCCTGCACGTTGGGAGAGGTGAGGTCTCAGGGAATTCCCTGGCTGAAGCAACCTGTGTTATTCAGGTTGATGAAACTCAGGTATGGCAGCTGGCTGTGTCTGCACACTGGGAAGAAGAAGGGCTCAACCAAGGAATAATGGATACCGGTAGCACTTGTGTCCAAGAGAAAACAACCCCTTGAGCCCTTGTCCTGAAGCCCAACAACTCAGTATCTCCCCTATGTCCCTGGAACTCTTCAAGCAGCTGTCATAGCTCTGGAGCTGGGAGCAAATGAGTCCGTCAGTAAGTAAAGCTGCGCGTGGGCCCTTTAGGAAGAACATCTGTGACTCCCGCAGCACTTCATCTCACTTGGCCACAATTATTGCTGGTTTTGACAGCCAGATGTTGTACGGACTTCTCTCCTTGGCACTAGAACACTGGGCTGGGGAGTCCGATGTGGGGCTGGGACCCCTCGCTCCTCAGGGAAAGTGAGGGCTCTGCAGCCAAGATAACTTTCCTGATTCTCGACTGCCACATGCAGTTAAGAGGTCCATTTCATGCTTCCACCCCTCTTATCAACCTCTTCTTATGTCTGTCCCCAGTTTGTAAGACTTGTTTGACCAGACCTCAGCTGACTCCCAGTTATGGCTGCTCTACGGTTTCATTGTAATTTTGGTGTGGTCATGAGAGGAGGTAAACATGGCTAGCTAGCTTCTATGCCATCTTGGCTGGTATCTTACAAAGTTATATTTTAAAATGTTTAAGTGCTTTTCGAAAAGTGATTTGTTTGAAGCACATTAAAGACTATTTGAGTACTAAAAAAAGATATACAAGATAGCAGGGTGACATGGCAGAAGTGTGCTGGGCCTATAAAAAAGATATATACATAAGAATGTACTCTTTGTAATAGTCCTTAAACTGGAAATTACCCTAATGCCCTTTAACAGTAGAATGGATATATTTACACAATGAAATAATATACTGCCATGAGACTAAATGCGCTGCTACTAACACAACAATATGGATGTATCTCACAAGAAATGCAGAATGGTAAAAGCTACACATGACAGAGTTCATACTGGACCATTTCATTAGAATTCAAAAATGAGGAAAACCATGTCAATTCTAATTGAAAAATAAAAATAAAAATAAAATAAGCAAAATTTCTCCATGGTGTTAGAAGTTAGGATAATGATTACCTTTGTGGGGACTAGTTACTAAAATAGGTCACAAGGGGACTTCTGAGGTATTCTCTCTCTCTCTCTTTAAAAATATACTTCATTTTTAAGAGCAGTTTCAGGTTCACAATACTGAGCAGCAGGTGTAGAGATTTCCCATATAGTCCTTGCCTCACACATGAATAGCCTCACTAGTTATCAACATTCCTCATCGGAGTGGTATATTTGTTATAACTAATGAACCAAATTGAAACATTTTCAACCAAAGCCCATAGTTTACATTAGGGCTCGCTCTTGGTGTTGTACCTTCTATGAGTTTGGACAATGTAAAATGCCATGTGTTCACTAATTTAGTATCATATAGAGTAGTTTCAATGCCTTACAAATCCTCTGTTCATCCCTCCCTCCCGATTTCCTCCTTGCAACCATTGGTCTTTTTTTATCTCTCCATAGTGTGGCCTTTTCCAGAATGTTGGACTCATGCAGTATGTAAGTAGTAGCCTTTAGGTGTTTCTCTCTCTCTCTCTCTCTCTCTCTCTCTCCCTCTCTCCACGCCCCGCCCCTTTAAATTTGGATAGTAGTTGCAGGTTGTGTTCAGATCGTAGAAATTCATCAAGCAGTATACATGATTTGTGATTCAGTACGCATGTTATATCCCCATTAAAATATGAGAAAGCAAACAAGCCAACCAAAAAAAATCCCTCAAATTTACTTACCCTTTCACTTACCTTCCCTCTTTACCTCTCCTTATCACAGCCAATTTCTTGAGTTTTCTATACTCACTGCCCCTATTTCCTCACTTTTCACTCATTTCTCAACCCACTCCAATCTGGCCTTCTGTCCCCATAATTCCCATAAAACAGTTCTTACAAAGATCACCAATGGCCTCCCTTGTTGTCAAATCTAATAAAAAATTTTCTATCCTAAACCTACTTCCCTTCCTGGCAGTATTTAATACTACTGACCATGTCCTCATTTAAAAAATATTCTCTTCCTGTGAATTTTGACACAATGTTCTCACAGTATTCTTCCTACCTCTCTGTGACTCTTCTGTCTCTGTCTCCTCACCCTCCTTCATCCAGCCATTAAATGTTGAAGATTTCCTGAAGGCTCAGTTCTAGGTTTTCTCTTTTCTTTCCACATTCTCTCCTTAAGTGATCACATTCATTTCCATGGCTTTCAACACAATGTATATCCTAATTCCCAAGTTAAAGCAATATCCCAGATTTCTCTAAGTTCATATCCATATATTCCATTACCTAATTTACATCTCTATTTGAATGTTTCACAAACACTTAAAACTTACCTTTTTTGACTAAAATTTTTATTTATCCATGCCCCAAGCCTTTTTCTTATCCACCTCAATAAACTACACCAGTATCCATCCATTTGTTCAAGCCAGGGAAATTTTTTGTATTCTCCAGTTGCTTAAGCCCTAAATCTGAAAGTCCTTTACCTCTCGTCCTAATTCTCAATTCTAGCCATGAAAGAATATGGGGAGACAGGAGAAGGTGAAAGGATTGACAGCAACCTGTTCTGAAGCTTCCTTGAGGTGTGGCCAGGTAAATAAATGTAGAGGATGTTGTGGCACACCAACCTGATCCTGCCCAGCTGCTGGAAGTGTTAGTTGCTGATGGTTCATCATTTAGTCCCTTTTTAGTACTGCTCTTAACCAATGGTGGCCTTGCAAGGTTATGTCCTTTTAGGCAGGATAGGGCGTGGTAAGCAGCACATAACTAATGATAGTACAAAGTCTCACACCCCTTGCTTCAAACTTGGACAACTCTGAAAGGCCATCCCAGCTCCAGACCTCCCTGTGGGAACAGCTGTGGCTTTCTAATTCAATTTCTCCTTTCCCCCAATCCTACTTTCCTCACTTCCTCACAGGCACTGGTTCCAAGTGCACTCCCTAATAACCTTCCTGTATCAGAGCTAGTTTCTAGGAAGCCCGATCCAAGATAACAAACAAAATGTGCCCACCTGGAAAAGCAAAGGAGTAAGATGCAACAGTTCAATGTAACACAAAGAGACAAGTAATAATATTAGGGTGGGATGGAGGGGGCTGGAAAAACTCTATCCACAAGAAGGCCACTATGGTTACAGTTCAGGGAATGAATTGGGTAGGCTGTGCCTTTAAAGGCACAGTTAAGAGATATTTCATCTCTGTTCAGCAGTACATTTCAGCTCGGCCCCTTCTTATTCATCTAGTCTAGGTTACTCCTAATTTATATTTCCTTATGAAAATAAATTCCTAGTTCACAAAACCCAGAAAACAGCACTTTGCTGATGGCCACAGTATGAAAAGGTCAATGGTGGAGTCTCCTTCATCCTTTGTGCACGTCTATCTGCAATACACACATACACACACAGATATAGATGCAGACACCTACAAACACAATCACAGACACACAAAGACAGACACATACACATGTAAACCATTGCTTACAATAGAGGAGGAGCTAAAAAACCTATTTACACACCAGCCTGTGGATATTTATATTTTGGAAAAAAAAATCACTGAAGGGCAGGACAATGCTCCAGCTCAAAGAATTAAAGATTTATAGCTATGTTTTCTACAAAGAGTTTTTTAAGTTTAGCTCATATATTTAGGTCTTAAATTCATTGTGAATTAAGTTTTACATATGGTTGTGAGGTAAGGGTCCAAATCCATTCTTTTGCATGTGAATATCCATTCGTTCTGGCACTACTTGTTGAAAAGATTATTCTTGAGCCGATGAAATGTATAAATGTATTGGCATTTTGTTGAAAATCATTTGATTATAAATGTCAGGGTTGGCATTCAGGTTTTTCTTTGAAAATCATTATATGTATGTACGTATGTATGTATGTATGCATGCGTGTGTGTGTGTGTGTATGGAGAGAGAGAGAGAGAGAAACATATGTTCATTGCAGAAAAATACATGTGAGCAAAAATGAAGATTACATATCCATCCACCTTCCAATCTCAAGGTCACACCTTCCACTACTGTTAAGATTTTAAAAATGCCGTCATACCATTTACAAAAATGATGTTATACTGTGTTGATCTGCACCTTGCTTTTAAAACACCTTCACAGTGTCATGGGCATAGTTCCATGTCAATAAATATAGATGTATATCATTATCATTAGTTTTTTTGACTTCACAACAGTCTTCGTTTTTTACCCTTTCCCCTATTGTTAGACATTAGTTAGTTTCCAATGTTTTCCCATTGTAACATAGCTGTCATGAACACCCTTATGCATACATCTTTATACACTTGTCCAGTTATTTCAGAGGTAGCAAACTGCCAACCATTGACTGATTTTTGCGCACAGTTGTATTTTCTTTGAATAGTACATCTTTTTTAATAAAAAGTTTGTTTTGAATTTGGATGATTGTTAGGATACATTCCTAGAAATAGGACTGCTTGCTCTCATGGCATTCAATTCTGATTTAGCAAGTTTTTGTTATTTGCTTGCCTCCAAATGATCATTGGAGTCACTCCCTGGGCTAGTGCCACATTGGGTGGGTGGAAAACAGAGAGTTTGTTTGGAGGCAAGTCTTAGAATTGTTCTCTGAATTTATTGATGACTCAACCAAAGAATGGTCTCCTTTGGGATGTGCACACCAAGCTGGGAGGACTATTGGATTAAACATCAGAAGACCTGGATCTACTATTATATAGCTCTGCGACTTTGGGTTAGCTAAACAGTCTAAGTTTTGTTTCCTTACTAGGTTGTTAGAAAATCAAATGAGATATTGTGTCAAACATGTTTGGAAAAGCATAGAGTCCTATACAATTATAAGGCAGTACAATTTTTGTAAATTGCCAAAAGCACGTTTACAAGGGGTCAAACAGACCTAAGTTTAGAATGTAAAGCATTGTTTATTCACAGAACCCATCTTCTAGAGGAGCTACTTTTCAAGGATAGACATGAGACTAGGTTGCCACAGTCTGTTCTGATTCACTTCATTTTCACATTCATTTATGGATGGTTTCCCGTGCTAGACATGTGAGTACAAAGATGATTATGATTAGTCTCTGTCTTAGCAGTGCTTTACAGTCCACTAGGAAGAGACAAATATGTACTGAGATCATCAGAAAACAGAGGGATAAATGATGTAATAAAGGAGAGAGCCTACAAGACTGCAATGCATAGGAGAAAAAACACCCAATGCCTGAAAGGGGGCCTTTTGAGGCAGGGTTCCACAAATAGCACTGAGGAAGAGAAAGGACCAACTGTGTGTGGGGGGGAGGGGGTGTGCACGCACGTATGTGTATGTGTGCACACATGGGTGCGTGGTAGTCTATACCAGTTGAGCCAATCTGGGGCTAGACTTTATCTTAGACTCTGTATTCATTTCTATGCATTTACATTTTCTTTTTTTAGTTTTGTGTTTTCCTTCATTTTTTAGTCAAATTCTTTTTGAAAAAATGCTAATCTGGTCTTAGCTATACTAACAGGAAAAGAGATTTGTCTGTACCCATGCCAAAAGACTTGGAGAATGCAGAGTGTTCTGGAAGCCAATCTTGCTGGTGAAATAAAAAGCCTACATTAAAACTAGAGAAGAGCTTGAAGGCACTCCTTTCTCTCTCCATTCCTGCTTCTTTTGCATTCTTCCCCAGACCATTTCCAGATCCATCCCTTGAACCATTTGTCTGTTACCACTGTAGCAACAACCACAGATTTTTTTTAAAGCCAGCTAAACATATTCTTGCCCTTCTCTTTAGCTCAGCTCCTTCTCCCAGTCTGGGTCATCTGAAATTTTTCACTACATATAAAAAACGAAGGCAATAATTATTGAAGCCAGAGGAAACAAAGGGTGTTGTTTTACTCTTAATGCTTATTAAATTTGTTCTTAATCTTCTTCATCACAATTAAGCCTTTAAACTAGCCAATATACTTAAATGAGGTGAAATGAAAAGACTTACTGTAAAAGATGACAGGAGGCTCTTCAGGAAATTAAAATCTCCAGAGATTTCCAAAGTGAGAGTTATTGAGCCAGGAAGGGGAAAGAAAGAAAAGGATTTTTAAAGCTTAATAACCAGGAGGCCAATTAGGGCTTGGAATTAAAAAGTTAGGTGATGTCAGTGTTATCGATGGGAAGAGAGGTTAATTGGACCCAGGGGATTAAGTACTGTGTTGTTTCCAGATCCTTCTTTGATTCACTTTTAAAAACTTGGCTGGGTGTAACTCTCCTGTCTCAATTTACCCTTCTGTTACATGGGAAGAAAGACACGATGATGAGGGAATGCCTACCTGCTTGTGTAAAGGTTCATAAAAGGCCTTTCCCTATTTACTAATCCCCAGTCTTGCTCTGACACTCTTAAGGCTATAACTTGGGTGAAGTCCCTGCCTAGTGGTTATAGACTGAGACTATGCCATCTCGGGAGGGAAGATACAAAGGCTACCTAATAACCCCAAACAGGCTTGGGCAGGGAAAATGACCTCTGCAGGGTTTCATGAGTACCTGATTTTCTGTCACCTTTTTGTACAGAAAGCTTTTTCCAAAGGCCCTCTCCCAACCCCAGATTCTTCCCAGGGCCGACCAGAAGCATCCCTAAGGCATGGGAAGGAGACCTTGGGAGGTATTTCAGAGTTCCAGTTTCCACCATCCAGAAGTTTGATTTACTGACACCATCTGTGGGAAGAAAAATGGTCCCTTCTGGCTGCGCTGGTCAGACACAGGGAAGTAAGAAAAGAAGGAGAAAAAAATGGAGGAAGGCAGAATAGTAAATCAATAAATACTCAAGTGACATGTAATGAATGAACAAATAAAAATTCCTCACAGGAAGGTGGCAGGCATCCTGAAATGGTAATGTTGAAGTGGAAGAGATGACACTTTCTTTTTCTTTAGCCCAAGGATAATCTCTTAAATTCGGGGTACAAACAATACGATATAACTCTTATGGTTACCATGACAATGCAAATCCCTCTTTGATGTCAGGCAGCCCCTCTCCTTTGGAATACAGAATGGCAGGTTTTTTTTTTTATAGTAAATGCTGCGCTTGATTTCAAAGACTCCATACCCCTAATGTCACATTCCTTTTGAGGAAGAAGGAGCCTTACATTTGGAGGCTAGGGCAGAATGGACAGATTGTTCCAGTTAGGTATGTGACCTATTTCTGCGGATGTCTAGACCAGTCTCTTACCAGTCGAAGGTCCACACCTCTCCTACATCTATCTTACACTGGTCCATGCTGTGTGACAAAGACAGGTCTGCCTTTAGGGTAATATAGAACTAGGACCTGCTTTGGGGAGCATACTGTAAACTATGGTATACTACTGACCCTTGAACAACATGGTTTAGAACTGCACAAATCCACTTATATGCAAATTTTTAAAATAAATACTGTAAATATATTTTCTCTTCCTTATGATTTTCTTAATAACACTTTATTTTCTCTAGCTTATTTTATTGTAAGGATACTATATATAATATATCATAAAATATTTTTTAATTGACTGTTTATGTGATCAATAAGGCTTTTCGTAAATTTTTGGAGACTCGAAAGTTACACATGGAGTTTTGACTGCACAGGTCGGTGGACTTAACCCTCAGTTGGCCTGCCTGAAACTCTCATTATTAGAATTACTTTTTATAGATGAAAGCCTTAAAAGTAGCTGCCGAATGAAAGTGATCCCATTGCATAGTAAGAATAACTAGCTTGTAACACCTTAGTATACATTAGAAAGGGAGGACAGAGCTTTTGAGGGGCCAGGACACAGGACAGATCAATTTCAATGCAGGAAGGGGAAGGAATAGGTTAATTACTCTGGACACTCCCAAGTACCCACTGTCTCTTCACATTCCTCTCAAACCTATACCTCTTTCTATGCCCTAGTTCAGTAAACCTGGAAAGCATTCTTGATACCTCCCTCTCACCACTTGAGTCCAACTAATCATTAATTCATGTCAATTTTAACATCTTTCAAAACCATCTACTTCTCTTCCTCTCCATAGTTTCTACCTTAGTCCAGACAACCAGCATTTCTCATCTGGGTTACTTTACTGAATTAAGTCTTCTCAATGCATCTCCCTGCTCAAATTTTGCCTTTTCTCCACTCATTCTCCACCCTGCAGTCATAATGATCACTCTAAAATGAGAATGTGATCATGTCAGTCCTTTGATTAAAATGTTTCAATGAAGTCCTATTGCTCACATGGTAAAGTCCAGCTCACTTAGCCCAGCTTTCAGCACCCTCCAGACAGGACCCAGCTACTGCATCTCCAGATATGTCATATCTCCCACCCCAAGCCAACACTTCCCACACACCCTAGGCTTTAGGAGCAACTAACTACTCCTTGTGCTTTTTAAAAACTCATTATGTTTCTAATCGTTTGCACAAGAAGCTTGCTCTCCCTGGAATCTTCTCCCATTTCTTTCTCCTCTACCTGGTTTGATCCTATTAATCTTTCAAGAGTCAACTAGTGTGTCACCTACAACAAGTCTTTTCTGACCTCTTCCCTTCTTCTGAGTCTAGGTTAGTTACTTTTCTGTCAAGCACCCTCAGTATTTATGCATCTCTCAGGAAATACACCAATGGCATTGTCTTGTAATTACTTATTGATTTATCTCTATTTCCCAGTTTACTGTGAGTTTCATGAGAGCAAAGAATGTATCATTATGCATCGTTATATCTCTAGTCCCTAACATAGTATCTGTCAATCAGCAATACTCAGTAAATATTTGTTGAATGAACAATATCCAGATGATATGGATTAGCTAAGTGAATAGTTGCTGTTCTTGGTGAGGAAGAGATGGTGAAACACAAGGGGAAAAGGATAAATAAAAAATTAGATACATTCTGAAAAAAAAGAGTGCTTGAGGAGGAATAAGGTCTATCAGATATAAAAACATATTACGATGCTACCTTAAAACAGTTGTGTTCTCAAGGAAAAAAATCAACATCTATTAACAATACTTAATACATGTGGAAAATCAATATATTTTAAAGATGGTGTGACAAATCAATGAGGGGGAGATGGGATATTTAAAAATTATATTTAAAAATTATATTTGCATAACAGGCTAGCTGAATTCTCTAACTTACTCTTTACATCAAAAATAATTCTCGATGAATCCAATATTTTAATGTGAAAAATGAAAACCTTAAAGGAACTAAGAGAAAATGTGGGAAATTCTAAATATATATAATCTTGGAAAAAGAAAGGCCTTTGGTAAGCAGCTGACAAGTCCAGAAATCATTTAAAAAACTGATAAATGTGACTACATAAAAATTTAAAACTTCTGCATAGCAAAAGTACATAAACAAAATCAAAAGACAAAGGACAAACTGCAACAAGGTATTTGCAGCACTATAATAAAGGACTAATTTGCCTTAATTTCCAAAGAGCTCAAACAAATGAACAAGAAAATTACCAATAACACAAAGACAGACAAGCAAATTAAATGAACAGGCAGTTCACAGAAAAAGAAGTGTAAATGAAAAAGACACATATAAAAAGATATTCAGCCTCACTCCTTAACAAAATAATGCAAATCAAATGACCAAGTTGCCATTTCTCCACCTACTATATTGGCAAATATTTTTTAAAAAACTGATAATATCCTATGTCAATGAGAGTATAAGGAAATGGTCAATCTAGCTACTATGGCTGACCTTTGAACAATGTGGAGTTTAGAGACACCAATCCCCTGCACTATTGAAAATCCATGTATAACTTAAGTCGGCCCTCAGTAACTACAGATTCCAAGCCCCGGATCAAAAACACTGCTTTTGATCCATGGTTGGTCGAATCCACAGTTGTGAACCCCAGGGATATGGAGAGCCAACTGTATATTTATTGAAAAAAATCTGCATATAATTGAATACACATAGTTCAAATCCACATTGTCCAAGAGTTAACTATATTATTTTTAATGTTCATATTCTCTGACGTAACAATTTCCCTTATATACATAGTGAGCACACAATAATGTTAGCTATCATTATTATTATTGTGCCCAAAGAAGCGTTTATTAGTATATTCATTACAGTCTTTATAAAAGCAAAAAAAGCACCCTAGAAACAACCTAAATATCCATCAGTAAAGAATTGGTTTAATAAATTATAATAGTGCAGTGCTAGGCGGCCATTAAAAAGAATGAGATGAGATACATCTATATGGACCAATAAAGATAAATCTCTAAGCTATGGACTATATAAAATATATGATTCCATTTGTGTAAATTAAAAAAAGGAAATATGCTTCTCTATAGACACATGCACATATGTATGCATTTTTTTTTCTTAAGGGTTATTCAAGATGCTATAAATAATGTTTATCTTTGGAGAACTGGTGAGGATAAATGGAAAGATGGAAGGGAAAGTTTTGCATTTCATTTCATACTTTTATGTACTGTTTGATTTTTTCCATCGTGCAAAATACATACCAATTTTTTTAAGTTTAAAGAAATATTCTGATCCTGTCATCGTTCATAACCCTCCAACAGCTTCCCACCTCACTCTGAGTAAAAGCCTAAGTCATTCTGATGGTCCGAAAAGTTCTCATGATCTGACCTTAAGCTCTGCCATTAGCTATCCAATCTCATTTCTTGCCATTCTCTCCCTCATTCCCTCTGCTCCAGCCACATTGGTTTTTAGCTATTCTGCAGACATGCCAGCCAGAGTCCCACCTCAGGACTTTTGCCCTTGCTGTTTCTCTCTACCTTTGAAGTTATTCTTATGGCTCACTCCCTCATTGTCTTTAAGTTTTACCTCAAGTGCTATATTCTCAGTGAGGTTTCCTCTGCCCCTCTCCTATTTAGAATTGCAACTCCTGATATCCTTATCTCTACATCCTGCTTAATTTTTTTGGCATAGTGTACCTAATAATCTATTATATTTTCTTTACTACTTGATAACCTGTCTCTCTCTACTATCATGTAAGATTCTTGAGGGCAGGAATTTTTGTCTGTTTTGTTTATATTCAGTGTTCTATATCTAGTGTTTAATGTCTCACAAATAGTAGGTTCAGTAGTCCCCCATATCTTCAGGGGATACATTCCAAGACCCCCATAGAGTGCCTGAGACCATGGTTAGTACCGAACCCTATATATACTGTCTTTTCCTATATGTACATACCTATGATAAAGTTTAATTTATAAGTTAGGCACAATAATAGATTAACAACAATAGCTAATAATAAAATAAGACATTATAACAATATGCTGTAATCAAACTTATGTGACCGAGGGCTCTCTTTTTTTTCTCTCTGTCTCTCAGCTAACTAGTCCTTTTTCTTCTTTACAATTTCATGGATAAAAGATTCATTCTTACCATATATCTTAGCAACTTCAGCATACAATTTTTTTCGTATTAAATTGAGAACTTCCATCTTGTCATTTAAAGGAAGCACTTTACAGCTTCTCTTTGGCATATCTGAATTGCCAGCATAACTACCCTTGTGCTGTGGGGCCATTATTAAGTAAAATAAGGGTTACTTGAACATAAGCACTGTGATACTGCAATCTGATTACTGAGAGGGCTATTAAGTGACTAAGATCACACTGTATATGCAGGGAGCGTAGGGATACACTGGACAAAGGAATGATTCACATCTCAGGTGGAAAGGAGCAGAACAGCATAAGATTTCATCAAACTACTCAGAACAGCATGCAATTTAAAACTTATGAATTGTTTATTTCTGGAACTTTCCATTTAATATTTAAAAGTCATGGTCGACCACAGATAACTGAAGCTGTGGAAGGTGAAACTGCAAATAAGGGAAGACTATTGTACTCAAAAAATATTTGTTGAATTAATGAATAAATGAGATTTGCAAACAGGAAGGAGCTCAGGAACTCAGCCCTACTTTTTCCTCATCCCTGATGCTCTTTGGGATTCTCTCTTAATCTTTCTCCCTCTTTAACCTTGTGCCTAGCACAGAGCTCAAAAAAATGTTTGTTGAAGGAGGGAGTTATATGTATCAATTTTAAGATATAACTAAAGAATAAAAGCCTAGTATTTGAATTTTAGTAGAGATCAAAACCTATTGGAAATGGGATTAGCCAGCTTCTTGAGGTAAGACTTAAAGCCCCTCAGATCTCCCTACAGTAAACTGGTACATTTATCACAAATGTTGAGGACCCAACACCTTTACTTCCCCTTCCCACTTATTTAATGACCCCCATGGGCCTAGTAATGGTTTTCAGATTACTATTAGATTTTCACAGTTCTCAGAGCCTCAAGAGAATGCATAACAAGGAAAACAAACTCCCAGTGCAAATTATGAATATTATTAAACAAATACACATAAATAGGTACATACACATAAATATGTACACATATTTACATATACCAGTTTCAGAAATATATCAGGGCAATTTCTAAGCAACTCCCCACAAACAACAGTGACATTTTGTATTCGTAAAAGTCCTCGAAAAATTCTCAGTCATGCTCAGTATTTTATCTTTTATGGGCCAATATAAAGATAATCTCAGATCCAGGCATTTTTATGTTATTCAAGTTGGTCTCTTCTCCAAAGAGGGAGGAGACAGGAGAAACTCTGCTAACACAATTACACCTGGATATGTATGGGAGGAGCTGGGGTCACAATCAACCTTTTCTGTCTTATTCAGAGAACATATAAGTAGTGTGTGCGTGTGTGTGTTTGTGTGCGGGTTTATGTGTGTGTGTGTGTTTGGGGGTCAGGCATCATTTATCTTGGTTGTGGGGTTAGAGGTTCTTAGATTGTGTATGTGTTTCTCTGTGTGTCTTTACCTCTTTTCTGTATGTGCCTCCTCTTTTCTCCATGCAATTAGTACTGCATGAACTTAAAAATCTTTTGGGCTGGAAGTCTGAGTGGCTTGGCCTAGAATCCATCTTTTGTGCAAAGTAAGGTTTTAGTGAGGAAAAGGAACTGTGACCAAGTGGCCATACGTTCTGAATAGATTTTCGTGGCTTTGGCTAAAGATGTCTATGCTGTCAACCCCCACACCCTCCCCATTTCTATGTGTTTCTATTTGATTTCTAATTCCAACCTTATCTCTGCTGAACTGAGGGATTTATCCACAATTGGCCAGCTTAGATAGGGCAGTACCGTGTTGTCAGAGGCCAGTTGTAGAGGTAGCAGCATCCATTTCTGTTCAGGATTCTAGAGAAAGCCTGTGGAGGTGAAGGAGAGGCAGACGGAAAGTGGAAGATGGGGTGGCAGGGGACAGGCCACTGAGACTTTTGTGTTCTTCCTGCTTGAGACTGCCCTTCCTTTTTGATTTCTATAACAGGAGTGGCCCACACTATTTCATGTTAACATCTCAGACTTTGCATGAAGAAACACCACCAGTTCAACTGACTCACAGCCCCCAAGAAAAGAGAGGCCAGCAGAATCACCAGGTCTAAATCTTGAGTTCAAAGCAGCATCAGATTCTGGCTATACTCAGAGGCCTGTTTGTTTCAGAGATCAGGAAAAGGGTCTTCATAAATATTGATCCATCTGTGCTGCTCTCTGCCAAGCACTAACCAAATCTGTAAGTAAAAAGACAGATTCAGGGGAGAGATGTCTCAAAACTGAAAAGCTGTGTGGGTTTCTTTGAGAGGGTTGGAGGCTTGTGAGGTAACAATTTAAAAATTATTGGAGCCAAGTCTACATGTCACCTTAGCTCACAGATTTTCATATATTTTCTTTTTTATTTTATTTTATTTTACTTTATTTTACTTTATTTTATTTTATTTTATTTTATTTTTATTTTATTTTAATTAATTTATTTTATTTTATTTTATTTTATTTTATTTTATTGATTTCATTTTATTATGGCAAGAAAATCCCTTGAGAGGTTTCCCTTAGTTAAATAAATTAAGGCTAATCTGTACCTCTGTGCAAGGTAAAGGGGATTGTTACACTATTTTTGGCTTGATGCCTCTCTAGCACCCCTCACTTTAAATAAGAATTAGGTAAAGTGTTGGAGGAGAGGGGCCTACTGGGAGGAAAGGGGATGGGACCCTAGGACATCCTACCAGAGACTTCGGGTTAGGGAAATCTGACCACGTAGATAGGCTTAACAACAGTCTCCTAGCAGAAAAGGACACTGAAGACCCCAAGGGACAGCTCAGTGTGGTGGAAGGGGAGTCAGCCCTTCTGAAGCACAACCTCAGTCTTTTCTTTGATTTCTCAAAGAAATCAACTCATCTTCAGTATTCACCAAGTCTGGGTAGACCTTACTAACTTTGGAGGCAGGGTTTCAGGGAGGGGATCACAGCACTGAGACTTCTGCCAGCTCTCTGGCATTCTTCCCCTTCGCATTCTTTCTCTGATCTTTTTACCTTCTTTCCTCTTAGATTGTATTCCTACCTCTTGTGCAATTTCTCCCCTCCCCTCATCTATTAGAGCATCACTAGATGGCCAATCCATCAAGGTCTCAACAGAATTAAGAATTTTTCTTCCATGTACCAGTAGCTGCCCTCTTTAAAAGGAAGTTGGGATTATAAATAGCTTTTTATTTTTGCCGCATTATCTATCCTCATACTTTTCCATAGGACAGATGGAAAAACTGAGGTAATATCCACATAGCAATCCAACAATATTGCTCAACACCAAGTGTGAGTCCACTGTATATTATTAGCCTGGTTATCTTTTCTTCAGAGCACTCTTTTCTTTGTATAATATGGCAATTGTACATATTCTAATGTGGAATTTTTTCTGGATGGTTGATGATTTTGTTGCTGTCCCCTAGGCTCCATGCTTCTCTAGGATCCCAGGAGAAACACTATCTCCTCAAGAGTTGGGAGCTCTTGGAATGCAGCCAAAGGCCCTTCTAGGATCCATGAGAGTTATCTAGCTTGTTTGGGGGCATATTTCTGACTTTTCAAAACCCACTTCAACACTGATTGAGAGAGAAGAAGTTGGGGAGGGATGACTGGAAAAGGATGAGAAAAAAAACTGTCACGGAGAACTTTTTTTTCTTTTTAAAAACTGGATAGCTACCTACCCTTGTAGTCAAAGCGGGCAACCAAATACTTGGCTTGTTCAGGAAAAACACGTTTCTGTCCTTGCACAAAGAATGCTTGCCTCTGAATTCTGTATGCAAGAAGACACAACAGAGCTTGGGTAGGCCCACAGAGATAGTGAATGCAGATGTGATCAAGAAATCAAGGAGATTCTACCAGAGCTTACTCGAGGCTTTAAAAGAGGTCCATTTAGAAAAACACAAATAAATGTGATTTTATGCAAGGCAAAAGGAATGTATGGAATTTATTAGCCTCAAGAGTTAGTGTAAGCTGAAAAGATGTATAAATACCTTTTTAAAAGGGTTAGATGCATTCATAAATTTATGCATAGCTGGTTACTAAGGGTAACTAGGACGTTTTCATAGGAAGCTGGAAACAGAAGAGACTTCAGAGATCGGCTAATCTCTACCTTTCCAGCCCCTTCCCCCAACCACCACCTCTACGGTGAGATGGTGTCAGAAAGGGGTTCCTGGAGCCAAAGAGGGAATTGGATGGGATAGAGTGATTCCTAGTGGTCTCCCAGGTACCCTCCACCCCTAACCTTTTTTTTCACAGCTAAGTTTTAGAGATGAAGAGAAGGATCGAACAGGCTAAAAGCCTCTAATTTTCTAGAGGAACTAATAGATTCTTTTTATTATTATTATTATCATTATCATTATCATTATTATTATCATTTATGCCTATAGCACCTGGTCTTCCTAGATGGTCTCCCATCCAAGTACTAACCAGGCTCGACTCTGCTTAGCGTCCAAGATCAGACATCAGGCTTGTTCAGGATGGCATGGCCATAGACCATGGACCATCGCTCCACTGGGGTGTGAACCCAGGACCTTCTGCATATAAAGTAGACATGCTAACCACTACACTATGGAACCATGTCCAACAATAGATTCTTTGTGTGTGGAGCTTGCAAGGGGCAAGCAGAGGGTATATATACAAAGGTAGATAAGAAAAATAACATATTTTGTCTTTGGAGAGATCATAGTCTAGTAAGGGACATAAATAAGTGAGAAATAGTGGGATAGTCAGGCTTACAGTCAGTTTAGAGCCCGAGATTTCTTTAGAAAGACTGTGATGGTGCCCCCGGAGTTCTGCATTTCAGCAGCCCTCCTCAAAAATCAGCTACTGTAATTTCAACATTCCCAAGTGAGGATATGGAGGCCTGAAGAAATGAATGAGTAGACTATTTGGGTTGCACAGCTATTTCACTTCAGAGAGGGTCTCTAGTTCACCTCTACCATACTATCTTGCCATGGAGGTTGGGCTATCAAAGGCAGCTTGATCTTCTCACAACACATACCTAGAGACCCCTTCAACTGGGTCACAGATAGGCAACACACATTAGAATCAAATGTTTTATTAATTATAATTAGAAACACTTCTCTCTGTCAATGAAGAAGAGATTATCCCTTCCTTTAGGCACATGTAGACTCTCACGAGTGCTTGATTTGGTAAGTGGACCTTGAGTTAAGCTTCAGCTCCCACTCACTTCCTCAGCTGGGCATCATGCATTAAACAAGCTGCCCAACCCTAAACTGTAGCCCTGCCCATTAGAGACAAGAGTCCTGGGCTAAATAGACTGTGAAGATAATCCAGGAAGCATCTGCTGTTATACAGCCACTGCTACTGCCTCAGCCAATTCCTCCCCACCCTAGCCCCCAGTCCCTGGGGTGATGATATTTCAGTGGTGGAAGGCACAGACCCTGCCTAGTTTCTCTCAGATTTTGAAGTCTGTAGGGTGTTGTGAGTCCTTCAGGCTGTTAGTTCATAAACCTAAGATGTCATTATATCACTATTAAATAAATAGTACAACAATTAAGTTTTATTTGAAAAAAAAATGAATGAGCTTTCTTCACTGCTAGAAGTTCTCAAGTGAGACACCAAACTTTATTTTTAGTGCTTGTTTGAATAAATAGCTCACTCAACTGCTGATCTCCTAGCAAAGCCTTCCAGCTTTGCAATTCCAGTCGCCTCCTTAATTCTGGTGGGGTCTAAGCAGTCAATAGCAGTCAGCCTCCTCCCCCTACAACTCTGTGAGGGCTGCGAGACAAGAACTAGGTCTCATTCTCTCTTATTTTGCCTATGTCACTTGCCTCCCTCCTAAACCATCTGTCAGAATTATGACCAACTAAGTACAAGAACAGAGCCTGCCCATGCTCCTCCTTTTATCTCTCCTCAATTTCCTATGCCCCAGAAGATGAGATTGAACAAGAAGCCTGGGTCGGTGGGGGGGGGGGGCGGAGAAATTTTCTCCACTGGCCTCACCACTCGCTAGTGTCTGAAATTCTCCCATAAGCCTAATTTCTTCCTAACATGTAACTCCAAAAGTTCCTAGGTAATTAAAAATTGCTCTGATAGGGAGAACACATAGTACCAGTCATTCATACTATAATATGAATGTGTTTGCCATATTTTTTCCAATGAGGCAGAAGATTATATGAATGAAGAAGCATGCAAATATCCCACACTTTAATGGAATGGGAGTACTCCACCAAAGGTAGCTGTAAAATGAATTCTAGTTCTTCATTAGTTGTTTTCTTTTCCTTCCTTCCTTCCTTCCTTCCTTCCTTCCTTCCTTCCTTCCTTCCTTCCTTCCTTCCTTCCTTCCTTTTTTCCTTTCCTTCATTTCTTTCTTCCTAACTTCCTCTCTCCCTCCTCCTGTCCCTCCCTCCATCCCTTCCCTCTTTTCATTTGGGAGGGCTATTTTGCTTAGCATGATTATCTCAAGGTTCATCCAGGTTGTTGCAAATGGCAGTATTTCATCTCTTCTTATAGCTGAATAATATTCCATTGTATATATTACCACAGCTTCTTTATCTAATCGTCTATCATAGGACACTTCAGTTGCTTCCATGTCCTGACCACTGTGAATAATGCTGCTATGAACATCGGTGTGCAAATATATTTTCGGATATGGGTTTTCAAGTCTTTAGGGTAAATACCTAGTAGAGGGATTGCTGGTCTGTTTTACATTTTTATAGGATCATTCTGTGATTTTTCCTTACTGCTGTGAGGAAAATAGAATGGAAGGGAGCAAGAGCGATGGCAGGGAAACTAGATAGGAGCTATTGTACTTGGCTAGGCAGAAGAAAGTGTGTGCCTAAACTTAAGCAGGGTGGGCAGTGACAGTTAAAATTGAGAGAATTAAAAATAAATGAATGGGGATCTATTTTGCTAGGTTCTGGACTAGACAGTACAAGCTGTATTAGTTGAGCAAACTCGCTGCCTCCATCCAGCCACAGAAGGGTGCCTTCTTTCACTTCTAGTTTAAGGATTTCTTCCTTAAGACCCTCAATAGCCCAGGAGCTGTAAAGTAATCCCCATTGGTTCCTCATTTTATCCCAATAAACTCTGAGAGTGATTATTATAGTTCCCTGGTCCTATCGATGACATATGTTCAGGGGACCACTGTTTCCATCTTAAACAGGTATTTCTACATTCTGGGCACATTCTTAATAGTGCATACTCTGAGCATCACTGTTCTCATCTCTCCCAGGTGGGTGACATTTAGAATGATTATTGTTCCACAGCAGTCAGGCTTCTACTAAATGGTATGACAGAAAGAAGAACTTTGACTATCAGGGTGATTAGATAGTGGGATGGATTGCCAGAGGAGGTTATGAAGGTTCCTTTAGCCGGACAAGCCACTGAAATATGAAAACATTATGTATCAACAACGTGAGCAGCATCTTTATATTCTAAGAGTGGGTAGAAAAAGCAATTCAAGTGACAAAGGGAGTAAGGTGGAAATACACTGTCTATGCTATGTCATGGGTGGATGCCAAACAATGAAAGGCAGGACTTGTAGCCACGTTGACCCAGCAGGTAAACAAGGAAGCTAGAAATGACCAGGTAACTAGTTACCATGAGTTATGAGGGTAAAACCAAGGTTTGAATCCAGGACATAAAGCCAAACAGAAGGAATCAGATAAGGTCCAGAGTCTGAATAGATAGGCAAGAATGAACCTGTGGAAGTCCAAACCAGGCCGAAGGCAGTGTAAGGAAAATCCTGATTTGATGGTGGGATTGGTCTGTGGCTAGGCTTTAAGTCAAGAAGAAGGAAATAGGTGGGGATAAAATCAGATTTAAGAAAAGCATCACCTGAATCAGAACAGCTCAGTGGGTCCACACCATAGCTCAGCCAGGGTGTACCAGTGGATCCCAGAAGTGGGACCCATCTACCCTCTGTACTGTTTTGAGGATTCCCAGAGGGAGGCATTGTTTCACAGATTTTCGTGACTTCAGCACAGTGTTAGGGCCTCTAGGGGAATGGGGCATGACTAGGAGATCTATGGCCTCTTTTCCTTACAATTCTATGGTCAGTGGACATCCTTGTGACTTGGAAAACAACCTGGAAGTAAAATCTGATTCACAATGTAATCACTTAAAGGAATTTCTCTGACTCTGGCCCTACATGTTTTTGCCTCTATTCAAATCCTTTCACTATCCAACTATTTCTGCCACTTTCCCAGAAGTCTGTCACAGGTTTATTAACAGAATCCATTCACCTCTCAAGTGACTTCCACTACTTCCTCCTTTCCATTTTAGCTCCCTGGGGTGATAATCTGCTGCCAAGCCTCTGATGCCCATAACAAAGACATTTATTCATTGAGGTAGCTGCTGCTGCCAACTAGCTATTGTCATAAACCTGCCTCCC
Organism: Rousettus aegyptiacus; assembly: GCF_014176215.1. Taxonomy (NCBI): domain Eukaryota; kingdom Metazoa; phylum Chordata; class Mammalia; order Chiroptera; family Pteropodidae; genus Rousettus; species Rousettus aegyptiacus. The sequence continues at coordinate 63,661,920 of NW_023416312.1, read as the reverse complement.
ATTCAACGGACATTACTAAAGCCAATGTTTCTGATGTGGCCTGTGTATTCAATGTCCCACAGAGATTTTAGTGAAACAGTCCTCTAAATTTGTACTTACCCTTGCAAAGGTCTGTCTACTTAGGCCTCAGGTATGAGTCCTGGAAGCTGGATTAGAAGATAACTAGGGTAGTGTTGCTGTTGCTGTTGTTATTGTTTTGTTGTCATTGTTATTGTTTTGTTGTTATTGTTATTTGGTTTTTGGTCTTCCCAGCAAGCTTTCACACTCCCCTTCAACTGATTATAGACTCTACTCCTGGACTCAGTGGTATGTGAACCAGACTTGGCTAGTCACAGAACAACCATTCTCTTAGCAACAGTGATTAGACAAAATGATGGATACATGACCAAAAAAGACCAATCATAAGTGTTCCCTGAAATGAATCCATGGACTCTGGGATGTAGAAGTTCTCTTTCCCATGCTGTGGCTGCTGGCAGCCACATTTCCTGCAATATGGAGAAGACCAGTCTATAACAGGAGAGGATGAGACAATTGCAGAAAGAGAAGTAGAGACAAGCAGAGATGAAATATAGACAGAGTTCTAACTATGTTGAGTCCTCATCTCCAGTTTCTTTAGCATCCCACTCTCCTTCCCAACCTTTTGAACCATTACAGTCCTTTTTGTTCCTGCTTAAGGTGAGTTGAGTTAGGTATCTGTTACTTATTTTAAATTGTTTCAATTAATTAAAACCTGAGATTTATGCTCAAAATTTTCCCTCCTCTTCAATCCTGAGGTCTAGAAGGAACTTATATGTTCATTCTTTCTTCTATTAGGATGAAATCTTTCCCTAGAGACACCTTGGGCTTCTAAAGAAATAGTTCCCCAGTGGACTCACCTCCTAGACCTTCCAGACAGAGATAAGATCTGTATGAATCTTATTTAGGCTGTCAAGTTTAGCCCCATCCACATAACCATTCATTCCTTGTTCAACAAATATTTATTGAGCTCTTACTATGTACCAGATACTGTTCTAGAAGCTGAGAATATAGAAGTGAATAAAACAGACATTTCTTCCCTCACGAACTTTGAATTCTGATGAGAAATAGATAACAAGCAATTGATTATGTATAATATAATCTCATCAGTATTATGAAGAAAAATAGAGCAAGTTAGTAATATGGAAAGTGATAGGTATGATGCTATTTTAGGTAGTATTGTCTGGGAAGGCCCTCTGAAGAGTAAACAGTCCTGAATGAAGTGAGGATATGAGTTATATGGATATTTGGGAAAAAAGTATTTTGATTTAGGGGAACATTAAGTGCAAAGGCTTGGAGGTGCTCAACATGTTCAAAACAGAAAAGGAGGCCAATGAAGTGAGGTTAGTTAAAGGAAGAGTGGTAGTAAATTAGGCCAGAGAGGTAGCCAAGAGCCAAACTGCAGAAGGCTTTGGAGGTTGGAGTAAGAACTTTGTATTTTTTACCTAGTTGTTTGTAATGGCAAGCCTTTAGAGTGTTTTGATCTGTGGATTGACAGTGTCAGATTGACATTTTACAAGCATGCTTATGGCTGTGGTGGTGTAGGTAATAAAGTCTAGAGGTTGAGAGTGGAAGCAGGTAGACCAGACAGGAGATCATTGTATTAGTCCAAGTGAGAGATGATGGTGATGTCAACTAAGGTGACAGCAGTGGAGACAGTGAAAAGTAAATGATCTCAGCATATATTTTAAAGGTAAAGCCAGTGAAAGCTAATAAAATTTGATGATGGATCACATGTGGAATATGATACAGGGTCAAGGATGACCTCAAGTGTTTTGGCCTAAGGAACTAGGTGAATTGGGACACCATTTTTTCGAGATGAGGAAGAATGGAAAAGGCACAGTTTCGGGAATCAGAGAAATCATGAGTTTAGTTTGAAATCCATTAAATCTGAGATGCTTATTAGACATATTAGTGGAGATTTGAAGTCTGGAGAAAGGAAATATATGTGAACAAAGGGGAACAAAGTGTTTGAATGGGAGAGAGGGTTCCTGAGAAGCAAAGAAAGTTCCAACTATATACGTACAGAGCACAATCACACAGCCAATAATTGAAGGAGAGCAAATATATTTCTTTCCTCTTTTCTCTTTTCCCATTATCTCCCCAACCAGGACCTGGCAAAAATTCAAGCTATATTAGTAGGAGGGGGATTTGTTACTGTAAATCAAGGTAGGTAAAGGGATAGAGACTCTTATAGGATATTAATCCACCAAAGACATGCTAAAATGAATGTCAGTGCTGGCAGTGTAGAATGTTCAGCTTTCTCAAAGATAATCTACTCTGAGGTCAGTCTTTGGTTGGGGCCTCTTCCCTCCTCTCCACCCACAGGAGTGAAAAGACTTCCTTATGTCTATTTAGCTTTGGAATTGGATGGAGCTGAATGACTGACAATGACTGACTACACAATCTAAAAACCCACGCCATAAAAGGGAGTTCCCAGAGTTCAAGGAAGAGGGGGAGAAGAGGCAAGGGTGGTTTCTTCACTGACTGCAAGAAGGGGGTAGTGCTCCAAAAGTTTTGAACAAAGGTCTTGTGCCCAGTGAAGAATTGAAAATGAGTAGAATAGTAAGGGACCACTCAAAAATTGACATGCTCACTTGATTCATATTGGTTGAAATATGAAATTTAAACTGGAAGTAAAGATTATTTTGTACATTTTTCTGAACTTCATGTATATATGCATGATCAACTAATAGGGTATTTTAATTGCTTCCTCCCTTCCATTCTGGAGTCACACAAGTATTTGATGCATATTCAGCAAAGGGACTAGCACTTAGTTTAGCAACTGGCACATAGTAGGCATTCAATAAGTGCTCGTTAAATTATTTAAAGCTATTAAAAGAAGAGTGCAAACAGACTGAAACGAGAGTCAGACCAAAGGGACAAGTGACTAGAAGAAGAAAAAAGGAGAGAAAAAATGGAAATGTGAGGGATAAAAATTTTCTGACTGTACTTGGGAGAGAAATAAGATACAATAGGAGTAGGAAAATTTTAAAAGGAAGCAAATTAGAGAGGTTAAACTTATTAGGAAAGAAAGGTAGAACTGAGCAAGTTTTCGCTGCCACCTTTCCTACCTGACTCCTGCCAAGAGGGTATGCATCTTTGGTGATGAGGACCTTTCCTTGGCCTTGTGCAACAACAGAGCGAGCTCAGAAGAATGCTCAGTTTCAGCATTCGGGGGTTGCAGTCAGGCAGTGAGGATGGGAGCCAGCCTTGATCAATGCAGAATTGATTTATAATTTAATGCTTTTGTGTTTCAAAATAAGGTACCAGAAGAGGACAACTCAGAGGCAGGCTTCAAATTTCTTCTGCCAACAATGAAAAACTATTAGGAGAGGCCCATGTCACTGAATGCAGAATATATGGTATTGGGAAAAGGTGACTTATGGATAGGGCATGACAGAAAATAGGTAGTGGGGAAAACAAAGGACAAAGACTTAAAAGGGAAAGCCAGGAAAGTGATATACAGAGAAATATCAAAAGACTCAAAGGATGGCTAGGCTCATCAAATAGAAGTTGATGAATAAGAGGATGAGGGCATTTAAAACATCTTTAAGAGGCTTCAGGGAATATATGAAAGGAGGCAAAGAAGAGATGTTATGTGGAACATCTTACATAACAAGCAGCTAGTGAAAGTTAATATATAACAGGATAGAAAGAAGGGTGTGCATGGGTGTGTGAGGGGCACATGGGGACTGCATGCAAATAAAGAGCAGAAATGCTATGGCTACTCAGCTAACAGGGCCTTGTTAAAACAAAAAAGAATATTATGATCAGTCTCTTTTAACAGGGAATAGACTGAGGCAATGTGGTGACCAGGCACTGGTGTCAACAGAGTGGCAAATGCATCTCAATTCTGTCATTTAAAAGGTAACTGCTTTGGGCAATTTTCTTCAACTTCTACATCTCAGTTTTCTTGTCCTTAAAATGGAGACAATAAAACCCAAATCACAGGGCTGATATTAGGATTCGCAATGCATGGATGATGCCTTGCACATAGGAGGCACTCGATATTACTACTACTACTATTACTACTACTACTGCTGCTGCTGCTGCTGCTGCTGCTGCTGCTGCTGCTACTTATTATACTATTATTCAACCACTTATTTCCTTAAAAAATAAATGAAGAAACAAAATACACTGCTGGGGACTATTCCAACCCGAACAAAAACATTTTTGTTCTTACAAAATAAACTAAAGGAAGAAAGGCAAAAAGCATGATCTTAGATGTAAAGACTCATCTAAATATGATGATGCTGATGTGAAAATATAGGTAACAGCAAAGAAGCAGAACAGGAATGGCATATATTAAATACAGGTCAAGTGTCACTAGATGGAGAAAAGATGAAGATTAGAGTTCAGTGTTGAAAAAAGTTACATCGATCATTTGTGGGAAGGTCTTTGGTGACAAGAAATGAACTATAAATGGGGAGAATACCTTAAATCTTTTATAATTAAAACCCCAAGAAATCTTTGGAAACATTGCGGAGTGAGAAACATCCCTAGATCTTTCCCCTTGAAACAATAACCTGAATATCGAAAATTCAACAAAAAATACCTAAACTGCATACTAACATGTCTGAGCATGGGATCTGTGCATGAGGGCTACCACAGTTCAGCACCTTGGGTGTCTGGCGGAGGACTGGGAGAAATAAAGAAGCTGCCTCTTGCAGCCAACAGAGCTCTCTCAAGGAGGAAGGGGAAGAGAGAAGGAGCAGCCACCTCTCCAAACAGCACTGCCTAGGAAATCTGTGAACTCCCACGACCGATGGCCAATGGCAGGGCCCAGTCATCAGGACAAGAGGCAGAGAAGTGGAACAGCAGAAAAACAACAGCTGATTTTTACGGGCCAAGGTTGCAAAAACAAAGCTGAGCTTCAGCCCCCAAACCAACCCAGAGGGCCCCTCCACCCCATGCCCTCCGACACCAAACACCACGGAGCCCCAAGGGAATCTGAGCAAACACTATTGGAACGGTTGCTAACACTGACAGGGACTAAAACTGAAGGTAGCGAGTGTGATTAAATAGCTATAAGAAAATAAAAAGACATTTTTAAGGCTTTATATAAAGCAGGGATTCAAAAGGCTTAGACACAACCTACTGGAAACCAAAAGAAAAGTGCCTTCTTTGCAGCATGCTAAAGAGAGAACTTTATATAATAAATCTCCTTTCTGCAAAAATAAAAAAGGCAAATACATTTCCATTAATGCCCAGGTGGAGAAATAGTCCATTAAACACCATGACAACCAAGGTAACAAGGCATCTCAGAAAGAAAGAGAAAAATCTCCAGAAAATAAAATTAGACATAGAAACATGCAACTTAAATGACAGAGAATTCAGGATGGTACTTCTGAAAAAACTCATTGAGATCCAAAATGAGTCATATCAACAATTTCAGGAGTTGAAAAAACACCTAGATGAGCAGAGCAAGGAGATTGAAACCCTCAAAAACAACCAAATAGAACTTCTGGAGATGAAGAACACACTGCAAGAGTTGAAAAATGAAATAGCAAGCTTGGGAAATAGTCGACCAAATGGAGGAAAGGATCAGTGACATCAAAGACAGAAATCTAGAAATAAATAAAAAAGAATAAGAGAGAAACTGAAGAATGAAAAACAACGAAAGAGAAATACAAGAACTAGCTGATACCATCAGCAAAGGAAACATAAGAATAATGGGCATTAATAAAGGTGAGGGAAAGGAGGAGGGACTAGAAAGCATTTTCAGACAAATAGTGGATGAGAATTTCCCAAATCTAAGGAATGAGCTGAAGCTTGAAATTCAAGAAATCAACAGAACACCCAATTATTTCAACCCCAAAAGGCCTTCACCAAGACATATTGTATTAAAGTTATCAAAAATTAACAACAAAGACAGAATTCTCAGGGCAGCCAGGGAGAAGAAAGCAGTAACTTATAAAGGAATAACCATTAGATTATCATCGGACTTCTCAGCACAAACCTTACAAGCCAGAGAGGAATGGAATAAAATATTTAAACTCTTAAGTGAAAGGAACTACCAGCCTAGAATAATGTATCCAGCTAAGCTCTCCTTTAGATATTAAGGAGAAATTAAGGCAATTCCAGACACAAAATTTGAGGGAATTCTCCACTACTAGGCCTGCACTACAGAAAATACTGGAAGGGGTCAGCTCACCTAAAACAAAATGACAAAAAAAAAAACCCCATAATTTAGAGTAACGTTTGACTATCAGGCAAACAGAAGCAGGGGAGTACTACTCTGACCAAGAACAGGGCATTGTAAGATTTAACAATAAGAAGATAATTGTTATAACAAGATATAATGAACATTCAGCATACATAAGGATAAATTGAAATAAAAATGACTGAAAAGGGGAGGATTCAAAAGAGTCGAATATGCAAAGGGGAATTGAGATAAGGCAAAGGCAGAAGAAAATGGATGACTGTATGTGTATGTGTGTGTATGCGTGTGTGTGTATGTGTGTGTGTGTGTATAAAACTATCCTTTACATATTTGTAATGATAACCACACACCCAATATCAGAACTGAAGTATATAACATAAAACAAGAAGAACCAGAGGCAAAATCACAAAAGCCAACCAAAATAAAGAAAATAGAAACACAAGGACAAAGAAGCAAAGGAAACACTGAGCTAACAGAAAGCAAAAGATAAAATGGCTAAAGGAACACCTCATATTTCAATAATCACCCAAAATGTACATGGACTGAACTCACAAATAAACAGTCATAGAGTTGAAGAATGGATCAAAAAAAAAATGAAACAAAGCAAAACAAAACAAAACAAAAAAACAACCATATGCTGCCTCCAGGAGACACATCTCAGCTCCAAAGACAAATACAAACTCAAAGTGAAAGGGTGGAAAATAAGATTTCGAGCAAATGGCATTCAGAGAAAAGCAGGAGTAGCGGTATTAATATCAGACGAAATAGACTTCAAAATATAAAAGGTAAAGAAAAATACCGAGGGACACTTCATAATGATAAAGGGAATCATGTACCAAGAAGACATAACACTTATGAATATCTATGCTCCCAATCGGGAAGCCCCAAAATATATAAAGCGATTACTAACAGAACTAAAGGGAGAAACAGAACAAAACACTATCATAGTAAGGGACCTAAATACCACACTGTCGGACATGGACAGATCATCCAAACAGAAAATCAATAAGGAAATCACATCCTTAAATGGCACATTAGACCAATCAGACATAATTGACATTTACAGAGCCTTTCATCCGAAAACAGCTGCTTCTCAAAATAGCATTCTTCTCTAGTGCACATGAAACATTCTCAAGGATTGACCACATACTTGGACACAGAGATAGCCTCAACAAATATAAGAGGGTTGAAATCATACCCACCATAATCTCTGATCAAAATGCTTTGAAACTAGGGATCTACTGTGAAAAGAAAGTGGAAAGAACCACAAATACATAGAGGTTAAACAGCATGCTACTAAAGAATAACTTGGTCAGGGAAGAAATAAAAAGAGAGATCAAGAGATAGATAGCAACAAATTATCATGATAGTACAATATATCAAAACTTTTGGGTCATGGCAAAAGGCGGTCATAAGAAGAAAGTTCATATCATAACAGGCCTATCTCCAAAAACAAGAATAAACCCCAAAAAACAACCTCATGCTTCATTTTAAAAGACTAGAAAGGGAAAAACAAATGAAGCCTAAAGTCAGCAGAAAAAAACAAATAATCAAAATTAGAGAAAAAATAAATGAAATTGTAAACAAAGAAAAAAAAGTAGAAAAATAAATGCAATGAAGAGCTGGTTCTTCGAGAAGGTAATAAAATTGACAGACCCCTGGCTAGACTCACTAATGAAAATAGAGAGGGAATACAAATAAATAAAATCAGGGATGAAAGAGAGGAAATTATGATAGACACCTCAGAAATACAAAGGGTTATATAAGAATACTGTGAAAAAAGTATATAACACAAAATTTAATAACCTAAAAGAAATGGACTGGTACTTAGAAAAATACAACCTTCCTAGACTGAATCAAGAAGAACTGGAAAATCTAAATAGGCCAATCAGTATGGAAATTGAAACAATCATCAAAAACCTACCAAAAAGTAGAAGTCCAGGACTAGGTGATTTTACCAATGAATTGTACCAAACAATCAAAGAAGACTTAATACTTATTCTACTCAAGCTCTTGCAAAAAAAAATCGAGGAGAAGGTGATACTTCTCAACTCATTTTATGAGGCCAAAATTATCCCGATACCAAGACCTGGTAAAGATAACACAAAAAAAGAAAACTACAGATCAATATCTCTCATGAATACAGTTGCAAAAATCCTAAATAAGATACTAGCGAATCGAATACAGCAACATATTAAAAAGATCATACATCACAATCAAGTGGGCTCCATCCCAGGGGCAGAGGGATGGTTCAACATATGCAAACCGATTAATGTAATACACCACATAAACAAATTAAAAAATAAGAATCATATGATCATATCAATAGATGCAGAAAAAGCCTTCGACAAGATACAGCATCCATTTATGATGTAAACACTTAACAAAATCATTATAGAAGGAAAATACCTTAACATAATAAAGGCCATATATGACAAACCCTCAGCCAACATTATACTTAATGATGAAATACTAAAAACCTTCCCTCTAAGATCAGGATCAAGGTAAGGCTGTCTACTATTGCCACTGTTATTCTATATAAAATTGGAGGTCCTGGTGAGTGCAATCAGACAAGAGAAAGATATAAAAGGCATCCCAATAGGAAACGAAGAAGTCAAATTGTCACTATTTGCAGATGACATGATTCTCTGTACAGAAAACACTAAAGACTCTACAAGAACACTACTAGAAACAATGAGCAAATACAGTAGTCTCTGGATACATAATCAACATTAAAAAATCCATAGCATTCCTATACTCTAATAATGAAGTGTCAGAAAAAAAGTGGAAGAAATAATTCCTTTTGCAATTGCAATAAAACAAATAAAATATCTAGGAATAAATCTAAAGAATCATGTGAATATATAATGAAAACTACAAGACCCTATTAAAAGAAATTGAAGAAGATACAAAGAAATGGAAAGATATTCCTTGTTCTTAGATTGGAAGAATCAACATAGTTAAAATGACTACATTACCTAAAGCATTATACAGATTTAATGCCATTCCCATCAAAATGCCATAGGCATTTTTTAAAGAAATAGAACAAAAAATCATCAGATTTGTACAAAAGCACAAAAGACCCTAAATAGCCAAAGCTATCCTGAGAAAAAAGAATGAGGCTGGTGCCACCACTCTGCCTGACTTCAAATTATACTACAAAGCAACAGTAATCGAAATGGCATGGTATTGGCAGCGAAACAGACACATGGACCAATGGAACAGAATCGAGAGTCCAGAAGTAAACCCATATTTATATGGGCAAATAATTTTTGAGAGAAAAGCCAAAAACATACAGTGGAGAAAGGAAAGCCTATTCAATAAATAGTGTTGGGAAAACTGGAAAGCCACCTGCAAAAGAATAAAACTAGACTGTTGTCTATCACCACACACCAAAAGTAACTCAAAATGGATTAAGGACACGAATAAAAGACCAGAATCAATAAAACGCATAGAAGAAAACATAGGAACTAAACTCAAGGACCTTGGTCTTAAAGAGGATTTTATGAATTTGACCTCAAAGGCAAAGGAAGTAAAATCTAAAATAAATTATTGGGACTACATCAAACTCTAAAGCTTCTGCTCAGCAAAAGAAACCATCAACAAGGTAAAGAGACAACCATCCAAATGGGAAAATATATTTGCAAGAAACACTTCCAATAAGGGCCTAATATCCAAAATATACAAAGAACTCAACAACAATAACAACAAACAAATGATCCAATCAAAAAATGGGCAGAGGACCTGAACAGAGACTTCTCCTAAGAGGACATACAAATGGCCAACAAATATTTGAAAAGATGCTCAACATCACTAGTTATTAGGAAAATGCAAATGAAAACCACGATGAGATACCATCTCACACCTGTTAGAATAGCTATAATCAACAGAACAAGTAATAACAAATGCTGTAGAAGATGTGGAGAAAAAGGAACCCTTATACATTTCTGGTAGGACTACAAATTGGTACAGCCACTGTGAAAACAATATGGAGGTTCCTCGAAAAAATGAAGAATTGATCTACCATATGATCCAGCAATCCCTCTACTGGGTATTTACCCCAAAGACTTGAAAACCCATATCCAAAAAGATATTTGTACACCAATGTTCATAGCAGCATTATTCACAGTGGTCAGGACTTGGAAGCAACCAAAGTGTCCTACGATTGACAATTGGCTAAAGAAGCTGTGGTACAGATATACTGATGGAATATTACTCAGTCATAAGAATAGATGAAATACTGCCATTTGTGACAATATTGATTGACCTCGAGATAATCATGCTAAGCGAAATAAGGCAGACAGAAAAGGTTGAAAATCCCATGATATCATTTATATGTGGTATATAAACCTAAAAGCAACAAATGTACAGGACAAACAAACAAAGACTTGTGGACATGGACTTTAGTGGTTAGCAGAGGGTAGGAGGTGGGGGAGAAGGGGGGTAGGTAGACAGTTAAAAGGGGTCAAATTTAGGGGAGTAGGGGGAGGGTCAATTGGGTAAAGGGGATCAAATATATGGTAGCTAAAGGAAACTGGACTTTGGGTGGTAAACACACAATAGAATATACATATGTCAAATTATAATGTACACCAGAAAATTATATAATTGTATTAACCAATGATCCCCTAATAAACTTAATTAAAAAAAACATGCCTTGGCTTTCCCTGGAGCTCCTTAAGAATTAGCCCTCATCTGTCTGGCATAAAGACAGAAGCAATTCCTATGGTGAGACGGACAAACTGGATAATCCTATCCTTTTCAGAGATTCCTCTTTTTACTTCCCTTCTCTCACAACTAAGCCCCCATCTGTATTTCTTTTATTCCAGAGCCTCAGCTGAGCCATATATCTATAAAATACTTGTCTAATAGAGCCAGAATGGTTTCTTCTCTTTTCTTGGTCACGTGTCTTATTTTAGTAACAATCAACAAGTAATACAGAGAATGCTCAAACTGAGGGGGAAGAGGACAATACAGACAATCCTCACTGCTCTGGTGAAAGGCTGTTCCTGGGAGTTTGGGAAGGGAGAACTTCCCACAGAGAAATGTTTTTCATCAATGGTTCTGAAGAAGGAAAGGAACCCTAGAATGGGATGGAGACTGAAATAAACCATTCAGGCAACCAAATCAAAATGCTACTAGTAAGAATAGCAAGGCTTAGGGCAGTACAATAATTAAAAACTAGATATCTTAGAAATGCAAAGGGCCATCTACCTAGGCTATTCTGCAGGGGGCACGCTGGCCACTGGCTTGGGGTCAGGGTCAGGGGCCCAGAGAGGCCTTAGGAAGAAGAGTGACTACATAATTTGCAGGGTTCATTACAAAATGAAAATGCAAGGTCCTTTGTTTAAAAATTATTAAGAATTTGAAGACAGTGACAACACAACATTAAAACAAATTCGTGCCCTACTGAGCATGGGGCCAATGAGATTGTACAAGTCCCAAGCCCATGAAGACGGCCCTGCCTAGGAACATTTTAAAATGGATTCTCAAATGTGGGCTTATTAAGTTATTTAACAAATCAATGTACAATAGAGTTAGAATAAATTTTGTGTTTTTTATAAGGTTTGTTTTATGAATTTAAACCTTTTATTATTTTTATTACATAATATATACAATATACAATGCAATAGTATTAACATGACGGCAAATGGAGAGAACATACGAATGTCCTTTGCAGATGTGCCTGAATAGGCAAGTGCCTGTCCTTTAACCAGGAGCCCTTTTTCCTGCTTCCTTTAGTTGCTCAGCCCTGTGTGACTTTGACTGAGGCTCTATCAAATGGAGAAAAAAGGTGGAGAAGGCTATTTCCAGTACTCTCCTTCTCCCAGCCTCATACTGCTCTACGTGTTTTCATTCTGCCCTCTTTTCCCAACTCTCCTCCCTCCCAAATTTCCCTTTAATGTTCATTTTACTTATTGATTATCCCTTGTGGCAGCTATTAAACCAAATCCTTACTTAGGGATTTGGTAATTAAAGGGAAAGAATTAAGCTTTTATCCTACCTTTCTAGTACGAATGATATTTCAATATAATTAAATAGCCAGAGCTTTACTTTTTATCTAACATTTACATAGCACTTGCCATGCAGTAGACCTTACTCTGATTGCTTTACTGATATTACCTCTAATTCTCACAGTGACAACATTTTACAGATAAGGAAATCGAGGTATCAAGTAACTTAGTCACACAGCTGGTAAGTGATGGGGCCAGACATTCTGGCTCCAAAGTCCACGCCCTTACCTGTTGCACTAGGTTGAACAAGAGAAGTTCTACTTTCAAATGTTAGCAAATAAACATAGACAGAGGTGATAGAATTAGACAATTATTTTCAAGCCTGTCATAAATTTATAGGTCCAGACAAGAATTGTCAAGTGGGATTAAAACTATCATGTGAATAGTTGATGGGGAGCTGGGCATTTGTATGGTGCCAAAGTAACAGCTCATGGACTAATTGGGGGGGGGGGCATCAGGAAGCAAACTTAACTAAACAGTTGATCTGGCTGCCATCATGCTGATAGAGTGGTTAATCATAGCATTGCTATCATCAGGGCAACCAGACATGTTTCCTCATGAGCTGCAATGTCATGTTGATATATTCTAACCAAATACATCTTTAACTTGAATGTCATTAAGCTTTCAGACCTAGCATCCAGTTTATAGAAAATACAGGAGATTGAGCAACAAGCTAAATAACACAATTAATCACTTAGACAAATCTAAAAAGTGGGACATTCCTTGGAAAAACTGGCCCAATTTCTTTGGTAAGTCAATATGACATGAAATAAAAAAAAAAAAGAATATCCCTTTAAGGAGATTTATGGAGTATTATAAGATGAATGTGTGATTTCAGAATAAATCCTGGTTTGGACGAACTACCTATAAAAGGCATTTCTGGAAAAATTGGGGAAAATCTGAATATGATTAGAGCATTACAAAGTGTTAAAATTTGCACATTGAAGTAAATAATAAATACGATTATTTTTTAAATGTCCACTCTAAAGTGAATTGGGTCTTTCATTCTCTCCCTCACTACAGAATAGTCTCTCCATTTATTTGCCCTGATGAAATCTTGGCTCCCTGCTTGCACATTGCTTCCTGTAGCAGAAACCATGGGTGCTCCACTCATATTCCCTGGGCCCTTAGCATTTCTGTCTGTGCCAGACTGACTTTCAACTGCCAGCTCCTGCATCTCTTTGTGTAGGGGTTTTCCTCCCGCCTCCAGAGTCTTCTTGTACTACATACAGAGAAGCCGGAAGTACCAAGAGATGAACGACCTTCCTAGGACAGCTCTGAATCAATGACTGATAGGAGTAGGTTATCCCTTGAGTGGAATAACTCTGAGTTTCATATTCTACACTATTTTTTAAAGTTCTCTGAAATTATTAAGCTCCAGTTACCCACAGTGGTAATTTGCTTTATAACATGCCCCTTCATTGGCTTTCTTCCTTCCCTACCTCATCCACTCCTTTATGGATATTGCCTGTGATCATCTTCCAAAAAACTACTTATGCTTGAATCTTTATCTCAGAGTCTAATTTAGGAGAAATCCAGACTAAAACATTTCCTTTGGAGTCCTCTCTTTTTCCCAAATCCTGAGAGTAAAAGACACAACAAATATTTTCCTAGTGCCCTTCTTTTACTCTCATGCAACATTCCTTCCTTCTTTGATCCTTACACTATCATCTATGCCTCCTCACTGTTATCATTTATCAGCATCCAGGTTACTACTCCATATCCATGGAAGATTCTGGCACTCTCCTGTATCCCAAATTCTGTTATCAGCTTGAGGGCCCCATATGGAAGTCCCAACTCCTGGCTTCTTGATTCCCTCATCTCAGGTTATCTTCAGCACTGCTCCATTTCAGCCACTGCCTTCGCCACAGGGTGAACGTCATCATTACCCATAACTGCTCTTTCTCTGAAACGCTAACTTCCAATTTCCATTTTTAGATTATACTTGTTCTTGGACCTTGATACTTGTTTCTGGACCTTTTTGCACCTACCTTATAAGTCTCCACCTAAAGCCAGTTTTGTAACATACCTCTCCTGCTCCTGAGGACTGCTGGAGAAGATAACACAAGCTTCCAGATTTGTGACATGGTCTTCAGCTTCATTTGAATGCTGAGCTCTTAATCGATCCTTTTGCTTATGTGTGGCCATCAACCTCTCTTGCGATTAATATTTTTAACAGTTGTCTAGGGCCTTTCTCATTTGTTGTCAGCCTACTCACTCCTCTTCCAATTGGGTTTCAATTTTTCCTCTGACTCTTGGCTGTGTCTTCTTCTATGATCTTTTTTGCCACTTAGTGGTTCCATTTTTTCTCAAGATCTTGACTCAAATGTGTATTCATAGCATTTCCTCTAGTTGTCCCTTAAAGACTCTAACTTTGGCTCTAGTCTTGGACTGGTGGCCCTGATGGGACCATCCAACTTCACTACTTCCCCAGTTCTTTACTCCTCTCTTCTCACTCACTAAGAGAAGTTTCAGACAACTCCTATGCATTAATTCATCATTTCAACAGATAGCTGTTGAATATCTATTGAACCTGGTGACACATACAGTGCCAAGAACTATGCTAGGTGCTGGGATACAGTAGTAAATAAGAAAGACAAGATCTTTGACCTCACAGACTTGCACACTGTGACAATAACATTGAATAAAACCTGACAGAAAATAGTGAGAGTGAACTATTTTAGATAAAGTAGTTAGAGAACACCTCAATGAGGAATTAACACTTGATTTAATACTTGAAGGTTGAAAAGGAGCCAAAAATGTGGAGACCCAGTGGAAAAGCATTTCAGGTAGAGGGAACTACAAATGAAAGAGTTTTGATGCTAGAAAGAGCCTGACACATAATGCAAATACTGAAGACCAATGTAGATGGAACATAGTAAGTTGAGGGGAGAAGAACAGGAGAAATGAAAATGGACCAAGAGGCATCCAGACCATGGGGCAATATCATGCAGGAATTTGAATTTTATTTTAAGTGTGATGGGAAGCCATTATAGAATTTTGATCAGGAGAGTGACACCATTTAATTTGCATTTTTAAAAGATTACTTTATTTTACAGTTTGGGTAAGAGATGAGCTTCTCTTGGAGCAGGGTAGGAACAGTGGAAATGAGAGAAGTAAATGAATTAGATATTCATATTGGATGTAGAATGTTCAGGATTTGCTGATGAATTGAATTTTGAAAGTGAGAGAGAAGGAGAAATAAATGATGACTTCCAGGGTTCTGACCTATGTTAATGTCATTTTCTAAGATAGAAAACATGGGGAAAGTACAGACTGGGTGGGAGGAGGGTATCGAGAATTCTATTTGATATGAGTTATGGTAGAGATGTCCAATAGATGTCAAAGTGGTGATTGTAAATGGGTAGGTAGATATGTGAATCTGAAGTTTATAAGTATTTTGAGAGTCTTCACTGGGATTTATCAGCATAAAGATGGTATTTAGAACCATAGGAATAAGTGAAACCATCAAAGGAGTGATTTGAAAGAGAGAAGAGACAAAGTATGGGAATGGCCAGATTAGTAAAAATATAGTATTAACAAAGCCAAAAGAGGAAAATTTTTAGTGAAATAGGGAGTGATCATCTACTGCAAATGCTAATGAGAGAGCTAATGAAACCAGGACAGAAATGTGATAATTGAATTTAGCAACATAGAGATTTCTGAGGATCTTGACAAGAGTGCTTTTAGTGGATTGATAGGTATGGAAGTCAGACTGGAGTGGACAGAAGAATAAATAGGAAGCAAGGAAGAAGAGATTGCATGTGTAGATAATGCTTTCAAGAATGCTTACTGTTAATGGGTACACAATGTGGAGAAGAAGCTCAGAGGTATAGTAGGGTCAAGGAAGAGCTTATTTGGGGGATAGTAAATGCTAACTCCAGTTTGTATGCTGTTAAGAATTATTTAGTAGTGAGAGCGAAATTCCTTAAAAAGGGAAAAAGTAATAGTATGGTAATGACTTCTAGATAGCCTCTAGTATCTGTCTCCTCTCCTTTCACAATGATAAAATTCCCAATTCATACTTAGCCTCATGACCTACCAGAATGAAGATTATATTTTCTAGCCTTCCTTGCTGCTAGCTGTGATCATGTAATTATCTCTGTCCAATAAGATATAATAATAAAAATCATCATGTGAACCTTCTTGGGAACCTTCTTTGAAAGACAGTTGGCACACACCCTTTATCTGTTGTCCCTTTCTCTGATCAACTGCCTGATATTTAGATGTGATGGCTGCAACTCAAGCAACTATGGACTGCCTACTTTCACTTTTTTATGTGTGAAGGAAGTCAACTCTCTTGTTTAACCCAGTATCATTTTGGACCCCTGTTGCTGTGAGATGAACCTAATCCTAACTGATTCAGACACCATCCAGTGCTCAAGTAGGGAGGTCCTATTTAATTCATTTGCTTTTGTCATTGAGGTGGGCTGCAAATGGAGATAGAGACTAGAGAGTTGTATGCAGAAGAGAAGCTACCATGTAGATTCTAATATCTAGAAGAGCAAGGAGAAAGCTTTGACATCTGTGAAGAATCCTATATTAAAACTGAATTAATTCTCTCCTTACTTCCACCATCCCTGTTCTCCTGGATCCTTGATCCTATGGCTACTTTTTCATCCTTTATTTTCTACAGAGTACCCTGATTCTGATATTCTTATTGTCTCCTGTACTTCCAAAGTTGTGCCCTCTTCCTTTCTGATATCTCAGAATTTTCTTAAAACTGAACTAGATTAGTCATGTCTTTGTTGAGCTGGATTTGCAATTTTTAATACCTCACCCCACCCTAGTTAGTCATTTACATTTCTAATTTGCCCTGTAGTCCCTCTAATTTTCTTTCTCTTAAGCAAACTCTAGCCATCAACTGATACTCTCTCCACTTCTCATCCTAATTTCTAGCTTGTCCATCCAACAAAGGCCCAGCTCTTGTCCCACCTTCTTCAGGAAGTCTTTTCTAACTATTTCAATCTACCTTGATATTTTTACTTAGTGAATAAATAATTTGGCACCTATTATATGACTGAAGTTGATTGTTGCCTCTGAATATCCATACATAATTATCCATATACTTATCATTTGTACCATCTGGTTGAACACATGTTACATATCTTCTTCTCCAATGCAATACATATGACATATGGGAGTTTATTTCCACTTTCCCCACTCTCCTCCTTCTTTCCTTGCATCTTACTCTCTTACTAAGAGTTGGCTTTTTGCAATTGAAAGTAAAGATTCAGAGGTTTTTTCCCCCAGTAAAATAAGGCATTGGAATCATGCCTCAAGATGAAGTTAATACTAGCAAGAGAGGTTTATGTTATATGTGTATCACTTTGAAGAATATGAAGGACCAAAACAGTGTTTCTTGGACCATATACATAAGACTCAATCTGGAATGCTGATTTAAAAAATTGAAGGTTTCTATGAGCCAAGAGACATATATAAGAATATTTATGGCAGTATTTTTATAATAGCAAAACAAAGCAAAACAAAACAAAAACTGGAAAAAATCCAAATGACTGTGAACAGGAAGATAAATAAATTATGGTATGTTCATACAATGGAATACTGCATAGCAGTGAAAATGAGCAAACTATAGCTAAATGCATCAACATGAATAAATTTCAAAAACAATGTTGAATGTTAAAAGCAAGTTGCTAAAGAATATAAATATTATGACATCAATATATAAAGTCCCCAAAGAAGAAAGCTAAACAGATTTTTCTTGCTCAAAGATACAATCACATGTGAAAAATAATAAGAAAAAAAGTGATTAATATAAAATTCAGTGAAGTGTTTGCATCTTGGAGGAAGACAGGAATGAAATTGGTGAGGGGTACACAGAGAAATGTTCTATTTTTTTAATGCTCAGTGGTGGGTACATGGCTGCTCATGTCATTATTAGACTGTAAATTATACATATGCACCATACGTGTATTCTTTGGTATGAATATCTCACACTGAAAAATTGTACACATAGATTTCTAGTCCCTGCCTAGACCTCATGAACCTGAATTATTAGTGGTGAGGTCCTTGAATCTGCATTTTCATTTAGCACCCCTGATAGTCCTGAAGTCTGAGACCTACTGACATGATGTCTCTTTAAGCAACCCATAGAACCTAAAGGATGTCACAGAAATATTTTAGAGCCAGATGTTGAGAAACAGGCTAGAGACCCAGAAATCTATGGAAGAGGAGAAGAGAAAGAGAAACTATAGAGAGAAGAGGTTCCAGATTCTCATTCCAGACACTCCGTCTTTGGCCTGGTAGAGGACCTGAAGTTTTGGAAAAGTCAAGAAAACTTTTTATAACACCCTTTGAGCTTCATATTTAATTGTGATTAGTCATAGAAAATGATTTCTGGGGAGAAAAAAACCTATATTACACACCCTCTGAGATACAATAGGTTTGAAGGTTACACTTTTTATTTTTAATCTTACTACAAGCTGCAACAGTATGTGTCTTAGTTAGGGCTGCTATAACAAAATATCACAGACTAAATGGCTTAAACAACAGAAATGTATTTTGTCACAGTTCTGGAGGCTAGTAGTCTGAGATCAAGGCATATGCAGGGTTGATTTCTTCTGAGAGCTCTCTCCTTGTCTTACAAATGGCAGCCTTTTGGCAGTGCGTTTGCATGATCTTCTCTCTGTACATTCATATGTCAGGTGTTTCTGTCTATGTCCTAATCTCGTCTTATTAGGACACCAGTCATATTGAATTAGGGTCTACCCTAATGATCCCATTTAAACTTAATTGCTTTTTTAAAGGCCCTATCAGCTGCATTCTGAGGTACTAGGGGTTAGAGGTTCAACGTACGAATTGGGAGGGGGCACAATTCAGCCTATTACAGTATGGAATATTTTTTTTGTTTTGGTATGATGTTCAGAGCTGAGCATATAGTTAGCACCTAATTCATGTTGGTTGACTGATTAGTAACTCAGCTAAAAGGCTTGATGGGGAAGAAGCTATAAAGCAATGAGTAAAATGAATTAATCTTTCTTCAAAGTTGGCTGTGTTTGTCTCATGTTCACCAGATTGACTAACTTATCCATCATTTTCAATTCTAAATAACCCATCATTAAGAAACTATAAAACATTCACTTCAAAGATTATAAAGCATTGAGCTGTTTGAAGCCTGAACTCTTAACTCTGTGACATTTCCTTTAAAACCTGTTAGAATCCCTCTTTCCAGAAAGCCCAGTCAGAGGGAGCTTAGTGTTTTACTTATCCAAGTCTGTGCAGCAATGAATAAAACATGTATTGAAAAGATATTCGCCAAATCCTATAGTATCTCCCTCTCCCATGCTGAGTTGGCACATCCCAAGGGCAAGGCCAATCAGCATTTTCATGGAATGACAGAGTCAGATTTATTGAAAAGGAGGAAAAAGGCAAAGAAAACCCTTTCCTTGACAAAGAAAGAGCCTTTGATTTCTTGACTCATAATTCCAGACAGAGCTGCTGAGACTGTTTCTTCAGCTCCCACCAGCTTGGGCTGACCCCTGGAGGTAACAACTGGTGTGTGGGGACTGAGAATGAAGGAATGAAGCAGGAGCTAGATTGTATTATCAAAGGTGTAAAGGAAAGACACAAAGCCAACCTGGCTGGACCCTAGTAATAATCATCCATTCTGCTAATCATTAACTTAACTTGGCAGAGCACATTAATATTGACCACTTCATTTCACTCTCACAACAACCTTAGGAAACAGGCAGGACAGGCAATATTTCTCTCTAACTATAGATAACAAAAAAGAGACCCAGAGAGATGGAGATGCATACAGTCAACCAGCTGGTTGGTGGTAAATGTGGGACTAGAATCCAAGGTTCCAGACTCCAAACTCAGGGCTCTTTCAACAGACTGGCTCTCCTTAGGTTAAAAATGAATCCAACTTTCCTGCCACGCAGACTTTCAAATAGGAAAATCAACTTAGAAATAATTAGAAGAGAGTAAAAGAATTTGGGGTAAGAAGGACTCCGGAGGTCTATTTATTTCTATAATTCACTTTGTAAAACCATTTCTATAAGCTTCCCTTGTTTGTCTTTTCTGCGACATCCAACTTAAACACTGGCCCATGAGGCCTCCTTGTGCTGAACCCAGCTACCTCTCTGGCTTCCTCTCTCTACAGGTCTCCACTATTGTCCCTTAATCCAGACAAAAGAACTATGAAGAGCTCCTAGAACATGTCAGGCTATTTCACAACTCCCAGCCTTCTAACCGTTGCTTGTGCACCTCAGAGCTCTTCAGTCTCGTGATCCCTCCATTCTGCCAGTCTGTTACTCCCTTCTTGGTCCCCCTTCTTTTCCTACTGAGCAGAACACCATGGCTGAGTATTGACCTCCTTTTGCTGGCACCCCTATCCGTCTGCCATATCCACCCAACCAAGTCCCAACTGGAGAACAGCACAACACTACCTTCTCTGCTCTTACAGTTGAATAGCTAAGCATTGCTAGAGGCAAATCTCACAGCTCTGGAGACTGCTGCCCCTACAAATTTCTTTTCTCCAACTTCAGCTAGGCCCACAGCCCCACTCATCAGTTCTGTCACTCGACCTTGGGCCAAACCCTCTTACACTTCTGTCAGTGACTTCCAAACTTTTCACTATCTTCTTCAAGCCCTTTACTCAACCCTACTTGCCTCACTCTTGGCAGAAAACTTTGCTCCCTACCTTACCGAGAAAATTGAGGCCATCAGGATATATTGCTCAAACTTCCCATTCCCACCAACTACAATCTCATCTCCGTTTACACCCATCCCTCTTCTCTTCTCCTCCACTTTCAGAGGATGATGTACTTTCTTCCTGCTTAAGGTCAACACCTTGAGCTTGACCTTGGGCCTACTCTT
The DNA here is from genome assembly GCF_014176215.1 of Rousettus aegyptiacus. NCBI lineage: Eukaryota > Metazoa > Chordata > Mammalia > Chiroptera > Pteropodidae > Rousettus > Rousettus aegyptiacus. The sequence goes on along the minus strand of NW_023416312.1, from coordinate 63,640,884 downwards.
CCTGTTTCTTCCAGGACCTTTCTCCATCAGATGGCCCTTCTCTCTCTTATCTTCTATTTCTCTCTCTCAACTGGGTTCTTCCTCTCTGCCTAAAAATTTAAGTCTCTTATTAAAAAAAAAGCAAAAGTAAACCCAAACCTTTTTTGGGGGCCCTTGGTCTCTTCTAGCTACTCTTCAGTTTTGTTTCCTCTCCTTTTCATCTAATTTTTTCAGAAAAGTATTCTACTTTTGCTGTCCCCACATTTTTACTTTACATTCACTTCTTGACCAACTGAAGTCTGGTTTCTGTCCTTCCCATACTACCCTACTAAATAGTCTCACTAAAATCACCAGTTTCCAATTCATTGCCAACCCAATGGGCATTGCTCAGTCTTTATCAGATCTCTTTGCAGTTTTTGACATTTTTCTCATTTAAATTTTTTTTAAATTATAGCTGATATTCAATATTATATTAGTTTCAGGTATACAGGATAGTGGTTAGACATTTATATAATTTATGAGGTGATTCTCCTCAAATTATTTTGTATTTCTGATCACTCCATTTTTAAAGGGAAAAAAACAGTACCCTGTTTATCTCTCTGGATGTGTGTGGGCTCCTCCACTTACCCCTTCACTGTTGGCATTCCCTACTGCTGTCCTTAGCTACTGCTTTTATCACATGCTACTTTATTCCTACATGATCTCATTCCTTCTCATGACGGTAACTCCTCTTTTGGTTGGAAAAAAAAAACCTTCACTCAAATTACTTCCAGATAATTTTGGGCTTTGATTTGAGGCCAGACATAGACTGAGATGGGAACTCTATCAAATAGTAAATCAACTTCAAGGTTGGGTAAGTCCCTCAATATTTTTCATAGGCCACATGCTCATTTTCTGTTTTTTTTTCTTTATATCTTCTACTCTATTCTTCTCTTTCTATTGTCCAACATCCTCTACTTAACTATTGTTTCCACTTCCTTCTTACTTCAGCTGTAAATGGCCCTAGCTTGCCATGCCCCAGTTTTCTACAATCTTCCAGCTTCAATTCCTAGTGTTAATTGGCCTGGAGTCTCTGTGCTTCTTAGTTTAAAATCCTATGAGAGGGATTCTAATTAGCCCAACTTCTCTTTTTCACCAGGCCATAGGTCATACGTCTTTGGTCAGTTCACAGATTGGCTTTTTTGGGTCAGGGGCCTACTCAGTTCCATTAGCTGCATCCAAGGTAGGTGGGGGGAGTACGTAGAATGAGCCAAGTAGAACAAATTATGCCTGCATGGACAGCAATCAATGGGTACAGCAAGTTCCCTTAGAAGTGGTGTGATCATTGCAGGCCATAACTAATAAGTAACCCCAGTATAATCTCAAGTCTAAATCTCTAGGAGACTCTCCTCAAGTCTTTAAACTGTTTAAAGTTTAACATTCAAATTTCAAAATGCCTGCTAGGTTATCACCTCTTGTATGCTCCATAGGCACCTTAAATTCAACATGTCCAAAAGGGGAATTCTCCATTTTTTCCTAAAACGGCACTACCTCCTGAATTCTCTATCATAGTTGATGGCACCACTATTTTTATTGCCATTTTTTATTACTGCTATTATCATTACTATCTATATTAGCTACCCAAGCTAGAGATCTGAGTATCATTTTGATTTCCTTCACATATGTCATTCATATCTATTCCATCACAAATTGCTGCCTATTTTACCTCCTATTTTTTTTGAAAAATTATCCTCTCCATACATAGTGCTTAAGTTTAAGCCACCATCATCTTTCACTTGGATGGCAGCAACAGCCTCCTAACTGGATTTCCTTTCCGTGGCCTTGTCTCTCTATAGCCCATCCTTCACAGTGCCAATAGAGCGATCTATATGTCCAAAAAATACTTGTTAATTCCTCTTCCCCATTTTAGATCTTTCGATGACTCTCTGTTGTCCACTGCATAAAGACTAAGCTCTTACAATAACATACAAGGCCCTGCTCTTCCTTATGTTCCAGCTCATCTGCTACCACAACTTGCCTTTCATTTCACATCCCAGCATCATCACATTATTCATTCCCTCTATACAGCATGTTTCTCACCTCTATATGCCTTTGCTTCTGCTGATCCCCTCTGCTTGGAATAATCCTCCTCAAAATTCTTCTTCCACATAACCTGTGCCAGGATAATTCAGATTCTGTTCAGGTGTAACTTCCTCCAAGAAAGTTACTTCCTCTCTTTTCTCCCATATCCAATCTGAAAAATACAGTCCTCTATATTCTCATTATGTCCTGATCTTATATCTATACTCACATATCTTCCCTATATTTCTCTTTAAAGGGCAGAGCCTGTGTCTTATTCATATCTATATTTCCAATAGCTAGCATAGATCCTGGCAATCAACAGAGTTTCAATTTTTGTTGAATGCATGAAAAGAGGGGAAAAGGAAGCTGAAGCAATAATAGATAGGCCAGTGAGACAAGGAAGAGGTAGGAAGATTAAGAATATTGGGAGTGGGGGGGAGAGAGAGAGAGGGAGAGGGAGAGGGAGAAGGAGGGAGGGAGGGAGGGAGAGAGAGAGAGAGAGAGAGAGAGAGAGAGAGAGAATCATCGAATCATCATAGTAGGTTTAAATTAACTTTTTTTCTGACCTAACTCAGAGAAACTAACGAGAGGCCTGGGACCTGGCTCATCCCCTTTTCCCTCTCCTAGAATCACAAAAACTGACAGAGCTATGTTAACAGCTGAACATAAGAAGTTCTGAAGATAACTGGAAATGCATGCTAAATGGCTATCAGCTGGGTCACTGCTGACAGCTGTAGCAAAAGGGCAGCAGACTGTAAGAAGATGAGGTCCTGCTGGGCTGTTGGAACCAGCAATGGGAGAGCCATCAGTTATTAATATCCATAACTAGGCCGTGGGGGCCCAGTGAGGTGACTGCCTCCAACTGGCTAGGATTCCACTTTTCTAATAAGCTAGTGCTTCACACATCTATAGGTAATGGTGTCATTCCCCAAATGAAGCTAGAGTCCTATCAACCAGTCCCAGGAGTCTTGGCTTTTAAATCACATAAAGAAAAGAGAAATGGCAAGGGCTTTGGAATAAAGGCTGAAAGGCCAGAAATTATGACAAGTGTTGCCTGGACTCAAAGAAGGCCAATCCCAATAGAAGCAGAAAGAAGTTTCTTCCCCTTGAACAGACTACTCATCCATTCTCCTGTCCCAACCCCCCCCCCAGCCCCACACCACCCAAATCATTCCTCAGCCAGGCTTTTCCATTTCTGTCAAGAGTGTAAATAGCCTCTCAGTCACCAGGCTCTTGTATACTAATTAATCATTAATTAGTCAAGACTTGCCTAATCTTTCTATAGAATTTTTCTCTGCCTTTCCCCATTTAATTTTCTTTTATCTTATACTCAGAGCAACATATAACATAGTTGCTTCCTAAAGCCCAAATCTTCAGTGACTCTACAATGTCCAACAAATGGAATCCATGCAGCTGATCCCAAAGTCCCTTTTTAATTTTGTTTCTTACCATCTCCAGCATGAACCTTATATTCTTGCCAATCTAGAAACTCATGATTCTCTGAACCATCCCCTTCCTTATTCTGCCCTACATCTGGGTTTGACTTGGGGATTCCTTCCACCTGGAATACTCTTTACCAATCTCTCCCCCCAGGGCATTGCAGTGGTAAGTACCCCTATGTCCATAGTCAGAGTCAAATCCAGACCCTGTCATTTACTGTAAGTGTGATATTGCTGTCCCCCACCCCAAACTTCAGTTTTCTCATCAGAAAATAGGGATGAAATCAATACTATTCAGGACTGTTGGCAGAAATACATTAAAAAATTTAAAAGTAATATTCAGTTTTTCTTATTAAAAACAATAAAAACCACCTCTAGTTATGTTCGGAAGAGGGATTTATGGAAGGGATAGCAGGTTGTTCACAGAATCAATTGAAAGTCTTCCTATCCAGTTCAGAAAATGATCAGGGACCAGGGGAGGCATGGCACCATGACCTCTGCCCCTCACTAGCTCACATCTCAGGGTCACTCTAGCTAAAATATCATTGCTGATGCTACCATGACCCTTGGAATTCTGTCTCTCTTCTGTTTTTCTGATATTCCCTCAAGATTCAGAGTCCTGGATGGAAACATCAGCTTGGTCAAGTGTTATTGCATGTGCCTGAGCTCTAGGAAACAGGGAGCTAGAAGGGGAAATATCTCCCTCCTTTGCTTCCTTTATATATACACATAACCCAGATCCTGGTATATGCTTAAGTGCTCAGTGAATGGTAGCTTTCATAGTGAATATTCACCATCCTTCAAGGCTCGACTCAATAGCAACAATAATAATATCCCCATAGTTTCCAACACCCTTAAATGTTGACATTCTCACTTGCTCCTTACAAGTACCATGTCAGACAGAAAAGTAGCCAGCGAGGGCAGACCTAATTAGTCTTAGGTTACACAGTAAGTGACAGACTGAAAGCCAGGTCTTCTGTCCCTAAATTCTATAACAGTAAAATGTATATGGTGATTACTATGTGCCATGCACTGTTCTAAGAGTTTTTATGTGCATTAACTTATCTAATCTTAATATAACCCTATAAAATAGGCATTATTATATAGACCCATTTTATAGATGGGGGAGCTCAGAAACAGAGAGGTTTAGTGACTTGTCAAGGTCACATAGCTAGTAAGTACCATATCTGAAGCCAGAGAATTTATATTTAAAGTCTATCCTCTTAACTACAACACACAGGCAGAGTGGCTTCAGAATCTAAGCTCTTAACTACTATACCATATTGCATTGCAAATCTTAGAACTTTTTTATGCAGAATAGTGTTTTTCTTTCTCCATTGGCCAGTCCAATCACCCAAACTAGAAATGATGCCACACACCAAGTTCATCTCTAACATTGCAGGGTAGATATGTATCCTTTAGAAGACATTAAGTTTCTCAAGGGTAAGGCACTATATTGCCTTCAGCACCTCAGTAACTATTGGGTGAGTGAGTGAAAGAGTAAAGGAGTGAGTGAAGGAAGAAAAAAAAATGAATTTGACTGTGAAGAAATGGTATTGGGTGTGGTGTGAGAGTAGGTAGAGGAGTACAACTCTGATCAAGCTCCATGTCAGAAGTCCAGATGATTCAGGCTCGGAGATGTGTCTGAGGACACTCCATTATCCCAAAGTTGAACTGGAACCCAAGGTTTGCTGATGAATGGACCCTGTCTTAGTTTGCTAAGCCTGCTGTAACAAAATACCACAGACTGGCTGGCTGAAGCAACAAAAAGTTATTTTCTCACAGTGCTGAAGGCTGGAAGAAGTCCAAGATCAATGTCCTCTGAGGCCTCCCTCTTTGGATTATAGATGGCTGCCTTCTTGCTGCCTCTTCACATGACCGTTCCTCTCTGCATGCATGCCCCTGATGTTGCTGTTGTGTGTCCAAATTTCCTCCTCTTATAAGGACATCAGTCCAATTGGATTAAGTCCCACCCTAATGGCCTCATTTTAACTTAGTCACATCTTTAAAGGACCTATCTCCACATGCAGTCACATTCTGAGGTATTAGGGTTTAGGGCTTCAACATAAGAATTTTGGGGAAAATACAACTCAGCTCATAAAAGACCCCATCTTCCAACTTACCTTTGGCTTTCTCCCAACTGGAGAAATCAGTGTGAAGTGGAGGCAATTACACTGACTCACATAGGGCCTTGTTCACCTACCCTGGGAACTTAGGCCTGCATGACTCAATGTGTTTGCCTCAACCCAGAAGTATATAGTGAGTATCTTTCGAGACTGGACTTAAGGTTAAACAAGACAATGCTCTCACTTTGGTGCTTCCCTTCCGGATACACATAAAATGCAAGTTGTGCCATCTGGCTTTTAATATTCCACTTGCGTACTATCTATTTAGTTAATAAAAGAAAACTCTAATCACTGTCCTTTGCTAAGTGAACTGTTATAACATCTGTTTGAAACCCCCCCACACACACGCCACACACACACACGTGTGCGCGCGCACACACACACACACACGTAATTAAATAAGCATATTGTCCTTTGGGGGTCAGGGAAGTCATAGCTGTACTTTCAAGGTTCCCCAGTTATACAGATCTCGACATCTTAGAATGCTAGTTTATTCAGTAACTATTTACTCAATGCCTAGTACCGATTATGCCCAGGGGAAGAAAGTGGGAATAGAAGCAGAGAGGGAAGAGACATAGTTCTTGCCCTTAAGTAGCATACAGTCTAGCGGCAGAGAAAGATTGGTAGTTAGATAATTTAGTACAGTGATCAGTGCTATGAAGAGCTCAGTTCTGAAGCAGTAGAAGATAGTGAGTTAAAAAGGGTACAGGCTAGGGTAAGGTGGTGACTAGATACTGCAGGCAGGGCAATCATATTGCACAAATCCATAGAGCACCATTAACAGTGTGGTCTATGATACAAACAGTGCCCCCCCCCCCAAGTTGTGTGACTCAATGACCTAAAAGAGTTAGCTTCCCAATTTTCCAGAAAAAACTTTGAAAATCTGAGAATATGGACTAGGATGACCTTGTCATGTGCTAAATGCAAAGGAGAGGTCTTTAGGAGGAGTCTGTAACAGGAGAAAAGGGTAGGAGTGGGTTTTTACGTTCCCGTAACAATCAATTCTGTACCCTCCACTGAAAGCATCTCAAAATGCCCCAGACCTGAAAACTGTGCTGGGGCCTGGATGGAGAAAGTTGAGGCTGTCAGCAGGTAAAGCTGGAGAATTCTGGAACCTCAGACCCAGGAAGACTAAATGACGTGATTCATCTCTACCAGAAACCAGGCAAGAAATTCACACTTAGTCTCATATTTTACAATCTGGAATTGTTCACTTTTATAAATCTACCTTCAATAAGAAAAAGCCCTGGACAAGATTGTGAAATAAAATAACCATAATCCTTTCATTCAGGCTGCATTGTGTAGTTTACATAAAGTTGTTTTTTTTTTTCATTTTTCTTCACCTGAGCCCTATGAGGAAGGTAGAAGAGACTGCCATTCCCTTATGGCAGATGAAGAAACTGAGGCTCAGAGAGTTAAGTTACCCCAACTCATAGAGCCCATATGTGGAGCAACCAGGCTAGAATTCAGGCCCTTTGAGACCTAGTCTATGTTTATTCCACTCTACCATGGAGAAAAGCTTGCCTTTGACAACTTAACTGCCAGTTTCCTTGTCCACACTTCCTGCCTTGGGCACTGCATTCCTTATATCCACCCTGGGAACCTTCTACTTCATCTCCCCCTTCCATGGCTACTTTTTCTAGGCCACACCCGCTCCTCCACCCCAGCCTTTCATACAGAGGAGCTCTTCAAAGGTTCTATTCCATTTTTATGGTAGGGAGAGAACCTAAACACTAACCTAACTTATTAATCCTTGCTGAGAAGCTTAGGAAATAATTATTATTCCTTGCAGATAACAGTGTACTTTAAGAGAAGTTCTCAATATCTTAATCCAAAGGATACACTCCAGTAATGGAAATTTTAGCATTTGGGACTATTTTGAAGCACTCTTAGTTCCTATCATGTAAATATCTCCACTCTCCCCAACCACATCTGGACTAGCTCCACCTGGGTAAGTGAAAAGGCTACTCATCCAGTCCTTTGTGCATTGCTGCCTTCTTCCCTCTGAACACTGAGTATTCCGGGAACACATCTCTATGACTCACAGCAAAAGACTGACCCCATGGCAAGGTGGCACCAGGAGCACTCCCAGGGACAGTCAGCTTTTGGTGAGCTAACAGCACTCTCCTGCCTGCTCTGAAGCTCCCACCCATGCCATAGGTTCCTCCTTCCCATCCCTTCAGGCCCCTGGAGTTTCCTCCTTCCCCCTGAGATGCTCTGGGATTCTTGTTAGGTAGAAACCAGGAGGAGACAGGCTCCCCCAGATCTGTCACAATGAAAACAAAAATCACAAAGCACATATACTCTGCATTGACCAAGGTGCCAGTCCTGGGCAGGTCCACTCAGGCCCCTAATTAGACCCTAGGAACAGAAAGAAGGAGAAAGAGTTCATTAAAAAGGCAACGAAGCCCAGAAAGGAGAGTGACTTTTTCTAGGAAGGCTTTGTGCCAGCATTGAGCTGGAGAAAAGCTGGGAAAAGGGAGAGAGCTGCATGCAGGCCTTGCTGGGGCACTGAGAAGGAGAATAAGAGGCTCATTCAACACTTTATTCCTGCCGTCTCCCTCAGACTGGCAGGTATACAGGTGAGTGTCGAATCCTCTCCCAGCAAGCCTTTTATGGAGCCGTCACTCTGACTGGGACATTCTTTAGTTGTCCATGCTATCCTGGCCCTTAGGCCTGAGCCCCAGATGTGCCCTCTGGGCATCTCCCACAGAGCTCCCTTCCATCCCTGGTCTCCTATCCAGGCCCTCAGCCAGCCCTGCTGTCCCCACCCCACTCCTTCCCTGGTAAGGGCTCCATGGCTTACTATGCTCCCTGCATCCCCCTGTTCCTCTTGATGTAAAGCTGCCTAATTTAGCTCTTTGGCCTTGATCTGTCATTTGGAGAGTGTATCTTTCTCCTCCTCAACACTTTATTTTTTTTTTATTTTCTGAAATCTGTTTGTCTTCCCCGAGTCTTCACAATTGGAACTGAAATCAGAGTTGTAAAACATATGTCGATGGCTGTAATGAAACTAAATCTCTGTTCAAAATGTGTATTTATTTTGTGTTCCAGATGTTCTGTTTCATATGCTGAAGCTTTTATCAGTAGCAACAAGCCATTGGAGAAATAAGTACTAAATGTAAATCAAGTTAGAACAACCGTGGGTCCTATTCGAAATAACTGGTCAGAACAGATAAATTCAAAGAGTAAAGTGGAAAGAGAGTTTTCTTAGAATTAGCAAACAAGGCTTTATTTATCCTCTCCATCAGTATGTTTTGTCTTTCTTTGTATCTTCTGTGTGGTAAGGGTGAAAGAAGTATCTAGAGAATGGGGAGGTTGAAAAAGCAAATTCAATTCATCCTGTATCATTAATTTAGTTTGCAGTCCAGGTCAGTGGTGATTCTCCAACTTGATTGAGCCTGTATCAGAATCACCTGTAGTGGGTATGGGGCGAGAACTGAGAATTTGTGTTTCTAACAGGTTCCAAGGTGATAACGATGCTATTGGTCTGGGGATCACACTTAGAAATCAGAAATTTTGAGTCCTCCTACTTTGCTCTTCCTTTTCTGGATTATTTTGGCCATTCTGGATCCCTTGCAATGCCATGAGAATTTTAAAAACAGCTTGTCAATTTCTACAAAGAAAGTCAGCCAGGATTCTAATAGGGATTATGTTGAATCTGCAGATCAATTTGGGGAGTATTGCCATCTAACAACATTAAGACTTCCCATCCATAAACATGAGATGTTTTGCTATTTATATCTTTCAACAATGTCTTGTTCAGAGAATAAGTTTTGCACTTCTCTTGTTAAACTTATTCCTAAGTATTTTATTTTTAAATGTTGTTGCTAATGGATTTTCTTAATTTCATTTTCAGATTCTTCTTGTAAGTGTGTAGAAATACAATTGATTTTTATGTATTAATCTTGAATTATGAAACTTTGCTGAATTTATTTATTAGCTCTAATAGTGCGCGCGTGTGTGTGTGTGTGTGTGTGTGTGTGTGTATTCTTTAGGATTCTCTATAGTGTGAGATCATGTCATCTGCAAATAGAGGTAGTTTTTGCCTGTTCCTTTCCAATATGAATGCCTTTTATTTCTTTTTCTTGTTTAATTGCCCTGGCCAAACCTCCACTACAATGTTGAATAGAAGCGATGAGAGCGGACCTCCTTGTCCCTGATCTTAGGGGGGAAACATAAGTGTTTTACCACTAAGCATTCGTTGAGTGTTTTTATCATGAAAAGGTATTGCATTTTTTCAAACAATTGTTTTTTTGTCTATTGAGATAATCATTCGATATTTAGATTTTATTCTATTGATATGGTTTGTGACATTCATTGATTTTCAGCTGTTAAACCAACCTTACATTCCTGGGCTAAATCCAAATAGGTCATGGTGTTTAATTATTTATACCATTTACTGGATTTGGCTTGCTGATATTTTGTCGCGTATTTTTGCATGCATACTCACAAGACATATTGATCTGTAATTTTCTCGTGTGGACTTTGTCTGATTTTGGTGTCAGGTTTTGCTGACCTCATAGATGAAGTTGGGCCGTGCTCCCTCTCTTCTATTTTTGGAGAAGTTTGTGAAGAATTAGTGTTAATTTATATATCAATGTTTGGTAGAATTCACCAGTGAAACTGTCTCTTATTGGGCTTTCCTTTGTGGGTAGTTTTTGAATTATTAATTCAGTCTCTTAAATTTCTTCACTTATTAAGGTCTATTCAGATTTTCTTCTTAAGTCGCTTACAGTAGTTTGTTTTTTTTCTACAAATTTGACTATTTCACCTAAGTTACCAAATTTATTGGCATACAATTGTTAACAGTATTCCTCCTAATCATTTCTATTTCTCTAAGGTCAGTAGTCATGGGGGCCACACTTTGAGAACCAGTGCTTTAGAGGCAGTGCCAGGTAGGCTTGAAGGTCAGGAGTCTGTGGTCCTGGGAGGACTTGCCCAGGAGCAGGGACGGCACCATGTGACCTGGAAGAGGGTTTAGTTCAGGGAGGCCAGGCCTTGGGCAGAGCCCAGCAACCCACTCCTGAGGCTCCTACCATAGTCAAAGAGACAGGTTATACCCCGGACCTCCTGTCAAAGGCCCAGTATGTACTGGAGTCATCTAATTCCTGCCAACATGTCTTCCTCTTCCTGGAAGGTGGAGGGAATGGAAGCACTGGTAAACCCTGGGGCATGTGGCCCATGCTGTAGAGCAGAGGTGCTTCTCAAACTGGATCACCTGAGGCAGGAATGCTTGATAAAACCCAGATTTCTGAGCCCACGTCGTAGCTTCTGGTAGATAGGTCTGGGATGGTGGTGGCTGAGAATGTGCATTTCCAACAAGTTCCCTGGTGGTGCTGACTGATGCCTCTTGGTCAAGGGAATACAAAGACTTCTGTGTTCTTATGACTGAAGCAGAGAGGCCTTGGCTGCTGAGAAAGACGCAGGCCAGGGAGCAGGCTGAACAGAGACTGAAGATTGACGTGGCACCAGACTAAAACTTCTGAATGACTTGATTTTTCTCGAGTAGGGGTTACTGAAAAAAGTGTCAAATATGTGTCATTTATTCATTCTAAATATATTTGAAACTAATCATTGAATGATGTTTAGGTTCAGCTATTTCAACAAAGGGAAGAGGAAAGAGAACCAACATTTATTGAGTTAAACTTCATACTCGTTCCTTTATATGTGTTACCTCATTTGCGTCTCACAACAAGTATACAAAAAAATAATAAAAATAATAAAAATAATGACATCCTCATTTTTTCAGTTGAGGAAATTGAGCCTCAGAGAGCTTAAGCGATATACTTAAGATCACATATCTAATAAGAGCTGGACCTAGGATTTCACTCCAGGTCTGGTTCTGAAGCCCTTTCCTCTATACCATGCTCATGAATTCATAAAGGACGCATCCTTATTGAAAGGTCAGAGGAAAGGAGGGAGAGTATTTTCAGGGAAAACGTGTTAGAAACCAAATGTTCACCCTGGAGAGTAAATAACGAGGAAGGAGGTTGAAGGGATAGGTAAGACCTAGATCATGCAGGGCCTTGAAAGTCACCTAAGAAATTTATAGTCAATGAGGGGTCACTACAAAAAGTTAAGAAAGGGTGGGAGGTTACATTAGGTGTAGCCTAAGAGAAAGTGAGCTGGTGGTGAGAGCAGAGGTGTGGGCTGGTGGAATCATAGGGCTCCGGAGCTGGAAGGGATCCTAGAGCTAGTCCTTGTCACTCATGTGACAGATGAGAAAACTGGGTTCTGGAGAGGGGAAGAAGTTTGCTGAGAGGATGCTGTAGGGGCACTGCCCAGCTCCACCCATACCCTTTATTGCCAAAGGCCTCATTTCTACAGCTGTAGGGAGTGATGGTGATGGCCAGTGCACAGCTGAGCCCCTCGCCAGGAAAGGCCCTGGGCTGAAGAGGGCCATCATACCCAAGGTCATGTACCCATTCAAGAGGACTGGTCAGTGCAGGAGCATAAATCCCTGGCCCCGTCACCACAATTTAGGACAACTCTGAAGGTCCCCGCTTGCTCCAGAGCTCCCCATGGGAGCCTTTGCTGTGCTTGCATCACAGTTCAACTTCCTCTTCTCCTGGTTGCCCTCTTTTCTTCACCCACCAAAAGTGCTGATCCTAGGAGAGCTCCCCAAGAAACCTCCTGCCCTAAAAGCTCTGTCTTGCCTTCTGTTTGTCTCAGAACATGACCTTGATGCTTCCCCAAGGTCACAGGCCAATTCGGTGGAGTCGGGGCAAGAACCTGTGCCATCTGACTCTCGACCTTTCTACCATACCTGGCTGACCTCCCACACTGATTCTTCTTAGGCTTTCATCCTGTCACATCCATCTGGGAACTTGAGACAAGTGACCTTAGAGACTGGATCAAAAGATGCTAGGAGAAACCCCTTTCCTTCCTCATGGTGATGATTACACGTATGTGTTGAACATGTAGAGCTTCCTGTTTATAGGAGGAAATGTTAGGTGCCTCTCTGGCTCCTCCCGGCTACTCCACTTGCTAGGGACAGTGGCTAGGGAAACTCAGCCTGGACCAGGCTGAAGTTAAAAAGATCATGCAGATGGCTCAGGGCTTTGGTCCCAAGGCCCTGGATCAAGACAAGTGTGGCCTTGAGGTGTAAAGCTCTGCCCCAAGACAGAAGCAGGCTAGGGACTCGCAGAGCCTCCACCCCCTACACACATACCTAGCTGACACACTTTCCTGCTCCTCATTTTGCAAGACCCAGGGGTTTGCAGTGAGTGTTGTGCCCACTCACAGGCTCTGTTCACTGGACTCCTTCCTCACAACGCGTCCGCTGCTGCTGCCACCTTGTTTCCAGGTGAAATATGTGGAACCTCATGTTATGGCCTTTTTACAGCCCTGTGGAGCCACAGTCATGGGGTTTGTATGGATTCATTTGCTGCTTTTGTTTATTGGTGAGTGGCGGCTGCAAGGCCTGGAGGAGGCCAAACCCTAGACTTTCAGGAGCTCCCTTGACACCTCAGGATCGCTCCTCTGCCTTGGGGAGCTGGAGAGAGGCTGAGAGGAGGCCTCTGACCCCAGCTGCCAATCAGGAGGCCAAACACTTGGGGGGAAACTAAGCTTTTGTTTATATACCAAGTCTCTCAAGTAGTAAACACATCAATACTTAGTGCAGCATTCACAGTGCCCCAAAGTCTGTGAGACCGATGGACCACACACCTTAGAAAGCAGTAACCGGGCAATTTTAGAAGTTCCAAGTCTTGAGTCAAATAAGAGCGAAGGCCAGACATGGCTTTCAAAATGTGCTGTGCTGAGAGGAAGAAATGGTCGTGGGTCACTGTGCAAAGATGATTATGAATGTTTGACCCACACATAAGACTTCAAGTTAAAACGTCATAGAGACAAACCTTTATTGTTCCTCGTTCTGTGTCCTGCTTAATGCATTTCCTTCATCTGTAAAGACCAATCTCTTATTAAAATTTTTATCATGAAATATTCAGCTATACAAAATAGTATAATCAGTATCCATTTATTCACCACTGTGTTTATGAAATAAAACCTTACAAATATAATTGGTATCTTCTGTTTACCCTATTTTTATTCACTTCCCCACTCTCATGAAATAATATCATGATTTTGGAGTTTATCATTCCCATGCTCTTCCTTTGATCTCTGTCATCCATATTCATCAGTAATTTCAAGCCTAGCACAAAACTCACCTCCTCTGCAAATCATTTCCAATTAATCCCACCTCATTTAAATTTCTTTTTATTTCTTCTCAGCCTTATGTTTCCTACTTTTTATTTTACTTTATTTTACCTATGGATTCATTCCTTGATAACAGTACACTTTCTTCATGGGCTTTCTTGATCTCTCCAGCCAGCTCTGATGTCTATTCTCTCTGTTCGGAAGGAGAAAAGTAGTTGGTTTTGAGTTAAAACCGTCCTGGATGCAAATCCTGACTCTATCACTTATTAGCTGTGTAACCTTGAACAATCAACTTCTTTCTCTTGGCCTGTAATTTCTTACCTATAAAACAAGAGTCACTTGAAACTTGCTGTGAAGATCAAGTGAGATACTGTATTGGGGTTTATTATCCCCATGAATGTGAAAGTCTTCTTCGGTATACTAAAATTCATAGCCATCATCAATTTCAAACTTGTAAGCATTGATTTGGTTGTTTGCACTCATTTGTTTTATCTATTTGCTACATACTCTCTCCTGACATGCTATAACTGCTTCATATGCATAAATAAGTCTTGTCTTTCCAGAAAAGATGGATGTTCATGAAAAGCAGAGAGGGAGCTACACAAAATAATAATATAATTTATCACCCAAACTAAGACATTTTTGAGAGTGGTTGTGGGGGGCTATTAATAATTGCACAAGATCCCAGCATAAACCTGGATTATTCCAAGGGAACCAAGACTTACAGTCACCTTAGTCATAGATCTGTTTAGAATCTAGTCCAACCCTCAGCCTAGTGCTAGGTAGGGAGTAGGTGCTTGCTCAATCAATATTGCACAGTGGAATTGAAGGGTTTGCAGCCTTGGAAGTTAGCAAATATTGCTAGTCTTGTATAGCTCATCTCTTCTTCCCTGTCTCTTGCACACCCTTCTCCTTATTTAGCACTAATGTCACCCACAAAAAGCGCATTCATCATTTCAAATTAGCCATTATTAAAGCCATCCATTTGCAGGGCTGCAGCTGAAATAAATTGTGTTATTATTCCAGTTACAGCAATGAATGGCTGAACATAAAAAGCCATTTTGATTTTGCAGCAAGAAGGAAATCAATTATTGTGTCCCACTGCCGTGCCCAAAGCAGCATCCTGCTTGCTGCTGGGGAACACCAGCTTCCCTCTCCCCCCAGTTACGCATGCATATTACCTTAGGCCTCCACTTATGATGCTATAGAGCCCAAGAAGAGGAAGGACATATTCCTTCTACCAGTCTGGATCAACTCCCCCTCTCAAAACCTGAAGTCTTCTTGGCTTTGAGGCTGAAGTATGAGGCTCCTTCTGGCTTCTGCTGCTTTCCCCTCCTCCCACCCCCAGCCCGATCCCTACAGACCTGGGCAGTGAGCCAGCCTGGGGTGAAGTCTTGGTTCAGACCCCTCCACTGCCCTGTTGGCTTCTCAGAGGTAACCTTGTAAAGCCTGGCCACCTCATTTGTGTCCCCTTCTTCTTGAGTCATGTAGTTCTCTGGACCACGACCCCAGCTGCCCATTGCAAAGTTATTGATGGATGAGAAAAGCTTGAGGCAGATCATCTTCCAGAAAACATCTGCATCTTAATAGGATCTTCGCTGCTTCATCTCAAAGGGAAGATCTAAACTCCCAGGGTAGGACAGTGCAGGTTGGGGTTGGGTAATAGTGGAAATGCTGCCTAAACAAGGTATTGATCACAAGCTCTTTATGTGGTGGGAATAATGACAGTGGTGATGAGAATAATAACAGGTACTGGTTTTTGACTGTTTACACTGTGCTGAATTGAGCAGTTCAGGTTCCTCCAAACCCCACTGTGTGCAAACTCGAGCTGTTGAAAAGATTAAATGATCTAAGGTATCGCAACATTTCAGTGCATATTTCCCAAGGGCTGCACTGGGTGAGATGCTATGAGCTCTATTTCTTATCATATCACACTGCAAAACTACTATGTATAGCCAGAGTTCCTCATTGACAGCTCCAGCTCCCTATCACCCCACTTTGCTTTAGGAGTCAGGCCTGGGAGTAAGATTTAACAGGAGTGTGTGAGGTGGAGCAAATTTCCCAAGCCCTTCTCATCAACATGTAGTGGGGAGCTGGGGCCACATTAATTTGCTAAAATTAAGTTATTTTGGCTGGATAGTGCCTCCAAGAGCTACCAGTATAGAATTCATTTGCCTGTGCCCAGTGACAGAAATTATACAAACACTGGAATTTTTTCCAAGCCTCAGAAACAGAACTGTATGCAGACTGTCAGCCCCATGGCTTTCTGATCACCATCCCCTTTCCCCACTCCTGATCCAGCATTTCCCAGTGTGTGTGTGTGTGTGTGTGTGTGTACTCATACACATACCCCACAAACAGCCACAAACCCACATATCACCCCCATCCCACACACAGACTGCCATATCTCCTACACCTCCCTATACCCATCCCCTTTACCCACATATTTCCACTCATAACCCCCATATGTGCCCCCATGCATACACCCTCACACTGCTCCCTCCAACCCACACACACACCCTGAGGAAATTTTCTGGTGTGATCCTCTTAAGAAGTAGGCTGCCAGGACAGAAGCAGTCCTTAGATGTCAACCCCCAAATAGTCACCAGCTAATATAGGTTATTGATCTATATTTGCATTGCTTATGGAAACACAATCAAGATTGTGAAGTATTTGATCAATGTTTTTGTTTATGTTTTTAAGTCCATTCCTGCCGTTATCATTAAGAGGAAGGGTAGAAGTAATCTCTGCATTTACAAGTGAGAAAATAAGTATGAGAGATAAGTGCCTTGTCAAAATTGTGTGGCAAATCAGAAAATGGACTGAAATGACAAAGGTAGCCTCAGAATTTCTGATTTGTTTCTTCACTTTAAGTTATATCTGAATTGAGAGTACTTGTTTATTTTTTTTCTGTTGGGCCAGAAAGATCCAAGGATCTTTGGATTTTCAAGTATCCAAGTATCCTTCAAGTATCCATCCAACTCAGATTCAAGTTTGTCTTTCTCTATTCAAACCTTTTATCTCCTAATAGGGAGCAACAACTTTCAAAATACAAAGAGCTGTCCTTTTAAACATATATAGGTTTTCATAATTTAGCAGTAATACAAGCTTATTTCAGATATTTAGAAAATGAAGGTGAGCAAATATATATATAACCTGCAGTTTCATCACTCAGAGATAACTGCTGTACGCATTTTGGTATGTTTCCTTTTTGTCTTTTTTCTGTGTTTGTATTTGTTTGTGTAAACAATGTGTATATATTTCATAGCATATTTCCTAAATTTTAAGATATATATTCTTCATTTCTGAAATCAAAATGCATTTTATAATGAATATCAAAACTGACTTGCAAATGGCCAGGCAGAGGAATCCACTGTGACGTTGTTGTCATTGTTTATGTATGTGCAAACCTAGCTGGGCATGAAGAGTATTTATTCACCTGATTGTCAGTTCAATTGAGTTATTTGCATTGGTAGCACCACTTGCGGTTAAGTTTTTAACTTAAATTTGGCTTTCTCCTAATTGTCACTTAAAATGTCTTCTAAAAATTACACTATGATACATCGGTGAAATGAAAAATTATTGTGTCTGCAGAAGATTGCCTGTCACACACCAGACAATGCAATTAAAGGCAGTAGAAATTGCCAAATCTCTTGGAATAGATCATGCAATTTTCAAAGCTAGGGAAGGTTGGTGTGACTGTTTCATGCATTTTGAAGGACTCACTCAGGCATTGAACATTTATCTGTCAAAAGCTTCCGAGTGGCTTTCAAGAGAAATTGATTGGTTTCTAGCTAATGTAATCAAATTGAAAAATAAGTAAATAGAGAAACTATGAGTTTAACTAAACAAGAAAGGCACATAAACTCCCAGTGTTCCTCTACATGCTCTGATATAATCTTGTTATATCATCACAAGTCGGGATTATGAAAAGCAGCCACATGTCACTGCAACATGCTGCATCACTGCCAATGACCAAATGTAACTCAGAAAAAATCTTTAGACTGTGAAATGAGAAGAAAGCTTAGACTCTACTTTTGGTAGTATTCTTGAAGAAGAAAATCGTTTATAATTGTATGGATATATGTACATTACTATTAGCAGAATAAATTTTGAGTATATTAAAGATAATATTTCTTTCCCCAAAAGCAATTAATAAACCAATGTCTTATGATCTATATAATCTCTGAGTTAAAAGAAAATAGTCGGGATCATACCGTATGCACAGTTTTGGATTATGCTTTTTAACTTAATATTATATCATGAGCATTTCAATGGCTCTGAACATTTGAAAACATAATTTTGTGGTTTGCTATCTTTTATTATATGACTATAATTATTTTAACCATTCCTCTATTATAGGATATTTAGTGCGATAAATAACACTGAGATCAATAGCCTATCTTTTGTCACGAATTATTCAGCCAAAAGTATAAAAATTGTTAAAGCTATTCATACATATTGGAAAAATGCTTCTTAGAAAAGTATGCAAATTTACAATGGCACCTGCAGTAAATGAGAGTGTGCCCCATCAATATATGTCTTTTTTAATCGAAAAAAAAGGCGTTTGCCAACTTGACAGGCAATAATAAGAGAGCATCTCTTTTATTTATAGTTCATTGATTACAAACAGAGTTAAATGCCTAAAAAATGTAATGTTGGTCATTTATATTATTCTGTGTACAATTTGCTGGTTCATGAACCCTCCTCATGTGTCCATTGGAGTTTCATGGTCTGTCATACTTGTTTCTGATAATACGCCAGATGCTGTTGATGCTCCACTCCATAGTCCCCTAACCCCCGTGATTTCACCTGCAGCTTCAGTTTCTACCGTCCTGACTTCTCTCACCTTAAGTGGCTTATCTTTCTTCTCTTCCTGAGGCTTTCTGGGGCACAGCTGGAAGCTTGCTCTGCCTCAGCCAGCTGCAATCTGGAAGTGCATGGTGGTTCACCCCTTTGGGGCTAACCTTCAGCTAAGGGGGATGAAATTCCATGGATAAACATCACAGACTCCCCATCCACCAGTGGGACAATTCTAAGACATGTTCCACACGGTTTCTCAGAAAGCCTCCAGCAGAACTGAGTCTCAGTGGCCTGCAGTGTAACTTACTCTTTAACATACTCCTTATTAGCTTTTCTCCCTTTTTTTATCTTTCTCCATTTCCTCCTTGTACTTCCTGAGATAACCTCCCAAATAAATCACCTGTACCCAAATATTTTTCACAGGGTGTAATTTTTGAAATTGAAAGTAAGAAAAAAAATGAAACAAGAATATTTTCTATGCACATACCTTTTATAGTAATGTTCAATCTCTCAGTGTGAACAGCTCAATACGCATGAGATATTTGAAAACAAAGAAGAATGAACACTATCCCATTAATAAAGGGGTGTAGGATACAGCAATGCAGAGGGCTCCATCACCTGTGGAATGTCAGTTGGCTGTTTCCAAAAATCTTTCAGGAGAAGGTTGGACTCTTAGTGTGGGTAAAAATAGCTTTCTGAGCTGCAAGGCTAAAGACCAGAGTCTGGACTGAGTGAATTAAATCAGGTAAAGTCAACTGAAGCAGGCTTAATAGTCTTTTTTTATATAAAGAGATTTATTTTAATAGTTGTATTTATATCTATATCTGTCTATCTTCCGTGTGTATATATATATATATACATATATATGTGTGTGTATATATATATATATATATATATCTATATATCTATCTCCTGGCATATATTCAGAATGCTATATCTATATATAGCATTCTGAATATATGCCAGGATGCCAATTTATTAATTTATAATGGTAAATATAACTGGTAAACAGGCCAAAATGCTTGAGTAGGCAGATCAGTGCATTCTTGTAGGCAAGTTTTGTGGAAAGCCAAATAAATTATCAAAAGATTGCTTGGTGAGCATAAAATCACAACAAGGGGAGTTAACACAAGAATGGTTTCTCAGATTAAGGCACTCTCATCAACTATGGGGCCAACTTTGCCAAGAAACCCATAATGCTGGGTTCACTTGGCCAAGATCATTCTCTTGGATAGCACTGGCTGGTAACGATTATTTCTTTGCTTTTAGCTGGCCAACTACCTTCTATTCACTCCAAGCAGTGTATAATACAATTAATTTGGCTTCCATTTACAAAATTACAATTGAATTCCAGTTCTTCTTCCTTAAGATTTGTCCTAGATCACTTTCAGCAGAATTTTGAGCGTTCCCAAGGTTTCCAGTAACATATTTACAGATAATACCCTGATTGATTTCCAGATATCTAATCATATCCTTTACATGTGAATTTTACTAGTTCAACTCACAGGTGGCACCTATATTTACTTTTTGTAAAAGAGAGTAAAGTATATATAGGGAGTATCATATAGCTTCCTCCTTCCTGTTGAGATGAGAACTACTTTCAACTCAGCAAGTTTCTGCCTCCTTCCCATCCCCAGAATAGCTGATACTCTTTCCCATATTCCACACATCCTAGAATGTAATTCCTATCTTCATTTCTCAATAGACTCATCTATTCTTCAAGATCCAGCTCACATATAATTTCCTCTAAGACTACTTTCTTCAATCACCTCCATCCCTGCTCCAGCACCAAAGAGACAGATTCTTTCCCCTTAGTGTTGCCACAACACTTAGTTAGAATTTCTATTATAGCAGTTACCTCACTGTACTACAACCATTTATATATCCATTTTCCTCCTTGACTATGAGATCCATAAGGGCAGAGACTATAGTTTTATTTATTTTTATATTCCATGTTCTTAGCATAGTGTCTGGCACTTGATAAATGCTTGAATAAATGAGTTATCCAAAGTCTTATAGTCAAGCATCTAGCAACTGTTATATTTTCAAATTGCAGTTTTAAAAGATATATGGCTAAAAATCATCATGGGTCATTTAGCAGTTGACAGAGTGGTATAAATTAATGTCATATGCCATCCATTTATTCATCAACAAATATTTGTTGAGCACCTACTATATGCACAGCACTGGGGACACAGCAATGATCAAGACCTACAGGCCTTTTTTTTATGGAACTTACATTCTACTGGGGGAGGACAGATGATTAGTACATAGATAATTAAAATAATTTCCATATTATGACAATTATTGTAAAGAAAATAAAACAGGGTGACATGAAAGTAAGTGACTTGAAAATTTTTTTGATTTGTTTTGTTTTTAATTGAGAAGTCAGGAAATAACTTTTTGAGAGAGTGACTTTTGATTTGATATCTGAGTGATGAGAAGGAGACAGGAATTCAAAGACCTGGGGAGTGTACCAGGAAGAAGAATGACAGGTACAAAGTCTCTGAGGTAAAAATAGGCTTATGGTTAAAAGAACAGAGAGTGAAGAATCTGTGAGTGCTGGGGGCCTGGTGCAAGGATGATATCAGAAAGGTGGGCGAGCCTCAGATCATGTAGAGTTTTTTAAGCCACAGAAAGATGTTTGGAGTTTTTTCAAAGTACAATGAAAAGTCAGTGGAGGGTTTTCAGTAGGAAAATTATATATTGTGATTTACATTTTAAGAAGATCACTATCCTATTACAGGATAAATCTACATAGAAACCAAGATTCCCATCCGCAATATGAAACTGAAAGCTATCACAGAATTTTGCTACTTTGGCAGCACTCACTCTAATGATACACTGATACACAAGGAGTGAAAAAACAACATAAGGCTCCAATATGTCTTCCAGAAAGTTAGTTAAACATCACCGTTTTGCAGATGGTAGGGGCAGGTTATGGAAACCTCACCCTTCTGTTAAAAAGAGACTTTTAGACTAAAGAATGCTTAACCCACCCCAGGTGAATACCCAAAGTAATTAACAATATAGCCTGAAATAGAAAGGAGAGAAGCTTCTTTAGTCCACTGGCCTATTTCATCATTAAAGTATAACTAGCTTTTGGCTCACTTCCCGTGTCAATAATGTGTGCTGAAAACCCCTCCTAAGCTCTCTAACTAAGGTTTAGGCATTGGAAAAGAGCTAAGCAGGAAACTTTCCACAGAGCATCTACTTTACCCTCCTGATAAATCACTGCAGAGAAACCACATAGCGACTTGTTCTCATTCTTAGTTCCTTTCTGCCAGCTACAGGATTTGAAGCAATACAGTTGCAGTAACAAATTCCACCATCACACAACTTGTGTTGTGTGCCCTGTGAGGTTCTATGGAATTTCCTTAAGTAAATCTTAAGAGAGATATGGGAACAGAAACTTACTGAAATACTCTGACAAAGTTAGGATTTTTGTTTAGAATGAACCAAAAAGTCTGTTTTCTCCTGAAGCCTGAGCAAGACAGAACATCGCCAAAGAGGGGAGAATTTTGAGAAGGCAGAAACATGGAGGCCATCTCAATCCTAACTTCTCCCCCACAAAGAATCAGGTACATTGTATGAAGAAGGCAAATCTAGGACTCATATCTTAGAAAACTTTACATGTGGAGACTTGGGCCTAAGATGCAAGGGAGATATAAAAGACAACAAGAGGAGGTCCTTCAGAAACATGGCAGAGTGAGAGATGTCCCCAGATCTCTTCCCTTGAAACAAAAATAGGCCGAACATCTAAAACTCAACAAAAAACACCCAAACTGCACACCAGCACGTCTGAGCATGGGATCTGTGCGTAAGAGCTACCACAGATCAGAACCCTAGGTGTCAGGCATTGGACCCTGGAGAAATAAAGAAGCTACTTCTCGCAGTAGCCGGAGCTCCTTGCAGGAGAAGGGGGAGGGGTGAAAGAATGGCGATTTCCCTGATCAGCCTACCTGAAAGTGCAGAACTTCTAGCAGGCAGCAGCAGGGCCCAGTCATCAGGGCAGAAAGTGGAGAAACGGGACTGGATCTCAGAGAAACAACAGTAGATTTTAACCAGCCCCAGTTGCAAAACCGAGACTGAGCTGCAGACCTTACCCCCTACCCTAGAGAGCCCTTGCCCCCCCTAACCTCCGAGACAAATCACCGCGGAGCCTCAGGGGAATTTGAACAAATGCTACTGAAACTGTTGCTAACACTGACAGGGACTGAAACTGAAAGTAGCATGTATGATTAAATCTCTACAAGAAAATTAAAAAGGACATATAGGCTTTATATAAAGCAGGGATCCAAGAGGCTAAGACGCCACCTACTGGAAACCAAAAGAAAAGCACCTTCTTTGCAGCAGGCTAAAGAGAGACCTTTATATAGTAAATCTTCTTTATGGAAAAACAAGAGAATACATTTCCATTAATGCCCAATTGGAGAAATAGTCCATTAAACACAATGAACAACCAAGGTAACAAGGCATCTCAGAAAGAAAGAGGGAAATCTCCAGAAAATAAGTTTACAGACATAGAAATATGCGACTTATAGTGTGTGTGTGTGTGTGTGTATATATATATATATATATATGTATGTATATACATATATATGTGTGTATATATATATGTATATATATATATACTATCCTTTACATATTTGTAATGGTATATATATATATAATATATATATAATATATATACTATCCTTTACATATTTGTAATGGTAACTGCACAAAAATTCAGCACTGAAGTATATAACATAAAACAAGAAGAACCAGAGGCAAAATCCACAAAAGCCAACCAAAATGAAGAAAATAGAAACACAAAGACAAAGAAGCAATGGAAACACTGAGCAATCAGAAAGCAAAAAATAAAATAGCTATAAGAAGACCTCATATTTCAATAATCACCGTAAATATAAGTGGACTGAACTCACAAATAAGCAGGCACAGAGTTGCACAATGGATTAAAACAACAACAACAACAACAACAACAACAACAACAACAGCAACAAAAAAAACTATATGCTGCCTTCAGGAAACACATCTCAGCTCCAAAGACAAATATAGGCTCAAAGTGAAAGGGCGGAAAATAATATTTCAAGCAAATGGCATTCAGAAAAAAGCAGGAGTAGCAGTACTGATATTAGACTAAACAGACTTCAAAATAAAAAAGATAAAGAAAGATACCAAGGGACACTTCATAATGATAAAGGGAATCATGAACCAAGAAGACATAACACTTATTAATATCTACGTTCCCAATCAGGGAACCACGAAATATGTAAAGCAATTACTAACAGAACTAAAGGGAGAAACAGGCCAAAACACTATCATAGTAAGGGACCTAAATACCACACCATCGGATATGGACAGATCATCCAAACAGAAAATCAGTAAGGAAATCACATCTTTAAATGGCACATTAGGCCAACCGGACATAATTGACATTTACAGAGCCTTCCATCCCAAAAGAGCTGCATCTACATTCTTCTCTAGTGCACGTGAAACATTCTCAAGGATCGATCACATACTGGGACACATAGATAGCCTTAACAATTATAAGAGGGTTGAAATCATACTCACCATATTCTCTGATCAAAATGCTCGGAATAAGAGATCAACTACAAAAAGAAAGTGAAAAGAACCACAAATACATGGAGATTAAACAACATGCTGCCAAAAAATAACTTGGTCAGGGAAGAAATAAAAAGAAAGATCGAGAGATACATGGAAATGAATGATAATGATAGTACAACATATCAAAACTTTTGGGACATGGCAGTAGTTGTCATAAGAGGAAAGTTCATATCATTACAGGCCTATCTTCAAAAAAGAGAATGAGCCCAAATAAACAACCTCATGCTTCATCTTAAAAATCTAGAAAAGGAAAAACAAATGAAGCCTAAAGTCAGTAGAAGGAAAGAAATAATCAAAATTAGAGAAAAAAATAAATGAAATTGAAAACAAACAACAACAACAACAACAAAACAATGGAAAAAATAAATGCAACAAAGAACTGGTTCTTCAAGAAGGTTAATAAACTTGACAAACCCCTGGCTAGACTCACTGAAGAAAAAAGTGGAAAAAATAATTCCTTTTGCAATTGCAACAGAAAGAATAAACTACCTAGGAATAAATCTAATGAAACGTGAATATATAATGAAAACTACAAGACCCTATTAAAAGAAATCGAAGAAGATACAAAGAAATGGAAAAATATTCTGTGTTCTTGGATTGGAAGAATCCACATAGTTAAAATGATCATATTACCTAAAGCAGTATACAGATTTAATGCAATCCCCATCAAAATGCCATAAACATTTTTAAAAGAAATAGAACAAAAAAAAATCATCAGATCTGTATGTAAGCACAAAAGACCTCAAATTGCCAAAGCCATCCTGAGATAAAAGAATGAGGCTGGAGCCATCACTCTGCCCAACTTCAAATTATACTACAATGCGACATTAATCAAAATGGTGTGGTATTGACAGGAAAACAGACACACAGACCAAATAAATTTTGACCAAAAAGCCAAAAACATGCAGTGGAGAAAGGAAATTTTTTAATAAATGGTGCTGGGAAAACTGGAAAGCCACCCACAAAAGAATGAAACTAGACTATTGTCTATCACCCCACACCAAAATTAACTCAAAATGGTAAGTACCTGAATATAAACCTGGAATCAATGAAATGCATAGAAGAAAACAAAAGGAACTAAATTCAAGGACCTTGGACTTAAAGAAGATTTTATGAATTTGACTTCAAAGGCAAGGAAAATAAAAGCTAAAATCAATGAATGGGACTATATCATACTCTAAAACTTCCGCTCAGCAAAAGAAACCATCAACAAGGTAAAGAGACAGCCATCTGATAGGGAAAATATATTTGCAAGCGAGACCTCCGATAACAGCCTAATATTCAAAATATACAAAGAACTCATACAACTCAGTAACATCAGAAAAACAAATGATCCAATCAAAAAATAGGCAAAGGACCTGAAC
Organism: Rousettus aegyptiacus; assembly: GCF_014176215.1. Classification (NCBI taxonomy): domain Eukaryota; kingdom Metazoa; phylum Chordata; class Mammalia; order Chiroptera; family Pteropodidae; genus Rousettus; species Rousettus aegyptiacus. The sequence goes on along the minus strand of NW_023416312.1, from coordinate 63,615,321 downwards.
AGATACTTCTCCCTATAGAACAAAGAAATGGCCAAGAAATATATGAAAAGATGCTCAACATCTCTAGTTATTAGGGAAATACAAACCAAAACCACAATGACATACCATCTCACACCTGTTAAAATAGCTATAATCAACAGGACAATTAATAACAAATGTTGGAGAGAATGCGGAGAAAACGGAACCCTCATACACTGCTGGTGGGACTGCAAATTGGTACAGCCATTATGGAAAACAGTATGGAGGTTCCTCTAAAAATGAAGAATTGATCTGCCATATGATCTGGCAATCCCTCTAATGGGAATTTACCCAAAAGACTTGAAAACACATATTCGAAAAGATATTTTCACACTGATATTCATAGCAGCATTATTCAGAGTCACCAGGACTTGGAGGCAACCAAAGTGTGCTACGATAGATAATTGGATAAAGAAGCTATGGTATGTATATATAATGGAATATTACTCAGCTCTGAGAAGAGATGAAATACTGACATTTGCAACAACCTGGATGAACCTCGAGATGATCATGCTAAGTGAAATAAGCCAAAATGAAAAAGTTGAAAATCACATGATATCACTTATATGTGGGACGTAAACCTAAAAGCAACAAATGAATGGGATAAAAAGAGACTTAGGGACATAGACAATGGAGTAGAAGTTACCAGGTGGTAAGGGGTGGGAGAGGAGGGAAGAAGTAGACAGGGTGAAAGGGTCAAATACAGGGGATTTGGAGGAGGGTGAAGTGGGTAAAGGGAATCAAATATATGACAGTTAAAGGAAACTGGACTCTAGATGGTAATCTCAATAGAATATATAGATGTCAAATTATAATGTACACCTGAAAATTATATAATTGTATTAACCAATGTCACCCCAATAAACTTAAAAAAAATAAAAGAAGAAGACAACAAGGAGGAAGTCCAGATGGATGCAGCGAACTGCCAGGAATGTAAGGTAATGTACTTTCAGACATACTAGTGATGCTGATAAGACAAGAGCTTTACATGAGAACAAAGAAAACAAAATTCCAAGGCATTGGGACTGCCCAGGTGGAGGAAGGCTGTTACTAATATTTTTTGTCCTCAAAGGACATTTGGAATACAGAGTGTTATAGGCAAGGGGATCAGGGGCCAGCAGTGAAAGTGAGGAAGAGGTTTAAAATTCTTTCCCTTAACAGGTACACAAAAATTAAGGTAGCATCTAGGCCATGGATGCAATTGAAATGTCAGGTGGGAGAACTGAAGTTGCTTCTAAAACATTAGGGGAGTTTGGCCATGTAGATAAATTCAAAACATAAGGACCTTAACTAGCAATCTGACATCTATATGGGGGCCCCAAAGAAAGGAAGGGCCTGACATTTGAAAAATGAGCACTTGGAGAGAGGTTATGCTGGCCCTCTATGAAAAGGAGCCCCAACAAGAGGGCAGGAAGAGAATTGAATGGAGGAGCTACATGCTGTGAGTAAAATGGCCTATGTAGTGAGAGGAACATAATAGAAGTGTGTGGGAAGGGCTGATTAATTAACTGGCTTGTATAGAGACATACAATTATAAATCCCCCAGAATTCTATTATAGTGTCTTCAGTGGAGGCAGCCATTTCCTTCTTAGCCCTCGAGACAGTGCATGCAGTGCTCCTTTCCCCTCCATATGAGACCACCATCCAAAATTAACTGGAGATTACAGATCATATGTGAGCAGTGCATGGAAATTGTACTAAGCCATGCCCATGTGGGATGAAGAGTGGAGGGAGAAAACAATGACCTTAAGGTGGGGAGCCCATCTTTGAAATTGTTAATTGGCCACTCAGGTGCCATGGCCTATTAAGAAATATCTATATCAATTGCAACCTGCCCTCTTCCCCAACATATTTATAGAGTTCCTTCAGGCTAAGGAAATATGACACCTGGTAAATTTGTGGGAAGACAGTGACTGGATGATATACTGTCCAGAAAACAGCTGAAGCTGTAAGTTGGATACAGAACTTAAGGGGAAGGAGTGAATGTCACAGCTACTATAAAAGAACATGTCTCAAAGGAGTAAATATTTATTATATTGTTTGACCTGATGTACTTGAAATATAGCAAACTGTCCAACTCTATGGCACTCGAAAGATTTTGGTCTGACAGTTCCTGATCCCTTCAATATGGGTGGAATTTTATTTAGAAAAATATATGACGATTGCCAGAGGAGAAATAAAGCCGAGAGAGAGAAAGATCCTAGCAATAGTTAGCCAGAGCTCTCAGCGTTTTTTTAATCTTGGATTGATCTGTCAAGTCTGAATTGTATTGTATTTTCACAGAGCCTTTAGTTATTCTTCCAATGTGTTGAGAGTGGTGGGCTGTAGGGGCAAAACTCTGAATTATATACTGACCATTTGAGTTTTATCAAATGACAAAGCAAGGAAATGAGTATCTTAACCTCACCAAGCTTCAGTTTTTCCATTTGATAAAGAGGAGTAACACCTCATCTGCCTCACAAAGTTGTTTTGAAAGTCAGTTGAGAAAAAATGGATGTGCCTTGTAAATTAAAATGTACTTTATAAATGTAACGAATTATTATTTATCATCACCATATAACAGGGTCAACAATCTCTATTTATAAAGAGCCAGATAATAAATATTTTAGGTTTTGTGACCCACAAAAACTTCTGTCACATACTTTCTTTGCTATTGTTCCTTTAATCACCTTTAATAAGTGTAAAAACTATTCTTAGCTCATAGGCCTTAAAAACAGGCCACCAGCCAGATTTGACCTGCATACCTTTGTTCCAGATTATTGACATACCTTGAGGCTGATGACCCACCTTCTCTGTACTTCGTAAGGTTCCCCAGAAAGTTTATTATCTTGCTATAAGACAGGATTATCTGAATCTTTCCATTTTTATTGAGGTAAAATTCATACAACATCTAATTCTCTAATTTAACCATATTAAAGTATACAATTCAGTGGCTTCAAGTACATTCACAACATTATATGACCATTGTCACTATCTCATTCCAGAACATTCTGAGCACCCCCAAAGAAACCCATACAACTAAGCAGTTACTTCCTTTCCCCCTCTTTCCTCAACCCCTGAAAACCAATAATCTGCTTTCAGTCTCTATGGATTTGCCTATTCTGGACATTTCATATAAATGAAATCATGCAATATATGCCTTTTGTTTCTGGCTTCTTTCATTTAGTACAACGATTTTAAGATTCACTGATGTAGCACATATCAATATTTCATTTCTTTCCATGGATAAATATAATATTCTGTTGTACATATATTTTGTTTATCCATTTATCAGTTGATGAATATTTGGGTGTTTACACCTTTAGCTATTAAAATAATACTGATATGCACATTTATGTACATGTTTTGTATGGACACATGTTTTCATTTCCATTAGTTATGTACTTCACAGTGGAATTGCTGGGTCATATGGTAATTCTGTTTAACTTTTGGAGGAACTCCCTGTTTTCTGTGGTGGCTGCACAATTTTATATTCCCAACAGCAATGTACAAGGGTTCCAAGCTCTCCACATCTTCACCAACACTTTTTATGTTTTCTTTTTTTAGTTATAACAACTCTAATGGGTACAAAATGGTTTCTCATTATAGTTTCTATTTGCATTTCCCTAATAACTAATGATGTCGTGTATTTATTGGCTGTTAGTATAACTTCTTTGAAGAAATATCTACGCAAACCTTTTAAATTGGGTTATTTGTGTTTTTGTGGCTGTGTTATAAGAGTTTTTTTAAATGAATTCTGGATACTAGACCATCATATGTAAGTTGCTTCTCTTTCACTGCTTTCTGAATTATATTTCTTTTTGACAGCTTGATTATAACATGTCTTGTTTCGCATCTCTGGATTTACCCTTCTTTGAGTTTTTGAACTCTTTGAATATGTAGATTCATGTATTTCATTGTATTGGGGAAGTTTTTGGTCATTATTTCTTCAAATATTCTATCTGCACTTTCCTATCTCCTTCAGAAACTATCCTTATGCATATGGTAGTATGCTTGATGGTATTCCACAGGTCTCTGAGGCACTATTCATTTTTCTTCATTCCTTTTAATTTAAGCTTCTCATACTAAATAATTTCACCCATCCTGTCTTTACCTGTTCTTCTTCCAGTTTAAATCTACTGTTGAACTCCTGTAGTGATATTTTTTTAGTTATTATAGTTTTTAACCTGAGAATTTCTATTCGGTTTCTTTTTATAATTTCCACCTCCATTCATATTGCCTATTTAGTGAGACATCATTCTCATCATTTTCTTTGATTCTTTGTACATGACTTCCTTTATCTCTTTGAGGATATGTAAGAGATGATTTAAAGTCTTTATCTAAGAAGTCCAATGTTATGGCTTCTACAGGAACAGTTTCTATTCATTTCTTTTTCCCTGCATATTGGCCCTACTGTCTTTTTTTTTTTTGCATGCCTTGTAAATTTTTGTTGATAACTTGACAGTTTGAATGCTATGATGTGGCAACTTTGAAAATCATGTTCACCTCTCTGCATAGTGTTCTGTTGCTACTTGTTACAGTTGCTCTGGTTTGTTTGTATAGTAACTTTTCTAAACTAATTTTGTGAAGTCTGTATTTTGTGTTTTATATGGCAACTGAAGTCTAAGTTAGGTTAACCTAGTGGTAAGTTAGTGAATAAAAAGTCACGAAGCTCTCCTGCAAAGTTAAGTCCCCCCTTTTTTCTTGATTAAGCTTTGCCTAATTGTTATATACCTTTGATAAGTTTCCAGAGCTCCAATAAAGTTTATTGTAATAGTTTCACCAATTTATTCACTGTTTCTGTGGAATTCCTTAGAGTTTCCTACTCTAACAGTTTCACTGACTACCTGAATCTGTAATTTTAAAGGGAACTATGAGTCTTCAAGTGTATTTAATATTTTGGATGAGATAAATCATCAAAATAATGGTATCACATTACAAACCCAGACTCAAATCTTAATTCTTTTATTTAACTTTTTTTGGTCATATAAAAACTAAATTAAATTGCACAAATTTAACTCGTTCAATTTACTTCACCTTTCTGGCCTCAGTTTCTTCATCTGATAAATAGAAGGATTACAACTTACTCTACCAGGGTTTTGTGAAAATTAAAAACTGCAATCCAGTGCAGTAGGCTAGCAATATATGCTTCCCAAAATACTACTTGGAAAGAGTATCATATAAACCATTATGGATCATTACCATCTTAACCTCTAATTGGTTTCCAAGGAGAAAGCAGATCTTGAGAGATATGTGACATAGGACAGGTAAGGCGGGTTACAAGTAGAGGATAGCAACTTGGATGCACTCCTCATCTCCTAGGCAACATGAGAAGTATTAGATCACTGCCTAGGGTCAGGAGTAGAATGAGAAGGCAGGAAAGAACTTTTTACTTTATAATTTTGTCCTAGATCAATCACCAGTGGCCACTACTTAAAACTTAGCCCCACAGAAAGCCTCACAAACACACAGAAAGCACAAGATAAGCAAAAGCAAATAGTCCTTTGCTTATTAAAATTTCATTTAATTTTCTATCTCCCCCCCACCAATTTTTCTGACATATCCAATCCACAAAGATTTTTCCATCTTTAACCTGACTTTTGTTTGTTGCACAATTTTGATATTAAATCATAAACTGCTTTTATAACATTGCAGTGTTAACCTTTCATATATGCCAATTCAACTCATCCTCTACTGCGCATTGTATCATAATTTCTTTGAAACTGTATTTTGACATGTATTTATTTGTATTTTTTATATAACTTAATATAGTGTTAGTTATCTAACATAGTAGTTAGCTAATAAACATTTTTTGAAATGTTTATAGCATGGTAAAAATTTCTATATCAAAAAATAGATGGGATTCTCCCAGCATCTTCTCAAGGCAAAACATTTGAGTGACCTCCACTGCAAGTTTTGACATACTTTAGCAGAGGGCGAGGGCCCCATATAAAATTTTAAATGGAGCAAAATTATTGACCCAAATCTAAGAAATTCTTTAAAGGAGAATCCTTTTATCTCCAAGTCCTATTTCTTTCTATTAATCCAGAGCTACTTTGTGCTGTATCAAAAGCCCTAGAAGCTCGTTTAGCCCAAATAACCCTAGTTCCAAAGTCAAACTGCTAGCACATTGTGTCGATTCTCCATTTCAGACCTTTTAAGAAGTGAGAAACTTTGCACTTGCCAATTTCTCCACAGTATATTAAGTCAGTTACCTCTGGGATGCATTCGCCCATCCTTCTAGTGTCAAGGCTGTCAGAAAGTGATTATTAATCATAGGGGCTCCTCTCTCCAGCCTCTTGATTTCTTAAACACTCTTTTTATTTTAATTATTTATTTATTTTAATTAGTTTCAAGTATACAGTACATTGGTTAAACATTTATATAGTTTATAAAATGATCCCCCTAATCGCTCCTTTCTACTCTGGCTTTCCACCCAGCCAATATATTAATGCTAACTGCATTCCCTATGCCATGCTCCCCAACCCCGTAACCATCAATCAACTACTAATTTGTACTTCTTTAATTCTTCACTCCATTCTCCCAGCCCCCCAAATCCTCCTTCCCTCTGTCCATCACCAAATTGTCCACTATATTTGTGAGTCTGTTTTTGATTAGTTCGTTCTTTTTGTTCCTTAGATTCCACATATAAGTGAAAGTGTATGGTATTTATCTTTCTCTGTCTGACTTATTTCACTCAGCATAATAATCTCTAGGTCCATCCATCCATGTCATTGCAAATGGTAGGATTTCATTTTTTTTAATGGCTGAGTAATATTCCATTGTATATATCAATCATAAATCCTTTATCCAATTGTCTGTTGATGGGCATTTAGGTTGTTTCCATATCTTGGCTATTGTAAATTGTGCTGCCATGAATATTGGGGTGCATATGTCTTTATGAATTATTGTTTCAGTTTTCTTTGGATAAATATCCAGAAGTGCGATGGCTGGGTCAAAAGATACATCCATTTTTAATTTTTTGAGAAACCTCCAGACTGTTTTCCTTAGTGGCTGTACCAATTTGCAATCCTACCAACAATGTATGAGGGTTCCCTTTACTACACATCCTCACCAACACCTGTTCTTTGATTTATTGATGATAGCCATTCTGACAGGTGTGAAATGATATCTCATTGTGGTTTTAATTTGCATTTCTCTGATGATTAATGACCTTGAGCATCTTTTCCTATGTCTATTAGCCATCTGTATTTCCTCTTTGGAGAAGTATCTATTCAGGTCTTCTGTCTATTTTTTAATTGGATTGTTTGTTGTTGTTGTTATTGTTGAGTTGTATGAGTTCTTCATATATTTTGAATACTAACCCCTTATCAGATGTATCATTAGCAAATATCTTTTCCCAAACAGTCGATTGTCTTTTTGTTTTGTTTATGGTTTCCTTTGCTGTACAAAAACTTTAGTTTGATATAGTCCCATTTGTTTATTTTGCTTTTGATTCTCTGGCCCAGGAAGATATATTTAAAAAGAAATTATCGAAGAGTTTACTGCCTATGTTTTCTTCTAGAAGTTTTATGGTTTGGGGTCTTACATTTAAGTTTTTAATCCACTTTGAGTCTATTCTTATATATGATGTAAGAAGGTGGTCCAGTTTCTTTTTTTGTATGTATCTGTTCAATTTTCCCAATGCTATTTATTGAAGAGACTGTCTTTACCCCATTGTATATTCTCACCTCCTTGTCATATATTAAGTGAGCGTATAGGCGTGGATTCATTTTTTGCCTCTCTATTCTGTTCCATTGATCAGTGTATCTGTTTTTATGCTAGTACCATGCTGTTTTGCTTACTATAGCCTTGTAGTATAGTTTGATATCAGGTTGTGTTTTACTTCCAACTTTGTTCTTCTTGAGATTGTTGTGGCTATTCGAGGCTTTTTATGGCTTCATATAAATTTTAGGATTATTTGTTCTAGCTCTCTGAAAAATGCCATTGGTATTTTGGTAGGGATTGCTTTGAATCTATAGATTGCTTTGGGTAGTATGGTCATTTTAATGATGTTGATTCTTCCTACCCATGAGCACAGTGTGTGTTTCCATTTATTTGTATCTTCAATCCCTTTTTTCAATGACATAATTTTCTGAGAACAGGTCGTTTACTTTTTCGGTTTATTTGATTCCCAGGTATTTTATAGTTTTCAATGCAATTGCAAATGGGATTGTTTTCTTAATTTCTCTTTCTGAAAGTTCTTCATTGGTGTATAAAAATGCCACTGACTTCTATATATTTATTTTGTAACCTGCTACTTTACTGAATTCATTGTTCAGTTCTAACAGCTTTTTGATAGAATCTTTAGGGTTCTCTCTATATAGTATCATGTCATCAGCAAATAACGAGAGTTTGACTTCTTCCTTTCCAATTCAGATACCATTTATTTCTCTTTCTTGTCTCATTGCTATGGCTAAGACTTCCAATACGATGTTGAAAAGGAGTGGTGAAAGTGGGCATCCTTGTCTTGTTCCTGATCTGAAGGAAAATGCTTTTAGCCTTTCCTCACTGAGTATGATGTTAGCTGTAGGTTTGTCATATATGGCCTTTGTTATGTTGAGGTATGCTCCTTCTATTACCACTTTGCTGAGAATTTTTAACATAAATGGATGCCAGATTTTCTCAAATGCTATTTCTGCATCTATTCATATGATCATATGATTTTTATCTTTTGGTTTGTTAATGTGGTGTATCACATTAATTGATTTGCGCATATTGTACCAACCATGCATCCCAGGAATAAATCCAATTTTGATCATGGTGTATGATATTTTTAATGTATTGCTGAATCCAGTTTGCTAATATTTAGTTGAGGATATTTGCATTGATGTTCATAAGAGATATCAGCCTATAGAATTTTTTGTAATGTCTGTTTTTGGAATCAAGGTAATTGTGGCCTCATAAAAGGAATTAAGGAGTCTTCCCTCTTCTTGAATTTTTTGGAATATTTTTAGAAGAATAGGAGTTAATTAATCTTTGAATGTTTGGTAATATTCGTCTATGAAGCCATCTGGTCCAGGACTTTTGTTTGGGGGGAGGTTTTTTATTACCGATTCTGTTTTATTGGTGGCAATCAGTCAGTTCAGATTTTCTGTTTCTTCTTGACTCAGTCTTGGGAGATCGTATGTTTCTAGGAATGTGTCCATTTCTTCCAGATTGTCCAATTTGCTGGCATATAATTGCTTGTAGTATTTTTCTTATGATCCTTTATATTTCTGTGGAGTCCATAGTTATTCCTCTTCTTTCGTTTCTGATTTTATTTATTGAAGTCCTCTCTCTTTTCCTTGATGAGTATGGCTTAGGGTCTGTCAATTTTGTTTATCCTTTCAAAGAACCAGCTCTTAGTTTCATTAATCTTTTGTATTATTTTTGTAGACTCTATTTCATTTATTTCCACTCTGATCTTTACTATTTCCTTCCTTCTATTTGCTTTGGGCTTTGTTTGTTGTTCTTTTTCTAGTTCTTTTAAGTGTAAGGTTATATTGTTTATTTGAGCTTTTTCTTGTTTCTTGAGGTAAGCCTATATTGTTATGAATTTCCCTCTCAGGAGTGCTTTCGTATGTTCCATAGATTTTGAGTCATTGTGTTTTCATTTTCATTTGTCTCTAGGTATCTTTTGATTTCTTCCTTGGTCTCATCACCTCTGATCTATATTTGTTTGTGTTATATGTAATATGGTAGTTTAGTTAAGAATTCTAATTACGATGAGAAGGAAAATATGTTTTGGTAACAGAAGGTATTAAGTGTGGAGATTTATTTTGAAGGGAATTGAAGGAAAGGTGTTTGTCTTAAAGTGGTAATTTCTGAATGAGTGAGAAGAGGCAAACTGAAGGAATGAGGACAGTGGTAGAAGGTTTGTGAAGAGAAATCCTGAGATAAAATTTTATGTGTTAAATTAAACAAGATTGGAAATTTAAATGTCAAAAGTAAGATAATGCAAAATTAGAATTATGTTTTAATATTTCTTAGACTTTTGGTCTGCTACTGATGTTATGGAAAAGTTTTCTGAGTAGAAAACAAGGATTCCATACTTCATCAAAATAATTTCTGTGTTTCATGTTGCCTTGACCAGTTTTCTGAGACTTTTAGAGAATATACTAACATTGACCCAAAGTCTGAGGGCCAGACCCTCCTGACTATACATTTCATGACTTGATCTGTGTCCAGTATTCAGAGGAAGCTCCAAAAGTTGGGCCTAGACCCAAACCCCACAGGCTGCCTTGGTGCCAGGGGTCTTTAAGGTGTCCAGTAACTGGGACGGGGCAGAGAAGGAAGCAGAGTACAAAAAGTTGCAGATTTTAGCTGCCATAAACAGGGACCGTCTCGAGGTGACCCGAGGCAATAAAAACCTTGCAGGCCTGGAGGGCCATGATTTTGGTTGGCCATGAGTGGCATCATCAGGATGGGGGCATAATCAATGTGCAAACTGCAGAAGGAAGGGCACTGGAAGGGTGAATGTCCATCCAGCCCTGGGAAGCCAGGGAGGGGTGGACCTCATAAACCCTGGCCCCACATAGCAAGCCTCTCATGAAGGGGCAGCTCTCTCCTCCAACAACGGAGACCCAAACACTTGCAAGTTCCAGTCCTGGAGAAATCCACCATGATCACAACGATGGAGACTCAGGTCACCCTCGACATGGCAGGGAGGAAAGAATGAATTTTTACTAGATACTAGAGCTACCTACTCTTTTCTGATCCATCCCATGGGCCTCTCTCGAACGCTAACTGCACCACACATTAAGTCCAATCCATTAGAACTAATCGTAACCTACCCCATGAACCCCAGTTGGAAGTCCAGGGAAGTAATAACACTTGGCATTGATGGGACAGGGCTAAATTCCTATGTTTAAATTTGTATCGGAGGTCAAGTATATTTAGTCCAGCTGAATATACTGCTTTGTCTTTATTTATTGTACGAGTTATGACTATTGCCTTAAATATAGAAGTGAACAGAATAGCCTGCTCCATGGCAAAAAGCCTAAAATTCAACCTCTCAGGCCATCCATGCCATGAGAGAGGAATTAGGACAAGTCAGAGAAGCTATCCTTGAAAACAGGGCTGCTATAGACAACCTATTACTCAGATATAACCACGGATGTGAAGAATTTAAAGGACTATGTTGTTTTAATCTCTCTGACAGCTCATTGAAGAAAAAGTGAAATAAATTCATGAAGTTGTGTCCAATATTAAACAGAGGACAGGAATTTTCGATCTTGATCTCTCCCCTCTCACTTCCTGATTGCCTAGTCTCTCTGTGGTAAGAGAAGCATTTCTTATTTTCATTTTGTTTACTTTTGTAGGAGTTATCTCTTGTTGTTGCATCCGATGCACTCCTGCCTGTAGGTCTGTTGCCAGTTGGATACCTAGATCAAAACCAAAACCAAAGGGGAGAATTTTCTTACAGCAGCAAAGCGATCAACTTCATCTTAAGCTGGTCTTATATATATGAGACCAACATCAAAAGAAGGAGGAAATGACATGGGACATCACTTGTAAAATTCTTACTCTTATAGCAGGAAATTATATGGGACATCTCTTGCAGAGTTTTTAATTTTTTTAGTAAACCTAGTTAAGTTTTCTTCTCTTCTTTCTTTGGGAAAAAGGCTCTCTCCCCCAAATCCAGATAATGACCCTGAAACTGGTAACTCAGGTCCTCCGGGTTTTGATAAGGATCATTGGGCCATCATGCAAGAATGGCCCTAGGCCAGGCAGGGTCCTTAGAGTCTGAGAGGGGAGGGGACTTTAGGCCAAAGGTTTTTTTTTTTATTCTTTAAGAAGTGTATTAACCAAGCCTGGTTTCCTTTACTTGCTTAACAGGCAAATCAATAATAGAAATTAATGGATATATGATTTAAATAACCAGTTCGTATCTTCTTTTCCTTGTCTAGTGATTGAGGCAGCACTTCAGCAGGCAACCCAAGACCCTGCCCTGATTAAGGCAGAAAGGGAGAGAGCTCCATGAAACTCCAGTAGGCAGGGACTATGACCCTTCTCAGCAGGAAGCAGATACAGAAGAAGAGACCTCCCATCCCTCAACATCCATACTAATAATAAAGGAGTTCATGGCTCTTAGAAAACAGTTAGGCAGGAAAATTAGTTAGGAGGTTTCCGGGTCTGCCTGCAAAGACACTGAGGTCATCCTATCCTAGAAGGGGTATGCCTTAATCAGCTAACAAGTAAATGAGTCATGGGGGTCTTGGTCCAGAATATGGAGTTGGAGATTCTGGCTTTTCTCACTTCCAAGTCCTCCCTTCATGCTCTCCATAGCTCTCTTATTTGATCCCTATATCTTGAACTACCTTGTCAAATTTATCTCCTCAAGCCTAGAATCCATGAAGTTATAGATAGTTGTGACATCTGGACCACCCTTATACCAACCTCTAGGCCAGGAAGATCAGGAGGTTGATGCCCTATAAGAATTTAAAAGGCATCAAAAGGGGGGACTGAAGAGGAATTTTCCACTAGAATGGCTAACCTTGTAATCATCTCTTTGTCTTTCTTCTGTGGACACGCTTACTGCATAGGCCAAAAGGGAGAGTAATCTTGAGATCAACTGAAGACTCACCCTCCCCTATAATTGCTCTATCTCGATAACAGACATATTATCTAAATTCCTGTTCAAAAATTACATGCTCTGTAACTTCCTGTAGCCCATGCCAACTGTAACAGCATGGATATTAAAGAAAAATTGCCCCTGAGTTCAGGGCCCAGAACTTCAGAGTGCTAGCTCTTCTGGGACTGTGGGTATAATAAACCTGAGTCCTCCAACTCTCCATGTGGTGCTTAGTTTCTTGCTGGTCTTGTTTCACAACATTTCTGCAACATCAGGAATATTCGTTTTATCTCTCAGACTTGGCCAGATGGCCTAGTGCGGAAGTTGTCCTGTGTGGCCTGGTGGCACACTCTCCCTGATCCCCTATGCTAGGGGTGCTGGATGTGATCTTTGTGTGGGTTGTGTGTGATCTTCTGTTGTCACCAAGCCTTTATTGTTGTTAGTACATCAATAGATGGGATTAACACTCAAGCTGACTAATTATGGGAATTGGCTGCTCTGACAGTGTGGGGGCTGACCCCACTGAGTGGGATTTGCCCTAGCAGGCTTGTGTACTTGTTGCAACCACCCTTTCTGTGTACTGTTAATGGGGCTAGTCAAGAGTTGCTCTGTTGTACTCTGGTGCCAACTTCTGGATGCGTTGGTTTTGTGGCCCCTTGGGAGGGGCTCCCATATAGGCCAAGGTCAGCTGTTGCTTTTGATTGCTCAGGGCTACCCTGTGGAAGCTTCAAAGAGATCCACAGATGGTTGTTGCCTATGCCAGATCTATAGGTAAGTGGAAGAGACAACGCTGTAGGCAGCAAACTGACCTATGGCAGTTTAGCAGAGGGACCAGTGCTCCTCAAGGCCTGACACTGCCTGTCAGTTGCCTGTAAGTCTCTGAAACTGGGTGAGTGTCTGGGTGATATGCATGTTGGGTAGCACAGGGACCCTGGGAATCTCCTGGATCTGTTGAGTAAATTTTCCCCTGCCACTGCAGTGTCAGTATATGTGCCAACGCTGTCTCTGTGGCTCCCTGTACAAGTTTCCAATTGTAGCAAGGTCAGCTGCTGCCCACATTGGGCCGGAATGCTCCACCCCACGGCAGGGATGGCTGCCTATCAACCTGTGGTGGGCACTTTTTGTATTAGATGGGGCAGGAGCTCAGGGAGTAAAGGGCTGTCAGGCCAATATTACTGTCTAGGGCAGTCCCACATACTCCTGCAATCCCCTCAAGAGATATTGCAGTTTGTACAGGCAGCAGCAGTCTGCCCGCAAATTTTTTTCCCTGAAATGCGCTCACCGCGCTAGTCAAGTCTGTTGCCTGTGCAGAATGTGCAACCCCAGAGGCAAGCAGGGCAGGGTAAGCTGATTGTCAATGGGCTGCAGGCACTCTGTGGCTTGCATGAAGCAGGATCACAGTGAGACAAGGGCCATCAGGCCAATACAGCCTGAGTTTTGCTGCAACTTCTGTGACTGGGTGTTCCCGTTGTAGTCACAGACCACAGTGAGATCAACTACCATCTGGGGTGGTCCCTCAGACCCCTGAACTCCCCAAATGCAATAATGCAACTTTTGTAGGCAGCAGGTCTGCCTGACACTGATTTCAGTGCAGTGCCTGCCCTCTGCTAGCCAAAGTTTGTTGCCTGTGTGGATTGTGAGACCCGTGGGAAGAAACAGGGCTGTGGTGGTTCAGTCAATGGGCCACCTGGGGCAATTTGGGGGTAGGGTGAGGCAGGGTCTCAGAGAGACAATGACTGTCAGATCAATATATCCTCAGTCTTGCTGCAACTTTGGAAACTATTCATGCAATCCCACAGAAGTCCCAGATCACAGCAAGACCAGCTGCTGTCTGGGACTGGCCCACAGATTCCCGAGATTCACCCAAGTTTGTGTTGGCAGCAGTGATCTGCCTGACCCTATCTTGGAAATGCGGTTCACAGAACTGGCAACCCACTGGCCTTGAATCGTTTCAGGGCATGGAAGTCATCCAACAATGAATGCTCCAGGAAAACTGTAGGTTGGGTGGGGCGGGCTGATCTCCTCAGGCCAGAGCTTCCCAATGGCCCTGTGGGAGGGATCTGTACAGTCAAGCTGGCCTGGTCTCTGTAAATTACCCGTAGAGGAACCAGACTAAAGCACAATGGTGGCTGCTCTTCCAGCCCTAGTTTTGGTGCCAGGTAATGCAGACTGTCTCACAATGAATTCCACGCAAACCTCTGACCCACAGCCACTGTCCCGGGTGAGTGTCCGCAGGTCAGAAAGCCTGAATGCAGCTCCTAGGGTTTCAGTCTCCTTCCATCTCACCGAGATGTCCAGAATCCCCTCCGGTTTTTACAGTCAAAGTTATTGGAATCTCCTCTTCCTTGGGCTGAGACTCTGGGCTGGTGAGCCCCTAAATGATACCAGGATACCCCTCTCCTTCAGGAGAGCCTCTGCAGCCTCGCTCTCCCTCCCGGTGATCCTCCACCACCCACGGGTACAGGTCCAGCCTGATTCACGACATTGCCCCTCCTACCACCTTCAATGTGACTCCTTCTTTATATTATCAGACGTAGGTTTTGCAATCAGCTGCACTTCAGGTGATTCTCCATGTTGATTATTTTATAATTTGATTGTAATTTCAATGCAGACCTGGGAAGAGACGAACCCTGCTTTTACCTAGTCTGCCATCTTCCTTCTCTCTCTGTCTACCACTATTATTTAAGGCAACCTGACCCAATTCACGGAGCTTCTTCCTGCCATTTAATTATTGGTCCTTAGTTATGAAAGCTTTTGCCTGGAAAGCTAGTCAGAGGTTAAATGACCATTTTTTTCCCCTCAGACTCACTTTACTTGAAACAAACTCCCCAGAATTCTGCTTAGATAGTTATTTATCTTTATAACTTTAAAAAAACATGTTCATGCTCTGGGTGAATCTTACCATTGTTATTTTTCCTCTGTCAACTCCCACCAGTCTCATCAGCTAAAAAGATCCAAAACCGTAAAAGAGACTAGGTCAATGGGATGCAGGGCTTGGGCTTCTAAATGGCATGGCTTTTTTCCTTGAATGGTTTGCCACTGGACGCTGGAAGACAAGGACATGGATAGCTCTCTAGGGCTTTTCCATCTTAAATTTGAATGAGACTGGCCTATGGCAAATCAATAATAATCTTTGCTTTATACTTTTCATCCATCCTCATATTGTTGCTCATAGCAATATCGCTGTTAAAACATGGGATGGAGGGAAGTTTCTTAGTATTGGAAGGGAAGTCATATTTTCTTTCCAGTTTAATCTCTGACTCAGAGTTTTAGCTTAGTACTTTCTCTGAGCCCTGAAGTTTGGGAGGATAGTGGGTGGTCACCCTACTATTTAAGAAACCAGGTTGTGGCTTCTTCAGAGATACATCTTTCATCTAGAAGGACAAAAATACAAAAATTTGAGTTATGTCCTGAGCACAGGAGAGCCATAGGGCTGAATTGAGAGCAAAGACTGGGCCAGCCCTGAAGCCTGGTTTAAAGGCTACCTCCTCTGGGAAGATTTAATAGTTCTCTCTTTCGTGTTTCCAGATCATTTTTTAAAAACTGAAAATGTTACTTCTTTTTTTAGTCGCTCAGTTAATATATGAAAACATTCTTATTTTAAAGGAGGGGTACCAAAACCCTCGGTCACAGACCAATACTGGGCTGCCTAGCGGGAAGAGAGCAGCAGGCCAGTGAGTAAGCGAATCTTCATCTGTATTTGCAGCTGCTCCCCAGCACTAGCATCACTGCCTCAGCTCCACTTCGGATCATCAGGCATTAGATTCTCATTGGAGCACCAGTCCCTGGTGCCAGAAAGGTTGTGGACTGTTGCTTTAAAGTATTCAAGTGATTCAGGAAAGGGTAAAGACCCACTTACCCACCTCTTTGTCCTATAGTTTATTTAATCCCCTCTCCGGAGGTGATGGCTGTTATCAGCTTGGTGTATTGCTTTCTAGACTTCTTGTGTGCACATGCAAACATATATATGTATTTAAAACATGTAGTTTTAAAAATTATAAATAGTATCTCATTGAATATTTTATTCTGCAACTTTTTTCTTCTAAACCAGTGGTCCTCAAACATTATTTCAGATCAAAAACAGCTGGCAGGGTGGAGGGTGGGGCTTCTTAAAACGCAGATTTTTGGTTCCCACCTCCATAGTTTCTGATTCAGTAGGTCTGGGGAGAAGCTCAAGAATTTGTATTTCTAAAATGTTCTCAGGTGAGCTGAAACTCCTGGTCCAGGGACCACACTTTGATAACTACTGCCTTAAACACAATGCCTGGAGATCTTTCCATGAATATACTTCATTCTTATGACTGCTGCATAGCAGTCCAAAAGAGCAGGTTGTGCATACTTCTGTTGTCTTTATCATGTGGCAGTATAATTAACAATCCTCTCTGGCATCACCACCCCAATACACACACAAGAGTGCCCTCTGTGAGAGAAGAGGTTGTGTCTTTGGTCTTTCTAGCTCTCATAGTGGATGGCATATAACATACGCCAAATAAATTAATGAATGAAAACAATAAATAACCAACTGATCTGAGGGGCTACTTAAAGCTGTGTATTTATATTTTAGGGGAGGCCCAGTAAGATTTAGGGGCACTAGCTTAGACTCTGTTTGGACTCTGATGAGACACCGATATATCTGTGGGACGGATGTGTATGTATTAGGGTGGTGATAGGAAATATATATATATACACACACACTTGGCGAAATAGCTTGTAAGGTGACTTCTATATCTTCCTCACCTCTTCCTCACCCTTTCACCACCCACTATCCATATGCTATTTAAAAAAAGAAGTGGCTGTATAAGGGCAGAATAAATGGCCTCTCTGTGCTCACATGCTAATAATTTGCTGGTTACATTTTGCAAGGGTAGAAATCATTCATCTTGCACTGTAAGATGGAATGGTATTGGAAAAGAATACTCATTTTACACTTTGAATTTAGCACTTTTCATTTGAGAATCATAAAACACTCTTATTGCTCTAGTCCTTATCTCCTCTGCCTGGGGCCTCATAGTTTGCTATCAGAGAAACATTTATTACAGTAATATGCAAATACCTGACATATCTCCAGTAGACTTGTGTATGTTCCTCAGTCTCATTTCTTTAATAAGATGTCAATTACAAACTTCTGCTCATTGAATGGTGTAACTGAAATTACTTATTCATACTGTTACTTACATTTAGCATGGCGCTATGCTAAACCTGAGAGCCATAGAAGAATTTTAAGGTGAGGTTTCTGTTCTCAAAGAGTTTATATGTTAGGTGGAAAGATTAGACATTTACATATGAAACACTCAAGTAGGAATACATGATGATGTATGATTAGGTGCCAATATGTATAGTAAAAATCTCTTATACAATTCTGTAGCCACTAGTCACATGTGGCTATTGAGCAACTGAAATATGACTAGTCAGAACTAAGATGTGCTATAAATGTAAAATACACACAAGATTTCAAAAACTTAGGACAAAAAAAGAATGTAAAGTATTTCATTAAGCATTTTTTATATTGATTATACGTTAAAATAATGGTTTTGATACATTGGTTAATTAATATGTTATTAAATTTATTATTATTTATTATTAAATTCATATCTCCTGTTTTTTTTCTCTTTTTTAAATGCGGTCACCGGAAAAGTTAAAATTATGTATGTTATATATCTATGGCTCACATTGTCTTTCCATTGAACACAGCTGGTATAGATAGTTAAGTTTAGAATTAATAGAAAGAAAAGACTAATGAGCTAGAATAGTTACAGAGAAGATAGTACTCTTGGTTACAAATGATGAAAACTCAGACAGCTTAATAAAACACACCACACACAAATATGGGGGGGGTACTTTATTGGCTCGATTAACTAGGAAGTCTGCAAAGTATATTTGGGACTGCATGCAGGAGGCCATCTCATCCACCATGTGAAAACAACATAGTCAAGACAGGCAGAATTCTGATGATACTGTTTGAGCCCCAGATTCACAATGCTATAGGTAAGCAACTCAAGCAGGAAAGAGTCTCTTCTCTTATAGCTTTACTAAATAAGTCCTGAGGAGGAGCCTAATTAGCCTGGCCACACCTGTGGTTGGGGGAAGCCAGAGCCTTGTGACTGCTAGCTTTACTAGGACCACCTGGAGAGGAGGGAGTATTGTCCAATAGAACCAGAAGAGAAGTAGGAAAGAGTACCTGGAAAAGAAAAATGTAGTTACTTTGTCCACTAGAGCTAGATGATACGTATGTAAATACAGTTTAAATAAGAATATAAGTACACCTTAAATAAGCTAATATGCTACAGAATGCCAAATATAGACTTATTTTTTCTTTTTAATTCGCTTTCTTTTAATTAAAGTCAAGGAAATATATTTTTTTAAAGTTTTGCTCCACAGCTTCTCTCTGGCATACAATGTCTCCTCCACTCTAGAGAATGAGTATGTATTGGGCTTAGACCAAGACTGAATTAGGGCTCTACCATTTACTTGACACGTAACAATGATAAAATACTTAATGTCTTGAATCTCAGTTTCCTCACCTACAATATGAATTAGAATAATACCTACATCATAAAGTTGTTATGAGAATTATATGAGCTAACAAATTTAGTAGGTGCTCAATATTTCCTGGTCTCTTTTTTCTTAATGGTAGAGAAAATGCTTTGGGAAGAAATGCACACCATTGTGCTAATAAATGTTTATCAACCAATTCTCTAGATAAAAAGTGCTCCGATGTGTAGTGTTTGCAATGTCGGTGGTATAAATATTTCCACCGTGGCAGATTTCGAGCGACCTACACGAGGCTACTGAACAGAGTTGGGAATAGATGTGCAGAATCAGCTCTCATCATAGCGTTTTTACAACTCAATTCTCACCTCAGGCATTTAATTCAAACTGCTGTCCTCTTCAAAGGTAATATAGAACAAAATGGATAAGTTACAATTTGCAAATATAATCCAGAAATTCTCTCCCTATATCCCTTCTTGATCTGGCTCTCCTGATTACCTCAGCGGAATCTCCTGTAGCTTTCTCAGTTTTCCTTTGAGCTTGGGAGAAAATAAACAATTCATAGTTTTAGGGTGACTGGCTCTCAGATAAATGGAGATCTTTTATTGCTAAGTTCAAACTGGCTTTTCTAGGCAAAACCAGTCAGGACCAGCTTAAATTCAAACAATAAGAGATCTTATCTCTAAGGAATTTCAAAAGTTTCTCCTCCATTTTGCCTCTTTTTAAAAATAAAAGATTGATATCACTACATACCCATCGAAATGACTAATTGAAAAATAGTGGCACGACCAAATGCTAGTGAGGAAGTGGAGAAAATAGAGTACTCTTTTGTTATGGTGGAAATGTAAAATGGTACAGCTTCTCTGGAAAACATCATTGGCAGTTCCTTAAACAACTAAAGATGCCACTACCAAACCACCCATCAATTGCACTTATGGACATTTATCCCAGAGAAATGAGAATTTATATTTACACACATACTTGTGCATGAACGTTCATAACAGCTTTTTTCATAATGGCCAAAAATTAGAAACCCAGATGTCCTTCAACAGATGAATAGTTAAATGAACTGTGCTACATCCATATCATGGAATACTACTCAGCAATAAAAAAAGCTGTTGATACATTCAATAACTTGAATAAATCTCTAGGGAAATTATGCTGAGTGAAGAAAAAAGCCAATCACAAAAAGTTACACACTGTATGATTTCAATTATATAACATTCCTGAAATGACAGAATTATAGAAATGGAGAAGACATTAGCAGTTGCCAGAGGTCAGGGATGGGGATATGGTGGGAGGTGAAGGTGAACTTGTCTATGAACTGTGTGTGACATGAGGGATCTTTCTGCTGCTGGAATTGGTCAGTATCTTCACTGTGGTGATGGATACATGAATCTATGCCAAGTAGTAAAATTGTATAAAACACACACACACACACACACACACACACACACATGCATACATACACAATGAGAACAAGCATAATTAGAGAAATCTGAGTAAGATTGGCAGATAATATCAATTTCAGCATCATGGTTGTGGTATTATACTAAATTTTTGCAAAATGTTACATATTTGGAGTGCATATTTGGAGAAACTGAGAAAAGCATACAAGGGCTCTCTCTGTATTATTTCTTACAATTGCATATTGAATCAAAATATTAATTAAAAAGAAGTCAGAGAAAGCTTTAAAAAAATGGAAAGACTAAAAGAAGATTTTGGATGCCGGAGTTTTCCAGTGTGATTAAGGCTTTTAATCTATTTGCTTCTACCAAATGTCTCATCTTTTTTTCCATTAATATCTTCACTTAAATGCATATACTTTTTCACTTGCCCCCAATTTGCTACTTTATGTTGTGAGCATCACACACAGTATTTCTTGGTCCTCTTCTTCTGCCTCATCTCATGTATTTCTTTGCATATGTAGTACTTTTACTGGCAGACTGTGTGTCTTCTATAAATCTGGTGACTTAAAACAACAATGTCGAAGACACTGGCCTAGGGCATTGCACTGCCATCTATCTCAATCTGGATCTGGTGGCCTCATTTAGCCTTCCAAACCAGGTCTTCCTTAGGCCATGCCATTTTCCTGAATCTTATTTATAGGGAGGTAGTTTGGAAAGTGTTGTATGTCAGTCAGTTTAGAACGTGCTGGTTAAAAACAAGAGCTTTGGAATTAGGCAGACCTAGGTTTGAATCAAGAGTTTGCCACTTACAAGCTGTGCCCTGAGGCTATAAGTCTGTTTCTCATCTATGAAATGAGATAATGTCAAATGCCTAGCATACGGTAAGTGCTCATTTGTGATTATTCCATTACTCTTGCTCTTTCTGCCCTTAGACCTCACAACATGCCAGCTTTGTACCCATAGGCTTTTTTGGGTATCCAAGGCCAGAATCCATTTTTTCAGTCTTTTGTCTTCCAATGTTCTACATGCTTTTGCTACCTAGTACCTTTATAAAGCTAAAACAGATGCTGGGCAGCATCGTGGAAGAATGTAGCTACTGACCAGGGATATCTGAAGGTTCATTCCCACCCTTGTTTGAGTCCTAAGCCTATATAGAGTCCTGCAGTCTTTTCTTGCCTTCTCAGCCCTTGGGTAAGTTTAGCAGTGTCCCATCTAAGCCAGCATGCATGTGGAGTAAACATCAAGAGACTGGTAAGCTTATTCTTTTTCTCAGTCCCACCATATCCCTCAGGCCCTAGAACTCAATTGCTCTCTCCTGCATTAGTCAGAAATATTGTTGCTTTACTAAGACAATTCTAAGCAGGGTGGTGGTGTAATTCTTTCCCCAACCCTCAGAGAATCTTTCAAATCAAGTTGGAAAAAGCAAGGAATACCAGTAACATTATCACAAGCCTTTCTTTCTACATGAGAGATAATATACAGTAGGACAGTGGTTCTCAAAGTGTGGTCTCTGGACTAGCAGCATGGGCACCACCTGAAAGTTTGTTAGAAATGCAAAATCTTGTGCCCCACCTCAGATCTTCTGAATCAGAAACTCTGGAGGTGGGGCCCAGCAATCTGTGTTAATAAGCCTTCCTTTTAACTCTGATAAACACTAAAGTTTGAGAGCCACTGGGGTAGCAGTTATAGAAGCACAGACTCTGAAGTCAGATTGCTTGAGTATAACTATTACTAGCTGTGTGACCTTGGGCAAGCTTATATTACCACACCCTAGTTTTCTTATCTGTAAAATGGGAATAGTAGTTTTCTCCATGAAACTCCTACTTTTTTCCTCTTGGCTTGCATAACACTACACTTTTCTGGTTTATCTTATATCTCACTGGCCCCTCAGTCTCTTTTACTGATTCCCTATCCTCTACTTGATCTCTAAATGTTGGAGGCTCCAGGGCTCAGTTCAGGAACCTCTTCCTCTTTTCTATTCCATTCTCTCCCTAGATAATGTTTAATCTATATACTGTTAACATCCACATTAATTTATATCTCTGACTTTTACATCACCCAGAACTTGAGACATGCACATATGACTGTTCGACACCTAAATTTTGAATTTTATTAGGCATATGGACCATTACACATCTAAAACTGAACTCTTGATATCTAACCAGCCCCTTCTTCTTGAGTCTTCCCCATTTTAGTAAATGATCTCACCATTTACCCAAGTCAATAAACCTGGAAATACCCTTGAGTCTTCTCTTTCCTTTTATACCCTATATCCAGACTGTCACCAAAACCTGTTGTCCCTAACTCTAAAATACATACAGAATTGTCTTTTTCTCTGCTCCCCACCACCTTATTTCAAGCCATCAGCATCTCTTATGTTGTCTACTTGAAATAGCCTCCCACTGGTTTCTCTGCTCCCAATCTCATTCTATTATGGTTTATTTGCCAAAAGTATCAGAAAGATCTTTAAAAATATGAATCTGACCACCTCACTCTTCTGCTTAAGACCTTCTAATATCTTATCTGAAAAAGTATGTAGACCAAGAATGAAATCTAAGGCCCTGACGCAGGCCCACAAGGCATTCATGATCCAAATCCTATCTGCCTCTACAACTTCCTCCTACATGACTCTTCCCATTGTTCCTGACACTCCTGTCACACTGTATTTCTCCAACATGTCAAGTTCCTTTCTGCCTTCATGCTCCTGGACCAGCTATTCCCTTTGCCTGGAACATTTCTCCTCCAGGTCTGCAAATGGCTGGCCTTTTATAGTTTGGATCTTGGCTCAAATGTCACCTCCTCAGAGAGCCATTCCCTTACCAACCAATCAAAAGTAGATTCTTCATCTCAATCACTTTACCCTGTTTTTATTTTGTTCAAAGTACTTGCCATTATATATTTGTTCATGTGTTTGTCTCTGCACTAGAATGTAAGCTCTATGAGAGCAGGGACATGTCTGCATTTTTCACTGTTGTACCCCAGTCTCTAGCACTGTACAGGCACATAAAAGGCCCTCAATAAATGGTTGCTAAATTCATGAATATTCTCAAATAGTTATAGTTCTCAGAAAATGGGTGATTCTCATCTATATGCTAAAACATGCCAGACATGTGTTCCTAAATGCATGCCTATATTCACACCTAACCTTTTTTTTTCTCTGAGCAACTTATAGCTCAAGATATATAGTAGAAATGTGCTCAATTAATGTTCATGGAAATGAAAGAAGGAATTTCTACAACCTTTTTCTCTATTTCACTGAGCAAAAGATGGTCTTGATCCTAACAACAGTGATGATCCTGATATTTGCTTAGTCATTATATTTCCTGGAATGCACTACCTTCCAAATGAAGGAAGAGGGCTACCTACCTGTAGTAACGGAAGGAGGTAAAAGTTAAAGCAGTTAGCAAAGGTAGTTCCAGAGAGAGCCTGCTGCAGTCTGGGAGGTGTTCCTCAGTGGGGACTGGATGAGATGGAGTGTTTTAGCCACTGCAGTGAGTCTCAAACTTCAGCATGTATTTATAAGACAGCAGTGATTCTGACTCAGTAGGTATGGGGTAGGAGTGACCCCCAGCCTGGTTTGTCCAAGATTTTCCCATCTTCAGTACTGAAAGTCCGGTGTGTGAGGAAACTCCTCAGTCTAGGGGAAACCCAGATGATTTGTCATCCTAGTTCTCTGTGAGTTATTTTAAAACAACAGCCCCAGGTATTGGTCCCCAGGCCACACTTTGAGACACAGAAACATGGGTAAAAGACTTGGTGGCAACATAACTGACCTCACTAACTTTCATCTACACCCTGATACCAAATAATAGGGTTGGCTCAGTTGCTGCTGTTCTTTTTCCAACCTTAGCTAAAAGGAACACTTTGTAAGGCTTCAATTGATTCAAGAAGATTGAAAATGTAGAGCTAAGTGATTAAACCTCTTACAGATGGAAGAACATTTAAATGCCTAAATTGCCTGAGTACTTTAAAAATAGGGAGAAATGGCCAAATTGTATCACCCAGAAAGTTCTAAAATAATCAACTAAAAGGAACCACTCAGAATGTGAGTGGCATACTGTCATTTCTTTCCAGTTGGCTGACCTCTTCATTTCAATGGCTATGGGCAAAGTTGTTAAGTGATCTATGAAATGTTAACCTTTCTATCACAGCTGCACATGCTGTCACCAGAATAAATTTGAATGCAGTCAATGAAAGGGTGTCAAAGGACACCAATCTCTCTTTCCTCAATCGTATCTGATTCTTTCAAAAATTTTCTGCTCATTTGTCACTTTGACTTGAAATTCATCTCAGTTTCTTCACCTTAGATTTCATAGTCAAAATGTGTACAATTAAGGATACAACCTTCAGTTTCAATTAAGCAAGGGTGAAGAGAGCCAACTACCTATATAAGGGCGTATTTTCAATATAAATGGTATTAATGGTGTGTGGTATGTTTTGGCAGGGATATGGAGAATTTGGAACCCATGTACATTTCTTCCAGGGATGTGAAATGGTGTAGCTGTTGTAGAAAACAGTTTTGAAGTTTTTCAAACAGTTCAACATAGAATTACCACATGACTCAGCAATTCTACTCTCAGGTATATACCCCCAAAGAATTGAAAACAAACACTCAAATATTTGTATGCAAATGTTCATAAGAGCATTATTCACAATAGCCAAAGGTGGAAATAAACCAAATGTCCATCAATGGATGAATGCATAAACTAATTGTGGTTTATACATTCAATGGAATATTATTCAGGCATAGAAAAGAATGAAATCCTTTCATCCAGAGTGAAGATCAGATATATACTACAATATAAATAAACCTTGAAGATATCATGCTGAGTGAAACAAGCCAGGCACAAAAAGAAAAATATTGTATAATTTCACTTACATGCAATATTTAGAATATGTAAATTCAGAAACAGAAAGTAAATTAGAGGTTACAAGGGGCTGGGGGAGGGATAAATGAAGAGTTATTGTTTAATTGGTGCAGAGTTTCTGTTTGGGGTGATGAAAGTATTTTTGAAATAGATTGTAGTAATTGTACAACAATGTGAATGCAATTAGTGTTGCTAAATTATACATTTACAAATGATTAATATTTTGTGATATATATTTTTTATCACACACACACACACACACACACACACACACACACACACACAAAGACCTGATGGTGAGTAGGAACTAGGAAGTTGGTGGTAATAATGGGTTGGTAGAGAGAATGAGGAACCTGATACCTGATACCCATAATGAAAGTGCCTGATAAGCCTGCAGCTTTGAAAATGAGGATTACCTAAGGTCTTGAACACTGCAACAAAGATACAGAAGGTGTTATATGAGATGCCACACAGGTGAGTCATACAGCTAGACCTTGGAGCACATTTCCATAAACTACAGAGTACAGGGATGGGTCAGCACAAGTCTTGGTGAATGGAAATTTGAGTGAGTGAATAAGTATCTAGGAGTGTAACACAGCACCTAGTAGGTGCTCTAAAAAATTTTGTTGCATCCTTGATTGATGTGAGAAGATAGAGCACTCAATAAATATTTTTGAATAAATAAGTTCATATTGTTGCCTCTTTTTAAGATGCCTTTTCCCTCCCTCTCAGGGAATTCTTGCCCCCATCCCTCAAAACTTGGCATAAACACAGCCTCCTCTGGGAAGCCTTTTCTGATTTCATGCCCCCCTATCCTAAATTGATGCGACCTCTCCTGTGACTATTAGGAGTTATAGAGAGTCATTAGTGCTGGGGTTTAAGGGATTACTAGCAATGGGAAGGGGTAGGTAGGCTGGAAATGTCAGGAAAGATCATGGGTGTGCACCTGGAGTTTGTATACAGAAGTTGGAGTTACTTCAAGGGCAGGAAGCTGAGGGTCAACCAACAATAAAGTAAGTAAAGGCAAGCCCCCATGATGGGTCAGAAAAATGAACAGAAACTTCAAGTTGTAGGTAAACCAATAAACCAATGGCAAAGTAACACATGCCTAGCCTGTTGACAAATTCAAACCACCTAGCAACCTCCCTCTTTACCTCTACATTAATGATCTTGCTCCCTTCTGGAACATTCTTTCCCCATCTCTACATGTGGATATCCTACCCTATTCTTCAAGCCTCAGTTCAAACTGAAGCCCCTTTTATGAAGCCTCCCCTGTTTTCATGTTTCCCAAACCCAAGGGGAAGATGAGCCTGCTTATATGGCAATGAAAAGGAGATGTGGAGGCACCAGACCTTGTGTGCAGGGTATTGTTGGTGGTTCTGAAATAAGAGAAATGGGATAGTGCTGGAAGGAAGGACTTGTATTAGATTTTGTATTAAAATTTTGCACGTGGGTATGTTCACTTATATTGCCATTACTGTAAATGAGCAGTCCCAACCTTTTTGGCACCAAGGACTGGTGCTCCTATGAGAATCTAATGACTGATGATCTGAGGCGGAGCTGAGGCAGTGATGCTAGTGCTGGGGAGCAGCTGTAAACACAGATGAAGCTTCGCTTGTTTGCCTGCCATTCACCTCCTGCTGTGCGGCCCGGTCCTAACAGGTCATGGACCAGAACCACTCCACAGCCTGGGGATTTGGGACCCTTGCTATAAATAAGAAAGTAACCAATCCAGGGTTTTAATGGTAAATGCTAAGCCAATGATGTGGGAACACATGACAGAAGGCAAAGAGTTACAGCAACACCTAAAAAGAGAAGGTAGAACTACTAATTTGTAGAGCTAAGGTTTGAACCTAGGTTCTCCTTGGTTCTAAAACCCATGAAGTCATCCTCTATATCAGTTGTTCTCAGACTTCACTATGCATTCGAATTACCTAGCTAGTTAGGTAGGGAAGCTAGTTAAAATACATATTTCTGAGCCTCACACCAGAGTTTCTTTAATTCACTATATAGGGCCCAGGAACTGGCATTTTAATAAACTCCCCAACTGATTCTAAACTCATTTATCGAAGGACCACATTCAGAGAAACTTTATTGCCTGATGCCAATGACTTCAGTCCATTATCCACCTTTATCACTCTTGTGCAGCAATGTGATAAACACCTCATCTTAGAAAAGATAATTTTTCCCCATCGATTGGTTTTGATACCATTGTAGAAAATCAATTAAGTGCAGATGTATGGATTTATTATCAGACTTTCAATTCTTTCTCAAATTACAATTTATCTATCCTTATGCCAGTACCACACACCATTTTTATATCGAGATAAAGGTTACATCACATATAATTCACCACTGTAACCATTTTAAGTGTACAATTTAATGGTTTTTAGTACATTCACAATATTGTGTAACCATCACCAATATCTAACTCCAGAACATTTTCATTAGATCAAAAAAAAAAACCACAAAAAACCTATACCTATTAAGTGGTCACTGTTCATTCCACTTTCCCCCATCTCCTGGAAACCAATAATCTACTTTCTGTGTCTATGGGTTTGCCTCTTCTGGACATTTCTATAAATAGAATCACACAATATATATAGCCTTTTGTGTTTTCAAGGTTCATCTGTGTTGTAGTGTGCATCAACACTTTATTCCCTCTTATGGCTGAATAATATTCCATTTCATGGATGTATCCAATTTTGTATATACATTCATGAGTTGATGGGCAATTGGATTATTTCCACTTTTTTGCTATTATGAATAATACTTCTGTGAACACTAGTGTACAGTTTTTTTCTATGTACATATGTTTTCATTTCTATAGGAGTGGAATTGCTGAGTCATATGGTAAATCTATATTTAACTTTTTGGGGAACTGCCAAAATGTTTCCACAATGGCTGCCCCATTTTACATTCCCACCAGCAATATATGAGGATTCCAATTTCCTCATATTCTAGCCATCCTAGCGGGTGTGAGGTGATATCTCATTATGGTTTGATTTGCATTTCCCTAGTGACTAATGATGGTGAGCATATTTTCATGTGCTTCTCAGCCATTTGTATATGTCAATTGAACTCCTTTGCCCATTTTTAAATTGCACCGTTTGTCTTTTTTCTTAAGTTGTATGAGTTCTTTATATAGTATTTATTCTAAACCCTTATGAGATAGATGATTTGCAAATATTTTCTTTCATTCTATGAATTGCTTTTTACTTCCTTTATAGTGTCCTTTGATGCCCAAAAGTTTCTATTTTGTTAAAGTCGAATATATGTATTTTTTCTTTAGCTGTTTGTGCTTTTGCCATATTTAATAAGAATTCATTGTCAAATTCATGCAGATTTTACCTCTATGTTTTCTTTTAAAGAAGCTTATAACTTTAGCTCTTGAATTTAGGTATTTGAACAGTTTTGAATTAATTTTTATATATGGTATGAGATAAGAGACAAGCTTCATTCTTTTGCATATGCATAAACAATTGTCCCACCACCATTTGTTGAAGAGACTACATTTTCCCCGTTGCATAATCTTGATGCCTCTGTGAAAACCAATTTAACTTAGAGTATATAAGTTTCTATCTGATTTTCAATTCTATTTCTTTAATTTATGTCTATTCTTATGCTAATACCATACTGTTTTGATTATTGTAGTTTGTAGTAAGTTTTGAAATTGGTTTATATCTCTATTCTTATGCTGGTATCACATCGTTTTGATTACTGTTCTTTTTAAAGATAATTTTGGTTATTTAGGGTCCCTTGCAAGTCCACATAAATTTTAGGATAATCTTGTACATTTCTGGGGGATTGGGTATTTGTATTTTGATAAGGATTGCACTGAATCTGTAGATAGCTTTAGGAGGTATTATCATTTCAACAATATATGGTCTTCCAATCCATTACACACCACATTTTCCCGTTTATTTTGGTCTTCTTAATTTCTTTCAACAATGTTTTGTAGTTTTCATTGTACAAGTCTTGCACCTCCTTGGTTAGGTTTCAGTCCTAAGTATTTGATTATTTTTGGTACTATTGTAAGTATAATTGTCTTAATTTCCTTTTCATATTGTTCACTGATAGTGTATTTTTTTTCTTGACTAATTGCTCTGGTTGCGACTTACAGCTCAGTGACGAACAGAAGTAGTAGGAACGGACATCCTTGTATTGTTTCTGATTCCTAGGGAAAACTCTCCAGCCTTTCATCATTGAGTATGATGTAAGCTGTGTCTTTCATACATTATCAGTTTGAGAGATTTCTCTTCTATTTCTAGCTTTTTGAGGGTTTTAAAAAACTTTATATTCATGAGATAAATCCTACGTGGTCATGGTATGTAATCCTTTTTATCTGTTGCTGGATTCGTATTGCTAATATTTGTTCAGTGTTTTGCTTCTATATTCATAAGAGATATTGATCTTCAGTTTTGTGTGTGTGTGTGTGTGTGTGTGCATGCGTGTGTGTGTGTGTGTGATGTCTTTGGGTTTAGTATCAGGGTAATTTAAAATGTGTTAAAAAGTTTCTCTTCCTTTATATTTTTTCTCAAGGGAAGAGTCTGAGAAGAGTATGTGTTCATTTTTCTTTATATATTTGGTAGAATTCACCATCGAAGCCATCTGGTCTTGACTTTCACTGTGTGGGAATTTTTTTTATTACTAACTCAATCTCTTGTTATAGGTATATTCAGATTTTCTATTTCTTCTTAAATCAAACTCACTAGTTTGAGTGTTTTTAGGAATGTGTCCATTTCATCTAGGCCATCAAATTTATTGGCATACAATTGTTATAGTATTCCCTTGTAACAGCTCTTTTATTTTTATATAAATTTCTAGTAATGCCCTCTCTTTCATTCAAACATTTGTAATTTCAGTCTTCTTTTTTTATTAGTCAATCTAGCTAAGATTTGTCAACTTTCTTTACCTATAAAATTTTAGTTTTATTGATTTTTCTCTATTGTTTTTCTATTCTTAATGTTCTTTATTTTTTATTGTCTTTTTACATTTATTTTTTTACGGTGACATTGTTTAACGAAATTCAGTAAATTTTAGCTGTACACTTTAACAATAAGGCATATATATATTTACACTGTGTGTTCACCTCCCATAGTTAGATTTCTTTTCATCACCACATATTTGACTCCCTTTACCCTGTATAATTCTCCCCTTCCCCTTCCCACTTCCCTTCTGGTAACCACTAGCCTATAGTTTATGTCCATGTGTCTGTTTTTTTTTTTTTGTCCTATCCTGTTCATTTGTTGCTTTTAGATTTATATCCCACATATAAGAGATATCATATTATTTTTAAGCTATACATATAAATATCTTGGAAAAGAATGGTCAAAAGATACAAATAGGCAACTTTGAAAATGAAATATAAATGGTTTATAAGCATTTTTAAAATACCCAACCTTATAAGTAACCAGAGGACTGCAACAAAACAAGGGAAATAGTATTTTTACCTATAAACTTTAGCAAGGAATGATAATGATGGTGGTGATGATGATGATAGAAGTAGTAGTAGTAGAAAGAGAACAGAAAAATGGGTAGCCTAATGAATCGATGGTGACAATACAAATTGGTACAACTTACTTGGAATAATACGTCAAAAACTTTTAAACAGACATTACCCCTAATTCAGCATTTTAACTTCTAAAAATTTTATTTATGTCCAATAACTATGGATGTACCCTAAAGTTTAGCCACATTTAGGCTCACTGTGTAGCACAATTTAAAATAGCAAAGAATTGGAAACTAGTACCTGACTATTAACCAATACCTAACAACGAAGTACTAGTTAAATAAACTATGATATAACCATATAATGGAAAATTTTTAGCCGCTATTAAAATATAGAATATTTAATAGCATGGAACAATATTCATGTATAACTTTATATTAGCTATGTGTCTCTTTTTTCCATAAAAATGCTGAGTACAGTGTGCTATCACCTATCTACCTATCGGGGACAAATTTTTTAAAAAGTATATTGGCCCCCAAGTTCATGTCAGACATTGTTAAATTCTGAAGATACAGAAATAACTAAGACAATCTCTATCATCAAGGAGCTCAAATTCTAGAGAGACAGACATGTAAATATGTAACTGCAATATTGTTCAATAAATGCTGACAGGCCCTGGGTGACAAGCCATGAACTTCAAGCCTGTGAACTCTGTGCAGTAGACCATAAAGGGATTGTGAGGAAGTGTGAAGCTCTAGGAATTGTCGTAGCACAGAGATAAAGAATTTGTTGAGTAGCCAGCATGTTATAAATGTAAATTATTCAAGTATTTCTCTTGAATTTCTTGTAGAGGTTAAAAGCAACACCCAGGATATCCAGCTTATAAACTTAGGAGTCAACTTTGACTTCTTGACTCTCTTATGCAATATTAATATCACCAAAGCCCAAAGTTAATGAAATTGATACTAACATTTGTATTTTCAGACTCTCATCTAAGAGTGCTTTTTAAAAATCTTTTAAATATTAAGTTTATTGAGGTAACATTGGTTAATACAATTATATAATTTTCAGTTGCACATTATAATTTGACATCTATATATTCCATTGTGTGTTTACCACCCAGAGTCCAGTTTCCTTCAGTTACCGTATATTTGATCCCCTTTACCCATTTCACCCTCCCACTATGCCCCTATATTTGACCTCTTTACCCCATCGACCTCCCTCTTAGTCCCCCTCCTCCTAACCTCTGGTAATCACTAGTCTATAGTCCATGTCCATGAGTCTCTGTTAGTTTGTCTTGTTCATTTGTTGCTTTTAGGTTTATAACCCATGTATAAGTGATATCAAGTGATTTTCAACTTTTTTTCTGCCTGGCTTATTTCACTTAGCATGATTATCTTGAGGTCTAACCAAGTTGTTGCAAATGGCAGTATTTCATCTCTTCTTATGGCTGAGTAATATTCCATTGTATATATGTACCACCACTTCTTTAGCCAGTCATCTATCGTAGGACATCAGTTCCTTCCTAGTCCTGGCCACCGTGAATAATGCTGCTATGAACATTAGTGTGCAAATATCTTTTTGGATATGGGTTTTCAAATCTTTGGGGTAAATACCCAATAGAAGGATTATTGGACCATATGGTAGATCAATTCTTAGTTTTTTGAGGAACCGCCGTACTGTTTTCCATAGTAGATCTACCAATTTTCAGTCTCACCAGTGGTGTGTGAGGGTTCCGTTGACTCCACATCCTCTCCTGCATTTGTTTTACGTGCCCAGTGGATTACAGCTATTCTAACAGGTGTGAGATGGTATCTCATTGTGGTATCCCAATAGCTAGCAATGTTGAGCATATTTGCAAACATTTGTTGGCCATTTGTATATCCTCTAGGGAGAAGTGTCTGTTCAGGCCCTCTGACTATTTTTTGATTAGATCATTTGCTGTTTGGTTGTTATTGAGTTGTATGAGTTCTTTATATATTTTAGATATTATCAAAGGCATTGCTTGCAAATATATTTTCGCATTTGGATAGTTGTCTCCTTATCTTGTTGATGATTTCTTTTGCTGAACAGAAGCTTTTTAGTTTGATGTAGTCCATTCCTTTATTTTTGCTTTTACTTCCCTTGCTTTTGAGGTCTAATTCATTAAATCCTCTTGAAGTCGAAGATCCTTGACTTTAGTTCCTATGCTTTCTTCCAGACTTCCAGACTTGTTTCAAGTCTCATATGCAGGTCCCTAATCCATTTGGTGATAACATAGGCGTGTGGTGATACACAACAGTCTAGTTTCATTCTTTTGCAGGTGGCTTTCCAGTTTTCCCAACACAATTTATTGAAGAGGCTTTGCTTTCTCCATTGTATGTTTTGGGCTTTTTTTGTGAAAATTAATTGCCCATATAAATATGAATTTACTTCTGGACTCTCCATTCTGTTCCACTGGTACTTGTGCCTCTTTTTCTGCCAATCCCATGCTGTTTTTATCACTGTAGCTTTGTAGTATAATTTAAAGTCAGGCAGAGTGATGCCTTTAGCCTGGTTCTTTTTTCTCAGGATGGCTTTTGCATTTCAGGGTCTTTCATGCTTTCATACAAATCTGATGAGTTTTTTGTTCTATTTCTTTAAAAAATGCCTATGGCATTTTGATGAGGATTGCATTAAATCTCTATAATGCTTTAGGTAATATGGTCATTTTAACTATGTTGATTCTACCAATCCAAGAACATGGAATATCTTTCCATTTCTCTGTATCTTCTTTGATTTCTTTTAATAGGGTCTTGTAGTTTTCATTATATAGGTCCTTCATGTATTTCCTTAGATTTATTCCTAGGTATTTTATTCTTTTTATTTCAATTGGAAAAGGAATTATTTTGTCCACTTATTTTTCTGACACTTCATTATTAGAGTATATGAATGCTTTGGATTTTTGAATGTTGATTTTTTATCCAGAACTCTACTATATTTGCTCATTGTTTCTAGTAGTGTTCTTGTGGAGTCTTTAGGGTTTTCTATATAGAGAATAATGTCTTCTGCAAATAGTGACAATTTGACTTCTTCATTTCCTATTGGGATGCCTTTCAAATCTATCTCTTGCCTGACTGCACTCACAAAGACCTCCAGTGTTCTATTGAATAACAGTGGCGCTAGTGGACAGCCTTGCCTTGTTCCTGATCTTAGAGGGAAGGTTTGTAGTTTCTCACCTTGAAGTATAACATTGGCTGAGTGTTTGTCATATATGGCCTTTATTGTGTTAAGGTACTTTCCTTCTATACCAATTTTGTTAAGTATTTTGATCACAAATGGATTCTGTATATTGTCGAAGGCTTTTTCTGCATCTGTTGATATGATCATTCGATTCTTATTTTTTATTTTGTTTATGTGGTGTATCACATTAATCAATTTGCATATGTTGACCCATTTCTGTGCCTCTTGGATGAAGCCCACTTGATTATACTGTATAATCTTTTTAACATGTTCCTGTATTCATTTTGCTAGTATCTTCTTTAGGATTTTTACATCTGTGTTCATGAGAGATATTGGTCTGAAGTTTGCTTTTTTTGTGTTATCTTTACCAGGTTTTGGTATCGGGGTAATATTGCCTCATAAAATGAGTTGGGAGGTATCTCTTCCTCTTCAATTTTTTTGGAAGAGTTTGAGGAGAATAGGTATTAAATCTTCCTTGAATGTTTTGTAGAATTCACTGGTGAAGCCATCTGGTCCTGGACTTTTACTTTTTGGTAGGTTTTTGATGTTCATTTCAAATTCTATACTGCTATTCAGTCTATTTAGATTTTCCAGTTCTTCTTGATTCAGTCTAGGAAGGTTATATTTTTCTAAGTACTGGCCCATTTCTTTGAGTTATTAAATTTGGCGTTATATACTTTTTCATAGTGTTCTTATATGATCCTTTGTATTTCTTCAGTGTTTGTCATAATTTCCCTTCTTTCATCCCTGATTTTGTTTATTTGTGTTTTTTCTCTTTTTTCTTTAGTGAGTCTAGCCAGGGGTTTGGTAATTTTATTAACCTTTCAAAGAATCAGCTCTTCGTTGTAGTTATTTTTTCTATTGTTTTTTGTTGTTATTGTTGTTGTTGTTTTCAATTTAATTTATTTCTGCTCTAACATTGATTATTTTTTTCTTTATGCTGACTTAAGCCTTATTTTTCTTGCTTTTCTAGGTTTCTGAGATGAAGGTGAGGTTGTATATTAGGGCTCATTCTTGTTTCGGGGAGGTAGGCCTATAATGATATGAACTTTCCTCTTATGACCGCTTTTGCTGAGTCCCAAAAGATTTGATATGTTGTACTATAATTATCATTTGTTTATGTGTATCTCTTGATCTCTCTTTTATTTTATTTTCTTACTGAGTTATGCTTCAGGAGCATATTGTTTAATCTCTATATGTTTGTCATTCTTTTCACTTTCTTTTTATAGTTGATCTCCAGTTTCGAAGCATTATGATCAGAGAAATGGCTGGTATGATTTCAACCCTCTTATATTTGTTGAGGCTATCTCTGTGTCCCAGTATGTGGTCAATCCTTGAGAATGTTTTGTGTTCATTAGAGAAAAATGTATGAGCAACTGTTTTGGGATGAAAGGCTCTGCAAATGTCTATTATGTCCAGTTGGTCTAATATGTCATTTAAGGGTATTATTTCCTTATTGATTTTCTGTTTGGATGATCTGTCCATATCTGACAATGGGTTATTTAGATCCCTTACTATGATAGGGTTTTGGTCTGTTTCTCTCTTTAGTTCTGTTAGTAATTGCTTTACATATTCAGGGACTCCCTGATTGGGAGCATAGATATTAATAAGTGTTATGTCTTCTTGGTGCATGATTCCCTTTATCATTATGAAGTGCCCTTCAGTACCTTTCTTTATTTTTTTTTATTTTAAAGCTTATTTTGTCTGATATTAGTACCACTACTCTCACTTTTCTCTGTATGCCATTTGCTTGAAATATCATTTTCCACCCTTTCACTTTGAGTCTGTATTTGTCTTTGGAGCTGAGATGTGTCTCCTGGAGGCAGCATATGGTTGGGTTTTGTTTTTTGAACCAATCTGCAACTCTGCCATTTTATTGGTGAGTTCAGTCCATTTACATTTAGGGCGATTATTGAAATATGAGGTCTTCTTATAGCCATTTTATCATTTGCTATCTAGTAGCTTGGTGTTTCCATTGCTTTCTTGTCCTCGTGTTTCTGTTTTCCTTATTTTATTTGGTTTTTGTGGGTTTTGCCTCTGGTTCTTTTTTTATGTTATATACCTCATTTCCAAATCTTCTGTGTGTGGTTACCTTTATGAATATGTAAAGGATAGTTATATATATACACAATCATCCCATTTCTTCTCCTCATGCCTTATCTCCATTCCTCTTTGAGATTTTGGAACTTTGAATCCTCCCCTTTTCAATCATTTTTATCTCAATTTGTCCCTATCTATGCTGAATGTTCATTACTCTCTTGCTATAGCAATTCTCTTATTATTTAAGCTTATAAGGCCCTGTTCCTAGTAAGGCTTGCACTCTTCTGTTTCTATCAGCCTGCTAGTCACCTTACTCCTAATTATGTTTTTTTTTCTGTCATTTTGTTTTAGAGGAGGTGATACTTTTATGTATTTCCTGTAGTGCAGGCCTTCAATTTTTGTATGTCTGGAAAGGTCTTAATTACTCCTTCATAGTTAAAGGAGAGCTTAGCTGAATACATTATTCTTGGCTGG
Source organism: Rousettus aegyptiacus (assembly GCF_014176215.1). NCBI lineage: Eukaryota > Metazoa > Chordata > Mammalia > Chiroptera > Pteropodidae > Rousettus > Rousettus aegyptiacus. Next base: position 63,578,835 of record NW_023416312.1, on the reverse strand, counting down.
TAGTTCCTTTCATTTAATGGCTTGAATATTTGATTCTACTCCTTTCTGGCTTGTAAGGTTCGTGCTGAGAAGTCCTGTGATAATCTAATGGGTGTTTCTTTTCCTTGACTGCCCTGAGAATTCGGTCTTTGTCACTGATTTTTTTTTTATAATTTTAGTACAGTGTGTCTTGGTGAAGGCCTTTTTGAGTTGAGATAATTGGGTGTTCTGTTGACTTCTTGAATTCCTTAGATTTGGGAAATTCTCATCCACTATTTGTCTGAAAATGCTTTCTAATTCTTGCTTTCTAATTCCTGCTTTCTAATTCCTGCTCCTTTTTCCTCACCTTCATGAGTTTCCATTATTCTTATGTTTCCTCTCCTGATAGTATCACCTAATTCTTAAATTTCTCTTTCATTATTTTTCTGTCTTCATTTCCTCTATTCTTCTTTCCGATTTATTTCTAGATTTTTATCTTTGATATCACTGATCCTTTCCTCCATTTGGTCAACTCTATTTCCCAAGCTTGCTATTTCATTTTTCAACTCTTGCAGTGTGTTTTCTTTCTCTAGAAGGTCTATTTGGTTCTTTTTGAGGGTTTCAAATTACTTGCTAAAGAATTCACTCTGCTCGTCTAATTTTTTTTTTTCAATTCCTGAAAGTGTTGATATGATTCGTTTTGGATCTCACTGAGTTTTTTCAGAAGTACCATCTGAACTCTCTATTATTTAAGTTGTATATTTCTATGTCTGTAAGTTTATTTTCTGGAATTTTTCTGTTCTTTCCAAGATGCCTTGTCACTTTGGTTTTTCATGATGTTTAATGAACTATTTCTCTGCCTGGGCATTCGTGGAAGTGTGTTCTGCCTTTTTTCCCCCAGAAACATTTATTATATTAATGTCCCAAGCCTATTGCAAAGAATGTTTTTTCCTTTTGTTTTCCAGTAGGTGGAATCTAAGCCTCTTGGATTTCTGCCTTGTATATAGTCTTAATAATGTCTTTTTTATCCTTATAGGTGTTTAACCATGCTGGCTACCCTCGGTCTCGGTTCCTGTCAGTGTTAGCGACGGCTTTGTTATTGTTTGCTCAGATTCCCCTTGGGCTCCATGGTTATCAATCTCAGAGGGTATGGGTCTAACGGCCCGCTGGTTTGGGGATTGGGAGCTACATCTCAGCCTCAGTTTTGCAACCACGGCTGGTAAATATCAACTGCTGTTCTCTGCCATCCCCACTTTTCTGCTGTCCCCTTTTCTCTGCCTTCTGCCGTGATGACTGGGCACAGCTGCAGACCATTTGGAGCTCACAGCACTTTCAGTCAGGACTATTCAGGGAAGTCGCAGCACCTTCTCTCCTCCCCTCCTCCTATATGGAGCTCCAGCGGCTGCGAGAGGCAGCTTCTTTGTTTCTCCCAGTCCACCGCCCAACACCTGGGATTCTGCCCTGTGGTAGCTCTTACAAGCAAATTCCACACTCAGATGCGTTGTTGTACTATTTTATGTGCTTTGTCTTGAGTTTTAGTTGTTCAGTTTATTGTTGTTTCAAGGAGAGAGATCTGGGGCTGTCTCTCACTCCACCATGTTTAATCCAATCTCCTCCTGCAGTACACAACTTAACACTTACATATCGTCATATTTATTTACTTTTGTATTGTGTGCTGCTCATACTTTTCAAAATAAACTGTAGATTTTTGATGATATATTCCTGTAAACCATTTCCATGTTGTTTAACATAGAAGTACCTTAATTAACCTTAATGGAATTGAGATTGAGTTCATTGTTTCTTTATGTCTTTATGTTGAACAGGTTGTATTTGGAAAATAAAACCAGCTGTCACCCTCAGATTCCCTCCTTGGTGTAGTATATGCAGCAAATTTGAAGCACAGCATAGTTGAAGATAACAAAAAATAAAGGGAGTTTCAAGCTGCAAAGGAAGACAGGATAGTGATGCTATAATCAAAACCCTGTAGCTGACTTTCTCCTCTACTAACTTTTTAAAATGAAGTCTTTATTTTAAAATAAATTCAGAGACTCACAAGAAATGCCCCAAATTATATAGAGTTTGGCTAGTTCACCAAGCTCCCTCTAATGTTAATATCTTGCATAACAATAGTCCAATTATCAAAACTGAGAAATTAATATTAATACAATACTATTAACTAAACTACAGACTTTATTCAGTTCCTCAACTGACTTTTAAAGTCTGTAGTGCAGCAAGGATTATAAAGAAAAAAAATATATATATATATATATATATATACACACACACACACACACACACACACACACACACACATACATATATAGGATGCAGAGAAAGACTGCCTGAAGTTGCATAGGGTCAAAGCCATCTGAGAAAAAGGGAACAAATTGAAGCCAAAATTTACCATAAGCAATCTTCAGTGCCTCTTCTAATTGGCCTCCAGGGGTTGTGCTTATTTATAATTGGTCTATTTGTTGAGGGTTACTTTTTCTTATTTGCATTAAGATTCCATGCTAACCTTATACTTGCTTTTCCCTGTATTATGAGTTATCCACAAGGTAAAAATTGTGAACAAAAAAAATTACTTCCACCCTTACTACACGTCTATTCAATCTTCACCCCCATTCCTGAATGTGGGAATAGTCAGTCTATTAAAATAAGCACACTGATTAGATTTAAAGGTGATGCATTTTTTCTGCATGGATTAAGAAACAAAAAATATCAATAACTTGCAGAATGAGGAAAACAGGTTGCTTTTCAGTACCTTTGTAATTGGATGTTCATAATGATGATTCTTAAAATTTATTCTGGTATAAAATCAGTATAAGGTCAATCCATATACATGTGAAATGCATTTTAAAGTCTAATAGAAATATTTTAAAATTATCTTGTTAGAAGAGATGACCAAAAGTGCATAACTCTCAAATTATTTTACTCATATTACAAATCATCAACTTTCTTCTAACACCGTCATTTATGGATGATTGCATAGTAAAATTAAATGAGAGAAGCCACAATGTGAAAATGAATGCTTTAAATGTATTTTGTAATGCTCAAGGCTAGTATTAGGAGATTAAAAATTGTTCTAAAATAAAATCCAGATGGATACAGTAAAAGTAGAAGATAAAACCTTAAAACCATCAAAATGAAAATAAGTGGATATTATATCCAGAAATATACTATATAAAAATTGATAGAGGGAGATCTTTGGAAACATGGCAGAGTGAGAGATATCCCCAGATCTCTTCTCTTGAAACAACTGTAAGCTGAACATTTAAATCCCAACAAAAACACCCAACTGCACAACAGGACGTCTGATTCTGTGATCTGCATATAATATCTATGATAAGTCAGAACCTCGGGTGTTGGGCAGTGGACTGGGAGAAATAAAGAAGATGCATCTCACAGCCGCCAGAGCTCCTTGTGGGGGGAGTAGGAGGAGAGAAGGTGCGGCAAGATCCCTAAACAGCCCTGCCCGGGAAACCCGTGAGCTCCCCACGGCGGTGGCAGTGCCTAGTCATCAGGGCAGAAGGCAGATAAGTGGGACAGCAGAAAAACAACAGTTGATTTTTAAGATCTGCGGTTGTAAAACCTAGACTGAGCTGCAGCCCAAACCCCTGACCCAGAAGGCCCCTTCCCTATACTCTCTGAGATCGAACATTGTGGAATCCCAGGGAAATCTGAGCGAATGTTATTGAAACTGTCGTTTACACTGACAGGGACCGAAACTGAGGGTAATGAGCATGATTAAATATCTATCAGAAAATAAAAAGGCGTTTTTAAGGTTTTATGTAAAGCAAGGATCCAAGAGGCTTAGACGAAACCTACTGAAAACCAAAAGAAAAGCGCCTTATTTGCCGCAGGCTAAAGACAGACCTTTATATAATGAATCTTCTTTCTAAAAAAAAAAAAAGCAGAATACACTTTCATTAATGCTCAAGCAGAGAAATAGTACACTAAACATTATGAGCAACCAAAGTGACAAGGCATCTCAGAAAAAAAAGAAAAATCTCCAGAAAATAAGCTTACAGACATAGAAACATACAACTTAAATGACAGAGAATTCAGGATGGTACTTCTGAAAAAACTTGGTGAGATCCAAAATAGGTCATATAAAAATTTTCGGGAACTGAAAGCTCCTGAAGATAAAGAACAAAAATCATCTGATTTGTACGGAAGCACAAAACACCCTGAATTGCCAAAGCCATCCTGAGAAAAAAGAATGAGGCTGGAGGTATCACTTTGCTGAACTTCACATTTTACTATAAAGCAACAGTGATCAAAACGGCATGGTATAGGCAGCAAAATAGACACACGAGCTAGTGAAACAGCATCAAGAGTGCAGAATTAAACCCATATTTATATGGGAAAATAATTTTTGATAAAACAGCCAAAAACATACAATGGAGAAAAGAAAGCTTCTTCAATAAATGGTGCCAGGAAAACTGGAAGGCCACCTGCAAAAGAATGAAACTAGCCTATTGTCTATCACCACACATGAAAATTAACTCAAAATGGATTAAGGACCTAAATATAAGATCTGAAACAATAAAATGCATAAAAGAAAACATAGGAACTAAACTCAAGGACCTTGGACTTTAGGAGGATTTTATGAATTAGACCTCAAAGCAAGGGAAGTTAAAGCTAACATAAATTAATTTGACTACATCAAACTAAAAAGCTTCTGCTCAGCATAAGAAATCGTCAACAAGGCAAAGAGACAATTATTCGAATGGAAAATATATTTGCCAGCAACACCTCCAATAAGGGCCTAATATCCAAAATAGACACAGAACTCATACAACTCAATAACGACAAAAAAACAAATGATCCAATCAAAAAATGGGCAGAGGAGCTGAACAGACACTTCTCCCTAGAGGACATACAAATGACCAACAAATGTTTGAAAATATGCTCAACATTGGTGGCTATTGAGGAAATGGAAATCAAAACCACAATGAGATACCATCTCACACATATTAGAATAGCTATAATCCACTGGAAAAGTAATAACAAATGCTGGAGTGGATGTGGAGAAAACGGAACCCTCATACACTGCTGGCGGGAGTGCAAGTTGGTAAAGAAGCTGTGGTACACATATACACTTCCATGTCCTGGCCACTGGAATAATGCCGCTATGGAAAACAGTATGGAGGTTTCTCAGAAAACAAAGAATTGATCTACCATGTGATCCAGCAATCCTTCTACTGGGTATTTACCCCAAAGACTTGAAAACCTATATCCGAAACGATATTTTCACACTGATGTTCATAGCAGCATTATTCCAGTGGCCAGGACATGGAAGTAACTGAAACGTCCTATGATAGATGACTGGCTAAAGAAGCTGTGGTACACATATACAATTGAATATTACTCAGCCCTAAGAAGAGATGAAATATTGCCATTTTCGACAATGTGGATGGACCTCGAGATAATTATGCTAAGCAAAATAAGGCAGACAGAAAAAGTTGAAAACAACATGATATCACTTACATGTGAGCAGCAAATGAACAAGACAAACAGATACTCATGGACATGGACTATAGACTAGTGGTTACCAGAGGATTATAGAGTCGTGGGTACTAGTAGAGTAGGGGAGGATGTGGGAGGTAGATGGGGTAAAAGGGGTCAAGTATAGGAGGGTAGGGGAGGATGAAGTGGGTAAAGGGGATCAAAAATATGGTAGCTGAAGGAAGCTGAACTTTGGGTTGTGAACACACAATAGAATATACAGAATGTCAAATGATAATGTACACCGGAAAATGATATGATTGTATTAAGCAATGTTACCCCAATAAACTTAATTAAAAAAAAGAAATAATGATGGAAAACTTCCCTCACCTAGTAAAAGAAATAGACATACAACCCCAGGAAAGTCATAGAGTCCCAAAAAAGATGAACCAAAGAGTTCCACACCAGGATACATCATCATTAAAATGCCAAAGGTTAAATACAAAGAGAGAATCTTAAAAGCAACAAGAGAAAAGCAATTAATTACCTATAAGGGGGCTGCCATAAGACTGGCAGCTGGTTTCTCAAAAGAAACTTTGCAGGATGGATGGTCTAGGCACAAAATATTCAATGCGATGAAAACTCAGTATCTACAACCAAGAATACTTTATCCTGCAAAGCTATTATTTATAGTCGAAGGACAGATAAAGAGCTTCCCAGACAAGAAAAAGCTAAAGGACTTCATCGCCGCTAAGCCCACATTACAGAAAATGTTGGAAGGACTTCTCTAAGAAGAAAAAATATGTAGCAAAAGTATGAATAAAAATGGCAATAACTACATATACATTAACAAGTACTTCTTTTTCATTTGAAGTACTTGTTAATGTGTATGTAGTTATTGCTCCAATCAATAGAGAGGGTGGTCGAATAGATAAGAAAAGAAGACCCCTGTATATGCTGCATACAAGGGACTCACTTCATATTAAAAATGTACACAGACTAAAAGGAAGGGGATGGAAAAATATATTGCTTGATGGACCTAGAGTATATTGTGCTGAATGGAGCGAGTCAGATAAAGGCAAATGCCATATAATTTCACATATGTGTAGAATCTAAAGAACAAAATAAAGAACAGCAGCAACAAAAATGGAAACAAACTTATAGAAGAATATTTTGAGGGTTACTAGATGGGAGGGAGATTGAGGAGTCAGTGAAAAAGGCAAAAAGATTAAGAAGCACAAATTGATAGTTACAAAGTAGTCATGGAGATATCAATAATAGTATACGGAATATAGTCAATAATATTGTAATATATATGTAAGAGAGAAGACAGGTACTAGATTTATTGGGATGATCACTTTGTGAATTATATAGATCTCTAATCACTATGCTGTGCAACTAAAACTAATATTGTATACCAACTATAATGGAAAAAAACTCATTGAATTGTACATTGTAAATATGAGCAGTTAATTATGTATTATATTTCAATAAAGCTGAAAATAAAAGCTAAAAAAAGTTACTAGGGACAAATGTTAACAGAAAGCAGAGGAAAAGGGAGGAAAATTTAGATGTTAATAAGCAACAAGGGTAGTATGGGCTATGTTGTACGTAGCCTTGCATAATTGGAAAAGGACTTTGAGTCTGAAAGCAAGGATTATAATTATGTAGTTAAGGAGTAACCCTAACAATCTTAATAAAAAAACTTGGAAAACATTAAAACTGTAAAGAAGAAAAAAGTCAATAAAGATCACTTAATATTATAATATTTAATATTTTAATAATTTTTTAAAAAATTGAAAATATAAAATGCTTGTCTATTTTGACATTCTACATGAGGTGAGTGAAGTAAATTTGTTTCTATGTTTTTTGATATACTGTGCTTTTTCAACCAACTTTGAATGGAAACACAATGGTTCTCATCGCATAATACATTGTCTTGTATAAAAACAATTCTACGTTCCATAGCTACGCATTAACAAAATTAAGTGCCATGTACCTTAATATTAAAGTCTTCTCCATGGTCCTACAAACATATATCAACCCTTAATAGAAGAGGCTAAAATATGTTTTGTAGTATGTTGGGATGTGCTTGTGTTTGCACATTTGTGTGTATGGTTGGTTGTAAAAAGGTAGGTTCTGATTTTATTTTATTTTTTTTAATTTAATTTTTAAAAATATTTTATTTTATTTATTTATTTTTTAAATTTATGTTTTATGGTGACATTGGTTAACAAAATCCAATAAGTTACAGTGGTACACTTTAACAGTAAGATATATATAAGATATATAAGATATATATATATATATATATATATATATATATATATATATATGTATTTACACTGTGTGTTCACCTCTCATAGTTAGATTTCTTTCTGGCACCACATATTTGACCCACTTTACACCATGTACCTTCTCCCTCCCCCCACTTTCCACCCTCTGATTCAGGTCCCCTGCCCATTTTTTATTGGATCGTTTGTTTTGTTGTTGTTGTTGTTGTTGTTGTTGTTGTTGTTGTTGTTATTGAGTTGTATGAGTTCTTTTTATGTTTTGGATATTAGACTCTTATCAAAGGTGTTGCTTACAAATACATTTTACCATTTGGATGGTTGCCTCTTTACCTTGTTGACAATTTCTTTGGCTGAGCAGGAGCTTTTTAGTTTGATGTAGTCCATTCATTTACTTTTGCTTTTACTTCCCTTGCCTTTGAGGACAAATTCATAAGATACTCTTTAAGTCCAAGGTCCTTGAGTTTAGTTCCTATGTTTTCCTCTATGCATTGTATTGTTTCAAGTCTTATATTCATGTCTTTTTTTAATGGTGATATTGGTTTATGAAATCCAATAAATTTCAGCTGTACACTTTAACAGTAAGGCATATATATATATATATATATATATATATATATATATATATATTTACACTCTGTCTTCACCTCCCATAGTTAGACTTCTTTCTGTCATCACTTATTTGACCCCTTTTACCTCATCTACCTCCCCTCTCCCCCATCCCCTACCTTTTGGTAACCACTAGTCTATAGTCCATGTCCATGAGTCTCTGTTTGTCCTATTCTCTGTTTGTTTGTTTGTGTCTGTTTGTCTTTTGGATTTATATCCCACATGTAAGTGCTATCACGTGATTTTCAACTTTTTCTGTCTGGCTTATTTCATTTAGTATGATTATTTCGAAGTCCATCCATGTTGTTGCAAATGGCGGTATTTCATCTCTTCTTATGGCTAATATTCCATTGTATGTGTGTATCACAGCTTCTTTTGCCAGTCATCTATCTTAGGACACTTCGGTTGCTTCCATGTCCTGGCCACTGAATAATGATGCTATGAACATCAACGTGCAAATGTCTTTTTGGATATGGGTTTTTAAGTCTTTGGGGTAAATGCTCAGTAGAGGGATTGATGAATCATACGGAACATTCTCAAAAAGTGGCTGTATAAATTTGCAGTACCTTCAGTAGTGTATGAGGGGTGTTTTTTCTCTGCATCTTTTTCAACATTTGTTATTACTTATTCCATTGATAATAACTATTCTAACAGGTGTGAGATGGTATCTGTGCTATTCCTTTAACATATATATGATTTCCAATACTCAGGACAATCTTACAGAAGTACATATAATTTACTAATAATGATTGAAATTTCATTTGACAGATGAGGTAATTGAGATTCAGCACCTCAGTAATTTTAGCAAGATATCACAGTTAGTAAAGAGATAAGGTAGGATTAGAAACCAGGTCTCTGATTCCAAAGGCCACAGTCAGTTACACTTCATTTAACTGCATATTCCCACCATTTCCCTTGTACTTAGCACAGAGGCCTGGCCTGGACAAATGTTTAGCAGCAGCAGTGCCCCTCCACAAAAAAAATATTTGTAATGGATACTATTATGCTCATCCATATTCTGTTTTGAGACAGAAAGACTTATTCCTCCAGGGGCTGGAAGTGCTCCTGGAAGACAGCACTCAGCTGAAGAGAGTGACCTATCCTAAGGGTTACACTCCCTTCCAAAGTGTAGCTTGCATTCAATTTCCAGTTGATGCTGGGGTATAAAGGTTCAGCATTCTTGATCCAACTGGGAACAATTCTGGGAAGTTATTTCAGATTCAGAGTTCCCTGTGTGGTCTGCTATGGTCTTGTAACTGCATTGCAGCCCAACCTCTCTGATCCAATCTTGTTTCCTTTCCTTCCTCCCACAGGTGCTGATCCCAGAACACTCTCCAATACACTTTTGCCTAACTTGGAGTCTGATTTCTGGGAAATTCCATTTATAACAATTATATTGTAGAATATTAATTAATATGAGAAGATACTCAAAATATTTTGCTAAGTTAAGAAGGCAAAGTTTCTAGCAATTTCTAGCAATCTGCTCAACTAAATTAACTGAAAACCCTTTTGATACCAACTTCTATAAGTGAAATATAAAATATACAAACATTCTTTTAATTGCATAACTGAACTCACAAAAACAAACAAACAAACAAACAAACAAAACTCTTAGATGCCAGAAATGAAGAGGAAACTGAAAATCAGACTTTAATCTTGTGGGTGGAAGTTGCAGTTGTCCTCCCTGGGAAGGGATTTTCAACTTTTAAGAACCACAGGGACAGAAGATGAGGTCTTAGACCCAAGAGTTCCATCCAAGGGCTGTACTCTCCATAAAAGGTTGAACTGTACTCTCCATAAAAGGTTGGACTAGAAAAAAAATATCTGTATCTATGGTACAACAAAGAGCTGTATCTGTCTCTGTCTAATTCCTAGATGTAAGAAAAAGTTTCATCTGAGAATTATAGCAAAGGCCTAGAACCCACATGGGTTTTAGATTTATGTGCGAGTCCAAGAAAACTTTACTCTGAGGGTCTTGACAGAAGCAAGGGTAAAATTGCTTTGCAGGGATGCTTCCACAACACAGACCACAAGAAGTTTTCACAGAATTTGTTAAAGCCCATTTAAAAAGATACTGCAACTAAAAAAAACTACAAGAATAAATTGTTTACTGTGAGAGTCAGTAGGCACAATCACCAGCAAGATGAGAATATTGAGAATCATTGAGCTGGGAGATATATTTGAGAAAATTACCCAGTTTTAGAACAGATAGATAAAAAAAAATGACAGGTTAAAAGACGTAAAGGATAGAATGAAAGATCCAATCTTAATCTAAGAGGAGTTCCAAAAGGAAAATAGAGAAAATGAGAGGAAGGTAATATTCAAAACACAATGACTGCGGATTTTTCAGAACTGATGAAAGATTTAAAAATCACAGTGCCAAGTAAAATATATAAAATTAAATCTATATCTAAACATATTATAGTCAAACTGCAGAACACCAAAAACAAAGAGAAACATCTTTAAAATTACCAGAGAAAGAGAAAAGACAGATTACCTTCAAAGGAACAACAATGAGATAGACAGCAGAATTTTAAATTACAAAACATAGGCCAGAATACAGGTAAATAATATCTTCAAAGTTCTGAGGGAAAACGTCTGTCAACCTAGATTTCTAAACCCAGCTGAGTTATTGTTCAAAGGTGAGGGCAGAAAGCAAAAGAAAAAAGAAAAATCCAGAAATGAACTGAGAGAATCAAAAACTTACAAACCCTTGCTGAAAGAAATACTAAAATATGTACTTCAGCAAGGAAGTACTGATGTGGAAAAGAGAGTACTGAGCAAAGAGATTAGTAAACATGTGGGTAGATGTAAAACAAACAAACAAACAAACAATAATGAAGATGATGAATGATATAGGAATATAAAAACAAAGTTAAAAAGGCATGATTTGGTTAAAACTTTCTAAATCCTTGAATTATTTTAAGCAAGGGTAAAACTGATGAGAAACATTAGACATTTTGAGTAAAAAACAACTCCCCCCCCCAAAAAAAAACATATGATTTAACTTTCAAACTCATAGGAAAAAAGTAGTTTAAAATTGACTAGTAGGGAAAAAGGTAAAAAAGGTAAGAAGGGGCAGGGGAAGCATAGAAAAGGGAAAATAAGAGAAAAATCCCATAATAAGGTGATTCAAACAAATCCGAATATATGGTCAATCACAATAAATGTGACTGGACTAAAACTTGTGAATGCAAAGACAGAGTCTTGGTTGCATTTAAAATTCCAAATTTTAGCTAATTTCTCTTCATAAAGTCATACCCAAAACATGTGCATGGAAAGTGATGGAAAAAATAGATGCTAGGCAGGTACTAATTAAAGCTGATGCAGTTACATTAATGTTAAGCCAACAATACTTTAAAACAACAAATATTAGAGAAAAATTGTGTCACAACATATTGATTAAAGTAGTAATCTATCAGGAAAATATAGCAATTCTAAATCTATATCTAGACATATTGCCTCAAATTATATAAAGCAAAAATTGACAGAATGATAAGAGATACCAATAAATCTATCATCGGTGGTAAATTTTAATGTACCTCTCCATGTTGATAGAGAAAGCAGGCCAAATATAAAGAAGAACATAGACTTGAGAAATTTTTTTAAAAACTTGAATTGACATTTATAAAATTCTATGCCCAATAATTGCAGAAACTCATTCTTTAAAAATATACAGAGATCATATATCATACTCTTTTATCGCAATGCAATAAATTTGGAATTCCCATAATCAAAAAGATAATAAAAAATACACATGGAAATTAAAAGAAAGTAGGTTATGAAACCAGTAGGTGCAATATCATCCCATTTTAAGAAAAAAATATCTGTGTTATGCATTGTGTAAAAAAGATTGAAAAGAGGCACTAAAAATTGTGAGTGATTATTTATGGTTTCTTAGCTTATTGGTGATTTTTAATTTTGCTTTATTTTTAAAGAAATTTTCTGTATTGTTAAAGTTTTATGCTTGGAACATGTCAATGTGTATTTTTTAATGGGAAAAAGTCAATGATAAATTTTACTTAGAATAATGTATAAAATAATACCTTGCCTGGGTTATAGCAATAGCCTCCTAAGTGATCTTCCTATTTCCATTCTTGCCTCCTAAACATTCTTTTCCCTAAAGCACTTAGAATAAAATTCAAATTCCTAACTTTAGCCTACAAAGTTCTACATGACATTACTACAGACTACACCTCCAAATTTATCTCCAGTAACACTACTCAGGTTCACTCTACTCTGACCACACTGGCTTTTGTTTCCTTGAACTCTCCAAGTTCTTTCCAGCCTGTATTTGCTACCCCTTACACCTAGAAGCCCTACTGTTCTCTTTCCCCCAACACTCTCTTTTCCCGGCTAAGTCCTAGGTATTCTCCATGTTTTAACTGAATTGTTAAATCCTTATGAAAGCTTTTTTCTGCTTTCTCTCTCCAGACTAGGTTTGATTTCTCTGATATTCTCAAAACACCCATTTTTTTTACTTCATAGCAGGAACAATAAACTTGAAAATATATGTTATGTGTTTATTTGGTTATTGTTTGTCTTCCTTGCTAAACTGTTTGTTCTGTGAGGACATTTGGTTTGGTAATTGCTATATCCTCAGCACCTAACATAGTGCTGAGTGAATATTTATGGAAGAATGAACAAATGAGTGAATGAATGAATGAATGAATAAATCCTCACAAATACTACTGGAAACTATGGAACCAAAAGTGAAGTAAAGAAGTTCATGAAAGAGAAGGCTAAGGGTATGCCACAATTGTGGTTTTAACTTCCAGGTCTCCTGGTAATGGCTAATATTCATGGAAAAATGCTGACAAGACAAATTTTCTTTAGTATTCTTTTTCTACATTTGCTTTACTGGACTATTCCTTTTTGAAAGAAGCAGGTCCTGTAAGTTAGCTCAAAATCAAAACAATGATAACAAAGTGGCTACTTCAGAGGCCAAGGACAATGAAGTAGGATGATTTGTAGATGGGTATAAATTAGTACATTACATTTCATTGTCTTGAAGCTCTGTTTCATTATATAATTGATACAGTAGCACATAACCAAAGTCAGGTTCAAGTTGTCCTAGACATGCTCTATCTTCTCTTCCAAGGGCAACTTGTGCACACTCAGTCAGCTTGAGTAATAGTGGTCTCTGTAATTAGGGCCAGTACATAGAAAAAATATTTTCCCACTGACTTACTGTTGCTTCACTAGAGAAGAAAAATATTGGCTACTGCTTAAGTTTGCTCCAGAGTTTACACTTTAGAGTGTAATCTTAAATTCTCAGAATACAGTCTTTAAAAAAGATGCTAAGAAAGCAAAGTAGGACACTTGATATTGTGACATCATGGACTTAAATTCACGGATACTAGCTACTTTTCAGTAAATCCCATCCTCAACTCTTACTCCCAAAGAAGAAGGACATGGTGGTAATTTCAATGTCAAATTCTCCACAAAAGCTTGATGTTTTAACACAACCACTTTTTCCAACATCTCAGTCTTTTCCTTTGATTTGATATAGTCACAAACTAGATCCTTGGTAGTTATCTACATAATTAAGTCTTGAAAATATCTACTTGAGTATTTTGTCCCTTAATAGTTCACATAGAAGCGTTAAATATCTTGCAGTTGTTCATCTATTTTCAAAATTTACCCCCAGGTAACTCCACAGTTCTACAGTGATGTGTTAGGCCAAGTCTCAGAAGATTTAAAATATAATTTATTCATAAATAATTCTGAAATAAACTTATGCAATACAGTATAGAAGAGGTAGGGAGCATCAGCATAATTCATAAAAATAGGTATGTTCAATTAAGAATACAGATAGGAAATGAGAGAGATCAGGATTTGTAAATGCATCACACTTTTCTTTATATTCTTTTTAAATGTCAAGGATTTCAACTACTAAATACAAACACAGTACCCCAAAAGGCATCATTAATAATTATTAGCACACAAAAGGAAAAATATTTTTACCTAAATAGATCCAAACATTGAGAGCAGACCTGACTAAACCAAATGATACTCAAGAGCATTTCTGATTCAAGTGAAACATGTGGTTAGTATGGTGCATCAAACTATAATCCTTTGTTATTTGCAAATTCCAGAACATTAATGGAAGTCTAAACAGAGAATAGTAAATCATTTGACCAGATCAATGAAAAGAGAACAAAATACTTCTTCTGGTGGTAGTAATGACCGATTGCTATGCAACTGATTGTGTTATAGTAGATAATTGGCTAAAGTTCTTAAGAACACTGAAATAAGTGGACCAACTTTTTGTGATCATATTTCAGTTATTTAATTGACCATGTAGCAATCTAATTGTCTAACCTGTAAATTCTATCTAGTTATCACTATAGGAATGAAATAGCTTTAAGTCAGGCTGATAAAGGCAAATATCATATGATCTCACATGTAGACTCTAAAGAAAATAAATGAACAAACAAACAATTATAGAGAACCAATGGTTGCCAGAAGGGAGGGAGGTTGGGAGTCTGGGTGAAAAGGTGAAAGAATTAAGAAGTACAAATAGATAGTTACAAAATAATCACAGGGATGTAAAGTACAGCATAGAAAATATAGTCAACAATACTGCAACAACTATGAATAATGCCAGGTGGGTACTAGACTAATTAGGGGGGGGTCACTACATAAATTATATAAATGTCTAACCACTATACTGTACACCTGAAACAAATAAAAATAATATCGACAACTGTAATTGAAAATAATTAAATAAATAATAAATGAAACAGCTTATTAATATGAGAAAATATTTCCTACCAGAGTAACAGAAATGATTATAAATGGTCAGGATATCAGTAGAATTGAATTTAGGCCCTTTCTGAAGTATGTCAGAATAATAAAAAGAAGATAAAAAACATTAATCATTTAAAATTTTATTTTTATTTTTTGTCAGGACTGTTTTTCCACTTTCCCTCCTTATGCATGCAGTTTCAGAAGAAATTAATGAAATCTAACTCTCTTTTCAAAGTCACAGTGACTTCAAGAGTCTCAGTTTCCCGGACGTATAAAGCTTTGGCACTGTTACAGTCCACAGGATGGGGAAAGTTCAGCAACAGCTTCCTAAAAATTGAAACAAGGAAAATAAAATAAAAGCATAGAATCAGCTTCCTAAAGTGATATCAAAAAGGTATCACTTTCAATAAGGCAACAGAAAGCAATATATACCATTAGAATGTTACAAACCAAAAAACAATATTTAGACAGTGTAAGTACTGAACCAAAAGTATGCTTAAATAACACAAATAGTATACTAGTTTTTTGGCCTTAAAAATCCAAGTAGTGGTTTTGATTCCCCCTCTTTTTATCTAAACTGAGTTCATTTTGCAGTATAATATTATAGTCTCATGCTCTGTTTATAGGCATAGAAATTGAATCATCGCAACTTTAAGTTGGTTGGATAGATCTGTTGCCAGTCATACTTATGTGTAGATGGAATATGGCTGGCTGATACAAATATGAAAATTGGAATGGTTCTATAAGAGTCTAACACAACTTGAGGCTGAGTCTCTGCTGCAGGTGTAGTTATTGAAACTCAGCCTGGAATGATTTCAATACCAGATCAGTGAGAGTGCTTGTCTTTGCTTGCTTCTGGTTCTTTCTACTATACATTGACAAAAATTCCCTGTGAGAGATTATTGTTTACTTTGCAGTTGATGGCTCAGTTGCTGGATAGCTGAACACTTTGGGTTTATTACTGAGATGTGACATCCATAATTCTGTCATAATGTTATGAATCTGAATTATGCATGGGGTACGCACATGCTAGTATCTGAAGAAAGTTAAATGCATGAAACACTTGCTACCTCACATTCTTGATAGAGAAGGCTTAAGCACCTCTATAAAAAGGGATAACTATGTATAATACCAGGTGGATACTAGACTAATCAGGAGGATCACTTCATAAATTATATAAATGTCTAACCACTATGCTATTCACTTGAAGCCAACAAATATTAAACGTCAACTCTAATTGAAAAATAAGTGGACAGAAAAGCTCTATTATAAAGTATAAGATCGAAATTAGTAAAGTAATTTGGTATTTATTAGAAGTACTTATTGAATACTTGTATAAAGAACTAATGTTTGAAAACAAAACCCTTGAGAATCAATTGCCTCTTTACTCATTTGCAAAGACCTAAGTTCAAGACACTGGACTCATTAAAAGTATTTATCACACGTTTGTGCAACCTGAAGGAGAAATTTTATATGACTCTTATTCCATTTCAGGTATTTGGGGTAGGAGAAACAGCTCCCTCCACATTAAGTAATGAAATCATGATATTTGTTCATGTAGCTCTTGATATTTGACATCTCAAGAAAAGTAGGTGCAGAAACATTTAGAGTACATCTTTCTAAAGTTGTTAGCAGTATATAGGTTGTGCTAGAGTTAAATTTGCTCTATCCCTTATTCTACAGATGATAACATATTCACTATAGAAAGAAAGCAAAGCTCAGTGGTGGTAGCTTCACTGCACTAAAGATAACTATAAATCAGCTGAAGGAGTTCCAATGGTTCCAATGATAATGCGCATTTCTCGGTCCAGAGAGAAATAAATTCAAAAGAGACAGTGGCCATTGGAATGATCCATCTATCCTTGTATCTCTGTCTAATCTTTAGTAGAATGACTTCACATATTAAAATTTTTAACAATACAAACTGTGCAACTTATTTAGGGTCTTAGAAGAAGGAAAGTATTTTTGTCTACTCTGTTTTACTGTCTGATCTCTGAACTTAGACTTGCATTTAAACAAAATAAAATTCTACAAATATTTAACCATGTACAATTCATTGAAGAACAAGGTTGTATCTTTCTTGGTGTCCCCCCAGTGTTAGAAAACTTTATAAATGTTTGCTGAGTGAATAAATAAATGAACGAAAAGAAAATCTGTCACCACAAGAGATATTTGAACAACTACTATAGATTAGTACTATAAAATATGAACATTTAAACCCAAATCCCTCTGCCTTTACATTGATAATATATTTGCAGTTTAGGCATTGATCAAATGTTTATCCAGTGCCATTTTCATTATAAATTATTTAAATATAAATGACAATATATGAAAGTAAAAAAATTATCTATATAGTGAATTCTAGTTTAGAGACTTGCATGCCTAAATTTATATTAGAGAATTCAAGTTGATATTGCTTGCAAGAAATTTAAATAAAAGACAACCTTGCTCTGTGTATATTCATGTAATGCAGTTTTAATTTTATGGAGTTAATAAGTGATTTGATTACATATCTGAGTTAAAAAACAGACATGGCCTTTTTAGGGCTTCCTATTGGAGACGTAGCTAATTTCAAAGAAAGTGCAGAAATAACTACTGAGCTGTATAATTTACTATTCCATTTAGAAAACTTTTTTTAGGTATCAATGTCATTGAGCATCGACTTGAAATTAATCTAAATTAAAGGAGCACAGCAAAGGTTAGGATGTGTTTTTATTATCACAGTAAAAGAATTCATTTATTATATTCTTATAATTCACTTTGAAAAATAATGATACTTCATATGAAGACAAAAGTCAAGAGATTCTGAAAAGTTATCCAATTTTCCGTCTTTCCTCTTTCCATCTACCTCATGTTGGGAATCTATATGCCAAAACAAGTAGTTACTAAAAAACTAAAGAATTCAGCAAACTGCTTTTTTCTCTTTGGCTTGTATAATGCTAAATATCTGGGTATTATTATTAACTACAATGCAGTTGATTATCATTTGATATTATTTATTAGTCAATTCTGTGAAAATGAACTCATTTGTTCTCTGTCTTACATGTATATGAACAGAATGTTCTCTCTTATCTTTCTTGAAGTAAGTAAACATAGTTTTACAGGGTGTCAAAATTAGAAACTATAAGACATGTTTCCAATAACACAATTTCAGATAATAGCATGGCTCCAAAGAATGCTCAAGTGTTTAGAAAAAGAGATTTTAGAAAACCTTAATTCTATCTTCTGTCTTCTATCTTAATTAATGTTTTTTTTTCTTAAGAGACAGTACCTCTCTGCACTGAGCATTTAATATAGAAGTACAGTATGATCAAAATGACATAGTGCAGCTCACATTCTAAATAGAAAAGTATCTCTGTACAACTCTCATTTAGTGAGCTCTGACTGATATCTGGAATGATAGCATACCCAGAGCAGCTGCCTAAAGATTGATGGAGACAGTAAGAACTGCTAGGGGAATGGAAATTAACTTCACGGTGTATAGATACGTGTGTGCTTTTAACAAGCACACAAATATCATGGAAGATTGTCCATTTAACCAACTTTCCTTGTAAAGGTTGGGTAAAAGAATAAATGTGTGTATAATATGCAATGAAAAAATTACAATACTCCTGGAAGTGAATGGTAAAAATAGTGGAAGTAATTTTTATAATATGAAACAATTTTTTTGTGAGAATACATTTTTTGAAATTACTATATAAGTAATGAGAACATATTTGATATATTTTCATCTGTAGGTCATTTTGAGTTAAATGCATCTACTACAGAAATCAAAGTTAAGCTATGTATGTACATTGGGTTGTTTACACATAAAAGTTTTTTGTATGAGTGATCTACTTTTTATTTTTTGAAGTCATAAGATCAACCAAGGAGAATTATAGGTAGTGATAATGGAAGGAAGAGAATGCACCAGCAGCAGACTGCTCCCCACACTCAGTTTGCAATGATGGGTTACAGAGGAAGAACCACTACAATCAACCAAAGTGTACTCACTCCTATACATCCAGATGAAATGCTAACAAAGCAATGAGTTAGATAGTTTATCTAGCACACACCAGGTTCCATTGATTCTCTCTTTATAGAGTTAGTTTTGGGAGACAAGACTGATTTATCCAAGTTTCAGTATAAACATTTTATATCAATTTTACTGTGCATACTGTGTTTTGGGGACATGATTTGAACCTGTGTAAAAACAAGACTATTTTGAAAATATCAAAGTGTTTAATTGAATCATTCCATTATATCTGAATTATTTGAAAATATATGCATGCAACTTGAGGATTGAGTAATAAATTATCTGTTAAATATTTTAAGTGATCGATGACAAGCATTTTTTGTTGATGTTTAGATGAATATAATCAAATTAACCTTAGAGCCCCCACCACATCCAAAAAGTTTAAAGATATTACTTCACTTATGCCATCACTGTATAAAAAAGAAGAGAAAAGAAAAAAAACAGCAAGACTTACAACTGAAGGGATTTTCATGTCTAGCTATTTTTCCTGACAGATAAACCAATTGTATCTGAATGTCAAAGACTGTGTTTTGGTGGTATCAACCTACTCCAAATGTATGAATGGACAGTAGAAAAAAAATTTAGGTATTGCCAAATACACTTATGTTTATATTATGTAGATCAAAGATCTGAATGATTAACTTACTTTTTCATTTTTCTTCAGACTTTAGGGGTGATGTAAAATAACTATGTACACTTTAAATAAGAATATTGATGAAAAATTCATTAATATTATAATACATTATTCTAGTTCTAAATTCTACTTACTTATTAGGAGTGCGAAGGTCAAGGATCATTTCCTGGATATCAATTTTAATTTCAGAAGGGTTTGTATTTGGCAGTTTAATTTTAACCTGAAAGAGAAAATCAGAAGAAAGATACGATTGCCTTGAAGAACCGTTAATTTGAACAGTACAAGAAAATATGGGGAAATGAGAACTTATATAAAATGAGAACTTAATAGTGCCAACTATGTTCCAGGCTATGCCCTTTCCTCACAACAACCTTGAGAAGCAAGGATTATTATCCCCCTTTTACAGATGGAGAAACTGAGATACAATGAAGTTTAGTGAGTAGCCCAAGGTCTACCTGACTAATCTGTATGTAATTTGACTGAGGTCTATTGATCCCAAAGCTATAGAGAAACACTTTGGTTACTTGCCTCAAACCTTCATTGTCTGAAGGTACATACTAGCACAGCTGCTAGAGAAGGGGACCTTCAACTGCCTTTATAGCAGTGAGCTCTTTGTATAAAAAAAAAAACGGTTAGTTGTCATATTAGTTGTGGGTTGATGATGCCATCTAGTAATCTCCTGGTATAAACTCCCAGACCACAATTCCCAGAGAAGTGTAGGAGTCCAGAAAAGTTTTTAATGTAATAAATGAGAACATTAAAAGCAGGTATTAAAAAAAGTGTATATAATGTTTTTATTCACAACAGCAGTATTCGCAATAGCCGAAAGATGCAAACAACCCAAATGTGTATCAACTGGTGAATATTGATAACCCAAATGTGGTATATCCATACAATGGAATATTATTAGGCCATTAAAAAGAATAAAGTACTATTACGAGAATGGACCTTGAAAACATTAAGTTAAGTGAAAGAAGCCAGGCATAAAAAGCCATCTATTGTAGGACTGAATGCAGACTGGTGGTTGCCAGAGGCTGGAGAGGGAGAAGAGTGACTATTTAATGAGTATGGATTTCCTTTTGGGTTGATGAAAATGTTCTGGAATTATATATTGGTGATGGTTGCACAACATTGTGAATGTACTAAATGTTGCTAATGATAAATTTTATGTGTATTTTATCACAATACAAAGTTTCATTTCTCAATATAAATTTAATTATTTTTTATAGAAGTTGATTCTATCTGTCTATCTATCTATCTATCTATCTATCTATCTATCTATCTATTTATCTATCTATGATAACATGGCATATGGCTTCAAAAACAAAGAAAAAACAACCTAGGGTTAAGGCAACCTATGAAGCTATATCTAAAATGAGCTAAAAGACTTGATATATTGGACATCTGGTGATTTCAGAGCTTGAATGGCAAGGATAAAGGCCATAGGTTATAAGGGAAATACATATCAAATAAGTGATGGGAAAATGGAATTTCTTGTAAGAAACTTAAAGTAGACAATAATATTTTTGCAATATAAAGGATGTGAACCAATACATGTCTGTGAGTTATAGCTCACTTTATTAATTCTGTATATAAAAGTTATTTGCCAATAGAGCTCTAGAGTTCCTACTATCTAAATATATCCTATAGTTAATATTTTCATTAAACAAAAAATACAAAAAGCTACCTATTGTAGGATTCTCTTTATATGCAATGTCCAGAATAGGCAAACTCATAGAGATTGAATGCAGACTGGTGGTTGCCAGAGGCTGGAGAGGGAGAAGAGTGACAATTTAATAATTACTTCTTGATTTATATTTGGAAAATTCAAATCTTCATAATTAGACATGCTTTAAGTGAGAGAAATAGAACATTTCTCAAAAAGGTAGTTATAAGCACTCTATCTCAAAGTAAATGAACATTCTATAGGACAAAGATAGACCAATTTTTACTGTAATAATGTTCATATCTGACAGTCAAGTTGAGATGTTCTTTAGTTGCAGGATGACTCATGTCACCCGGACCAAGGGATACAAATATTTGTTTCTTTAGTCTGAAATGTTTAGATCTTTCAAGGGAAGATTATTTCCCCCAGAGTTTGAAATGACATTTGAGGGAGGAAAAAAATTATGACTTCTATGAAATTTAGATACAACTTTTGGGTATAACTTTAAAGTGGTTTTTGAAATAATTTCCAACTCTAGTGAGGGGGGATTCATAAACAACTAGTTATTCCTCTCAAGGAAATTAAAATTGTGTACTAAAATGGTTTCATGAGAAACAGGAGAAGGAACAAATTAAGTGGAATGGTACACATTAATATCTCATAAGACAGAAGGTTCACTGAAGAATCATAATAGAAAAACTCCTGAAACATGAATCAGACTTCTTTAGAGATACTTGTAATGAACACCTGGTAATTAGACATGATTATGTATTGACTTCTGATTTTACCCAAGACCTAACTTGTCCAATGTTAGTAAATACAGTATGTCACTGACCAAGCAATTAAAGGGATTGACATTTCTCTCTTTAGATAAGATACAAATTGAATTTATTTCAAAAAATAAATTATTTTAATAGGTAAACTAAGAAAAACTGCTAATAATTTCATAGGGGAAACTTGCAACCTTTGGGGAGCTCAACTTTTGGAGTCAAACTTGGGTTTGATTCTGGTTCTGTCACTTATAAGTTATTTATTGTTTATCAGTTATCTATTGTTGCATAACCAAAACAAATCACACACCCCCAATTTATGACACAAAACAGCAATAAACATTTATTGTTTCACACATTTTCCATGAATAAGAATTTGGGAGTGGCTTATCTAGGTAGTTCTGACTTAGAGTGTATCAGGTAGTGAAGATATTGGCTGGGGCTGCAGACATCTGAAGATTTTATCGGGGCTAGAGGTTCTGCATCTAAGATGGCTCATTAACATGGCTGATGGCAGAAGGCCTCAGTTATTCAAAACATGGACTTCTCCATAGCACTTAGGTTTGCTTTAGTGTCCTTATGACAAAACAGCTGTCTTCTTCCCAGAGTGAGTGATCCAAAAGGGCAAGGCAGAGGCAATGCCATTCTTTCACATAGCCTCAAAAAGTGTATTCTTGATTATAAGTCAGTGAAAAAAAAAGAAATTGAGGAAGATACAAATAAATGGAAGCATATACCGTGCTCATGGGTAGGAAGAATCAACATCGTTAAAATGGCCATACTGCCCAAAGCAATCTATAGATTCAATGCAGTCCCTATCAAAATACCAATAGCATTTTTCAGAGAGCTAGAACAAATAGTCCTAAAATTTATATGGAACCATAAAAGACCTCAATGCCACGGCAATCTTGAGAAAGAAGAAAAGAGTTGAAGTATCACACTAGCTGATACCAAAGTATACTACAAGGCCTCAGTAATCAAAACAGTATGGTACTGGCATACAAACAGATATTTCGAATCAATGGAACAGAATAGACCCCAGAAATAAATCCGCACCTATACGCTCACTTAGTATATGACAAAGGAGGTAAGAATAGACAGTGAGGTAAAGACAATCTCTTCAATAAATGGTGTTGGGAAAATTGGACAGATACATGCAAAAAAAAAAGAAGAAGAAGAAGCTGGACCATCTTCTTACACTGTATAAAAAAATAGACTCGAAATGGATTAAAGACTTCAATGTAAGGCCTGAAACCATAAAACTGCTAGAAGAAAACATAGGCAGTAAACTCCCTGATATTACTAACAGGAATTTCTTTTTAGATATATCTCCTCAGGTGAGGGAAACAAAAGAAAAAATAAACAGATGGGACTACATCAAACTAAAAAGGTCTTGTACAGCAAAGGAAACCATCAACAAAACAAAAGGACAACCAACTGAGAGAAGATATTCGCTAATGATACATCTGATAAAAGGTTAATATCCAAAATATATAAAGAACTCATACAATGCAGCAACAACAACAACAACAACAAAAACAAAAACAATCCAATTAAAAAATGGGCTGAAGATCCGAACAAATACTTTTCTAAAGAGGAAATACAGATGGCCAATAGACATATAAAAAGATGCTCAAGTTTGCTAACCATCAGAAATGCAAATTAAATGCAAATTAAAACCACAATGAGATATCATCTCACACCTTTCAGAATGGTTATCATCAATAAATCAAAAAACAACAAGTGTTAGCAAGGATGCAGAGAAAAGGGAACCCTCATACATTGTTGGTGGGATTTCAAATTAGCACGGCCTCTATGGAAAACAGTATGGGGGTTTCTCAAATAATTAAAAATGGATATATCTTTTGACCCAGCATTTGCACTTCTGGGTATTTACCCAAAGAAAACCCAAACAATAATTCGTGAAGACCTATGTACTCCAATATTCATGGCAACACAATTTACAATAGCCAAGATATGGAAGCAATCTAAACGCCCATCAACAGATGGTTGGATAAAGAAATTATGGTTCACATATACAATGGAATATTTCTCAGCCATTAAAAAAAATGGAATCTTACCATTTACAGTGACATGGATGGACTTAGAGGTTATTATGCTGAGTGAAATAAGTCAGACAGAGAAAGATAAATACCATATCATTTCACTTATATGTGGAATCTAATGAACGAAAAAACACAAAGTAATCATAAACAGACTTATGAATATAGTGTACAATTTGGTGACAGACAAAGGGGCAGGGGTTGGGGGGTGGGAGAATGGGGTGAAGGGTTAAAGAACTACAAATTAGTAGTTGACAGTTGGTCATGGGGATGGGGAGCATGGCATAGGGAATGCAGTTAGCATTAATAAGATGGCTAGGTGGAGGGCCAGGGGAGGGAGGGAGCAGTTGGAGGGATCATTTCATGAACTATATAGATATCTAAGCAATGTACTGTGTAAATGAAACTAAATTAAATAAATAATTTTTAAAGGTATATTCTTTTATTTCTGTAATATTCCATTGGGTATACAGGTCAGCCCTATTCAATGTTCTCACAAAAGGACTACACAAAGGGAATATCAGGAGGTAAGAATTTTGGGGGGACATCTTGCAAGCTGGCTACCACAGTGTCCATCACTAACCTTAATTCAAACCTCTGTCTTCTGGCATAATTAGTAACAGAAAATTCTTCTGAATAAAAAGTAGCAGGAAAAAAGCACACTAATTTAAGTTTTGCGAGATTCCTTCTTCCCGCTTTCACCTTGTCTTTAGGCAAGTAGTCAAAAGTATTCACTTAGCGTCTCTCTAGGAATTCACTTTGGGGCTTTCTTTAAGATAAGTTAAGGTAGGTCAAATTGCTTACAAGTTATTTTCATGGTCCTTCATTTATTCCTCTTCATGTGTTGTAACAGAGCTAGGCTAATATACTAAAGCCTTTGGGAGAGGGTCATTAATGTGGGATTATCATTTTGGATTTTAAATTTCCTCTTTCTTATCTTGTTCTTATTGACAGAATTATAGGACAAGATGGTTCCTAAAGAGATTATATTCCTATAATCCATAAGTAATTAATATGGATTCCCCAGATCCTCAAATAAGTGTCTGTGATCATATTATAAGGTGTTTGAAAATTGAAATGAGAAGACCAAATAGCAAGTGTTCCAGAGAGTTCATCCTTTCTGTTTCTTCTTGAACTGCCACTTCTTGACCACCAGAACAGATGAATAAATGAAACATATCTTATTTGTAACTTGGCCAGTCTATGCTTTTTACTGGAATTTCAGTGAAGCTTAATATATACAGAAGGGTTTGAGCTGACACTTTGAAAGATTTTCTTATTTAATTTATGGGTTCTAGATAGCTCACTCCAAAACACTCACAGCCTCACCACCACTAACTGTCTTGAGACCACTAGAACTAAATTCATTATATTTTTATCTCTATTTGTCAGTAAACACAAGAAGCATCTGGATGTTCATATCTCCTAGTTTGTTTACATTTCCTACCCCTTCCATTAGGTCCTCTGGAACACATAGTACATCATCCTTTATCTCATAAGCCTCTTTGGATATTCTCTTCAACTTCTTAGTCTAACTGAAATCTAGATCTCGCTTCTTGACACTGCTCCCCTTATAGCCTTTTCAATTGGTGCCTGTTTTTTTTCTCCCATATCCCTTAAATCACTGGGCCTGCCCCTTCCCTCCAGCTTTTAAAAATAAATCTCATGTCTTCACACTATGCCACCGATTACCTTCCTTGTTGCAATTATCTACCAATTCCTGGGGCACGCTCTCATCCTAATTTATCTAACAATTCTTTGTTCTCCATCGATATGTCTAACATTACCTTCTGTCTTAAATCTTGGTGATTTAAATATCCACTTAGATGACTTTTCTGACATCCTAACTTTACCTCTTCATCTCCTCCAAGTCTTTGCACAAATATTGCCTTCCCAGTGAGACCTTCCCTGACTATACTATTTAAAATATATGATTGCCACAAATATTAAGAAGGCATTTGATCAAATTCATCATCAATTCTTGCTTATAACAATAAAATCAGAATAGAGAAATAATTCCTTAAACACAACCAAAAATTCAGATTCAGGCTGAATGAAAAAACACTAAAACATTCAAATTAAAAAGAGAAATACAAAATAATGGCCAATTTTTGCCACCATTACGTAATGTAGTTCTGGAGGTACTAACTGATGAAATTAAACAAGAAAGAAATAGGAGGTAAAATTATCATGATTTGAGGGAAGAGCATTTGAAGTAGGATGAACAGCTAGGAATTGGAAAATTACTTGATATATTGAAAGATCAGAAAGAAGTCCAGGGTGGCTAGAACATAATGAATGAAGAAGAAAATGTGGCATCAGATGAAAATGAAAAAGTAGGCAGGACTCAAATCATATAGGGCCTTATAGGTCAAGACAAGGAGCTTGGATTTTGTTCTAAGTGCAGTAGGAAGCTGTTGCAGGTTCTGAGCAAAGAAGTGATGTGATCTGATTTACTTTTTGAAAGAATCTCTCTGAACACCGTGGAAAGGCTAAAAAGAAGCAAGAATAGAAGGAGGGGGATGAATCAGGAGGGAATCATAATGGTCCAGTTGAGAGATGATGGTTTAGACATAATGGTAGCTGTGGTGGTAATAAAAATTAAATGGATTTAGAATATATTTTGAAAGTACAGCCAACAAAACTTGCTTATGGATTGTAAAGGTTTTTAGGTTATTCATTAAAAGTAAACAAATATGACTGCTTTAACCTTAAGAGAGAAATCAGGATTTGAGAAGCAGACCATTCAAGAAACAAGTGAATTCTCAGCAGATGAGCAGACACTTTGCTCAAAATGATTGAGTGTCCTTTCTGAGATGAATACGTGTGATAAACATATGACTCCTGGTTGTGTCCTTTACTCTCATCCATTCTCAGTGATATTTAGAGGTGGAGTAAGGCTCATATCCTATCGAGGAGGTGACAATGAAAAAAAAACCTAATGGCCTGTTTTTTAGGTCACATCAGAATGTTCCCTTATCAATATAGGTCCATTAAAATGAGAGCACCAAAATATTATATATCCATTGCAGCTCAAAAAGTGTATCAGGCTATGTGCAGGCTGCTTTTCCCCTCTCCTGGAACAAATGATGGGTCATTTGACAGAATATCAATAACCCTAAACCCATTCATTTTTGGATTTTGGAGATAGTCTTCTATCGAAAATCCATGGGTAAAAATAGGAACTACTGACCTTCTTCCCCAAGGCACTCATCTCCCTTCCTTCCAAAAATAGTCCTGTGGGGAAGCCAGGCTCTCTCCTTACATATGTTTGATAACTAAAGTTCCTTTACTCACACTCCCCAACTGGCATCCAAGAGGTCAGGTACCTCAGTCAGCTCTATTTCTCAGGGGTAGGGAGGTTCCCATTCTTTCCTACCTTGTTTATATGCCAGTTTTTTGGCTTCCTCCATAATTATTGCTTGTATCTCTTAAGTCATGCCACAATCCTAACCTCACTTCATTGATCCGATCCCTCTTGGTTTTCAATATGTGGCCTGGAACTGGAGGGAGAATTTACAATGTCTCTGTTTGAACTCTGTCTCTGATTGTTGACCCCATCCTAAGGGCCACCTATTCTGTCCCAAATTAGTCCCATTTCTGCAAGTTTCCTAGTATCCTTATTAACATCTCCCCATCTTTAAGCATATACATGCTACCTAAAATCAGTTCTATTTCATTTCAAGCCTAATGCAAAACCAGCACTCTGTGGTAATATATTCTAACTCCTGCAAAAAGCAAACACAAACTCTGAAAATGAACATTTCCAGTCCTTGTCTTTGAGTTCCACATAGATTTGTGTTCTAACAGTTTACTGGACATTTCCAACAAGATATTCTACAAGCAGTTCAAACTTAATATAACCAAAACAATATTTTTCTCCTAGAACTCTGTCTTCTTTCTTTTGCATTCCATACCTGATCCCCACAACCCAAACAAAACTGCCCTTTGTTTACTCTCATTTCAAAAGTAATAAATGGTAATTATAAAAAATATGGAAAATTCAGATGAACAAAAAGAAACAAAAACCATCTCTAAGACTTCTATCCAGAAGTCTACCAATTTACATTCCCATATCTTAACCAATGCTATCACTATTCATCTAGTCACCCAAGCTAGAAATATGACTCCTGTTTCTCCTTCACAAATCACATTTGACCATTTTCTAAATCATATCCATACTACTTTGCAAATGTCCACTGAAGTAATTATTTTCTATCCTCATTGCCATGGTCCAGGCTTTTACTTCTCTCACCTTAACTAGTACAACTGAATATCAACTGGTTTTCTTATCAGCCTTCCAAACTCACACTCATCTCCTACCATAATCTTCACTGCATTCTTCACCATAATCTGCTACTAGAGTTGTTCTGAAATGTGCATCTAATCATTTAACTCACCTGCTTTAAAACATTTAGTAATTCTAATGACTCCAATATAAAGTCCAAATTTTATGGTGACTTAGTCTGTTCAGGCTGATATAATAAAATTCTACAGACCAGAAGTCTGAGCATGCTAGACATGGTCATTTTCTGGTGAGAGCTCTCTCTCTCTGGCTTGAGAAAGACACAGTTTCACTCACATGGCAGGGAGAGATAGCAGGCAGAATAAGCTCTCTAGTGTCTCTTCATATATAACCATTAACATCATCGTATGGACCACACCCTTGTGACCTCATCTAAACCTAGTTAATTCTCAAACATTCCATCTCCAAATGCTATCACACATGGGGTTAGGGCTTCAGCATATGAATTTGTGGGGGATACAATTCAGTCCATAACACATGGTATGATAGTCAGGGCTTTTACAACTATCTCTAAGTTGCCTATTCTTTTTAGGTTTTATTACTCCATGCTAGTGCACTCTGGAGCTTCAAAATCATGAGTAGTTTTCAAAACATATGTACTTTCATGGCATTATGAGTTTTCTCATGCTGTTCACCTTGCTTAAACACCTTTTCCACCCTGACAATTATGTTCTTCAAATGTCCAGGTCAAAGGCCACTTGTATTATGAAGTTTGCTTAGGCTTTCTCCTCTTTGTGCCCATATCACTTTGCACTTATTTCTATCACTTCAAATTGCCTGAGTTCAAATTGTAGTTCTACTACATTCTAAATGTATGACCTTAAGCAAATTATTTAACTTTTTTGTGCTTCAGTAACCACATTTGTAAAATAGGGATAATAGCACTGATTTCATAGAGTTTTGGCGTGAGGATTAATGAGTTATGTGCACAGTTCTTAAATAAATGCCTGGCACCTAGTAAGCATTATATAAATTGTTTGCTATTATTATTATATTATGTTAAGTGAAAAACATCAGGACAAAAACTTTTATTCATAGACTGTAAATGTAGGAAAATTGCTCCACTATGGCGTTCTGGCAATTTTGCAGTATCCATATAGTCCACGTAGGCAAGGCTCAACTGTGGTCTGTCTCCAGATCTTGGCAGAACATCATGTGATCCTCTTGGAATGGGGAAAGATAGGCAGTCTTGTAGGGAGTCGCCTAAAGGCTATTTCTTATCTGTCTTTCTGCCTTGTGGGAGGCTCCTTATCAGGCAGAAGGCTGCCATGAGGCAGTTTCTCAAACCTACTCCCTGATTTCAGCAAGGCATAGGACTTTCCACTTTCCTCCCCTTAGCTATAGATGCAGGCTAGAAAACAGCTTAGTTGCAGTCTAGGGTTGACTCTTCAGCCTCTTCAGTTCGATATTGTCCTGTGGGGTAAAGGGACACCGGGAGCTGACACCATGCTGATCTTACATATGATGTCTGTGTAAGTAATAAACTATATCCATTTGATCTCATTGTTTCCTTATCCGATAAATCTATGAAAGTCTGTGCTTCTGCTTATGGACTGCTTGATCTCTTGACAGTAAGCGCCTTAAAAGGAGGAGAAACTAATCTGTTTTGTTCAACACTCTATATCGACTATATAACCTATAATAAGTACTCAATAAGTATTTGTTGAATTATATATATATATATATATATATATATATATCAAACAATGATAAACATGCATTCAAGGATATATAGTCAAGGATAAATATCAAACCCATTATAGTGAGAGCCTTGTGGGGAGGGATGAAGAGTATAGAGGAAAAAAGAGAAAATAAAATATAAAATAAAATAAAACAATGCAGGGCATTCTACTCATGAGGTTTAAAGTAAAACAAACATGTCACCTAGGAGGAAAAAGCCCTCTAGCTCACTTATTATTTTCTCATTAATTTATATGAGTATTTCATACCTTATAAGCTTGACCTTATTTTCTCTAATGAACCGTAATGTAAGGAGGAAAGACTAGATTGGCATCTTTCAAACTGTGTTTCAAGGAGCCCCAGTTTTTCTCATAGGAACTGCCTCATGGGTGATAGTACCATTTGAACCAAGGTAGGGGTACTTTTATGTGTTTTATATGTTGGTCTTTCTCAAAGAATTTTATTTGATGAAAAGAGTTGATAGCTAAAAACAAGGCAAAGCAAAACAAAACAAACTTGCAAACCACTAGCTTAGCTCTAGCTCTAAAATTAATATACAGTATGATAACTTTAGTTAATAATACTGTATTGAATACTGGAAATTTTCTGAGTAGATTTTAGATGTTCTCACCACACACACAAATAGTAACTCTGCGAGATGATATGTTAATTAGCTTGACTGTTACAATCACTTCACTATGTATATGATATCATTTCATCATGTTGTATACTTAAAATATTTTTATTTAAAATATAAAATGCATAAATATGGATTAAGGCAAAGGAAGTTTGGTAGCTACGAATTCAAGAATAGAGCAGGAGGCAGAATTTGGATAGTGGAGCTCTTTGTGTTGGGGTTAGAAAGAAAAAATGGAAGGTGTGCTGAAGATATACATATTCCTAACAGAATTTTGTTTAGGACAATTGCTTTCATTTAGGACTCATAAATCTTGCTTTCTTATTTGTAGTCTGGGAAAGGTAAAGAAAAGGGTGGTCCTTGTGAATTTTTAAACCCCAAATCACTCTTTGTACTTAACCAGATTGTTTATTCTCCTATTAAAACCTTACTCGGCTTAAGCAGAGGTCTTCTAAAAGTCTCTGGGCTGGATTGTTTTGTATATACCCAGTCCAGGACCCAAATAATATATTTAGTCAATTCTAATGTGCAATTTCCCCTGCATTTTAATATTTCTGATATTAAGATGCATTGCACAATCGACGTGCACATTTAATGAGGTAGCATACCTATTTTCGTTTGTTATTAAATAAATGGCATGTTTATAATTTGATGATGTCTTACATTTGAGGAAGTGCTATATTATCAACAGGAATAATAAGTATATAAATTTGAGCAAGAAACACTTGCAATAGGGTCAACAACCTCTTTAGTCTGAATCTTACAAGTGGGGTTATGCAATGATGATGGATGTCATCATTCATTTGCCTACGGGATAAAATTCAAGCTAAAAATGAGGGTTTTTTTTTTCTTTTTTGAGAATCAGCTTACCACTATCCCACTATCTACAATTATTCTTTATTCTTATTATACTTACTACTTACTCAAACAAGCCATGCTCTTTCATGCCTGGATACTTTTCCATGTGTTCCTACCTCTGCTTGGGATGCTCTTCTTAGAAAGTTGTCCACCATAGAAATCCTATACACCCAAAGACTGCTGATCCCTTTCTGCTTTATGTCACTAGGTACCTGGTATATACCTCTAATATGCGCTTACCATACTGAACTGCTATGATTTGTTAGGTGTCCATCTCCTTTATTGGAAATTCCTGAGGGTAACTGACTATTTCTTATTTATTTCTGTATCCCTAGTACCTAGGACGGTGTCTGGTATGTAGTATTATTCACTAAGTGACTATATGAATAAAAAGAAAGAAGAAAAAAAAGAACAGTATAATGTGGTAAAGTGTCATAGCACCAATAAATGTTTCTTTTGCTGCTGCCATTCATTGGGGTTCATTTCTTATCCAAACCCTCTGAACTCCTGGGAGACTTACAATTGTCAACACTGAGTTTAATTGTTAATAATAAAATCAGTTCATTTGTGTTAGTTTTGTCTCCCCAGTTGATTATAAATTCATTAGAGGGAAAGATCAAGTCTTTTCTGTATATATTTGTTGAGTTTTAGATAAATTGCATATTCCTATTCTGAGTTGTGATTTAGTTTTCATGATTCCTCATTCAGTATACCTTTATCATTAATACTAGTAGCAATTTGCATGAGAGAGATGGAAAAGCTTACCACTAGTTCTTTATAACACACTGTTGAAGAGTCTTTTCTTATCAATCCTAGGAATATAGCCTTAGTTCCCACCTGCTATTTGTATATCATCTCTCGCAACAGTTTTATTTATTTAGAGCCTAGAATTCCTCCAGAGTTTAGAGCAATCTTCAATACTAGACATCAAAAATATAATTTTACAGTAATTTAAGAGAGAAGAATTTGAATATTACTGGTAAAATCCTGGGAACTAATTACTTCAAGCAAGATCACTTGAAACCTTAACTCATTTGAGTTTGAAAAATCTCCTGAAGTACTTAAAGTCACTATTCCTGTTATGTTACTTGATTCAATTGAATGTCTAAGATTTTGCTAATAAGAGAAAAACTTGAAGTTCACACGAAACAGAGATTCCATCTATAATTTGTTTCAGGAAAAAAATATTAAGAATCTCCTATGTACTCTTTACTATAGAGCAGTGGTCCCCAACTTTTTTGGCACCAGGGACCAGTGCCAAACACAGCCCTGGATCTCAAAAAATAAATTCATACCAGAAATAGTGTATTATATCATATGATTCTATTATATTTATTTGTAAATCTTATCCATGTGTGTAAGGTTTATTTATTTTGTATATGTTTGCCAATTTTAAACTGTCTATCTCATTATTCCTTTAATGCCTGAAAAGTAGAAATCACTATTTCTAAATCTAATGCCTGATGATTTGAGCAGAGCTGAGGAGCAGGTACAAATACAAATGAAGCTTCGTTCATTGGCCCACTGCTCTCCTCCTGCTGTGTGGCCTAAGTTCCTAACAGGCCACAAACCTGTGCCTGTCTGAGGCCTGGGAGTTGGGGACCCCTGCTGTAGAGTATTGTAACAGAGGGAAGGAAAAAGATAGAAACACAGCCCTGGATCTCAAAAAATAAATTCATACCAGAATTACTAATGTATATTGCCAAAATGAGTTGCATTATACACTCTTGGTTAGACCCATATATTTTAACAAGATCATTACAAGGCTCAAATAACAAAAATAAGGTGGTTTCATTGATATCGTTGACATTGCTATTGTTATTATACAGAAACAGTGGCTTAGCAAAGGTTGTCCTCCAATATGCTGTAATGTCATTCATATTAGAGAGCCAAGTAACACCTTAAATGTCTTTTCAAAGTTTTAAATCAAAAGTTCAGATCTGAAAATTAAGAAACCCTTTTTTAAGTTTCCCAATGTAAGCCAAGTTATTAAAAGAGATACGGACACCAGAGAAAATACATTCTGGGAAGGAAATACTTCTTTCTGATTGCCTGTCAACTTATCAGAAGTTAATAACCAATCAGATGGCATGCAGAGGACAGAACTAAGATGAAAGAAATGCAGTCCAATTGGATTGGGCAGTTTTCATATGATCAGAAATAGTGTATTATATCATATGATTCTATTATGTTTATTTGTAAATCTTATCCATGTGTGTAAGGTTTATTTATTTTGTATATGTTTACCAATTTTAAACTGTCTATCTCATTATTCCTTTAATACCTGAAAAGTAGAAATCACTATTTCTAAAGAGTTTACAGCCTTGCCTATACTGTTATGTATACAATAGGCAGGCAGTCAATTTAGCTATAATGGTCATAAGAAAAATGACTAAGGGAGGAGAAGCTTACCACTAGATCCTCACAACATGCTGTTGAAGAGTCCTTTCTTGTCAATCCTAGGAATATATCTTCAGTTCCCACCTGCTGTTTGTATATAAGCTCATATCTGAAAAAAAAGTTATTGATACAGAGACTCGACTGAAAGAGTAATTCCCTGTCATAGAATTAGAGAATTAGATACTTATGAGACTATGCCATTATAAAAAATATATATATAATAAAATAAAAGGACTAAATGGAGTACTTGCAGTTTTTCAGGCCTATAGCAGAACATGAAGGAATAGAAGTCTAGAAATTCAGTCAAAAATACCTAGCATTGTAAATCAGGATTTATGTCATATATACTTCTTTTCTAAAATAAAACTTGTTTTAAAGCTAAACAAATGAAATGGATTAAGGGAACTTCTAATAAAATTCTAATAAGATTCAAAGTAGAAGAAAATAGGAAAGTCTTTTCAAGGAAAACAATGACTCAGAATAGTGGGCCCATAACCTGGGATTTGATGGATGGGTAGAAACTCTCCTCTGCTAAATTTAATCCACGGAGTTAGAAAATCCAGGTTTAGTACCATTTATATCATTAACTGTGTGACCTTAGTCAAGTCACAAACTCGTAGAGTCTTGGCTTTCACATTTGTACAAGTTATGGATGGGAATGGGTTTGAATTAAATGATCTCTATGGTCTTTTCTATCTCTAAAATTCTACAATAGAAACGCTGGTAATGTAGCAAGCACAGCTATATTATAGTATTTAGAATCTAGTCCTACAGAATTCTTAGTTCAATGAAAGATTGTCTTGGTATTTCACACATGACATTTCACTTGGGCCCTTAGAGATAGGATTGCTTATAGAATCATGAAGCCATTATGTACTTTATCATTTTAGATGGAACAAAGCAAGTATACATTTACATATGATCTTTTCTGTTGAATTCTACCCTAACGAAGAAATGGTAAATCTCTGGACAGGAAGACTAAAGGATTACATTAAACTTCTGACAACTAGCAAATAGGAATGTCCAAGAATGAAAAAGGGATTTCTTTGAGTTGGAACAGGACTAACAATAAGTAGCTATATGGGGCATTTTTTTTTCTTAACAGGATATAACATCTATCAGATATTTACAAAGTTGAAGCCAGCTTAAAATAAAACAGAAAGTTGTCGATCCATATGCCTATGATTACCAAATAGATTTGCACTAGCTGCTTCTCTTCTCCTCATCTCCAGATGCAATTTTCCAATTGTCTACCATATAAATTTGCCTGATGTCCCAAAGGTACCTCACAGTCCACACATCCAAAATCATACTTCCCCTCCTCCTATATTCCCAATTATAGTTAATTGTTCCACTATTCACCCAGTCACCAAAGCTAGCTACCTCAGCATCATTTTAACACTTTCTTCTCATTCATTATAGCTAATCAAATACCAAATCTGCCTTCAAAAATCTCTCAAATAAAGAACATCATGCTTCTCCCCAAGGCAAGTGGCTTAAATCAGGCCCTTAT
This sequence comes from Rousettus aegyptiacus, assembly GCF_014176215.1. Classification (NCBI taxonomy): domain Eukaryota; kingdom Metazoa; phylum Chordata; class Mammalia; order Chiroptera; family Pteropodidae; genus Rousettus; species Rousettus aegyptiacus. The sequence goes on along the minus strand of NW_023416312.1, from coordinate 63,543,231 downwards.
TATCTTTTATTTGGCCACTAGTGAGTCCTTTTGTGAACTGTCTATCCACGTTCTTTATCCATGTTTCTCTTTACCCATGAGGACATTTTGAAATATATTTGCATGAAATAGAAAATAAAGACTTAAAAAAACTTAAAAAGCATTTCCTTTTATATACTGACTAGATTAGTTAGACATGTAAACTTTCATAAATGTTCTTTCTACAGAACATTAAACATCAGGAAAAGTGAAAATTTACTCAAATTTAGAGCTTGCCATAAATGGATGTTTGACATTTATTAGACAATATGACAATTGAGTGACTTGATTCTTACCTTTCATATGGAAGTGTGTTACTGTAGAAACATAACCTTTGATTTACTCTCTTCATTCTTAAGATGCAGACAGAAATGTTTTTTAAATCTCCTTTGATTTTTTTAATGAGGTTTATGGTTTTTTTGACATCGAATATGTGAGAGCTGTATACTTTTTTCCGGTTAATTATCTGCAGTCTCCCACTGCTTCTATTTTCAGAACTGACTTAGAAAATAGAAGCATACCCTTTTTTAAAGCATAAGACACAGTTTTATAGTCATAGTCAATGTAGAACATTGAATAATTAAGAGCAGGTCTTTGACATATAAACATGACATAATAATTTAGTTTGCATGAATGTTTGTAATTTAATAGGCTGTTTTCCCACTGTTGGTTCCATATTATACAACTAACTGACATTAAATAAATTTATAATAAAAATGACTGTGTTTTTAAATTTGTTTTAGATAATAAATGAAAGGAAGGTCTTATGTTTTATTGTTAGTTTCTGCTTTAGAATGGAAAAAAAATACCAATTACACATGCTTTCCGTGTATCATTGTAGTTTTAGCTTTTATATGGTAGAATTTACTTTATGAATCTTGTCAAAAATAGAACAGTATCAAATGACAAATCTAGTTTAAACCCCTAAACACATTCTTAGCTTCATCTGACTTACTCTGGTATTTCTCTAACATCCCACATGTCATCATGCTCTGCTCTTTCTGGAACTTCATCTGGATTCCAGATTTCCTCATTAGTCTTACCACTGGATTGAGGGATGACTGTAAAGAAATAGAAAATAAAGCTGAAGTTGTTGCCTATTTTCCCCCTTGAAATTGTACTTCTTTACACCTAGTTTGGGATTATTTAAGTAAAAAATTTTCTATTTGTAATCACCAGCTAGTTTTTTGTTCAAAACAAGCTAAATTAGTAACAACTAATAAATATTTTAATCAATACACAACTGATACATTGTAGAATTGTAATAATAATCATAGGAAATTTGGAGAAGACATATAAGCAAATAGAAGAAACTAAAATCTACAATCCAAATGCCAGGAGATAAGTGATGTAGCATTCTGGTGTTTATCTTTTCAGTCTCTCTCTCTCTCTCTCTCTCTCTCTCTCTCTATATATATATATATATATATATATGTATAATATATGTATATATATATACACACACACACACATATATATACACACACACATACACGCATACATACATATATATACATATATACATAAATATATTTATATATACATATATACATAATAACATGTAATATATATTTAATATATAAAATAACATTATATAGTATATTATATATAACATATATGTGTAAAAATATTGCACATTTTCCAGAAACACAAATAAGATCATATGTAAAGAACAAATCAAACATGTAATTAATTTGGGTTAGGTAGAAATGTCTTATCTTGCATTGTGTTTTACTATATAAAAGCCCTTTGATACATTTTCCATGCAAGCATGACATAATTCTTAAAAATATACCATAACTTAAGGAAATTTAAGATGATAATTTTTTAATCTAGTATTTTCATCATGTTGACAGAAAATCTCTGTCATTTGTTCTTTATGTAGAATTGAGCATGTGCCTGAGTTTCTACATGTTATCTTTAAATGTTTAAAAGTAAATAAGCATACAAAACCAAGCTTTTATTTGTTCTATCAAAGCAGCAAATGGAGACCCACATTAGGTGCAGAACTTTATTTTGAGTCTTTTTAAGCACCCCCTAAAATGCACCTAATGGTCAAGTTTTCAATTCTGTTAATCCTTTTGAAATTATCTGCTTCCATCTAGCATGAGCTTTGTAAAGCTTAATTACATATTTATCTATAACACTTTACATATGACTCATTGTTCTCAGAATTGGGAGATTATTAGACCTACAAGCAACACAGAAATACATCCAAATTTGAGCTAGTCTTCCATGGAGTGAATATCACTTGAATGAGGCAAATAACTTGAGTATGTAGAGCAATAATAACTGAAATTTTGAAATCATCACCTCAGACCTCATGTTTATCCATTATTTTAAATATTTCTCCAGATAAAATCTTTTACAATTAGCTAAATTGATGAGAGGATTTCACTTCCTTTCCCTGTCCACCTTCTAGTAACGATGATTATGACCAACAGAATTAAAGGCTTTTGTTTTTAAAGACATGTAAAATGTTTGGCTCTGTGAAAACGTTTAGGCCAACATGCTGGGAAAACATCCAAAAAATATTTATTCTAGTTTATTGGACCTGTGACAATATAAATCAAGCCATGGGCTTTAATTTATAAGTATTTAAGATAAATTTGTGTAGTTTTTTGTTTTATTGTGTTCTCCAAAAGACTATTAACTCAATGATTTCCATTGTAATCTCAGAGATTATCATATTGCCTGGTACATAACAGGCTCTCAATAAATATTTATGGAATAAATTAATGAGTGAATTCTGTGAAATTGCCAGAATATAGCAGAGTAGAAAGTGAAGAAGCTAAGCATCTTCGTAACTAGACCCTAAACAATAAGTTATTTGACCACATATGACTTTGTGGTTTTCCATCTCAGGAAATATGCCAAAACATGTGAATAATTCAAGGCAAACTAATTTCCACTGGTAGAAAAATGTCATATTTCCAAGAGTAGAGTAAAAACAGCATTTTTATATGTAAATGGCTGTTCATCATTTCCACTGTTATTTGAGTTCACCTTTAATAAGTGCTAGTGGTGGTATTACTTTCCCTATAATTTCACTCCTGAAGATGGTACTTATTTTGACCTATACATTTTATTAAATAACTTACCTTTGAACTCTTCTGTTTTTGGTGGTCCAATATTCCCAGGACCCATGGCTCCTATTGCAGATGAACAATTTGACTGGTAGAGAAGATAAACAGTCTCACATTCTATAACTACTACTTGTCTAACTTATATGGCTAGTAATACTTTAAATTCAATAAGCTTTCCATCTAAAATTTTATAGAGCTTCCCAGTTTAATTACCCATTATTGTTATACAACAGAGAGACAGATATCCAGCATTATTTTGAAGTGTTTTCCTTGTCTTTTCAAAAAGTATTTGGTTCAATAGACCCTAAGGCAGAATTGATCTTTGATCAGAATAAATCCCTAGTCCCAGCTCAGTGAATCATGGATCCCTGGAGACAGCGAAATGTGCCACATTCATCTCTTTAAAGGTTAGAACAAAGTGTTAAAAATAAGAGCATTGACACTTTTATGTTTTGGCAGTATCTGGTCACAGTTAGATGGGGGATAGAAGTATGGAAAAGTTTTATAGAAATAAAAACAAAACACTAAGTAGAGTCTAAGTATTTGAACATCAAATGGCTCATTGAAAAGTCTGGATTACAGCTTTTATTTCTTTCCACTGTGGATGTGAAACACTGCCTCATCACACCACATCATGACACTGAACTAGTGGATTTAAACAGCAGCCCTAAATTAACAGTGTCAAATACATGCTGAATCACTATAGTCTTCACACATGTTCAAGTTTATTTTGCCATATTTTGTGCAAGAATACATACCCCCATACGACAGTCCCTGATGCACCAGTACAAGAACAGTTTTCCTTTTTCAACTAAACATAACACATATTATACCAACAGTATACTGGTAATCACTTCATTGGCCCCTCTCAGGGGTTCTTTGACATTTTAAGAAAATCTCAATTTTTTACTAATTGTTCTTGCTAATGTCAGACTTTGCACTTCAACTTACTCCATTGCTGGCAGTTAAAAAACTCTTATCTCCTTGGATCCTGGCAAATAGCACCACCAGCTCTAATCTCCCAAGACCTAAGACATGTATGAAACTTATAATGTCCTGTTTGGGCAAGAGGAATAGTGTCTGTCCTTGAAGGTGGTGAAAAAGCTCACCCGGGTGTTTTTATGCTAAACTATTCCAAAAGCTATAGATCAGAAATTAATTTATAACATCTCAACAGTTTCTGAGACAGTAACTATTCCTTTCCAAAAGTTGCTTCAAAAGGTCTATGTACACAGTTAAGGTGTTACATGCATTTTTATGGGAAAATTCTAAGACGATATTCTGTATTTTTTTTTCTTTTTAAGCACTAAGTCCATATAAACTTGTAGTGCTTTTCTTAAATTATTATTCACCAGGATACTAATAGTCAACCGGGATAAAGCATTTCTTGGAACATGAGGGCCTCTCATTTTGTCAAATAACTCCTTCCACGAAAAATTAAAATCCATAGAAATAAAAACTTGAACATTACTGATAAAAATGGGTATGCCATTCATGTACAATGATGATTGGGTCAGTATGTCATAATATAGGGGGAATTTCAGTTTATTAATGAAAATAAATGATAAAAATAAAATTTTCAAGTGAAAAGATGGATCAAGATGATAAAAACATTAAAATCCATCTGGCAACTGTTTTTTTTATATAAGAATATCATTTCAGACTTTACCATGAATCCATATCCAATTATCTGAGCAATTTATCAGTGCAATTCATGCCACTTTGCAAAATGTAAGAGTTAGAATATCCTTATTACAGTGTCTGTGAAGAGTGGTGAACTGTATTTCCCCACAGGTTTTAATATCCCCTTGTGAGTTAAAAAAATACAACAGATGTACTCTATTTCCAATCTCTCAGATTCATCAAAAACACATCACTCTTGTAATCATTTCACAGTTCCCAGGATTAATACATGTTAAAAAATGAAAAGCCATTACTCTCCTGGAAAATTTAATAATTCATTAGGAACATTAATTATTCTCCCACTATTCTGATAATTCAATTCTATATCCTCTAATGATATCTGTACTGCAGTATCTGAATGACCAATTATCTCAAAATTGCTTATAATCCATATATACAGAATCATAAGTTATTGTAGTAATTTTCCTCTATAAACTGTACAATTTGGTAAAATTGTCCTAGTCTCTCTATTCTCATAAGCACTCATCTTTACACTGGAAACACATCTAGATGCAAATAAACATATCCATATTTAAACACAAAAAGGAACAGTCTGTGTAACCAGAGTAAATCCTCTCTGAATCTGTTCCAATTAAAAGTTCCATTTCCCTTTGTTCAAGATCACTGTTTCTCAAATACTTGGTATGCTTTTTGTATCTGACATAACCCCAAATTCCCAAGGATGTATCATTCTATTTCAGCTAAGGTAGCAAAAATGAGCTTGCCTTCCCAACCGCATTGATGCATTCTGCCTAATTTTTTCTCCTGAGTCATTTGTTGTATACCTCCAATGCTGTTATTAACACCTTGATTTTTCTTTATTTGCTTGGTCTCTACTAAGACTTTTCCCTGACTCAAAATTCTTGGTTCCTGATCCTGGCCCCAAGCTGACTCGGTTCCCCTCTTCTACAAAGTTTATTTCCATTGCATGACTTATTTGGTTCTGCCCTGTTCCACCTAAGCTTTTCCTGGAGAGTGGAAGCTAGACCCAGTTTCAATATGAGCTACTAAATTTGCTGCTTTTTCATATTATACTTGTTTTTCCACACTATGGCAAAAAAAGAATTCCGAGAGGAGCAAATTGATATGTATTTTCATGGGAGATGATTTGCTCATGGTAAACCGGTCATAATAATGAAAAGGACTTCATTAAAATAAGTTAAATAAATATATATCTTCTGCTATAGTATGATATTTCTGCCCAAAGTCTGATAGCCAAGGCCCACTGATATCTAAGAAGTAGGAGAACAAAGATCAGGCAGTCACACAGAAGTATTTTGATTATACTGGAAATGCTGGTAGTGACTGTGGAGTGGCCAAAGTTTGGCTCATGGAACTCTACTACGCAAAATGAAGCCCATCTTGTTGCTGCAAGCCTCCCTGAAGTTACCTTCCCTGACCTCAAATGCTATTCAACTACATAATTACATTCCATAGCTCTATATGTGCATGTACCCGGAAGCCAATTTGAGTAGGCTGCAGCTAGTTTGTCCTCTTATTTGGCTCAGAATATTTTCTGTTCTGCTTTCATGTGTAGACAAATAAAAAAGAATAAGGGACTGGATTTAGGTGGCATAATTAATACTGTCTATTGAAATTGTTTTATAGAAATATTGCTTAGGCTTAAAAATCCTGGCTATCACTCTTTGCAATGGTCATCAAGCATTCACTGGCCATAAATGTAAATGACAAATATTTTGAAATATGGCTATTGCTACCATAGTTACAGAACAATTTTCTTATTTAGTGTTCAGGTAGTTTAGAAAAAAATGTAATATGTTTGCTATAAATGTACTAAATATTATACTCTCATCAGCCCTGCAACCTCCTGTGAATGTATCAGATGACATAGCCCTGCTACCACAGAAGGACTGGAACAAGTTGTTCAAATACAGTTTTACAGTGTACTGTGAAGAGAACTAATTCATCTGTAAGTATACAACCACCTGTCCAGACTCAAAATCATCCTCTTCCTTGGGATAAAGTAGCTCAGAGAGGGTTTGCAGAGTTGAAACTGAAGAAATAGGTTCAGTTTCCATATTTTCAGATTCCATATTTTCAGTTTCCATATTTTCAGTTTCTGTATTTTCAGATTCCATATTTTCCAATTCCATGTTCTGAGGAAGAAGATAATGAGAAAGAAGTATTTTAGTTTTCTAATTTACGACGTGAAGTTTATTATTATTATTGTCACATCTCCCTTCTTTCTCTTGGTCACTCCATTCATTATCACTTATTCTTCCTTGAAAATCCTTGTAAACTCCTTCAGATATATGTATTTTTCTGACTCAGAGGCCTGGGGCAGCAAGTGAACTCAAGTATCCAGCTTACCTTACTAAAACTTCTAAGCATTTATTGAGCACCTACTATAGGTTGTCAGGTTGTAGTGTGCTTAAGAATCACTTGGAAAGTCAGTTAAAAACGCAGTTTCTTAGCCCTACTTCCAGAGAAAGTGGATTTCAGTGCCTTATAGAATATACTTCATTATTTGGAAACATACTTGTGTAGACCACCTTTTTTTCTGTCTCATGTATGCTGTCTAGGCTGTATATTCCATTTAGTGAACTGAAAAGAATGTTTATTGGGCAGTATGACTCGAGGAACTTACTTTACACTTTTTCCTCAGGCAGGGCTGTACCTCTACTTTATTTAAATTTTTAATCAGCTGTAAATGGCGGTTAGCAGTATAATGCCATTTGAGACCTTTAAAGAGTCAGTTCTTTCACTTTAGTGAAAGTTCACACAAAATAAAGTATTTTTCTGATTTAATAATACGATATGTCTATTATGAAAATTTTAGGAAATAATACATTAAAAGTATAAATAAGAAAATTACAACTACCTATAATCCTATCAACTAGACATCAGTCTGTTAAATAATTTCTACAGTTATATTTGAAATAGGAATTCAGGATCTTTAAAAATCTTGGAAGCATCAGATTTGAATGAATAACCTGAATAAACACACTACTGAATTAGGCCTATTGTTATTGATTCAGGTGTAAATATAATAGGAATCTTTTCTAAACTTCTGCTGATATTTTAAAACATTATTTTATAAATTTAATTCACAGGAAACATTAGTGCTTTTACTAAATAGCCCACAAAAAAATTTTCCATTGTGCCTATAGTAGGAATACAAAGGGATTCTCAAATCTGTAGTGGTATAATCACCTGACAAAATCAATCTGCATGCAGATAAGGTTTTACAAACCTTGTTTTATTACATTGTACTACTATTTTGAGTTTCTTTTTTAAATGGAAAACTGATTTTAATGCTTATAGATGTCAAAGATATGAAACAAGTGTTAGATTGGCCTGTACATCTAGCGTAGAGGCAGTATATATCATAGTGGTTAAGAGAAAGGGATCTGAAGTCATACTGCCTACATTTGTATCTATCATTTACTCCTACTTCTGTGACTTTTGGCACATCACTTAAACTTTCCATACCTCATTTTCTTCATATATAAAATGAGAATAATAATAGTGCTACCTTATAGAATTGTTATAAGGATTAAGTAGCTTAATACATGTAAAAGATCTTGCAACAGTGCCTGGCACATATTAAGCATTCAACATATGTTAGCTATTATTGGTACCTTAAAATTTTAATTTTGTTGGGCATGAATATCACTTCTCATAATGATGTCAAATAAATTAATAATAAAGTCATTACATTAGAAACTCATTAAATTGAGAAGGTGAAATAAGGTGATAAAACAATCTCCTTTCACAGTATGGTCTTGTAGTTTGCCATGGAGATGAATAATTGACACATATTAAATTTAAAAAAAGAGGTCCCTGTTTAAATTTTTAAAGTCCTAGTTTGATTGTGTGTTCATTAAATACGTTAAATATTTACTTAACATTAAAAGCAAAAGGTTTGAAACATTTTCTACCTTTGACAATGAAAGGGGAAAATAGATCCAAATATCAGATACAATTACATAATTAGTATTTTGAGTTGAGATTGTCCAAACAGTGAGACTTAAAAAAAAACAAATATAGCAGAAATTGTTTTATTATTTAGGCATTACCTACCTTATACAATTGTTGTGATAGCCATATTATGCAATGTAGGTGAAAGAGTTTGCTAAATTTGAAAAGCTATGTAAAAATATCATTATCATCTGGCACATAGTGACAGCACCCACAGATACTTAATGATGAGGCTTGTGAGAGCTCAGTGGTGGGCCCGTGAGAAGGGATTAAACTGGAACCAGTAGAGCTAACTCAGAAGAAGGCTAATCAGAATTCCCAAATGTAGTATTTGAGGTGGCAATCAGAACCGCTATTCATGCATTCTCATCTGCTTGCCAGGCACATGGCAGTGGGAGTTTCGGGACATGAACAGAAAGAGCAGAAATGTTGAATAGTTGTAGTTAGAGGGAGGCCTATTTAGGGTGAAGTAAGGCCCTTATCCATAAGTGGGAGTATAGGAAGCACGGTTTGGTTGTTGAGGGTTATAGGAGAATTGGCAACTAGATGGAGGATCCGGATAGGGCAGGGCTCAATATCACATCTGGAAAAGGGAAAACGAACAAGGCACTGTATCAGAGGCTCTCTCATATCACATGGGCAGCCACAATACAGGTTATAAAGGAAGCCTGTGATTTAGGGTGTACACTGGATACTGGATTTAGGGAAAGCAGATTAATTCTAAATCTCCACCAGCTGGGGAGGAGTTCTGGCCTGGTTCTCATTTGGTGAGAGGCTGGGCAGCATGGGCAGTAGGAAACTATACCTGTAGTCTAAACGTCTTCAATAACTGGAGCCGTCATACAGTCAGCAGTCAATGAATACTGAATAAAGCATGAATAAATTTATATGAATGCTTTATTTCAAAGAAGTCACCTTGGAAGGTTACACGCTGATGTAAATTATGCTATCAATGCTCAGAATATTTTAGAATTGCCTTCATATGTATCACCAAGAAAACAGGAATCATTATGGTATCACTCCATAATGATTACACATCAGATTTGTCTCCAAGCAAATTTCTAGATATATCTAGCCATATCACATCTTCTGTCAAAAAGTAGGTGTGCTACTTTGAGGATAGTCAAAAGAATATGCTACAGGCCTCAAGGCGATTCTAAAAGAGCAGTTTCAAAAGTAATTTGATCAATAGTAAGAGCATTAGAATAAATGGCTAGCCTCCCAAAGTGACCACTTTGAAGGAGATTCCACTCCCTTGGGATATATATGTTTGAGTGGATTCGTTAAACAAATCTTTCATAATAATTTTTAGTAACACTTTTTATATCTGAACCATATTAGGAATTAGACTTTTCAAATTCCAAGTTACACTGGCATAAAATGGTATAGATGCATACTTAGCTAAATTGGAATAGAAATATCATAATAAAATTGACACTTTCGCAAAAATGATTTTATCAAATCAACTCTTGTAATAATCTATAAACAAAAAATAATAAATCATGACAAGTTTGTTAATATCGTATTTTGAGAAACAAAAGAATCACGGATACTGTTGTAAATAACTAAATAGTTCAAAGTATCAAAATGGAAAAAAAACAATAATGTGAATTTTTGGAAAAATATTCTGAATTCAATAGAATTGAAGGTTCTACTAGCTTTTTTAGAAATCTTACAAATTAAGAATAAATTACTAAAATTTATTTAAAATATATTGAAGTTCATTTGACACAGATAACGTTGGAAAAATTAAAGCAAGATGCCTTTATAAACTACGCAGTGTTATGTATTTTTAGGACTATCTATTACTTGTAAATTCAATATAAATAAAGTTCATCTTGAGCCTGGTAATTAAGGTCCTTTAGGTTATAACCCCAACCTAATTTTCTGCCCTTTCCTATTATTTTCCTACATGTACTCTGCATTCTGTTAAAAACTGAACTGCTCATTAAACATACTCTATATTCATCTGCCTATGTACCTTGGCATGTATTCATCCTTTTTCAGTATAGTGTAGTGATAAAAAAAAAGATCCTAGAGCCACAGTGCTTATGTTTGAATCTGGCATTGCCACTTAAACAGGCCAATAATAAATTTAAACTTAGAGAAGTCTAGGGTAAATTAATGAAAATTGTGAATTTTAGACTACTCAAAAAGTAATGACGTTTTATTGACTCAAGTATATATAGCAATTAAAATCAGAATAATAGAGAATCACCAAATTGTATCCTTCAGGAATGTGTTTAATAGTAAACCCATATGTCTTTGTATAGTACTGACTGTTTATAGCTGAATGATTTCGAAGTATTCAAAATCCATTTACTGTCTTAAATAAATTTGGCATTTCTTCTGCAATTTTATTTACACAATGCTTTATTTAGCAATACCTATATTAAAGTTCTTCTGAAAACACAAAAGTAAACATCATCTTTGCCTCTCTAAATTAAATTATAATATACTGGCTAATTTTTTTTTACATTTTTTGACCATTATAAACATCGGTGATTCACTGCCTATTAAAAATAATTTATTTTAACTTTGTTTTTAAATATCAAGAATGCTTTTTTTAAGGTCTCTTTCACTGCCATCAAAAGTACCAAGTCATAAAAAACTACTGATACTTAACATAGATTTTTTTACAAATTTATAATATATTAAGTAGACAATGATTTTTGAAAGTACCTGGAATTTTTTCATAAATCTAAAAGTCAAGAAATGAGCCTCTTTTAATTTAATATATCCTCTATTATTCTTTATTTTAGCCAAACACACTTGTCAATAATTTTTTCCTGTTTCTGTCTCACTCTCATTTTCTAACTCTATCTAAAGGAGTTGAGACAGCAAATTTTCCTTCAGTACATTGAAAATTTTCTCCAAGTCAACAAGCCTGTTTTCTTCACTTCTTTAGGAAATAGTCTCTACTGTGAATCCTTATCACAACAGGAAACCCTTAGAAGTGGCTCCTAACTATCTGGTCAAACTCGGTCCTCTCACTCAAATTTTATTTTGACACAGTTTCTCACCTGATGACAGGCACAGTCCAATGACATATAATGCTTACTCTCCCAATCCGCCCTTGGTGAGTAGCAGGTTTGGTAGGCACAAGTAGTCTGTACGCCACGCTCCAGTCCACTAAGTGTGGTCTGACTGCTTCTCACTTCTCAAGGGATCTGATCAAGGTCCATCGGAGCCCTCAGGCAACAGCGTTCACATTCCCGCACACAAGACATTGTCCACGCAGCAAATGGCACAGGCTAATTTTTTCAGTCTGAACAGCGTTATATCCCCCTAAAAAATTACGTCCCAACCAAGGCATGCTGGTCCAATGTAAAACAGAAGGTACAGTAGTTGGAGCACCCAGATCTACCTATAAGGGAATGTAGTTTTCAATCTCATATTAGTGTTAAAACCATAAGTATGTGTCAGATTGGAGTGAAAGGTATTGGGAAGCCTTTACTTGTTCATTTTGGCCTTCTAACATTCTATCAGCATCCATCCCCTGTATGGTAAAACTGCCGCATCTCTCATTCACATCCTGATAGACTTGAGTTTTGTTAGTGTCAAGGGCAGGGAAATTTAGGGTCTATTCCATGGGCAACTTGTGCCTTTTGGGGAGTATTTCACAGAGTTGTAAGTATCTAGAGTTCTCCCTACTTTCTCTGATAGCCACGGGATCTGAGGATCTCGTCTTTCCCCCTCCTAGGGTTTGGGTTCCTCACCTGGGTGAGTTTTCGGATCACCGGCTAGGCTTGGAAAGTAGACCACGGAGAGCTCGGCGACTCTCTGTTGCCTTAGTAACAACATTGTTTGCCCCCCTCCCACCCACCACCTCGGGTTCCCGCTTGACTTTCCTGGCCAATCATAGAAGAGTCTCCTTTGAAACAACGCCAGAATCAACCAATCCGAGCGCGTGCCAGTAGGGGTCAATGTCTGACCTTTCCAGTTAACCAGATCTACACTATTTAAGCCTCCGTCTCGGTTAGCGTCATTCCAGCGGGGACCCGCCTACAGTGGAAGCCGCTTCTTTCTGGCCCGAGTAGGTCCCAACCTGTCTTTCTAGCCACTACCCATATACTTTGGAGACCTGATAGCCATTGGCCGCGGCGGCAGCCACCAAGGTAAGGTTCTCGGGGTTTTCGTTTGTCCGGGTCATTAGCAGGCTTGCTCTTCGTTACACTTTTCCCGCACGTAAATTCCTGATCAGAAGACTGCAGAGCAGCGGGGACGGAAGGGTATGCTTGGTAGCCCCGGGTGAGAGGTTTTGCTGTCTCCAAATACGCGCTCCCCATGCCCCCTCCCCGCTCCGCGACAGAGACCTGTTCAGTATTTGTGTGTGTAGGATGGGGTCGCGCTTCTTTTCCACTACTGTGTGAAAATCTGGGTCCGGAGCCACTAGGGGAGCACGCAGCCCTTCGTCGGCCACGGGAGTCCTACTAGGCACTGGCTGGAGCTACATGTCGCTCTGTTTCCCGGGGACATCGCGGGACTAGTGCCCGCTTTTCCCGCCTTAGAATGGAGAAATGCAGGCTTGCTACTGCTTGGCAATCTGAGTGTCTTCACTTAGAGGTACAGTGTGACCCTACTTTCCCATGGATTCTGCGGTTTGGTATACAAAGGGGGAATGTGAGAGGGCTCAATATTTGTAGTATTCGGAACTGATTAGCTGTGTTCCACAGTAGGACCCTCATTCATTATTTGAATGTTGTAAGCAAGGAGAGAAAAATAGTTTTAATGGATGGTTACTTTTGGTTATCCAGGGTTTGGAATTTGATTGTAATTAACCAAACTGCTTTCCTTCTTTCTGCTATCATGTCTTTTTTTTCTAACTTTCATCCCATCTGGCGAAGGGGATAATGAAGCTTGAGTAATTTGTCGCTTCTACTTGTTATTACTACGGCGAACAAAAAATGGAGGTTAGAATAGTTAAGTTTCTGGCTAAAGTTTTGTTGTTGTTGTTGTTGTTGTTTTGCCAAATTACCGAATATCCCTTATTATTTAGATTATCAGAGTTTAAGTGTCTTAAATTTTATTTCTCTAGATATTTGTGGAGCTTAAGTAATATATGCTATGCTGTCCCCTTGATTGTTTTTGTTGTTTCTATTTGGCCTCATTTTACAGTATTCTAAGTCCATAATTCCTAGCTAGCTCATGCTTTTTCAGACCTTTTGACTGTGACTCGGTAAGAAATAAATTTAATACTGTGACGCAGTACATATATACAGATGTATAACATAACTTTTTGCAGAGCAGGTACTTAATACATGCGATGTACTCATACTTTCCATTATACATATATATTAAATGTAGACCACAGCTCACTAATGAATTGTCATTCACAGTAAGAAAAACGCTGGCCTTAGACCTTTGATGTTCAAACTTGTGCATGTTTAGGAATCACTTAGGACATTTGTTACAAGTGTAGATTTTCTTGGCTCACTCCAGGAACTGGTTCTGTGGGTCTATGGTGGGACCCCAGAAGGTGGTTCATATAGCATATATGAAGTACTTGATACAGTGCCAGATGCATGAGTATTCAATAAATATTATTTTTCTTCTTGGGAAACAATTTTTTTTTATCTTTAGGGATATAACTACCTCTTTAAGGTTTGGCATGCCCCTGGTAAGATGGAATCCAATGCTAAGCACTCTGTTTATTCCCCAGGGGATGAGTCCTGGATCAGAGATAAATCTTTGAGCACTTGAATTCCTTGGACGATTTCTGAGTACAGAAACAGTGCTTGAGGATCAGAAAGATTAGAGAGGTTCAGTAACTTACCTGGGGTCATGTTGTCAGTGAGTGCATTCCAGAGATAGAACTCATTGATTAAAGTCTAATATTCTTGTCCATTCTGCCTAAAAACTGGTCAGATCCAGGCGCAGAAGTCAAGGCAGGAAGAGAGCTTCCCTGCCTTGCCTATTCCAGAGTTAGAGGCAAAAGATTTCCTGGCTTTTGACTACTAGTTTAGCTTTAGGTAATGAAATCTGAAATATCTCAAAGAAAAAATATACCTAGAAGTTTCTGTGGGTTATAGCTATGAAAAAGGTATATAGTTTAGTTAATTATTTTATAATACATAAACTGTTTTAAAACACTATTTAAATAATTTATTAAACCAGCATTAAAGAAATTAAAGATGAACAAGTTCCTTCAATTCTACTACCAAAATATAACTATTTCTCTTCCCCTCCACTATTATCAATATGTATCAAAATTTTTAAATAATCTTAATTTTTGTTTATACAATTTTTAAAATTTAATACTATTCTAGGAATTTTCCTGTTGCTGATGGTCTTCATATTTTTGATTAAGAGCAGCCTCATATTTCATAGAGTAAGATGGCCATAATTTAGTTAGCCTAACTAAACCACCAACAGGTTTATTTTCAGTCTTGGCTATTTAAAACCATTTATATAACTTTTACCTTTTGTGACACTCAAGAGGAATCCTAACAGGAAGGCCATGGATGTGGACATGAACTGTGAGTTTTTGTCCCCACTCCCAGATATATCGATTTGCCCATTCAGGTTTCTATGTGCTAGAGCAGCAGTGAAAGACCACGATATACATTATACACATGAGAGTTAGGTTGAATGTATTTTTTTTAACTAAAAAGGATAAAGATTTTGAAAATGATTTCCTTAAAAAATATATGAATCATAGCAGATTCAGTGCCATAATAGCACACATGCTGATTAGCTTTCCTTATGAATACCTTTTCCAAAGATCATGAGCATGTATTCATTTGTCATTAAAAAATATTATAAAGGAGCCAATTAAGTTGACTGGGAGAATAAAAGGTTTATTGGCCTGTATTAGCACATCTCCCTTTTCAAAGCACACGTATTATCTTATTTTCTATCATTACACTTAACTAGTCCCTCTTTTTTAATATTATAGAATATTTCAAACAGAAAAGTACAGAGAACTGTAATATACCATCATCCATTTACTACCAAAGATTTAAAAATTGTTAACATTTTTCCATATATTCTTTAGATATTGTTTTTTAAAGAACTAAAACATTATTGCTACCTCTTTGTTTGTACCCCTTCCCAATCTGATTTCCTTCCCACCTCAGAGATAATTGTTCTTCTAAAGTTGTTATATATTTTTCCATCTATGTTTTTAAGTACTATTGAATATAGATAGCCATAAATTGTTTGTAATATATTGTTTTGTATGTTCTTTAACATTTACATAAATGGCATACCATACTAACTCTCCTGAAACTTTTTTGAATCAGTATTGTTTTTGAGATTTATCCTTATCGATAAATGCAACAAAGTTATATATTTGGTGTGAAGCATTCCATCATATAACTCTGCCACTTACTTTTTTCCAGCTCTGTTGAGATAAGTTTATATAACATTGTGTAAGTTTAAGGTGTACTTTGCAATGATTTAATACATGTACACATTGTGAAATGATTACCACAATAAAGTTAGTTAACTCATTCATCACATCTTTTTTTGGTGGTGTGAACATTTAAAGTCTGCTCACTTAGCAACTTTTGAGTATATAATACAGTATTGTTAACTATAGTCACGTGCTGTACGTTAGATCCCCAGAACTTTTCTTATTTAGCTTATAGTATTTTAATATTATATAATTATATTATTAGAAAATCAGCTACTAATGATCTATTATTGATAAGTTATTGTTTAATAATGGTTTATTATGTGCCAGATACTATGCTAAATCTATCTCATTTAATTCTTACCCCAAAGAGATGTTTGTACTCTTTGACCAACATCTCTCCATTCATCCAGCCCCTGGCAGCCACTGTGCTACTCTGTATCTGTGAATTAGGCTTTTTTAGATTCCACATGTAAGGAAGAACATACAATTATTTGTCTTTCTCTGACTTAATTTCACTTAGCATAATGTCCTCAAGATCCATCCATGTTGTAAATGACAGGTTTTCCTTCATTTTCATGTCTGAATAATATCGCACTATATATATATATATATATGCCACATTTTCTTTATCCTTTCCTCTGTTGATGGACACTTAGATTGTTTCCATGTCTTGGCAATTGTGAATAATGCTGCAGTAAATATGGAGTATAGATATTTCTTTGGGCTAGTGATTTCATTTCTCATAGATAAATACCCAGAAGTGGAATGGCTGGATAATATGGTAGTTATATTTTTAATTTTTTTAGGAACCTCCATGCTGTTTACATAGTGGCTCTACCGATTTGCATTCTTACCTATGGTGCACAAGGGTTCCCTTTTCTCTATATCCTCACCAACAGTTGTTATTTCTTGTCTTTTGGATAATAGCCATTCTAAGGTGGTATCACACTGTGGTTTTGATTTGCATTTCCCTGATGATTAGTGATATTGGACATTTTTTTGTGTACCTCTTGGCCTTTCAAAAATCTTCTTTATGTCTATTCAGGTCCTCTGTCGATTTTTAAATTAGATCATTTCTTTGCTATTGAGTTGTATGAGTTCTTTGTGTACTTTGGATGTTAACCCCCTATCGGATATATGGTTTGCAGATATTTTCTATCACTTTGTAGGTTGCCTGTTCATTTTGTTGATAGTTTCCTTTGCTTTGCAGAATCTTTTTAGTTTGGTGTAGTCCCACTTATTTTTTTTTCTTTTATTGCTTTTGCATTTGGAGTCATATGCAAAAAAAATCATTGCCCATACCAATATCTTGCAATGTTTTAAAAGTAATGTGTGCTTATATAACAATTTTTGTGAATACTGTGCTTCAGATTTCTCCAGTTGTTTGTTTGTTTGTTTCTTTGCTCTACTTCTCCAACATTTGTAGGGGGATTCTTCTAAAGATGGGTTTGCCTTTGAGGCTATCTTTTCTATTTGATTGCTCATCTTCCTTTGTTGCATTGACTAGTTCTCTCTAGTGTTTTCATGTCTTTTCTCCAACCCCATAACTCTGTTCTCTAATCTCCTGCCCTCTTGGGTCCCTCTTCAACCTTTCCACATAGCTATGCCTTCTCTTTGGGTCTTTATGCCCTCTACACCCACTCTCTCTTGAGTCCCCCTTGCTCATACACTATACTGTGCCCTCTCTTGGATCCTTCTCAGCTTCTCCAAGATTCTCCCTCTTTTTTTTCCATTTTATATTCCCATCATCAATGCATGAGGATTCCTATTTCTCCATATCCTTGCCAACACTTGTTATTTTCTGTTTTTATAATTAAAAAATTTTTTAATTTATTTTATTTTAAATTGTAGTTGATATTTAATATTATATTGGATTTATGTGTACAGTATAGTGGTTTGACCTTTATATAACTTATGAAGTGGTTCCACCATAAGGCTAGTACAGACTCGGCACCATACAGAATTATTATAATATTATCGACTGTATTTCTTTTGCTGTACATTACATCACCGTGACTGTTTCGTAACTACCAATTTGTACTTCTTAATCCCTTCATCCTTTTCAGTCAACACTCCTCTCATCTGGCAACCATCAGTTTGTTTTCTGGATCTATGAGAGTCTCCCTCTCTTGAGTCCTACCCACCCTCCCCTTTGGTCCCACTCCTGGTCTTTCCTTTTCCAATTTTGTGACTGCTGAAGGCATTTACTGAGAATGAAACCTGTATCATGGCAATTTACAGTCTTCTGTAGTGTTACACTTCTAATATTTAGAAAGTTGGTCTTAATTTTGAGATTTTAAAAAATGTTCTAACCTTCAAAACAAGATTCTGACCTTAAGGCTTTGACATGTTATAGTATGAAGGGGGAGAAAAGCACTTAATGTAAAAGATAATCAGTAAATTATACTGTTTAAGATGTTTAATATGAACTCAAATTAATGTATCACTTATCAATAGCCCAGTATTTTATTTCAGTGTAAAATAAAATGATCAACATTAGAAGTTCGATCCCTTACAATTTCTTTTAAAATGGCTGTGCTAATTTCACCTCTTCCTGTCCACATCTCTCTGGAGACTCAAACATTTAGAATAAAACATTAGTAATTCAGTTTCAATTTCCACAGCTAGCATATGTAACTGTCACTGCAAATAAGGACCCTATTTTACTTTGAGCCTTTTTTTTTACATTCTTCTTTAGTACTGTTTCTGGAAAGCTTTCTTGGTGGAACGAGGAGTTTCTTTGGTGAATTTGTACTTTTCCTTTCCTTCTCTGCCTATTTCCTTAGTTAGACAATAATGTTATGTTAAAGAACTATATATATTATCAGAGGTGCTATTTATCAGAATGGTTTTATAACATGACTGATCACATGTGAATTTTCAGGCCAGATCGTTTAGTCTTGATGTTCTTGAAGAGGTGAAGTGAATTCGTGGAACTTGTGGTCGTTAAGTAACTAGGCAATCTAGGGAGAATATTGCCTTCAAGGAAGAATAGTCTATTTGCTTCCAAAAAGGCGAGAAACTTTAATAAATTATATAACTGAGCTTCTATGCTAGTCACAACTCGACAGTCATTTCTCAAAGGAATATAGAGGAATAGTAACATGAGTGTTCCCCTCCAAATCATTTATACTTTGTGAGGCAGAAACCTCTAAACATTTATGATGAAATGGCTTATAATAGGTACCCCAGCTTGAACTACCTTTTGAGATGCAGATTCATCTTCCTAATAATGTACTGCTTAAGCAAATATTAAAATAGAAGTATTGTGTCCATTTCCTTCACCTACTAGCTGCCTGACCTTGAGAAAGTTATTCTCATATCAGCCTCAGTTTTTTCAACTATAGAATGGAGATCAAAATACCTTTTAGATTTGTTGAAGGTAAATAAGAGGTTTCAGATTCAGTGAGTGCTATCTTTTATCTTTCCCCCTTTATATTATGTGAGAGATTCAATAACTTAAATGATAAAATGGTATGTCCTAAAGTGACCTAATGTCATTTATTGATTCTGGGTTAGATTTCCTACTATCCAGAACACTCCTAGGATTAATAAATTATGATAGGTAGTACACAGATAAGATAATTTGCATGTTGATAAATGAAGTGAATATACAGTAATTATTTTTAATTGTAATTTGAAATCCAATTTATGTTCACTCTTTGGGCCACCTAAGAGAGTAATCCATCAATATACTTGATTTGTTGATCTCTCACTGACAGCGAGGAGAACCCCAGCATTATATTTCAGAAAGCTTTCATATAGCATTTTACATTAAATTAAATTAGTTAAGGTGGTATATGTCGAAGGCCCTTTGTAAACTTATTGAAAAAATATTTTAGTTACTCAATTGATCTCTCAGCGTTTCAGATGTGAGGAAACTAGGGCTCCAAAGCATTTGAATGACTAGCACAGTCTGATTGGCAGTAGGACTCATTGTATTGTTTTCCTTCCTACCCAGTTGTTTAGTTAATTCAGCAAGCTCCATTTAGATCAGGCTACCAGTCAGGGAACATCCATCTGTCCATTTCCAGGAGCCTTTTCAGTGAGCTTTGATAATTTCCTTGGGTCTAGTGGGTTTCCTGCAAAATCCTTTTATCATCTAGTATTTCTTTCTTTGAACATGTGTGTTTGCACGAAGCCATCCAGGATAGAACTGTAAGCTTGGGCCAGCATAAAAAGCAGTAGTGTTGTCAATGTTAAGTTTCCATAGTCAGGCAGTGTGGATAAAGAGAGATCACTTAGAAGAGAAACAGAGGTTGGCTGTAGGAACTCAACAGTGGCAGAGACAGATACTCCTACTCTTAGCCACGTATAGGGAGTACGGGCTTGTTTTCCATTTTTTAATAAAGCAATGATATATATGTATAGGAAAGTTAAAGTGTGCTTAGGCCTTGTTTGTTGAAAAGGGTAGGGAATACTGATTAATTTCAGGCTTTGTTAGAAAAACATGTCTGTATGTTAAAAGAAAGAATTCAAGAGAAACTCATTCGAATTAATATAATTAGAACATGTAACTTTCAAGGAAAACTAAAGGGGATAGAGTAAATTCCATCAATCTAAATATGAAGAAAAAGATAAAAGATACAACATGGCAAATGAAAAACACAATAAGATGGAATAAATAAGTCCTATTGTATCAGTAGCCACTATAAATGTAAATAAATTAAACTCATTAAGAGAGTCTTAGATTGGATTTAAAATTTTCAGCTTTACTATTTACAAAAACCATTCTTAAAATGACTCAGAGAGGTTAAAAACAAAGGGATAGAAAACAATATACTAGGCAAACACTAACCAAAATGAAAATGGTGAAGCAACATTAATGTCAGACAAAATATGATTTAAGGCAATTTAGTAATAAAGACATTTCACACTGATGAAAGGAAGGAAATCTACCAAGAGACTATCAACCATGAACTTATGCCCCTAACAACATAGTCTTGAAATATATAAAGCTCAAAGCAATGGGATTATAAAGAGAAATTGACAATACCTGATTGTAATGAAAGACTTTTTAAACACCTTTGTTAGAAATGGTTAAGGAAAATAGATTAAAAAATAAGAAAGGATAAGGATATGAAAGATTTAAGATTTATATACTTAAGCGAAATAAACCAGATAGAAAAAGTTGAAAATCACATGATATCACTTATATGTGGGATATAAACCTAAAAGCAACAAATGAGCAGGATAAACAGACAGATATTCATGGACATGGAATATAGACTAGTAGTCACCAGAGATCTATAGACTAGTGGTTACTAATGAGTTGGGGAGGGGGTAAAGGGGTTCAAATATAGGGTTCAAGGCTAGAGTAAAGTGAGTAAAGGGAATCAAATATATCATAGTTGAAGGAAACTGGACTTTGGATGGTAAACACACAATAGAATATACAGATGTCGAATGTTAATGTACACCTGAAAATTATATAATTGTATTAACCAATGTTACCCCAATAAACTTAATAAAAAAGTGAAAGAAGATAAGCAAGAACAAAAAAAAATTTAAGATTTAAATGAAATGGAAGAGAGAGCATCTTTAATTTCAAGATTTTAGTGACAAAAATGTGTTTTTTTTTAATTTCTCAAATTTCTATGGTAGAAAAAGTTTAAAGGTTCGTGCCATTTTAACAGGGAGATTCTTAAGTTACTTTTAAAAGCATAGGAAGTCCACAATGCAAAGGCACAGGAAAAAAAATCCATCTTTGATGGTTACCAGAATTTCCTTTGGCCTACTTACATTGATGACAATACCTAAATCTGAATGTCATGGTCTGACAACAATGAGTTTTTCTGTCAACATTTATAATATCACAATATAAAATATATCATTGATATATAAGTATATATTATATAGCATATAATAATATACTGTTATAAAATAATTTATAATAAAATCATAACCTCCAGAAAGTGGTACCCTTGGGAATATAAGACTAAATGCAGCAAGTACTCATATTCTGCTCAGACTGATTCCCTTTCTATGCCTTCCAAGACTGAGTTATTACACTTAAAATCACCATTTCAGCTTACATTTTGCAAGTTTTAAGACGTGTATATGGCTTAAAAACAAGTATGTCATAACTAACACATGCAGATAAATGTTGCCCTTCAATTATCCTTGAGAAGGTGTTCACTTATATCCATGACACCAACACTACTCAAGATACTGTATTACATCAATTTTAGGTGGTACAGTTTTTCATATTTTAATATCTCTAAAGTCAAAATGAGTCTTAACAGTTGATGATGTCTTAAAGCCCCTTTTGGCCAGGTGACAGTTATGACATCATAGTTGTTCTTGCACATGTAACATCATATCGTCTGGAATCAAAACGTGTAAAACTTGGTTGAAATTCCCTGAAACAATAGATCACTTTTAATTCCTAGAAACCAATGATTGTGGGGAAGGGATGGAAGAGATGATTAATCAGATTAAGTTATTGATTATGCTGAAGTGGGAGACAAAAGGAGGCTAGTCTACACACTTCTAAAACTGGCTTGAAAACATGGTTAAAATGACTTTTAGTTCTATGAGTTCTTTTAAGAAATACTACATCAATAGTGTTCCTGGTGGCAAAGAAAATGTTAAGAAATTTGTGTTGAAAATTGGATTTGGACTTTATTTTTTATTAATGTATGCATGTTTGATTAAAATCTATGTCTACATTGAAAAGAGCTCCTTCAAAAAGTATAAAAATTAAATGATAAGAAAGAATTGTGACAGTTTCCCCCCCCCCAACTGGTGCATTAAAGTGATGGGCTCTTAGATGAAATATTTTTTTTGAAACTGATTTCTAGATTTGCCTTTCAAATCTATTATGTAAAAACTGATCTTTAGTCACCTCCCATTGTATAAATCTTGATTGGGATAGGATTATAAATACACAATGATTTTCCCTTAACATTTTGAAGATATTATTCTGTCTAACATTTATTGTTGCTAATGAACAGCCTGCTGTCATCCTGGTTGTTATTTCTTATTAGGTAATTTTGTTTTTTTTCTCTCTAGTAATTTTCAGATTTTTTATTAACACTTAATATTCTAGGGTTTAATATATTATATATAAAGGATATGTGTGTGTGTGTGTTGCCTGCTTGTACTTGGTGGCTTTTTTACTCTGAGGAATATTTTTTCTTTAGTTCTAGATAACTCCTTAAATAAGTCTTTGAATATTATCTCTGCCACTTTATTTTTTCCTTCAGACATTTATTGCGGATATATATTAAAGCTTCTCTTTTGTTTTCTCCTTATCTCTTAATTTCTCTCTTCTATCCTATCACTTTATCTGCCCTGTGTTCTGGCAGATTTCTTCTATTGTCTTCCAATTTACAGTTTTTCTTTTCTCTTCAGTTGTGTCTAATCTATTTAAATCTACTCTTAAGTATTTTTACTTCTAATACTGATATCCATTTCTTGGATTTCTCCTTGCTTCTTTTTCACATTCACTTCTTTGTTTTATGGATGTTATTTCTTTTTTAGCTCTTTGAATATATTAAACATGCAGTTTAATGTGCCATTCATATTGCTCTATTATCTCTAACCTCTTAAATGAGAATTCTTTTGGGGGAGGGGGTTTGTCTATAGACTACTTCTTTGTATATTTTGTAATTCTTGCCTATGAGTTAATTTTCTGGTGTTCTTGTTTTGTTTTGTTTTGTTTTGTTTTGTTTTTTTACATAAGTGACCTAGGAAGTGGATGTGCCACTGTTGAGTGGTGTTGTGGGCATCCTGTCTGGGCCCTGAAGGTTTCATCATCTCCTATACCAGCTTGGAGTTCCTGCATGTCTCCATTGCCTTTTCCATTCTCCTGTAGATATTTCCAAGAATTAAGCTTCACTAGGTCTCTGCTGATTGAGGAACCTCTGGGTTAACCCTGCGACCTCAAATCATACCCACAACCCAGCATATTGCCATCTGCTAAGGCACATATCTCATTCAAGTCACCCCTTTGGACTAAACAGCTTCAGCTTCTGCTCATTGATATAAATTCCCACCCTGTCTGGCACCTGAAAATTACCTTCTTTCATCAAAAACTCTGTTTTGTATTTTCAAAAAAAAATTTTTTAAGTGCTTTTTAATCGATATTTGTAGGAGTTTGGCATACAAGAGGGTGATTCCAGTGTGGCTTCATCCACCATCTTGACTTGAAGGTCTCCTTGAGATCTTTAATGTTTTTTCCTTCTATTCTTCTTACCCTCGTTTAGGGTTTGTAGTCATAAACGAGTTCACTTTTGGAGGAACTGGTACCCCTACAGGTAGATTCACTTTTGGCTGTGCAAAGGCAACAGCTACCACGTGAGCTACAGGTTTACTTTCTCAACACGTGGTACAAGAGAGTTAATTTTGGGATTCCATCCCAACTAGTTATAGGTACATCTTCTATTGGCCTGTTCTCATTCAGTAACGGTTCCAGCTACACAGACTACAGGATTTAACTTTGGAACACCAGTTGCGTCAGGTATTCCTGCCCCAGTCAAAACTGGAGTTTCCTTAGAGTTAGAGTTAGTAGCTACAGAGTTAGTTTTTTTCTCAAAGACAAACTTTCAATTTAGAGTACAGAAAGGTAAAGCAATAATATGCCATTTCTAAGTCAGCTGTTTGGAATTATGCCATTCATTCCCAAGATAGTCTTAGAAATTTAAGCCATCTCAGATTCGAGGAACAAATAGGAGTACTCACTGAGTTTTGGATATTTATCATCTTGAAATTAGGCTGCTTGCTTATTAAGTGTCTCTCTCTAAAGAGATCTTTATCTATTGATCATTATAATGATCTTAAATATACATTCTTCCCTCCTGCATCTAAGAATTTCAAAGGGAACACTGTTTTAATGCCTTTCTATGCAAATCTAATTGGATCCAGCCATTTCTTTCAATAGCACTTGATAGCCCGATGAAAGCTGGAGTATACTTTCTTGGATTCTTCCCTATTCTGTTAGTTATTTAACACCTTGTAATTGTAATATCCGGTAATCTTTTGTTCTGTACTAAGATAAAATAACCTGTAAAACTAAATTTTGTAAACTGTTCATATTTAAAACTTAATTTGACAGGAGCTATGTTATCTAGCTGCCATTTAATGTGTCAAAGAATTATTATATTGATTTTTTTCCTTTTTCTACTTTAAATAAATGCACCATAATTAAACTTTAGCAACACTACTTTCATACAGCCTACAGTGAGTACAGAGGCTTTTGTTCTGGGTACTGGCACCCTACTAATGCAGTAACAAGCAGTGCCCTATCACATCAGGTGGCAACATCCACTCCTTTTGCTTTTGGCTCTGCTACCACTTCTCTTATGCAGTCTGAAACTGCCACAGGTCTCTCATTAATTGGTGGAAGTACACCTCAGACTGGAGCACCAGTTTCAATATTGTCTCAATGGGGAAAGAAGCTCAAGCAATAGCTTTTGCAAGATTACCCATCATTCTTGCCACTGAGGTATCTAGTGGAACAATTGCTATGCAACCAATTACTCCTTTCAGTCTTGGCACAGAGTCCATGGGTAAGGTTCAAACATTGCTCTCTAAATGAGAAGCACAGTATTCAAGACTAATTTTGAGATTTTTGTTTGATTGATTCAAATCTGAAAATGGCTCATTTCTCTTGTTGGAGGTTAGTGTCATTGATGAATGTGATAGAAATTAAATTCACACTGCCACTTCTGGTTTTGCAGTTTTAGTTTAAGAACCAGGGGGTGTTTGTTTTTGAAAAAGTAACAACCTTCTGAGAACCAGTAGTCTAGACAGATTGGCATGTAGTAAGAATAAAGTTATATTGATATGTTTTATTCGGTTGTCTGATGTTTGTGGTTAGCAAGTATATTCTTCTTTTTTTATTTTCCAAGATGAAATACTGTCATTTGTGACAACATAAATGGATCTTGAGATAATCAAGCTGAGCAAAATAAGCCAGACAGAAAAAGTTGGAAATCACATGATATCACTCATGTGTGGGATATAAACTTAAAAGCAACAAATGAGCAGGACAAACAAACAGAGACTTGTGGACATGGACTATAGATGAGTAGTTACCAAAGGGTAGCAGGGAGGGGATGGGGAGAGATAGATGGGATAAAGGAGGTCAAAATTGTGGTGACAGAAGGAAATCTAATTATAGAAGGTGAACATACAATGTGTGTGTGTATATATATATATATATATATATATATATATGCCTTACTGTTAAAATGTACAGCTGAGACATAATTGGATTTTGTTCACCAATGTCACCATGAATGAATGAATGAATGAATGAATGAATAAATAATTTTAGAAAGATTTTGAAAAGTAGATTCACAAGAACAGTACATAAACTTTGGGAAAAATTCACACTCATACACTGCTGGTGAGACTGCAAATTGGTACAGCCACTATTGGAAATATTATGAAGCTTCCTCAAAAAACAAAGCAAGTAAATTCTTTTTCACAATTTGTTGATATGTTCTGCTTTCCTTTTTTATATCACACCAAAGGCCATTAGTTTACCAATAAATCTTTTAGTCTATAAACAAGTTTTGATTGTAGTAAGAAACATGGTGGAGTGAGAGATGTCCCCAGATCTCTCCCCTTGATAGAAAAATAAACTGAACATCTAAAACTCAACAAAAAACACCCAAAATACACACCAGCATGTCTGAGCATGGGATCTGTGTATTAGAGCTACCACAGGTCATAACCCAGGGTGGTGGGCGGTGGACTGGGAGAAACAAAGAAGCTGCCTCTGGCAGCTGGAGCTTCCTGTAAGAGGAGGGGAGGGGAGAAGGAGCAGCAAGTTCCCTAAATAGCCCTGCCTGGGAGTGCTGTGAGCTCCACATGGCTGGCGGCAGTGCCTAATCATCAAGGCAGAAGGCAGAAAAACAGGGACAGCAAAAGAATGGGGACGGCAGAGGAACAACAGTTGATTTTTATCAGCCGTGATTGCAAAACCGAGGCTGAGCCACAGCCTCCAAACCCCAAACCAGAAGGCCCTTCACCCAAACCCTCTGAGACTGAACATCACAGAGCCCCAGAGGAATCTGAGCAAATACTACCGAAACTGTTACTAACATTGACCGAGACTGAGGGTAGCGAGCATGATTAAACATAAGGAAAAAAAAGACATTATTAACACTTAGTATAAAGCAGAAATCCAAGAGACTTACACGCTACCTATTGGAAACCAAAAGAAAAACACCTTATTTGCAACAGGCTAGGGACCATTATATAATAAATCTTTCTGGAAAAAAATGCAGAACATACTTCTATTAATGCCCAGGGGGTAGAAATAGTCCATTAAACATCATGAACAACCAAGGTGACAAGGCATCTCAGAGAAAAATCTCCAGAAAATAAGGTTACATAGAAATATGCGACCTAAATGACAGAGAATTCAGGACGCTACTTCTGAAAAAACTCAGTGAGATTTGAAACAAATATCAACAAATTCAGGAATTGAAAAACAGCTAGATGAGCAGAATGAGTACTTTAGCAAGAGATTGAAACCCTCAAAAAGAACCAAATAGACCTTCTGGAGATAAAGAATATATTGCAAGACTTGAAAAATGAAATAACAAGCTTAGGAAATAGAGTTGACCAAATAGAGGAAAGGATCAGTGGTGTCAAAGACAGAAATATAGAAATAAATCAGAAGGACAAAGAGAGAAATCGAAAAATGAAAAAGAATGAAAGAGAAAAAAACTAGCTGATACCATCAGGAGAGGAAACAAGAATAATGGGAATTCTTGAAGGGGAGGAAAAGGAGCAGAAAATAGAAACCATTTTCAGACAAATAGTTGACGAGAATTTCCCAAATCTAAAGAATGAGCTGGAGCTTGGAATTCAAGAAGTCAACAGAACACTCAATTATCTCAAACCAAAAAGGCCTTCACCAAGACATATTGTATTACAATTATCAAAAATCAATGACAAAGAGAAAATTCTCAAGGCAGCCAGGGAAAAGAAGATGGTAACTTACAAAGGAAAAACCATTAGATTATCATTGGGACTTCTCAGCACAAACCTTATGATCAGAAAGGAGTGAAATCAAATATTCAAACTATTAAATGAAAGGAACTGCCAGCCAAGAATAATGTATCCAGCTAAGCATTCCTTTAGATATGAAGGAGAAATAAAGACCTTTCTAGACATAAAAATTGAGGGAATTCTCCACTACAAGGCCTGCACTACAGGAAATTCTGAAAGAGGTCAGCTCACCTGAAACAAATGACAAAAAAATGCATAATTAGGAGTAAGGTGACTAACAGGCTGATAAAAGCAGAAGAGTGCAGCAACCCTTACTAGGAGCAGGGCATTATAAGCTTAAAATAAGAAGAGATTTGCTATAGCAAGATAGTAATGCACGTATAGCACATATAGGGACAAAATGAGACAACAATGACTGAAAAGATCCAAATTCGCAAAGGGGAATGGAGATAAGGCACTTACAGAAGAAAAGGAACAATTGTATATATACAACTATCCTTTTTATATTTGTAATGGTAACCACAAGCCAAAGATTTAGAACCAAAGTATAGAACATAAAACAAGGAGAACTAGAGGCAAAACCCACAAAAGCCAACCAAAATAAAGAAAACAGAAACACGAGGACAAGGAAGCAATGGAAACAACGAGTTGCCAGAAAGCGAAAGATAAAATGGCTATAAGAAAACCTCATATTTTAATAATCACCCAAAATATGCATGCACTGAACTCACCAATAAAAAGGCAGAGTTGCCAATTGGTTCGAAAAACAAAACTCAACCATATGCTGTCTCCAAAAACATATCTCAGCTCCAAAGAGAAATATAGACTCAAAGTGAAAGGTTGGAAAATGATGTTTCAAGCAAATGGCATTCAGAAAAAAGCAGGAGTAGCAGTACTAATATCGGACGACATAAACTTCGAAATCAAAAAGGTAAAGAAAGATAATGAGGAACACTTCATTATGAATCAGGGAATCATGCACCAAGAAGACACAACACTTCTTAATATTTATGTTCCCAATTGGGGAGCCCCAAAATATATAAAGCAATTACTAACAGAACTAAAGGAAGAAACAGACTAAAACACTGTCATAGTAGGGGACCTCAGTACCCCACTGACCATCCAAACAGAAAATCAATAAACAAGTAACATCTTTAAATGACACATAGACCAACTGGACATAACTGACGTTTACAGAGCCTTCCATCTCAAAACAGCTGCTTATACATTTTTCTCTAGTGCACATGGAACATCCTCAAGGATTGACCATATACTGGGACACATAGATAGCCTCAACAAATATAATAGGATTGAAATCATGCCAACCATATTCTCTGATTATAATACTTTGGAACTACAGATCAACTGTAAAAAGAAAGCAGAAAGAACCACAAATAAGTGGAGATTAAACAACATGCTACTGAAGAATAACTTGGTCAGAGAAGAAATAAAAAAAAAGATCAAGAAATACATAGAAATGAATGATAATTATAGTACAACATATCAAATCTTTGGGGACATGGCAAAAGCGGTCATAAGAGGAAAATTCATATCATTGCAGGCCTACCTCCAAAAACAAGAACATTCCCAAATAAACAACCTCATGCTTCATCTTAAAAAACTAGAAAAGGAAGAAGAAATGAAGGCTAAAGTCAGTAGAAGGAAAGAAATAATCAAAATTAGAGCAAAAAAATGAAATTGAAAACAAAAAAAATAGAAAAAATAAATGCAAGAAAGAGCTGGTTCCTCAAGAAGGTTAATAAACTTGACAGACCCTTGGCTAGACTCACTGAAGAAAAAAGAGAGGGGACACAAATAAACAAATTCAGGGATGAAAGAGAGGAAATTACAACAGACACCACAGAAATACAAAGGATCATACAAGAATATTGTGAAAAAAGTATATAACACCAAATTTAATAACTTAGAAGAAATGGGCCAGTACTTAGAAAAATACAACCTTCCTAGACTGAATCAAGAAGAACTGCAAAATCTAAATAGACTGATCAGCAGTATAGAATTTGAAACAATCACCAAGAACCTAAGAAAAAGTAATCCTCCAGGACCAGATGGCTTCACCAGTGAATTCTAGCAAATGTTCAAAGAAAATTTGAATAAATGGTGTTGGGAAAACTGGAAAGCCACCTGTAAAAGAATGAAACTAGACTGTTGTCTATCGCCACACACCAAAATTAACTCAAAATGGATTAAGGACCTGAATATAAAACCTGAAACAATAAAATGCATAGAAAAAAAACATAACTAAACTCAAGGACCTTGTGCTTAAAGAGGATTTTGTGAATTTGACCTCAAAGACAAGGGAAATAAGAGCAAAAATAAATAAATGGGACTACATCAAACTAAAAAGCTTCTGCTCAGCAAAAGAAACCGTCAACAAGATAAGGAGACAACCATCCGAATGGGAAAATATATTTATTTGCAAGCAACATCTCCGATAAGGGCTTGATATCCAAAATATACAGATAATTCATACGACTCAATATCAACGATATAACAACCAATCCAATAAAAAAAAATGGGCATAGGGCCTGAACAGACACTTCTCCCTAGAGAACATACAAATGGCCAACAAATGTTTGAAAATATACTCAACATCACTAGCTATTAGGGAAATGCAAATCAAAACCACAATGAGATACCATCTCACACCTGTTAGAATGGCTATTATCCACAGGACAAGTGATAACAAATGTTGGAGAGGATGTGGAGGAAAAGGAACCCTCATTCACTGCGGTGGGACTGCAAATTGGTACAGCCACTATGGAAAGCGGTATAGAGGTTCTTCAAAAACCTAAGAATTGACCTATCGTATGATCCAGCAACCCCTCTATTGGGCATTTACCCCGAAGTCTTGAAAACCCATATCTGAAAAGATATTTGCACACTGATGTTAATAGCAGTATTATTCACAGTGGCCAGGACATGGAAACAACCAAGGTGTCCTACGATTGATGGTTGGCTAAAGATGCTGTGGTACATATATATAATGGAATATTCCTCAGCCATAAGAAGAGATGAAATACCGCCATTTGCAACAACATAGATGGACTTTGAAATAATCATACTAAGGGAAATAAGCCAGACAGAGAAGGTTGAAAATCACATGATACCACATATGTGAGATATAAACCTAAAAGTAACAAATGAACAGGACAATCAAACAGAGCCTCATCGACATGGACAATGGTCTAGTGGTTACCAGAAAGGAAGGGGGTGGGGCGGGAAGGGGGAAATAATAAAATGTTTTAAAAAATTATGTATACATACTATGAAAAATAAACATATAAACTGGCATTTAAAAAAACAAAAACAAAAAAAATAATGTATTGGTTCTTTTTACATGGGCATTTGAGAAATGTCAGTGGATAATATGATTTTACAAATGATAGAACTGTTGTTTGACTAGAATTTTTTTCTATTTTTAGATTTACACATAGATATTTCTCTTTTTAAGTGATTGTAAATAGTACAGTACTTTTAATTTCAGTGTTCACTTTTTTATTGTTGGTATATAGAAATAAATTTATTTTGCATATTTATCTTGTATCCTGTGACCTTGCTGAATTCACTTATTCTAGGCGTGTTGTTTCGTAAATGTCTTAGGATCGTCTACATAGATGGTTGTCACCTGCAAATACAGTTTTATTTCTTCCTGTCAAATCTAGATGTCTTTTTTCTCCTCTTGCCTTGGTGTAACAGGTGTAAGTTCCAGAACTATGTTGCATAAGAGTGATGAAAGCAAGTATCTTTGATTTTTCCCCGTCTTAGGGAGAAACATCTAGTTTGTCACCATTAAGTATGGTGTTACCTATAGTTTCTTGTAGATACTCTTTATCAAGTTAAGGATGTTCTCCTCTATGCCTGATTTTGAGATTTTTTTACTAGGTATCCAATTTTGTAAAATGATTTTTCTTCCTCGCTTGAAGTGGGCAAGTGGATTATATCGATTGATTTCCAAATATATACCTACCTTGCTTCCTTGAAATAAATTTCACTTGATCATGGTATATAATCATTTTATACAATGCTGAATTCTATTTGCTTATATTTTGTTAAGGGTTCTTGCATTCTTATTCATGAGGGATAATGGTCTGCACTTTTCATTTTTATATTGTCTTTGGTTTTGGTTAGAGTATAATATTGGCTTCATAAAATAAGTTAGAAAATATCTGTCCTCTTTTCTTTTCCGAAAGAAATTCTTTAAACATTTGTAGAATCCTCTAGTGAAAGCATCTGGAACTGGAGATTTGTTTTTTTAGGAGTTTTTAAATTATACATTTAAATTCCTTAATTGTTGTAGGGCTACTCAAATTATTTCATGGTGAGTTGTGGTGGTTTGTCTTTTCTGAGGAATTTCTCAGTTTCTGCTAAATTGTCAAATTTGTGGGCATAGTATTCTTTTGATGTATGCAGTGGTGTGTGTGAGATCTCATTTTATTCCTGATATTGGTAACTTGTATCTTCTCTCTTTTTTTTTATTTTTTTTTGCTAGAGGTTTGTTAATTTTATTAATATTTTCCAAGAGTCAACTCTTTGTATCATTGATTTTTTTTATTATTTTTTTGTTTTCCATTTCATTGATTTCTACTCCTTATTATTTTGTTTTGCTTGCTTTGGGTTTATTTTGTTCTACTAGTTCTGTCAGGTAGGAGCTTAGATTATTGATTGGAGACTTTCGTTTTTAATTTTTTATTGAGATATAATTAACATATAACATTATCTTAGTTTCAGATGTAAAACATAATGGTTTGATATTTGTGTATATGGTGAAATCATCACCACAATAATTCTAGTTAGCATCCATTACCATACATAGTTACAAATTTTTTTTCTTCTAATGAGAACTTTTAAGATTTACTCTGTTAGCAATACAGTTTTGTTAATTATAGTAACCATTCTGTACATCTTCTTTTCTAATGTGTACATTTACTGCTATGAAATTTCCCTGCCAACACTTCTTTAACTGTATCCCACTGATTTTGGTGTGATGTATTTTCATTTTCATTCATTTCAGTGTATTTATTTCTTTTGAGACTTCTTCTTTGACCTATGGATTATTCAAACATGTTTAATTTCCAAATGTTTAGAGATTTTCCTGTTACTGATTTCTAGTTTGATTCTATTGTAATGGGAGACTACACTCTGTATTATTTTTATAATTTTAAGTTAGCCGAGGCTTGTTTTTTGGCCTAGGATAAGGTCTATCTTGGTATGTTCCATGGGCACTTGAAAATAATGTGTATTCTGCTTTATTGGGTTGTATTCTATAAATGCTTATTGATGGTTAATGGATTTATTGAGTTCCTCTATGTCCTTGCTGATTGTCTGTCTAGTTCTTCTATCAATTGGTAAGAGAAGGGTGTTGTAGTTTAATGTAATAATGGATTTGTCTATTTTTTCTTTCTATCTTATCAGTTTTTAAATCACATATTTTGAAGTTCTGTTGTTTGGTGCATACAAATGATTGCTGAGACTTTTTGGAGGATTGATCCTTTATATAATATCATTATATAATATCCCCCTCTGTCTCTGATAGTTTTCTTCACTCTGAAGTCTGCTTTATCTGATAATAATATATCCATTCCTACTTCTTTTGATTAACATTACATGGTATATTTGTCCATCTTTTTATTCTCAACTTGCCTCTGTCATTTTTGAACTGAGTTTCTTACAGACAACGTATAAGTAGGTTGTTGTTGTTTTTTTAATGCTCTCTGCCAGTCTTACTTTTTATTCATGTACTTAGGCCATTTACACATATTATAAGTATTGCTATGTTATGGCTTAAGTCTGCCATTTTATTTTATATTATTTATTCTTTTGTTATATTTTCCATGTCTCTGTCTTCTGTTTCTTGTCTTCTTGTGTCACAATTTTTAATAATTTTACTTTGGTTTATCTGTACTGATTTTGAGAGTACCTCATTATATAGCTTTTTTTTTTGGTAGTTGCTCTAGGTATTATATATACACATAAATTATCATAGTCTATTGATATCATGTTACTAATTTCAGTGAAGTATAGAAACCTTTGACTCACTATGTCTCTTAACCCTTCTCCATTTGTAATGTAATTCCCATACATATTCCATATATATATGTGTGTGTATATCCGTGTGTGTATATATATAAATACACACACATATATGCATATGTGTGTGTGTGTGTGTGTAACCACATCAGGCAGGGTTATAATTTTTGCTTCGACCATCAAATGTAATTTTAAAAAATTCAAGAAAAAAAGACTATTGTATTTACCCATATTTTTGCTCCTCTGTTTATTGTTTCTTCCTTCCTAAGGCTCCAAGATTCCTTCTTTTTTCATTTTCTTTCTGTTTAGAGAACTTCCTTTAACCATTCTTTTAAGGTAGTCTCCTGGCAACAAATTCTCTTCATTTTCCTTTCAATATCTTGATTTCCTCTTCACATCTGGATTTTTTTGCTAAGATTCTAAGTTGGTAGTTCTTTTATTTCAGCAGTTGAAAAATATCGTGTGAATTCCTTCTTGCCTCAATAGGTTTTGATGAGAAATTTGTAATTCAAATATTTTGTTCCTATAGGTTAAATGCCATTTTTCTCTTGCTGCTTTTAAGATTTTCTCTTTGTCTAGTTTTCATAATTTTAATTATTATGTGTCTTGGTTTGGATCTCTACTAGTCTGTCACCCAGTTCAACAGTTCTCATTTCTATCCCCTCTGTTCTGCTGGATCCTTCCTCTTAACTTTGCATTTTGGTCATGGTACTTTTCAGTTCTCAAATTTCAATTTGGTTCTTCTTTATATCTTTTATTTCTTTGCTGATATTTCCTTTCCTTTTTTGGCAAAGAATATTTTTTTATAGTATGTTTGTAATTACTTGATGCATTTTTATTATGGATGTTTTAAAACCTTTGTCAAATAATTCTATTTCTGTCATCTTGGTATTATCCTTTTTCAGTCAGCTTGAGATCCTTCTGGTTCTTGGTAGGATGTGTTAATTGAAACCTGGACATTTTCATATTATGTTATAAGTATCTGAATCTAATTTAAACCTTTTGCTTTAGCTGGCATTATTTGACATTGCTCTGGTAGGGGAAGAAAGGGTGCTGCCTCAATACTGCAAGGTGAGAGTAAAACTTCATCTTCCTCACTTCAATTCTATTGCTACCCAAGGTGAGGGTTTCCTAGTTAATGCTGGGTGGGGTTGGGAGTTTCTAATCCTGATGTGGTTTTCAATGAGGACAGGGTTCATTAACCACTGGCGGGGATGAAAAGCTGACTCTCTACCTGACCTTCTCTGATATGCCCTGGAATGACATTACGACTTCACAACGGTAGAAGTCCAGGTTCCTTGCTTGGGGTT
The DNA here is from genome assembly GCF_014176215.1 of Rousettus aegyptiacus. Classification (NCBI taxonomy): domain Eukaryota; kingdom Metazoa; phylum Chordata; class Mammalia; order Chiroptera; family Pteropodidae; genus Rousettus; species Rousettus aegyptiacus. The sequence continues at coordinate 63,507,811 of NW_023416312.1, read as the reverse complement.
TGCTGGTATAGGTGGGGAGTGGACCACTGTTTTTTTTTTCTGTGGTGTTTGGTTATAGTAGAGTAGTTATTATGTTCAAGTTTTCTTTTTACTAGTCTTCCCTTTTCCTTGTGTTTTTGTCTAGCGAGCAGGCTTTTGGGGGTGGGGGCATGTTTTATTTATTTTTTGCTGGCTTGTTTGTTTATTTGTTGGTCTATACCCATTGGTGTTTCTGGGTTGCCAGCCTATTCAACTCCAGGTCTGGGAACTACAAGGCAAAAACAAAACCTATGGAACTCAACACCATAGTGTTCCTTGGGCTTAAAAATCTCTAGCTGGTTTGCCTTCTTCTCTCCACCTTCCAGGGTTTTCTAATGCTCGTTTCATACATAATATTCAGGTGTTTTAGCTGTAGCTAATGAGAGCAATAGGGTAAAATTGAATGTACTCTGTTTTCCTGGAAATGGATGTCCTTAAGATTTTAATTATATTGATAAATATCATTCTTCTGAGTTTCTCTCTGGACTTACTTGTATAAGCCTTTTCCATCTCAAGATTCTCAATTCTTTTTGTTCTTTTATGGCTTTTATTTTTAGGAATCTTATTTTTTTCTAGATGATTAGTGAATCACACCATTGTATTTCATTAAATAGCCATCTATTCTTTTCCTGCTGATTTAAGATGCTGCCTTCCTCATACACCAAATTATATATGTGCGGCTGTGCTTCTGAACTTTCTACTTTATTTTAGTCCATTGATCTGTCCTTTCTTGTTCTATTATCACTATTTTAGTTACTCTACCATGTCCCAATGTCTTGTAGTACAAGACCACCTTTCCCCATTCTGTTATAAAAATCCTTGCCTATTTTCTATGGCTAACAATTTATTAATATAGTTGGCATTTTCTTATGTTTTTAAACATAAGAGAATTAAGTCTGATTTTGTTCTCCTTATAGTGCTAGATGAAGGAAATTATGATATTGACCCTTCCTCTAGTCTAGTAGATCTCAGCTGGAGGAGATTTTGCCCCTTCTCTCTGGGAATATTTGGTAATGTCTGGAGACATTTTCAGTTTTCAATATTGGAGAGGTGTTACTGGCATCTAGTGGGTAGAGCACATAAAGAAAACTTTGCCCTCTGCACACAACACTTCTGGGTGCTAAATGGGTGTCCTACATAATTAAGTTATGAATTATGGATTCTTCCCAATTACCCAGTTCTCCAACTCACTGGACACCCACTGAGTGTCCTAAGGTTCAGTTATGGTGCTTATTATCTGTAGTTAGTGCAGACTCCACAGGTTAAGGGCTCAATCCCTTCAGACTGTCTCCAACTTCGGATACCATCTGCAAGTCCCAGGTAGTTAGTTGCCTGTATTTCTGACCAACTGGCTATAAATCAGGAGGTCCTATGACCCTATACTCGGGTTGGATAATTTGCTAAAACAGCTCATAGAACTCTGGAAAACTCTTTACTTAGAATTACTGGTTCATTATAAGTGATACAACTTAGGAACAGCCAAATAGAAGAGATGCATTGGGTGAGGTATAGGAGAACAGTCCAGATCCTCCATGTACTCTTGAGGTGTGTCACTCTCCTTGTACCTCCTTATGTTCACCAACCCAGAAGCTATCCAAACCCCTTCATTTAGGGCTTTGATGGAGCTTTCATTATCGATTAATGGTAGACATGATTGATTACATCATTGGCCACTGGTGATTTGAATGCAAGCTCTAGCCCCTCTCCCCTCCCTGGAGGTCAGGGAGTGGGGCTAAAAGTTCCAACCCTCTAATCACTTGTTTGGTTCCTCTGGTAACCAGCCCCTCATTTTTAGTGACTTCCTAAGGTTTACCTCATTAACATAAATCAAGAGTAGTTGAAATAACTGAAGAGTGTCTGTTCGCCTATATTGCTCCTGGACCTATTTCCAGAGCTGGGGACAAAAACCAAATGTTGTAACAAAAGATGCTCCTATCACGCATATGACTTAGGAAATTACAAGGGATTTAGGATCTCTGTCCAGGAAAGAAAACAAAGACTAAATACACATCTGTTGTTGTTGTTGCTGTTGTTGTTATATCCCAGCATGCAATAGTCTTCCACAGCAAAAAAATTATTTGGCCCAAAATGTCAGTAATGCCATGATGCAAAACTCTGCTCTAGTCCTATAACTAGGAAAATAAGACTGTCTCTGACACCTATTTTTATTTATGAGTAAGACTCTTTTGACTTACCGGAAAATCATATTAAATGGTATTTACTTCCTTAGTTATCTCTGAATATGTTATTTAAGGTCAGACCCCTGAAATTATGCCAGTATCTGGGACAAATGATCAAGATTTTAAAATATAGGCATAAATCAAATGCAAATTTAATTAGCCCCAATGAAGAGGCTTCAGTAATATGGCCAATTACAAAATAAAGAATACAAAAATCAATAGCTATCCCATGTTTAAGCAGTAATAATTGGGAAATATAATAGAGAAAGGTCTCATTAACAATTTCAGTTGAAAGTATGAAAAGCCTAGGAATGAACTTTAAAAATGTTCATGGTCTTATACGAAGATAACCACAAATCTTACTGAGGAATATGTGAAGACATGAATAAATGAAGATATCCACTGAATGCGCAAACTCAATAGTATACAAATTTCATTTATCTCAAAATTAATCTACACATTTAATGTAATTCTTATAAAACCACATTGATAATCTTTGATGGAAAGAAAGAGTAGATGAACTTATGGGAAGAGTAGATGAACTCAGTGAGGGACTTGACAATATTCTTAAGTTTAAATGGGGGGCATAAATGCATGAGACTAGTCATCTCTTTTGATTTTTAAGGAAAGTAATGATGGAGTGCTTGTAGAAAAATATACGAAAATGTATTATAAATTTATTCTCTTCCTGTAAGTTTAAAATATTATATAATATAAGAATAAATGGATACAAATGGTCTGTCTTGACTCATGCTGTGGACTTACCTAAAATCTCTCAAAAGCTCACAAAATCCAAACAAGCAGTATCTGGCCTCGGCATGCCTCGTATTGCTTGATGAGCAGCCCCAAGCCCAGCCTTAGCAGCAGCTGGCCTCAGTTCCTGGCTTGGCCTCTCAAGGCACCCATAGCCCAACATGGGTGGCAGCCATCTTTGGATCGCTTGGTGACTCTTACCAGGTGGCCCTGGAAGTGCACAGGCTGCAGCTGAACTTGGCCTGCAGCTGGGTCCCTCCCAGGAGGTTCTTGGGCTGGCACACCTGGTGCCTTGATTCTACTAGAGGCAAAACCAGAGCACCACCCAAGGCTGCAACTGAGAAGGACACACCCAAAGGATAGATTGAGCAGGTACCAGAGCCCTGCTAATGTGAATTCTGCTCTACAGGTTTGGCCCCTCACGGAACAACCCTCACAACCAATCAGCCAAAAGGTTATTCCCTCCTATTGATGTGCGAACAGCAACCAAGGCTCAACTACAAAAGAAGGGCACACACAACCCAAACAAGAGACAAACCTTGAGCTTCTAAATCAGTGTTCAGGGAAGATCGTGCCAGTGAGCCCCACAAGACACCTACTACATAAAGCCACTCTACTGAGACCGAGAGACATGGCAGCCCTACCTAATACATAGAATCAAACACAGAAAGGCAGCCAAAATAGGAAGACAAAGAAACATGTCCCATGTGAGAGAACAGAACAAAGCTCCGGAAAAAAGAACTAAACAAAATGTAGACAAGAAATCTATCAGATGCAGAGTTCAAAACACTAGTTATAAGGATGCTCGATGAGCTTATGGGAAGAGTAGATCAACTCAGTGAGAACTTTAAGATATAGAAAAACATTTACAAAAGTCAGAAATGAAGAATATATTAGAGAAAACAGTAGATGAGACGAAGCAGAGGATCAAATTAGTGATTTAGAGGATAAAGTAGTAGAAAGCACCCAATTAGAATAGCAACAAGAAAAAATAATCCAAAAAATGAGGATAGTTTAGGGGCCTCTGGGACAACATCAAGCATACCAACATTCTCATCCTAGGGGTATGAAGAAGAGAGAGAGTAAGGAATTGAAAACCTATTTCAAGAAATAATGACAGAAAACTTTCCTAACCTGGTGAGGGAAATGGACAAGTCCAGGAAGTGCAGAGTCCCAAACAAGATAAACTTAAAGAGGCCCACACCAAGACATATCGTAATTAAAGTGCCAAAGATTAAAGACAAAGAATGAATCTTAAAAACAGCAAGGGAAGAGCAATTAGTTGCCTACAAGGGAGCTCTAATAAAAGTGTGAGCTGATTCCTTAACAGAAACTTTGCAGGCCAGAAGGGATTAGCTTGAAATATTCAGTGATGAAAAATAAGGACCTACAACCAAGATTACTCTACCCAGCAAAGCTATAATTTAGAATCAGGACAAATAAAGAGCTTCCCAGACAAGAAAAAGCTAAAGGAGTTCATTATCACCAAGCCAGTGGTACAGGAAATGTTGGAGGAACTTCTTTAAGAAGAAAAAAAAATATGTATAAAAATATGAATAATAACATATCAATAACTACATATCTCTCAACAGGTACTTCAAATAAAAAAGAATTAAATGCTTCAGTCAAAAGATAGAGTTCTGAATGGATAGGAAAACAAGACCTTTACATATGCTGCCTATGACAAACTCACTTCAGATTAAAAGACACACAGACAGAAAGCAAAGGTATAGGAAAAGATATGTCATAAAAATGGAAATTAAAAAAATGGAAATAAAAAATCTGGGGTATTCATACTTATACCAAACAAAATAGACTTTGAAGCAGACTTAAACAGACCAACAAGGGCCCAGTAATCCCACTTATGGGTTTTTATCTGAAGAAACCCAAAATACTACTTTGAAAGAACATGTGTATCCATATGTTCATTTTAGCATTATTTACAATAGCCAAGGTATGGAGGCAACCTGGGTGTCCAGCAATGGATGAATGGATAAAGAAAAGGTGGTACACATATACAATGGAATATTACTCAGCCATAAAAATAAATGAATGAATAAAAAGAATAAATGAAAACTAGTGATACAATAATTCAAACTCTCATGGAACAGGGGTAGAAAGAAAAACCAGTGAAAAAATTTAAAATACAGAAAAAAACCTGGGTTATGAAGATGATATTTCGAATCTGTTCAGAGAGAGCATGGAATAATGAATAACTGAATTGCAATAGCAGGCCATCCAGGTTATATGAGGAAGAAGGGATTAACTTTTGCCTGAAAAGATAAACCAAAAGAAATACTAGGTGACTTAAAGGTAGAAAATGAAACCATAAACATTTGAAAAACATACGTGAACATGAAAATGTGTAAATAATATTTCTTGGATTGCGGAGAGGACCATTTCATGTATAATTTAAAAATATATAATATAGTCAGTCAATTGATTAAAAAATAAGATTATAAACAGTGTAAATAGGTATACCATCCTCCATCTGCCTTGTATTATTCCCACCCCCCTCCCCCAACCCCCTCCATTCAGCTAACCACTATAATTGTATATATACTTCCAGAGTTTCTTCATCGATTTGCTGGCAAATAAAAATATATATTCTTAGCCTTCTACTTTTATTTTTTATCTAAATGATAATCTACTCTACCCACTATCCTTCACCTTGTTATTTAAACACATAAACTGTATACACTTATTTTAAACCTTTTAGAGATCTTTTCACATCAATCAGTATATAGAGAAATCCCTCGGTATTTTTTATAGCTTCATAGAATTTTATGGCCTGCACGTGGTATAATTTAAGTAGTCACTTGCTAATGGACATTTGGGTTGTTTCTTCTTTTGGTAATACAAACAGTGATATAGTGGGTATCATTTTACATGTCATTTTACTGGTGTACAAGTACCTCTTTGTGGATAAATTTCCAGAAGTACTGCTGGTTCAAAAGATAGATGCATTTGTAATTTTTAAAACATTCGCCACTTGTTTTTCATAAGGTATATACCAATTTCCACTCCGATTAGAAACATGAAAGGCTGCCTGTTTCTTCACAGTGTCCTTAATGGAGTGTTATTAGGGTTTTTTCCTCCCACTATCTGTTAGGTGAAATTGTTTTCAATGTAGTTATAATTCTCTATTTTCTCCTAATAATGAGGTAGGACACCTTTTACATGTTTAAGAGGGAAAGACCTTTGAAAAACTACGTGGAGTCATAAACCATAAAGGAAAAAATTGATGGAAATATTTGACTGTGTAAACAATAAAAGTAAAATTTAAAATGACAAACGGCATGGAAAATTTTTGCAACATCTGACTAAATAGCCTTGATATAAACTTTTTAAAAAAAATCAGTAATAAGACAGTTATCCAATGAGAAAATGGGCAAGTGACATGAATAGGCAATTTCAAATGAAGAAATTAAATAACAATTAAACCCATAATAAAAATTTAGCTTCACCAGTAGGTAATGAACTATAAATATTTAAACACTTTTGCTATAAAATTAGTGTTCTTTAAAAGTATACAAGTGAGATCTAAGGAATAAAATAAACAATAAACAAAATGAAAATAGACTTCATAGATACAGAGAACAAACTGGTGATTGCCAGATGGGAGGTGGGTTGAGGGGTGGGATTAAGGAGTACAAATTGGCAGTTACAAAATAGTCACAGGGATGTAAAGTACAGCATAGGAAATATTGTCAGTCATATTATAACTATGTATAGTGTCAGGTGGGTACTAGACTAATCAGGGGGATCACTTAATAAATTATATAAATGTCTAACCACTATGCTGTATACCTGAAACTAATATAAAAATATTGAACGTCAACTCTAATTAAAAATAAAAATTTAAAAAAAAACAAATAAATTTTTAAAAGGATACATGTGGTGCTTCTCTTAAATGAAACAGGGATATTCTGAGATACTCATTTTAAGTAATTGAAAGGTGTGGTAATGTTCTCAATTCCTTGCCAACATCTCCTTGCTATCCCCTTCACCCAGTGGCCCTAGATGTTTTGGGTAGCAGTCTTATGTCACATATTGTCATAAATTATTCAACGGTTGGATGCAAGCAACAATAGTTTCAAATGCAGTTATTTATTAAGCAGTTTTTCCTTTTGAAGAGGAAATAGAGTATCTGCAATTATGTATTGGAGTCTGGAAAAAGTTGTTTTAATTCATCAGAAATATTTGTTGAGCACTTACAACCATATGCCACATACAGTAACCTACAGTAAAGATAAAAAGATGAGCTTTGTTTTTAATGAACCAATTAATCTTATTTGTATTTTTAGGTACTTAATTTCTCTAGCTTTATTTATTTTATAATTTTTATTTTATTTTAAAATTTTAAAGCACGAGGCAGATAATCTGATTACTGAAACTTTATGCCAAACTTCTATTTATTATTTTTTCTCACAGTTTTATTATTATATCATTTACATATCATATAATTTGCCCATTTGAAGTGTACAATTGGTTTTTAGTATATTTACAGAGTCGTGCAGCCAATACAGAACATTTTCATCACCCCCAAAAGAATCTCTGTACCGATTAGCAGTTACTACTCACTCCTTCTCTTTTCCTGGCAACCACTAATCTGCTTTATGGCTCTATAGATTTCTCTATTCTGGACATTTTACATAAATGGGATCATACAGCATGTGGTCTTTTGTGATTAGCTTCTTTTACTTAGTATGATGTTTTCAAGTTTTACCCATGTTTTAACATGTATCAGTACTTCTTTTCATTTTTATGGCCAAATAAAATTCAGTTGTATAGATGTACCACATTTTATTCATCCATTCATCAGTTGATGTTTATTTGGGTTGTTTCCGCCTTTTGTCTATTATGGATAATGCTGCTATGAACGTTCATGTACATATTCTTATATAGATATATGTTTTCATTTCTCTTGTGTAGATACCATGTGTAGAAAGAATTATTGGATAGTATGGTAACTCTATGTTTAACACCTTGAGGAAGTGACAGAAAGCTTTACAAAGAGGCTGTACCATTTTACATTCCCATCAGTATTGTACGAGGTTTTTAACTTCACCACATCCTCACCAACACTTGATATTATCTGTCTTTTTGATGATAGCCATCCTAGTTGGCAAGAAGTGATATTTCATTGTTGTTTTGAATTGCAGTTTTCTCATGACTTAGGACATTGAGTATATTTTCATGTGTTAGATGGCCAATTGTATTATCAACTTCACCTCTTTCTGATCATTCTTTTGTAGTCACACCTCCCTCTAACCATGCCTGAAAAGGATCTCTACTTTAAGGATTCATGTCATTAGATTTTGTTTACCTAGATAATCCAGGATAACCTCCCTATCTCAAGGTACTTAACCTTAATCACATCTGTAACATCCCTTTTATCAAGTAAGGTAATATGTTTGCAGGCTCCAGATATCAAGATGTGGCCATTTTGGAAGACCATTTTTCTGTTGACCACACCATCTTAACAATATTAAATGGTCTGATCCATGAACAGGAGATATCTCTATTTATCGAAGATGTTTTTAATTTCTTTCAATGATGTTATATATTTTTCTGGGTACAAGTCTTATACTTCTGTTAGATTTGTTCGTAAGTATATTATTCTTTTTTAAGCAATAGTAAATAGAAATATATATATGTATGTAAATATTTTCTTTTATTTTGTTATTAGTTTCAAGTACACAGTACATTGGTTAGACATTTATATAATTTATAAAATGATCCCCCTAATTGCTCTTTCTTTCCTCTGGCTCTCCATCTAGCTATTACATTAATTCTAACTGCATTCCCTATGCTGTGCTCCCCACCTCCGTGACCATCTATTAACCACAAATTTGACTTCTTTAAGCCTTCACCCCATTCTCCCAGCCCCCCAACCTCCCTCCCCTCTGGCTATCACCAGGTTGTCTTCTATGGGAATTATTTTTTTACATATCTATCTTGTATCCTGTAACTTTGCTGAACTTATTTATTGTTCTAATGGATTGCTAATAGATTCCTTAGATTTTTTTGTATTCACTATCATGTCATCTGTGAATAGATATAGTTTTATTTTTTTCTTTTTGACATAGTTGCCATTTATTTCATTTTCTGGCCTCATTGTTCTGCTCAGAACTTCCAATGTATTGTTGAATTGTTGTAGTAAGAGCAGACATCCTTGTTCTCCTTCGTAGTAGCAGGTAGGTATTTAGTCTTTCACCAGTAAATATGATGTTAGCTATGGGTTTTTTGTAAACGTCCTTTATCATATGAGGAATTTCTGTTCTCTTCCTAGTTTATTGAGTGTTTTCATCATGAAAGGGTGTTGGATGTTCTCAAATGCTTTTTCTACTTCTTTTCAGATGACCTGTAGTTTTTAAATAACAGGATAATCGAGGTATAATTCATATACTTCAAAATTCACCCTTTAAAGTGTACACTTCAGTGATGGTTTTTAATATATTAACAGAGTGTGAAACCATCACTACTATGTAATTTCAGAACATTGTCATCACCTCAGAAAGAAACCCTGTACACATTAGCAGTCATTCCTCATTGTTCCTTCCTCCCACTTCCTTACAACCACTAATATACTTTCTGTCTATGCATTTGCCTCTTATGGACATTTCATATACATGGATTTATACACTATGTGGCCTTTCGTGTCTGGCTTCTTTCATTTAGTGCAAGACTTTCAAGATTCATGTATGGTGTAGCATGTCTGAGTACTTAATTCTTCTAATCTCAGGAGGGGTGTTCTTTTCAACTTTCTCTTTCTCTGGTTATCTCTGGTAAACTAGCTGGCCTATAGCTTAAATTGTTGCTTTCATGAAACTATTTTCTTCCTCTTAATTGCTTACCACCCAAATCTCCATTTTTTTTTTTTGAGGAGGGGAGAGAGTCCTTTGGCTTGAACTTCCTCACACTCTGTTTCAAATAAGGTCAGTTCTTTTAGGGAGATCTATGTTCGTATGGGCTGCTTTTATCCCTGGACAAAATCTTTGAACCATTGCTTTTGGCTCTTGGCAGTGACAGTTGCCTCTCATCTTCTTGCTTATCTCTTCAGGCATGGAACCTCAGCCCTACAAGTGAGCTGGGGCAAGGCAAGCAGGGTGAGGGTAATGGCACCCCAGTATTCTCTACCTGTGGTGCCCATAACCTTGGCTGTACTCACAAGGAATTTCAGCACTGTAACTCTGTTTTGGAGGTGATGAAAAATGCTGGCTACTTGCCCCTCCAAATAGAATAGTGGATTCCTTGGGTGGAAGCTGGGGAACAAGGGAGTCTAGTCTTCTTGGCCACTCCTTTCTGAAGTGTAGCTTTAGGTGAGCAAGGGTAGCTCATCAAAGTGAGGAGGATGATGGACAGAGGAAGGGAGTGGGTCGTAACTCATATGCCACTGACTCTCATTGATATTACTGAGTATTAGCAGATTTTCTTGAATAAATGTTTCTTCATTTGCTATATACCTTTAGGACTTCTAATGTCCAATTCTGGAAGTGGATCCCCCTCTTATATTTACTTTTGTAGTAAAGTAGAATTTCTTTGTTTCAATGGTGCTGAAGGGCTGGCTGTACTAAACAGTACTAATGAACAATTTTTTTAATCAGGCTTTTACTGTGTCATGTTTATGAGATTTCAGGGTATCTGCTTTTTCTTGCTTTGTTTTTATTTCTGCGTATAAATGAACCTTGTTATAGTGATGTTTTAAAATTTGTTTTTATGTATGTTTTAAGATAGTGGTCCAATTTCATTGTTTTGCACATGGCTGCCTAGTTTCCCCAGCACCATTTATTGAAGAGACTTTCCTTTATTGTATATGTATAGTTTATTTCTGGGCTCTCAATTCTGTTCCAGAGGTCTGAGAATACGTTTTTCTGACGGTATATTGGAGAATATGATACTTTTGGCTTTGTTCATTCTTTCTCAGGACTGCTTTGGTTATTCAGGGTCTTATGGTTCCATACAGATTTGAGAATTTTTTGTTCCACGTATGTGAAAAATGCCATTGGGATTTTGATAGGAATTGCACTGAATCTGTATATCGCTTTAGGTAATTTGGACATTTTAACAATGTTAATTCTTCCAACCATAAACATGTGTGTCTTCTTCAGTTTCTTTCAACAATATCTTGTAGTTTCCAGTGTTACATCTTTTTCTGTTTGTTGCTTTGATTTTTAGGTTTGGCTCCAGCATCCACTGTTGCCATCACTACTAGTTCAAGCACCATGCTGTTTACATCGATTTCAAATATTTCCACCTCCACTCCTGCTTCTTGGCTCTCGTGTAAGTTACTGGTTGCAAAGAAAATATTATTATTTTGCATGAGACCACTTAACTCAATTTTCCAATATAAGCTATGGGTCTGTTGTATCTCATAAATTATCATTATGCTTGAACCCATTTGTAACTGCTGATATCAATACTAGCTTTGTTTAGCAACCTAACTGTCATGGCTTTAGCTGTGAATTTATATTAACATGATTATTATAGCCTAAAATGATAATTTTAAGCATATAATTCATTAACATTGTAATGTTTTGAAATTTCTTGAAGCTAATGGGAATAGGAAGAGTGGGAATTTTGCCAAGGATGTCTGAAGGGAAAAAGTCTTATTATCCATGCAAAATAAAAGTTGGAGCCTTGTTAGAGTATATTCTTCTTTGTAGACCAGGTTCGTGGTCCTTACATTTTACATATCAGAAGTGTTACATAACAAGGACCAGTTGTAATTTTGGGTTGTAATTGACACTATGTGATATCTTATGGCCTCCCCTCTTGAAGGGAACATCTGGATGCTTTGAGCTAAAAAGTGGGACATTCATTATCTTGCAACCTCAACGTCTTTGCTACACATCTTTCATTAGCAGAATCATAGCAAATGTTAAGAATATTGAATTCTGTATATGTGTTAGGCAGTTCTTTTTTACAGGTCTATATAAGTTGACTGTTTTTTTGAGGCATCTTCCTGGTGCCATGATGTTCATCATTTGACTTTATTATTGTAATCCTAGCTGATGCCTAGCTGAGAGTAAAAATTAGTGGCCTACCATCCCCATCCTCTTGTGCAGTTGACATAGGTAAACAGTTAAAATTGCTGGTTACCACTTGAGTTGTATTTTCTATCAAGTAAATTTCTAATTTTGAGACATGACTGAGATTCTAGACACCTTTTGATATATGTAAGCAATATCCTTCTCAACTACAATAGATTTTGTGAATATGATCATGTCTGAGGTTGGGAGTTAAAATTATCGAATGAATTCCATTTTTAATCAAATACTTGCCCTCAGATCTTTCCTTCTGTCTTTGTTGTCCTTGCCTACAAAGTGAAAAGAAATCTTTACTACAGAACTTTTTCAAATTAACTCTAATAAGGTATAACTACATATCATAAAATTAACTTATTTTAAATGTACAGTTCAGTGTTTTAATAAGTTTACTGAGTTGTATAACTATTGCTATAAACCAGTTTTAGAACATTTCTACCACCCTAATAAGATCTCTCAGCCCCAGATGACTACTAATCTATTTTCTGTCTCCACAGCCTTTTCTGCACATTTCATATAAATGGATTGACGATGGTTTTTTGAAGTTTATCCAAAAGTTTCTAAAGGACCCTTCGGATGAAAAAGACTAAATAAATCCCTCACTATTTTTGTTTAAAAGTATAATAGTAATATTATGTTCTCTGCAGTTGGTGCCCCAACAACTTCAGCTGGAATGCTTGGTGATATAACTATGGGATTTGGAGTAAAATTCTCTAGAGAGGGTGGAGCAGCATCTACTGTATCTAGTAAGTTTTTAGAATTTTTGGGACATATTTGGGCACTCACTGGAAATGTACTGCATAGCAGACAGTAAGTTGGTTGTATTCTATTGCTTCTAGGACTAAGTAGATTTTGATCACCTCATCAGAGTATTCAAAAGGTATAGCAATACTGACGATTACCAGAGAGTAGAATGAGGCATTTGATATCAGTGATATTACTTCTTTGAGATAACTACAATCAAAGCTACTATCAAATTCTTTTCAACTTTTAAACTTAAGTATTTTTATTATTGATAATAGTGTTTAAATTGACCCAATATATTGAGATTGATATAGAGTTTTTTCTCTAAAAGTTAATTTTTGACCTACATTAAAGTTGACCTTCTAACACTGATTACAAGAGTTTCTGTACACCTAACTTAAATTTGTTTCTGTCACTTAGGAGCTAGTTAAGTTGTAGGTTGAAGAAAACTTGTTTATCCGTTGCCTTATAGCTAGGGTGAACCAGGAAGTTAGAGAACAATTGCCACTTAAACTTACCATTTAAATCAGATTCCATTTTAGGGAAGTCTTGTTTGTTTTTATTTTTTAAAGTTTACTTAGAGATGAAGTGAAATATTGAGTCATTGAAATACTAATTGACAGGCTTTTTGGTGACTCTGCCATTGCCCACCACTACCTATCTAAGTCTCAAATTCCTTCCTGCAAATGGGTACCTTTGCTATCAGCTCACCCCTTATTGCCATTTTATTCACCACTACCTTATGTACTTACCCACCTCTTCATCAAATAAGTCTCAATTCTACACCTGCAACCCAGAGTTATTTCTTCCCTCTACTCACTTTTCCTTCTCCTTAAGTATATTCACTTGATCACTTTCTTCATCTCACAAATCAGCCTTATAGAGTAGCTCTCAAGTGTCTGTGTCTGCAAATAACCATTCGGAATTATTCTCCACCCTAGGTATAATCAGCAAGTTTTAAGACAAGTTTGCTTGTTACCACTGTCATCTTTTGTATGAGTCTGAGAAAGTAATGCTGTCCATTCCCAGCATGGACAGGATAGGAAAACTGGACAGTAGAATTTTTGAAAGGATGTTTTCACTATTTTATATAATGATTTTAAGACCATCAGAATGAGATGTATTTAAATGTAAATCCAAATTTGGCATGCAATTATTTTCTCTTATTTATAAAACTGTGCTTCCCTTTTACTACACAGATAGGTAGAGTTGACTGTATTTAGTTAGACCAAAGATGTAACTTGCAAAATCAGAGTGTGATAGAACCTTCATTCCCAAATCCATTGCCTCTTTTGATATTAATTGAAACATTATTGTTATTTAAATATTATCTCCTACGCCAGAGCTAATTTTTTTATCCACTCTCCCTGCACCTCTGCCAGAGCTAATTTATACCTTTTTTAAATGGCATAAAAAAATTAGAAACAAAGATGAATACTATATAAAAAGTTTTAAATAATCATACCATTTTTTATGACTCATGATTCCTTTATGTTTAGGCTGACAGATATTAATTTCCTGAAGGTATCACTCAACATCTCTGAGAAGTATTTTGTTTGCCTAATTAATTGTTTCTTTAGTGGTAGGAATGGTAGTTTGCTTTTTTAAATTATAAAAACCATATATACATGCACATATACATATATACATGTATATATCATTCCCTCTAGAGAGAATGGTTTATTGTTTCTCTATCCAGCCTTGTTTCAAAACACACACAAAACTTCATTAAATTTATTTGTACAAAAATGGGATTTGTTATGTATGTATATATATGCACACACATAATCTTAGATTTTACTGTTTTCTCTTAAGTATACATCATCTTTGTATATCTGTCCATGTCATAAAATAATGATTACTTTTTTAAAAAAATCTTTAGGGGAAGATAAGCTTCTTTACAAGAAGGACTCATTTTTTTCTTAATTGTTTTCCTGTTTTGAATATAGTAGTTGCCCAGTGTTTGAATGAATGAAGTCTTGATAGTGTCATTAAATTTTAGAATTTCTGGGGAAGGATTTATTTTCAGATAACACTGTTATTCTCAGATGAAGAAAGGGATGACATGGCTGTAAAGAATGCCACACAAGATCCAATCTGTAGTCCTTCCAGTGTTTTGACTGATAGTGATCACAAGGATCCTTTATGATTGGGTATCATCTTTCCCTGTGGCATTCATTCCATCCTCATAAAGGCCAACACAAAGAATGGGGGGGGAGGGGAGGTTATTATAAGGATCCTTGTGGCCAAAAGGGAAATGGAATCTTGTAGAAATCTAATACAGGTATTGTCATGGCACTGAACTTAAAAATTGTTCAAAAGCAGCTATAGGGACCTCCAGAATCCGATATTAAATAAACATTCAGTTATTCTCCCTTTGTCAACTTCTTTTTTCTTTTGATAGCTCCCCATTGGTTTCCTTACCCCTTTTTCTGCATTAATATTTTAGCTTATTCTTAATTTTGACTTGCTCATGGCCCCTTAATTCTACTTCACATTCTTTCTCTGTCAGTCCTTCCAACTCCCACTGCCTATAGTCTGATTCTTTCTACACTTTTGGAAATATTTCCAAATTTCCACAAATAGCCTAATTCTTTCTATAGTTCTATATTTTTGAAAATAAGATTCTGACCCATCTTATCTCTGGCTACAGCTTTATTTATGCCAGACCTTCTCATAGACTGGCAGTAGCATGTGGGATGGCTTCCCGTACTTCAGATGCGCACCCTTGTCCCAATCAACTGTGAACCAGGATCGAAGGACAGAGTTACTAGAATAAAGAAGGGGTATCTGAGCCTGATTCCTGAGCAGGAATGAAGTAGACCAGTTTCCTTCAGAATAGGCAGTGTGTGTGTATTGGCAGGTACCATGATTTATGCATTTATCTAGTGTGGCTGTCAATCTGAAAACATTACTAATTGGGAAATCAAGGCTAATGTAAAATAAACAGTTGTGTACATATTATATTTTAAACAATTTTTGTTATGGAAGTAGCATTTATTAATTATAAGAACATTTGAAATTACAGAGAATCAAAATGTAAAAAAAAAAAATCCAATCCACCCCAGCCACAATTTTCTGTTCATTGTTCTTTAAGTGCTTAGGGTGTAGGAAAAACCAAAAGTGCTATAGAAATTCAGAAAACCAAGATGTAACAATGAGTAGAAGAAAAATGAGCAATAAACATGGGGAAGGAGGAATTTGAGCTAAGCCATGAAGTATACTGAGCATTTCAGGGCATTCTAGTAGAGATGACAATAGAAAGACACACAGGAGACAGGCCTGGGCGGTAGATAAAACTTTGAGAGACTTTTACCTATTAGACTGGCAAAGATGTATGCCTTGTATGGGCTTTGATGTAGAGAAACAGATATTCTTTCCTATTGATAGGAATGTAAATTGGCAAAATCTTTTTGGTATGGCAATTTGGCAAGATATATAAAATTTAGAGCATGCTGACCCTTCAACCCAGCAATTTCATTTCTAGAAATTAATTACACAAATGTATTCATGTAAATATGCAAGGATATGGATGTAGAGAGAAAGCTTAGGAGAACTTAGCAGTGAGGTCATCTGGTTCTGGACTTTTCTTTATGGGAAGAGTTTTGGGGATTGATTCAATTTCCTTAATGGTTGAAGGTCTGGTTGGGTTGTAAATTTTATTTTTCTATGAATTTATCCAGGAGTTTTAGTTTTCAGTAGGGGGGTTTATCCAGATACTTGGCCTGACATATATTTCTTTGCATTACAACAACATTGAGTTCAAATCCATACAACTCTGAATTCAAATAATGCTTATATGGTTTTTATCCTGAATGATCAAGGATTGAATGAAAATGTTTCTCATTCCTTTCTAACATTTTACATTTTATTTTCTAGCTACAACATCAACAACCACCACTACCACTGTTACTACTACCACAACAACCAGAACCACAACCACCAGTGGTTTGGCCTTCGGTCTAAAACCTCTGACATCACCTGGGATTAATAACACTGTTCCAGGCGGTTTTGCTTCTATACCTTTTACTTCGACTGTTAAGTAAGCGTATATATTTGAAAATTTGTATGAGTTTCATTTTACACATTGTGCACAGGCATAATTTGCTTGTATAGCTTTAGAATAGTGTTTGAAAAATAGGTAAATGACTCAGAGTTGAAAGAGCAGTTAGAAAAAGGATTTTTGTAGCTTGGGAAGATGAACAACCAACAGGACACTTTCATCTTCTGAATAACATTATAATAAAATTATTACTATCATTAATAATAGCTAATATTTATTGTATGATTACTGTATGTTTAGCAACTTGACAATGCTTTACAGATGTCATATTATTTAATCCTCACAGTAACCCTATAAGATAGGCAGTATTTTTATTCCCATTTTATAGATGAGAAAACTGGAGAACATAGAGATTTTATGATCTGCCCCTGGTCACACAGTTGGTAACGGTTGAGCCAGGATTAAAATTCAGGTAGTCAAGCTCCAGCACCTGTATTGTTACAGTCTATGCCATGTTCCTCTCTATTTGTCCTTTTTTTATTAAACTTTTTATTTTGAGATAATTCTAGATTCACATGTACTCTTAAGAAATAATACCAAAAAAAGTCTATGTGTTTTTTTTACCTTTATTCCCCCAATAATAACATCTTGCAAAATTATATCACATGCAGGATATTGATGTTGATGCAGTCAATATACAGAATAGTTCCATCACCACAAGGATCCCTCCTATTGCCCCTTTATAGGCACACTCACTATCCACCCCTCCTTTCCCTGACCCCGGGCAACAATCAGTCTGATCTCCATTTCTATAATCTTGACAGTTTTTGAAATCTTATGCAAATAAAATCATAAAGTATGCAATTTTTGGATGATAGTTTTTTTTCATTAGGCATAATTCCTTGAGATAAAGTTGTCACATGCATCAATAGTCTGTTCTTTTTTATTTTGCAATAGTATTGTGGGTGTACCACAGTTTACCTATTTAGCTGTTGATGGACATCTAGGTCATTTCCAGTTTTGGGCTATTGTAAATAAAGCTGCTATGAACATTTGTGTACAGGTATTTTTGTACACATAGTCTCTCTGGGACAAATGGCCAGGTGTATAGTTGCTGGGTGGGATGGTAGGTCCATGTTTATTTTTTTTTAGAAGCTGCTAAGTTCTTTTTCAGAATGGCTGTGCCATTTTACACACCCAACAGCAATGTATGAAAGATCCAGCTTGTCTGCATTCTTGCCTGGATTTGATATTGTCACCATTTTTTATTTTATCCCCTCTAATAGATATAAAGTGATATCTCATGTGGTTTTAATTTACATTTCCCTGATAACTGATGATGTAAAACACCTTTTCATGTGTTTGTCATTGGCATATCCTCTTTGGTGATGTCTGTTCATGACTTTTGTATTTTTTTTTACTTCATTTTTTTTTACTATTAAATTTTAAGAGTTTTATATATTCTTGATACTAGTTCTTTACCAGCTATGTGGTTTATAAAAATTTTTTATAGCTCTGTAACTTGCCTTTTCATCTTTTCAATAGGGTATTTTACCACACAAAAACTTTTAATTGATGAGGTCTGATTTACCAATTTTCCCTTTAATGGATTATTCTTTTAGTGTCAAATATAAGAGCTCTTTGCCTAATTCTAGATACCATAGATTGTCTGATTTTCTTCTATAAGTTTTATATTTCACATCTTAAGCTCGATTCATTTTGAGTTAATTTTTGTATAAAATATGAGTTTTAGGTTGTGGGTTTTTGTTTGTTTGTTTTGTTTTGTTTTGTTTTTTGTCTAGGGATGCTCATCATTTTCCAGCATCATTTGTTGAAAGGTCATCTTCTTCCATTGAAATGCTTTTGCACCTTTCTCAAAAATCAACTAGACATATTTGTGTTAAATGCTTTTTCTTCCTTAATTAATATGATCTTATAAGATTTTTCATTTTTAGTTTGATGGTATGGTGAACTACACTGATTCGTTTTCAGATGTTGAACCGGATTTGCACGTGTGGAATAATTAACCACTTGGCTGTGGTCTATAGTTTTTTATATATATTTTTAGATTCAGTTTCTAGTATTTTGCTTGAGAACTTTTATATCTAAGTCCATGAGAGATAGTGGTCTGTAGTTTAGTTTTCTTTTTAAATTCTAATTCTGGTTTTTATATCCAGATAATTCTGGCCTGATAAAATGATCTAGGAAGTATTTCCTTCTCTTATGTTTTATAAAAGAAATAGTGGAAAATCGGTATTAATTCATTAAATGTTTGGCAGAATTCTCCAGTGAAACCTCTGGGCCTTTTAAGTTGTAAATCAATTTCTTTAATGGTTCTGGAACTATTCAGGCTATCTATTTCATCTTCCATGAGTTTTAGTAGTGTATGGTTTTTAAGGAATTGGTCAGTTTCTTCTAAGTTATCAACTTTATGAATGTAAAGTTGCTTATATTATTCCCTTTTTGTCCTTTCAATAGCTATAGGCATATTCCTGTTTCATTTCTGATATTGGTGATTTGTACCTTTCTTTTATAAATTTTATTGATCTTTTCCCAATGAAGTAGCTTTTATTTCATTGACTAGTCTATTGTTTTCATTTTTGATTTTATTAATATCTACTCTTGATTATTTCCTCTTCTGATTATGTTGGGTTTGTTTTGTTCTTTTTTCTAGTTATTTGAGGTATGAACTTTGATTATTGATTTGAGACCTTTCCTCTTTTCTAATATAAGTATTTGGTACTATAAATATCCTTCTCAGCACTGCATTAGCTGTGTGCATATTATGTTATATTGTATTTTTATTTTCATTCAATTCTGTGTACAGTTGACCCTTGAACAATCTCGTTTGAACTTCATGGGTCTACTTATATGTGGATTTTTTTAAAAACAAAAACTGTAAATGTATTTTCTCTTCCTTATTTTTCCCAATAACATTTTCCTCTACTTTATTGTAAGAATACGGTATATAATACATAAACATACAAAATATAGCATTTGTGTTAACTGTTTATGTTATTGGTAAGGCTTCTGGTCAAGAGTAGGCCATTAGTAGTTAAGTTTTGGAAGAGTCAAAAGTTATACATACATTTTCAACTGCATGAAGGGTTGGTGCCCCTAACCTCCATGTTGTTCAAGGTCAACTGCACTTTTAAAATTTCTTTTATGAATTGCTCTTTGACCCATACATTATATAAAGTGTATTTGATTTACAAGTATTTGGAGATTTTCTTTTTTTATTTCTATGTTGGTTTCTAGTTTGATTCCATTATCGTCGGAGAACATGCTCTGTATAACTTCAATTCTTTTATATTTGCTTAGGTTTGTTTTACAGATGAGGATATGGTCTTTCTTGGCCAATATTCCATGGACTCCTGAAAGTTGTGTTTTCTGCTGTTGAGTGGAGTGTTCAATAAATGATAATCAGATCCTGTTGCTTCATTGTATTTTCAAATCTGTATCCTTGCTGCTTTTCTCTCTAGTGCTTCTTTCTGTTGTGGAGAGTGACTTTTTGAGTCCCCAGCTGTAATTGCATATTTATCTATTTCTTCCTTTAGCTCCGTCAATTTCACTACATGTATTTCGAGGCTCTGCCATTTGGTTGCTTACATGTTTAGGATTGTTGACTTTCCTGGTGCTTTGATTCTTTCATCATTAGATAATGTCTCTCCTTGAACCTGGTAATTTTTTTTTCATTGAAACTGACTTTATCTAATATTTATATAGCCATTTTTTAAAATTAATGTTGCATGTATATATTTTTTCATCATTTTACTTTCAACCTATCTGTGTCCTTAAGTGAATTTCTTGTAGACAGCATATTGATGGATCATAATGTTTTTATCCACTTTGCCAAGTTCTGTCTTTTAATTGGTATATTTAGAACATCTACATTTTTCCAAGTTTTATTGAAAAATAATTGATATACATCAATGTTTAAATTTGAGGCATACTGAGCATGATGTTTTGAATTACATATATTTTAAATGATTACCACAGTAGGTTCAGCTAACATTTATCTTCTCATATAGACACAATGAAAAGAAAAGAGGGAAAAATTTTCTTTTAAATTCTCCTTTGGATGAGAACTCTTAGGATTTACTTTCTTAACAACTTTCCTATATATTGTACTGCAGTGTTAGCTATAGTCATCATATTGTACATTGCATCCTTAGTATTACTTTTCTTAAAACTGGAAGTTTGTATCTTTTGACCACTTTATCCATTTGCCCATCGATGGACACTTAGATTGTTTCCAGGTCTTGGCCATTGTAAATAATGCTGCTATGAACTTGGGAAGATCAGATACCTTTTTGAGTTAGTGTTTTTATTTCCTTTAGATACATTCCCAGAAATGGAATTGCTGGATCATATGGTAGTTCTATTTTTAATTGTTTTTTAGGATTTTCCATATTGTTTTCCATAGTGGCTATACCAATCTAGAATTTCACCAACAGTGCACTAGGGTTCCCTTTTCTTCACATCCATGCCAACATTTGTTAGCTCGTCTTTTGTGTTGATGGCCATTCTAATTGGTGTGAAGTGATATCTCATCATGATTTTACCTTGCATTTCCCTAATGACTGGTGATATTGAGCATCTTTTCATATACCTGTATATGGTATATGATATATGTATACCTTCTTTGGAGAAATGTCTATTCAAGTCCTTTGCCCATTTTTTAATTGGGTTATTTGTTATTTTGCTCTTGAGTTAAATGAGTTCTTCATATATTTTGGATATTAACTACATAGTAGATATATGATTTGCAAATATTTTTTCTCATTCCTTAGGTTGTTTTTTCATTTTGTTGATTTTTTTTGCTGTGCAGAAGCTTTTTAGTTTGACATAGTCCCACTTGTTTATTTTTGTATTTATATTGTTTATTCTTTAGTTGTAATATCCAGAAAATCATTACAAAGACCCATGTCTCAAAGAGCTTTAGTCCAATATTTTCTTCTAGGTGTTTCATGGTTTTGGTTTTACATTTAAGTCTTTAATCCATTTCAAGTTGATTTTTTAGCACAGTTACATTTAAGATAATTATTGATATGTTAGGGCTTAAGTCTGCTGCTTTATTATTATTTTTGTTACCTTTGTTTTTGTTTTTATGTTTCTCTTTTATTTAACCTTCTTCTCAGTTATTCAAACATTTATTAGGGTTCTATTTTGTCCAATTTTTAGTATTTCTGAGTATATTTCCTTGTATAATTTTCTTACTTGTTGCTCCAGGTATTACAATAACTTATAGCAGTCTAGTCATATTGATATTCTGCCACTTTGGGTGAAATGTAAAACCTTACTTCAATTTAGTTCCCTTTAATCTTCTCCTTTTTTTAAGTATAATTTTCTCAAGTATTTCCTTCATGTACATTGAACACCACATTACCTGGTATCATACTTTTTGTTTCAACCATCAAATATGATTTAAGAAATGCATGAGAAGTTTAATAGTTCTGTTTACACTTTTTATTCATTTTGCTGTTCTTTCATTTATGAAATTTAGGAGTTCTGTTTTCATTTCCTTTCTGTTTAGCCAATCTTCAGGGGTAGTTTTGCTAGCTACAAATTGTATTAAGTTCATTTTGCATGAGAATACTTGCTCTTCATTTCTGCAGGACATTTCACCGCATATAGAAATCATGGTACAGTTCTTTTTTTTCTTTCAGTTATTGAAAGAAAAATGTTGTTACACTTCCTTTTAGCCTCCATGGTTTAAGATGACAAATCTGCTGCCATTCAAGTTGATATTCCCTTTTAAGTAATGTGTTATTTTTTTCTGGCTGTTTTCAAGACTTTTTTCTTTATCTTTAGTTTTCAGACTTTTATGTATTGTGCATGTCCTAGCATGGATTTCTTTAAATTATTCTGTTTGGTGTCTACTCAACTTCTTGAATCTATAAGTTTATACCTTTTGCCAAATTTGGGAAGTTTTCAACCTTTATTTTTCAGAATACTATTTTAATTCCATTCTCTCTTTTCCTCTCTAATGTATCACCCTTCAATGATATCAATATTACTCCTTTTTATTACTATCCTCCAGGTCCTTGAGATTTTTTTTTGTTTTTGTGCCCATTTTCTCTCTGCTGTTCTTTAAATTCTATTGATCTAGCCTCCAGTTCATTGATTCTGTCCTCTGTCATCTCCACTCTAGTATCAAACCCTTCATGTGAGCCTTCAGTTATTTTGTTTTTTCAGTTCTATAATTTCTATTTGATTGTTTTTCATAACTTCTATGTTTTTGCTGAGATTTTCTATTTTTTATTTGTTGCCAGAGAATTTATAATTGCTTGTTGAAGCCTTTATTTAATGGTTGCTTTAAAAGTTATTTTTTGGATAATTCCAACATCTGATAACTCTCAGTGTTGTTGTCTATGGTCTTTTCTCTTTTGAGTTGTGATTTTCCTGGTTCTTGATATGATGAGTTATTTTCAGTTGTATCCTGGACATTTTGCCTATTATGTTAGAAGAGTCTAGGTCCTATTTGAATCCTTTTAAATCAGGCAAATCCTTTTGGGGAGGTGTAGTGCAAGAGCTGGGTGTGTTTGTGTGTTCAGCTTCCCACTGGATCCTGCTCATACCACTCCAACAAAAGTAAAACACTGACTCACACTGCCTCAATGCAAATGAGTGGTGTGGAAGTTCAGCTCCCCTCTCAGCCCTCTTGACACCTTCCCCATATAAGACGAGCATTGTGTCACACCACTTTATTGCTTTGAAGTGGAAATATGACCTCAGCTCCCAGCTGGACCCCCAGGAACTCAGAACAAGGGGAAGTGGAGAGAGGGCTAACTTATACTGCTTAGTCCCTGTTGGGTAGAAGCAGAATTTCGGCTTCTTATTGGGCCCCACTTACACAAGAAGAGAGAGGAAGCAGGATATCAGCTGCTCTGCCTCGTATCACTTTATTCAGCCACATTGATTCTGGGTTGGTATGAAAGCTTAGCTCCCTCCCTACTGGGCCTTGCTGACACAGGCTCTGGGGAGAAAGGGGACAGAGTGCTAACTAGCCTTGCTTTGTCCTGCCTCGTTTAGTCTTTTTTTTTTTCATTGGATGTGGAGGTTAAGCTTTCCACTGAGCCTTGATGACAGTAAGGGTAGTGGGAATTGGAGTCATTACCAGCCCCTAATTAGAGTGCTGTATTCAGTCTCAGTGATGCCAGGTGGATATAGAGGTTACTTCCCCATTGGGTCCCAATTACACTAAAGACAAGGGGTGGAATCAAATGGTAACTAACCCTGTCTTGCTCTTTTAAAGCTTTGTTGCTGCTGGGTGGGGATTTAGGTTCATTTTGTCACTGAATTTTGATAACAGTACACTGTAGGGGAATTGAACATTGCCTGCCTCTGCTGGGCAGGGAACTGATGATTCCCTCTCCTCCCGACCCTGCTAACCCTTGTCCCAGCAGAGGAATCGGAACATTGCCTGGTTCTGCATGTCAGGGGATCAAAGATCAGCTATCTACTCAGCCTTTTTGATAGCAGCTGGCCGGGGAATGGGAATTTTGCCTGGTTCTGCCTTTTGAGGGATGGAACCTCAGGAACCTCAGCTGCCTATTCAGTTTTGAGGGTACTGCTTAGACCTGGAATGGGTCACATGTGGAGAGGGAGTCCTAGCTCTTTCACCACACTTACACAGAATGGAGCTACCATCATGCTGAGCTAAGGGGGAAGGAAGGGAGCAGGCTGTGGCACAGATTTCAGCTGTTCTTACTGAGGTTTAGTAGATTTTGTAATAAATCTTTATTTGCTATATTTCCTTAGGATACTTTCCAGAGACTTTGAATGGTTGTTTTTAAAATAATATTTTCCAGTTGTGGTGGTTTTGTTGGGGAGCAGGTCTGAGAAACTCCTAATATCCTATTTTCTTCTCTAAGTCTTCATATGTTATTCATTTAAAAAATCTGATCATACTATTAAAAGTATAATTATATAATCATACTGCCTCCTTTTTTTTTTTTTCAGTGCAATCATAACTCCCGTGATGACATATGGTCACCTGGAGGATCCGGTAAACAAATGGAGCCTTGAGTTAGAGGATCAAGAGAAGTGCTTTCTTCACAAGGCCACCCGAGTCAATGATTGGGACTATGAATTGAACAAGAATGGTGAGAAGGTAAGAAGATATTCTCACTAATCTACAAACATTGTGCAAGTATTTTCAGGTGAACACGAGAATAGATCTGTGTTTTGTGGTTAATTTTCTATTCCAATATTGGTGATCGACTTAAAAATATTTTCCTTAGGTAATAGGTGCCCTGAATTAGGAACTTTTTTTATATTTGAAGTGTATATGAGAAAATTAATATTGCCTTAAAATTATAATATAAATTTAAATACTTACATTATTATATTCTTTTTTTTAATAGATTATTACTTTATATAGAAAAGTGGAAAAAGCAAAACTGGATCAGAAAAGGTAATACCTTAGATTCCCCAGGTTGAAAAATTAAAGTTCTCTTTGTTTTGTTTTGTTTTTCCTAATTGTAGTTTATTGACACTTATTTTGTCACTTCAAATTCCTTTTGCCAGCCCTTTTCTTGACTTGTTTCTTTTTTCAGCCTGGAACAAGAATTGGATTTTATCCTGTCACGGCAGAATGAACTAGAAGATCTCTTGACTCCCCTAGAGGTGACTATGAAGGGCCAGAGGGGGTCTGTTTATCAGCAGCATGAAGATGAGGATAGTGAGAAGATGTAAGTAACTAAATAAAGATTGTGGAATGGGGTTGAGACTTAACTACAAAAAAGGGAGAAAATGGAATTGAAAGGCAGGCAGTAAAATTTGGTAGAAAAGGACAAGTTCTTGTAGTTGCCTTTTATGAGCTTATTTGACTATTTTCTTTTCAGGATGCTTGAACGTAATCGTTCTGCCAGTTTTGTTTTATAGCATTTTGTAGACTGTTATTAATCTCAAGCTTATACATGACCACTGTAAATTTTTATATTTGTCAAGTTTGTTGTTAAATTAGAAATACAAATTTTATATGTGTGTTGTCATAGTAATGTGGGATGTTTTTGGTCTACTATTTATGTTGACTCTTCTAAACCTAATGTTCATGCAATTGCTTCAGTGATAAATTATTTGTTCTTTAAAGGCAATTTGTTAATCTGAGAGTAAACTGCATAGCTTTCAAAAATCGAATGATTTCATCAATATCTTGGGCTGGATGTATTTTATTTGTGTACAATTCAGTCCTTGCCTTTGGTTGATACATTGCCAATATCCCCATAGTAACTTTCTCTCTCTGGAATTGAGATTTGGTAATTAGGCCAAATTATAAAGTGTTCTTGGGAAAATGTGTATGAATGTGCTACATAAACTAAATTGAGGTTAAATCAGATTCATTTTATTAATGGCTTATCAGTGAGTAAACACTGAGCTTATTTTTAAGAGGTTGGAAAGTTAACTTTTTTGTGGGTACATTAAATGTAGTAAGTACAGCTGTAACTGTATGGACCCTTGTTCCATTTCTGCTTTTGTATTTCAGCTTTTATGAATCTTATTTGCATTGCATTCTATGCATTCTATTATTTGTTTGTTTGTTTGTTTTGAAACACATGGAGTTGTATTTTTGGCCACGAAATCCGAACTATAATTTGAAGAAATAATTGAAACATTAGTTTTTTTTTTCCAATTGCTTTTATGTAGTCATATTTATAATGTGATGGACTCTCTACTGGAATCTTCAACAATCTAGGCAACCAGTTGCCTACAAGAACTTTGAAACAGAAAGACAGTAGATAGTTATTAATCAATATAATTGAATCCTTTAATTTTTATAGACATTAAGGTTAAAAAACTCTTTGGTCATTTTAATTTCATAAATATATTCATTGACTAGGTTGTCTTGTGTGTGTATGTTTGTATGTGTATGTGTAAACAGTTTGGGTGGAAATCTTGAGAATTTGGCCAATTAATCAATTTGTTGTGAACTTAGATTTATCTGCCCTTGATTATTGTGAATCTCATTTTTCGAAACATCTTTTGTTGGATGATGGAGTATATTAATATAAGGTTTTACTTTGAAAATATATGCATTGAAAGTCATTGAAGACATCTCTGCTCTTAATAAATATTGCTAAATGCCACATCACTCTAATATATCTAAATGTCATATGGGATATTTATTTTGACACCAAAAAGAGTTCCTTTGTTTTAGAGCTCCTTTGCTTCAGAACATTATCTAGAGGGTAAATAGGTGACTAAAAATATCAAAGTGGATAAAAGACTTCACCTCCGGAGTCTTTTTAGAATATGATAATAAGAGATCATGAATGCTGCATCCATAAACATGTGCCATTAGTCATAACTGAGACCCACTGAGAAGGTAGGGGAATTGGGGCAAATCCAGTTGGCAATATCATCTTTGTATGTCAGTAATAATACATCAGTGGAGAAAACATTTGTTGTTAATTCCTTTATTTTACCTGTCGTTTCAGTTACAAATTAGCAGAAAATGTAGATGCTCAGCTGAAACGAATGGCCCAGGATCTTAGGGGCATTATTGAGCACCTGAATAGATTTGGGAGACTTGCTAACACTACCGGCCTGGTATGTGAACTGCTTGATATACTTAGACAACCGAGGTTTAGTATAAAATTAGCATTCTGTGGTTTTTTTTAGCTAGTCACCTTCTCCTGTCCTCTATAGTACTCCTTATGTGCCCCCAGAGATATGAAGCTCTCAGGGGTAGTTAGCGGCACAGGAAATATTTAGCGGCAGAACATGTTATGAGCTTTTTTTGTGGTTATTTCCAGGATGGTAAAAAAAATGATTTCCCTCCCTAAATTTTCAGTGTTTTCTCCTGTTCTTCACGTAACTAAATCGGTACCTATACTTATTTTTCTATTCACTTACTCATTAGCTGGTTCACTCGTCCTTTTACAGATTTATCTACATATTCATATAAATGTGAGTATATATATTTGAGTCTGTTATGTATATCCAGACAATCCTTAATTTATGATTACGTTATATCTTAAAGTTTGATAAGTCAACTATTTGAAACTTAAAATATATTTTTCCATAGAAACTTGGTTACATAGAGTTATTAGGCTTCCACCTGCCCCTACTTAACTCATAATGTAAACATATTATGGTGTGGGAATATACAGCTGAGGCTCCAATTACAGACCTGAGAAATTTTGAACGAATTTGGCAGTTAAAAAAAGGATTCTTTTTTGTTTTACCTTTATCTATGCTCTAATTAAAGAGTTTATTTACTCTAACTTTCCTTGTTGTCTTACCATTTAAATGGAATCCTCCTTTTCCCCACTCCCACCCCATAGCAGTAATTATTATATTTATGGAATTGCCCACTGTGGGAGCTCCCATCGTGCTTTCTATCAGTTGATTATAATTAGGAGTAGGGCCAGGATTTGGGTAGGTGAGGATGAATGACATATAAAAAACTGGTAATTATTCTTTAGTAAGCTCTTTGTCCAATTATATATAGAGAGTTCTTTACATACATATTACTAGCTTTAAAATTATAGTGACAGCATGGTTGTCTCTTTATAATTATTAATATAATGTAGTTGAGAAAGCACAAGAATTTCATTGAAGTCACTTAATCTCTTTGGATCTTGGCTCCTTCTTTTGCAAGATGTCAAGGGTAGAAAAAATGATCTTGAAGTCCCCTCCAGCTTTAAAAATTACTCCATTCTCTACTTTGGGTGAATCTAAAGTTGAACAAAGACAAATATAAATTAGTCTGGCATTATCCATGCTACCATCTTCACACAGATGATCAAGAGTTGACAGAATACAGATTTTCTTTTTAATGAAATATTATATCACCGTTGTGATTCCAAAATTCAAAATTGTTTTTTGCCGTAATAGAATTTTAATACACATATAAGTATATGCAGATTTAGACATGAAGCAGAGCCGATGTCTAGTCTCTCTCTGTGTTGAATTACTAGAAGAGAAGTATTCTGAACAGAATAAGTAAAAGGAAACTATAATTCTATCCTTGTCTTTTTTTCTCTACTTAGCCTCGGATCGTTTTATTTTATTTTAGTAGTGAGGAGTAAAGGGTTTTAGTCTTTTGTTTTCAT
Organism: Rousettus aegyptiacus; assembly: GCF_014176215.1. NCBI lineage: Eukaryota > Metazoa > Chordata > Mammalia > Chiroptera > Pteropodidae > Rousettus > Rousettus aegyptiacus. The sequence goes on along the minus strand of NW_023416312.1, from coordinate 63,479,001 downwards.
TTTTCCCGGCAAGAGTGATTGAGATGTTTAAGATGAGCGAATTAAAGGATAATTACTGCTTGAGAGCAGGACAAAAGAAGCAAGAGATCAGCAACAGTTCATCTCTTTTCTCAGATAGCATAAATTATTAGACAGTAAGCAGAGAAAACATTTGCCAAACAATAATATTCTTGTAGATAATTTATTGTAAGCAAATCAACAAAGCTTCATTACTGTGAGCCATATATCAGGGTAGAAAAAGGGCAACTATGTTTAAAAGTATTCACAGTGACAGGATTTACCTCTTTATTTTGACCTTTTTTTAGGGTGAGATTGGAGAGACCACCTAATAGCTAAAATTTTTATTAAATATGTCCATATTAGGGTGTATGATGTTCAATCACATTTTCTTATAAAAACTCACTGCTTCTACTATAAGTTATATAGTTTTGGTTATATTAGACTCTTACTAAATTTGTTGTCATCATTACATACTGTTCTTTTAGGTGCGGAAACATTTTCCTTTTCTCCTATTTTCAGTGTTATCCTGGACTTTCCTATACTATTCATCAAAAGTGTTATAATTTTTTTAAATGTTTAGAATTTTTATTACAATGTTAGTATTAGAATATACTTATTTAGTGTACTAAGCTTAGAAAATATGGAAATCTGTAGAGAAAATTAAGTCACTTATATTACCAGTACTATGCTAACATATTGGTGTATTTCGTTAAAGTTTTTTTGCAATGCTGGTAAAAGCTTCTTTCATTTTAAACAGCATTGGAAATATAGCTATATAAAGTTTTGTATTGTGTCTTCATTTAATATTTTTATGCTGTTTCCCCAAAATTTTAACTAATCTTGGAAAATATGTCTATAATGTTTCATTAGAGGTAGTTTCACCATAAATATAATATTTTTTGTTGTTGATGGAAAAATTGTTTCTAATTTTTGGCCATTATAAAATTGTCTTGTAATGGCTAGTTATATTTATATTTGAATAGTTCCTCTAGATGAGTTCCCACAAGTAGAATATACTGGATTAAAAAGTATGAATATTTTTAAGACTTCTGATATGTATTATAAAAATTTATATTTTCAAGGGTCGGGCCAATTTATATTACTGTTGGCTGTATATGAATGTGCCTATTTTCACCACACACTTGACAACATTATTTATTAAAAATTGCTGATTTGGAAATCTTGCCATTTTTGACAACATGAATGGACCTTCAGGGCATTATGCTAAATGAAATAAGTCAGGCAGAGAAAGACGAATACTGTATGATATCTCACTTATATGTGGAATTTAAAAATGAAAACAAACGAAGCTCACAGATCCAGAGAACAGATTGGTGGTTGTCAGAGGTGGAGGGTAGGAGTGGGTGAAGGGGGGTCAAAAGGTATAAACTTTCAGTTATAAAATAAGTTATGGTGGTATAATATACAACATGGTTACTGTGGTTAATAATACTGTATTAAATATTTGAAAATACCTAAGATTGTAGATCTAAAAGTCCTCCTCACAAGAAAATAAGTTTTGTAACTATGATGACAGATGTTAACTAGACAATATTGTGCTGATCATTTCACAATATATACAAATATCAAATCATTCTGTTGTACACATGAAACTAACATAATGTCATATGTCAATTATACTATAGAAATGTTGATTTGGTTGACTAAAGGTAATATTTAAACTTTTTTATATGAATTTCTTGTCTCGTGAAATGTCTCTTAATATTCTTGTTTTTGTACTGTAGTGTTCAGTTTCATATTGAATTATAAGAATGAGATTCTTGACAGTTGCAAAATAATTAGATGTGATGAACAGTACAAATATGAAATAACAAAAAAAAGATGTTAATATTTAATATATTCTCAGTCCATTTCTTACCAGAAGAAATGAAAAGTCACCGTCTAATTTCAAGTTTTTCATTTATTTTTTGTTTACCATATGAGAATAATCATAATCTAAAAATCTTGTTTGTTTTTAGTTCCAGCAGATCTCCACAATTCTGAGTGCTCATTTGGACTCTCCACAATGGATTATCCAGAATTCAGGTAGGAGTTTATTTGTATACCAACCTATTTGTATTGAAAGTAGAAAATGTGATACTAGTCAGATTTCATGCACCATAAATACACTCAAATAAGAGCTTAGTTTATAGGGGTGTTGCTTAAATGGTAGTATGTCTAAATTAGTTCCAAAGAACTGTAGTTTCTTATTTTTATAAAATGAAACACAGAAGGATAAGTTAGAAACTAATGAAAATAGGGATGTATAAGAATGGGATAGAAGCAGGACTTCTCTGAGTATACCTTTTAATACAGTTTTGACATTTGAGCTATATAAAAGTTTAAATACTCAAACATTAGAATTAAGCCAAAAATAATGGGAAGAAAGACACATGCTAAAATTGGATATCAACTAAAACCAAACAAACTTGTGTAACTAATGTATGATATCATGCAGTCCAGATAACTTTTGAACACAGTGTTCCTGATGTTTCATCCTTACTAGGATGTAAACTTAATGATAGAAAGAACTGCAAAGAAACCTTAAACTTTCTTAATAAGTTTACTGTTAGTTTCAGAATTATACTATATACATGTATTATAACATCATTACCATTTTATATATATTGCAGGATAAAGCAAATGCATAAGTATATTAGTGATAATGGAAACCAAGATTGTCATTGAAAGATAAAAGAGATATAAGATATTCTTCCTTTCCTTCCTTTATATTTGTATTATGAATTTGAATTGTATGAATTCCTATTTCCTTGTTATGTTCATGGAAAGGGCCAAGAAGCAGTGACATACCCCAGTACCAATGCACACATTCAGCACCTAGATTTTGGTTTATAAATACCATTCCCATTAAAAGGAACCAAGACTTCTTGGGGAAATATTTGATCTCAGGTCTCAGGCAGGGAAAGCACAGGGTGGATTTGGGACTTTTTATGCCAGAAAACAAAAATTTTTAAAGACTAAGGAGGTTATATAAGAACACAAGGTTATGCTTGAATGGGCTTTGACTGGCCAAATGAGGATGACTTGAACATCAAAACGAAGAATGACAGCAATGGATTATAATATAATGGGGTTGGGGGGAACCCGTGAGTCTACAGTGATACTCAAAAAGAGAGAGAGAGAGAGAGAGAAACATGAGGTACAGGGAAAAGTCTTTATAGAAGCATGTCAACTAATAATTGAAGAAGGAATGATAGAATTAGAGAATCATCATTAAAATAATTAAACTTACCCTAATCTGGAATATCTTACCTCATTTATAAAATGTTGCATCTGTCAGTCATTTCTTGGCAGAAAAAAAATATGCTAGCAAGAAATGGACCAAATTACACTGCAAGTTACTGAGTTATTTTTCTAAAAGTTTTATTGAGTTATAATTTACATACCATAAATTTCACTCATTTTAATTGTACAATTTAATGAGAAAGACATAAGTTTTCAGCCCCAGCATAATGATTGATTCAGGCAAGGGTCGCCAGTGAATATTAAAACCATTGAGCTTAGGATTGCTGGGGAACAGATATTTACATGGTATCAGATGTATCTCTCTACAGATAAATTAAAAATTACAAAGGAGAAAAAGTACCTTTACGAAGCTCTGACAAGTACTACTTTAATCAAGTGAAGAAATTTAATATCACCAATAGTGAGATAATCTGACACTATGTACCTATTGATAAAAATAATATTGCATATGTATTATGTTATCATAAATGTTTAACATGAATCTAAACATAATAAAATAACCAGATATTCTATGTATGAGATGTTCTGAAAGATAATGTAGTATTCTAATCTAAAGTGTTTAACTGAATCAAAGCACAAGAAAACGGTTTATGTGTGAGACATTCTGAAAGATAAGTGACTTGGACTTTTCAAATGGCAGAGTCATGGGGAACAAAAAATTTAAAACAAAAATTAAGGGAATTGTCTTAGATTAAAAAGAACATAATAATCAAGTCTACCATGTTAACTTTGGTTAGATAACTGCATCAAAATCAAGAAGACATTATTTAGAACAATTGGGGGAAACTCAACATGGACTATATATTAAATGATATTAAGGATTTTTTTTTATTTTCCTATGTTTGTTATTGTGGTTATGTGTGAAAATATTTTTATTCCTAGAAGTCACATGCTACATTATTTAGAGAAATGTCATGTTTGTAGTTTTCTTTCAAGTGGTTCAGCCAAAACCATTTGTAAAGAAAAAGAGAGTGAGCAATTTATGGCAAAATGGTAACAATGGGTTAATCTAGGTAAAAGGTGTACAAGGTTGTGATTTTTACTATTCTCTCAAATTTTCTATACATTTAAAATAAAAGTTGGAGAAATCATTTTTATAGACTTTGCCTAAATATGAAATTTAATGAGATGTCAATCATTGAGATAAATGGGGACTAGTTAGCCATTCAGAGTTACTATTTTTAAAGATGTGGTATGAAAATAATACAGATTTTCTCATTTGGCATTCTAGATTACTCATTCTCTGCATTAATAGAGATCAACCATAAACTTCTTCATTTCTTTATCTTCTAGTCATACCTATATTATCATCCACCTTTACTTCCTTATCTCCTGTTTTAGAGGAAGAAATGACCTGTTCCTTTCTAAACTGCTTTTGAATAATCAGAATGAGGTTAAATTCTTTCTTTAGTACTAATTACCTAATGAGGAGAGGTTTCTAAGTCAGATAGATATGGATTCAAGTCAAGGTATTACCACTCAATAGTTGTGTGACCATAACTGTTTTTTAATCTCGTTGTCTGTATATGCATTTTAAAAATAAGAAGTAATATTTACCTTTTAGGGTTTTGGTAAAGATTAAAACAAGCAATGATGAACTTTCCTTGAGCAGTGCCTGGTGCATGGTTGTTGCTCAGTAAATGATAGTGGCAGAACTGGTTATCAGAGTTCACCGTGGAGGGGAGGAAAAGGGGAGAGAGGGCAGGTGGGCACTATCATTTGGTTCAAAGCTCACTATTAAATTGGGTCTAGAGAAGACAATACCAGGTAGATTATCATTGAAAACCACTTACCAAGAGAAATTGTAAGAATAGCTGAGTGTAGGAGAATGTTGATAGCTAGAAAACACTGTGGAATTAAATTATACAAAGTTTGACTCAGTTGTCTTCCTGTCTGTTATATATTTTCCTACAATAAACAATGCTTCTTGGGTAGAGTTGGGGGGGGAGTGTCAAATTGTAATTAGGGCTGTAAGTAAGATTATATTGATTTTTTTTCTTTTGGCTGGGATCCTCTTCGTCATAAATAAAATTGCAAGGCTTTCAGACAATGTTTTCTTACTAATAAAATTAAAGTTATTAGCTCTGCAAAGAATTTTATATAAATGAAAAAATTGTGTCCCAGAAAAGTTAAATGTCTTCCCTAAGAACACACAGCTAATTAGTGGCAGAGCTAGGACAAGAATCCAAATTTCTTCATTACCAGAAGAGTAGCCTTTCTAATGGTATGCTATTAAAAGAATTCTGATATAGGCATCGCTGGATATAAAAACAAATCATAATTATGTACCTAACAGTAGATGACAGGGGTATGATAATGGTAGTACTTTGGGTGGGATGTAAGTTCTAGGTGTCTGGGTAAAGTTCTCAGTCAATATGGTAAGAAGAGTAAGAGTGGAGAGTAAGGATTACAGGAAGTTACTTTTCTGATAAAAATTCAGTTGAGCTGGAGAGGCAATGAGATCTCATATAGGTTCTCAACTGAGATAAGGGAGGCCATGATGAAGAATGGAAAAGACCTGGTAATTCTTGTTACTGTGGGATCCCTTTTGCTGTTCCCACACAAAGAACCTTCCCTTTTCATATCAGGAAATGACATGATCAAGTAATGGAGAGTGGCAGGCTTTAATTATGCTGTCAAAGAGAGGTATTTTGTTGTTGATGGTAGTTTATTTTGCTTTTTAATAGTTAATGGAATTGGGTCTGCTAAAATGATCTGTGGACTGAGAAATTTTAAGATTAAACTTCTCAATGAGTTCCTTTATTCACATCCAAATAATAATTATAAAAAAAGAATATATGTGTTACTTTAACAATAGAAATAATCTTTTTTTTTTTGGCTAAAGAGATATCTCAGACTTGTATAGTTTTAAAAATTATTTTAAAGTTGAAATCTATTTTAAAAGGTTTCTGGGAAATGTTTTTATGATTTAATCTTTCACATCAGTACAATTTTTTTTCTATAACAAAACACAGCAACTGTTATGGTAATAGGATCATGTATTTAACTCATGAAATCAACTTATCTTTAAAAGTGACTTGATAATCATATATTATACTTTAAATTAGAATATTACACTGTCCAATCAACTTGTCAATATCCGTGAGTAAGTTATAGAGAACCAGGGCCCTTTCTTCTTCTAACCTACAAAGAACCAACTGTGACGGGACTGAACTAGAAAGGGGACAGAGACAAGTACATGTATATTAAATTAGGGAGTGCCTGGACATGTGCTGGTATCGACCAGTTTACATATTTGATGTTTATCCATTGTTTAACATTATCTATGCCTCTTTTCCTCCTGAATAATATAGATAATTGAGAGTTCATAGTAACTATAGTCAAATACCTATTCCTTCCCTTGTCTTTCTCTTTGTAAAAATCTACAGCATTATTTTGAGGTTGGCCTAATGACAGTGCTGCAGTCACATGTCTGTCTTCCGAATTGGCAGTCACTGAAACTGCAGCAACTCTAGCTCTTCTGGGACCACTTATGACAGAGGGGCAATCAATCTCAGCCAAATTTTTATTCGTTTTAAATATATGGAGCTACTTCTCTTAGAGGGGGCAGGTAAGAGTGGAGGATAGGCTTTTTTTTTTTCTTCATATACCAAACCATTGCCATGTCCATTAGTATTTATCAAACACTACAACAAAGGAATGGGCAGTGGAAATTCTTATACTTGCCATTATTTGAAAGTTCCTTGAGTATTTTCATGGCATTTTGCTTCTTTCATGAAGTGTCCCAAAGCTTCATAGCTAAAATATTATTTCATTCATAATCACTGCAGTCTCTAATGGGTTAGAACCCCATAATTATTTAATAGCTGCTCACAACATTTTGACTGCTATTTAGGGAAGAAAAGAATCCTTAGAGTAACTAAAAGGCCATAAGGAATTTTGTAATATTTCCAAAATACAGTCCCATTAGTACTGGTCTCTGAACACCTTATTATTATTATTTTTCAACATAAAACAGTCATCCAGTGTGATATAACTAACTCTTGGATAAAATAAATGACTTCGGGATCATTTTAGAGAAGCAGCTTTTTGTGATATGTCATAGTCATACTTCGTTTTTATCCAATGTTAACATTGTTTGAAGGAATTATTTTAAATTGGATTTTTGAGGGTTGGGTTTTTTTAATCTTTTTTTTTAATTGAGGAATATTTCACATATAACAAGTTTCAGGTATTCAACATAATGATTCAGTATTTGTATACATTGCAAAATGATCACGATCATCAGTCCAGTTAACATCCATCACCTTATAGTTATAAAAAATTATTTTCTTCTTATGATGAGAAATTTTAAGATCTACTCTCTTAGCAATTTTCAAGTATGCATTACAGTATTATTAACCATAATCACCAAGCTTTATTTTTAAAACCTCGATACTGATAAGAAATGCTTTAAAAATATTTTTATTAATGGCTTTCATCTCTCTCATAGCTGAAGAATATAAATGCTGAGATCCAAAAGATACCTTCGAATTCCAATTAAAGTTTTTTCTCCCTCTTTCATCTTCCAGAATAGAATCAAATTCACTGAGATGATTTCTTTTACTTCCTCTTTTTAAAAATTCTTTGGGAAATCTTGGTGACATTGGTTGATCAGTGAGGTTATCTCTTGTATTCTGGAATATAATGTTCTACTTCAGACACTTGACAGGTGAATGCTCTTGATCTGCCAGAGAAGTGGTAACACACAAAAACTCACTTTAGGGTCTGTTAAGTTCAACAAAGATAAGTGCTCACTTTCTTCTCCCCATTGGGGTTAATCGAAAGGTATTTTATATCCTTCCATTGTTTAATGAGCTACCTGCTTATCTCTGCTATCCTTAACAGAAAAAAAATAGATTCATGGTCACACTATTGCTTGGTTCTAAAGAATTTATTGTAGATTTAGGGTACTAAGATTTAAAATGATCGAGTCTTAAGCTCCTGTTAGGAAAGAGTGCATGTTACTTAACATTTGCGAAGCTCCACTTCCTAAACTTCTTTTTCTATACGTAAATACAGATTTGAAATACACTCAATACAACGTTAGATTTCTTACTAATCCTTCTTACGTACATTTTGTGCCCAAGTGAATTTCCTCAAGCCAGAGAGCCTCTCCAGATGAATTATATGTAACATGACTTAAATCACCCCCAAATAGCAGAATTGATGTTGTTTGTGAGATATGCAGATTTTTCTCCAAAGCAATGTTCTTCCTGTTAGTGACTAAAAACTATAACTATACTGAACCCTTGCTATAATACTGTTTTGGGTCCCACTGCTCTATAGACACCTCATAGGTAAAATGGTCTGATAGTATTTCGCCAATGAAATCTCCCCAGATGGGATTCAGATAGGCTTATTTTGACCACTTCAGTGTTTGAGGGATAACAGCGTTATGCTGTGGTACTAATTATTGGCTCAGCAGATACTTTTATTTAAAATTTTCATAGCATTTGACAAACTGGTACACTGTAATAGAAAAAGCACTCTTATACCAAACATTCAAAGATTTAATACCTATTCTACTGAAACTCTTCCAAAAAATTGAAGAGGAGGCAATACTTCCCAGCTCATTTTATGGGGCCAATATTGCTCAGATACCAAAACCTGCTAAAGATAACACAAAAGAACAGACCAATATCGCTCATGAACACAGATGCGAAAATCCTAAATAAGATACTAGTGAACCACATACAGCAACATATTAAAAATATTATACACCATGATCAAGTGGGCTTCATCCAGGGGGCACAGGGATGGTTCAGCATATGCAAATTGATTGTGATACACCACATAAACAAATTTAAAAAAATAAGAATCATATGATCTTATCAATAGATGTAAAAGAAGCCTTCGACAAGATACAGCATCCATTTATGATCAAAACATTTAACAAAATCGGTATAGAAGGAAAGTAACTTAACATAATAAAGGCCATATACAACAACCTTCAGCCAACATTATACTTAATGGTGAAAAACTAAAAACTTTCCCTATAAGATTAGGAACAAGGCAAGGCTGTCCACTATTGCCACTGTTATTCAATATAACACTGGAGGTCCTAGCTAGTGCAATCATGCAAGTGAAAAATATAAAAGGCATCCCAATAGGAAACAAAAGGGTCAAACTGTCAATATTTGCAAAAGACATGATTCTCTATATAGAAAACCCTGAAGACTCTACAAGAATACTACTAGAAATAATAAGCAAATACAGTAAAGTCTCTGGATATAAAATCGATGTTCAAAAACCCATAGCGTTCCTATACTCTAATAATTAAGTGTCAGAAAAAGAAGTGGAAAAAATAATTCATTTTGCAATTGCAACAAAAAGAATAAAATACCTAAGAATAAATCTAATGAAACATGTGAAGTATCATTTACTGAAAACTATAAGACCATATAAAAAGAAATCGAAGAAGATACAAAGAAATGGAAAGATGTTCCGTGTTCTTGGTTTGGAAGAATAAACATAGTTAAAATGACTACATTACCTAAAGCATTATACAGATTTAATGCAATCCCCATCAAAATCCCATTGGCATTTTTTAAAGAAATAGAACAATAAAAAATCATAATATTTGTATGAAAGCACAAAAGACCCCAAACTGCCAAAGCCATCCTGAGAAAGAATGAGGCTAGAGGCATCACTCTGCCTGACTTCAAATTATATTAAAAAGCGACAGTAATAAAAACAGTGCAGTATTGGCAGCAACACAGACACACGGACAAGTAGAACAGAAATGAGAGTCCAAAAGTAAACCCATATTTATATGGGCAAATAATTTTTGACAAAAATGTCAAGAACATACAGTGGAGAAAGGAAAGCCTCTTCAATAAATGGTGCTGGGAAAACTGGAAAGCCACCTGCAAAAGAATGAAACTAGACTGTTGTCTATCGCCACACACCAAAAGTAACTCAAAATGGATTAAGGACCTGAATAAAAAACCTGGAACAATAAAATGCATAGAAGAAAACATAGGAACTAAACTCAAAGACCATGGACTTTAAGATGGTTTTATGAATTTGACCTCAAAAGCAAGAGAAGTAAAAGCTAAAATAAATAAATGGTACTGCATCAAACTAAAAAGCGTCTGCTCAGCAAAAGAAACAGTCAACAAGGAAAATGGACAGCCATCCAAATGGGAAAATATAGTTTCAAGCAACATTTCCGATAAGGGCCTAATATCCAAAATATACAAAGAGCTAATACAACTCAACAACAACAACAACAAAAACAACTGATCCAATCCAAAAAATGGGCAGAGGACCTGAACAGACATTTCTCCCTAGAGGACATATAAATGGCCAACAAATGTTTGATATTATACTCAATATCGCTAGCTATTGGGGAAATGCAAATGAAAATCACAATGAGATGCCACCTCATGCCTGTTAGAATAGCTATAATCAGCAGGACAAGTAACAAATGCTGGAGTAAAAGGAACCCTCATACATGGCTGGTGGGACTGCAAATTGGTACAGTGCTATGGAAAGCGGTATGGAGGTTCTTCAAAGAACTTAAGAATTGATCTAACATATGATCCAGCAATCCTTCTACTGGGTATTTGCCCCAAAGATTCAAAAACCCATATCTGAAAAGATATTTGCATACCGATGTTCATAGCATCATTATTCACAGTGGCCAGGACATGGAAGCAACCAAAGTGTCCTATGATAGATAATTGGCTAAAGAAGCTGTGATACATATATACAATGGAATATTAGCCATAAGAAGAGATGAAATTCTGACATTTGCGACAATGTGGATGGACCTTGAGATAATCATGTTAAGCGAAATAAGCCAGAGAGAAAAAAGTTGAAAATCACATAATATCATTATATGTGGGATATAAACCTAAAAGCAACAAGGGAACAGAACAAACAAACAGCAAAAGATTAGTGGTTACCATAGGGTAAGGGGTTGGGAAGGAGGGGAGAGGTAGACGGGTAAAGGGGGTCAAATATAGCATTTAGGGGGAGGGTGAAGTGGGTAAAGAGGATCAAATATGTGGTAGCTGAAGGAAACTGGGCTTTGGGTGGTAAACACACAATAGAATATATAGATGTCAAATTATAATGTACAACTGAAAATTATATCATTGTATTAACCAATGTTACACCAATAAACTTAATTTTTGAAAGTTTTTTTTTTTAACACACTCTTAGATGAGAGTCTGAAAATACAAATCTTAGTATCAATTTCATTAACTTTGGGCTTTGGTGATATTGCATGGGAGAGTCAAGAAGTCAAAGTTGACTCTTAGGTTTATAAGCTGGTATCTTGGGTGCTGCTTTTAACCTCTACAAGAAATTCAAGAGAAATACTTGAATAATTTACATTTACAACATGCTGGTTACTTAATAAATTCTTTACCTCTGTGCTACGACAATTCCCAGAGCTGCACACTTCCCCACAATCCCTTTAGTGTCTACTGCGCAGAGTTCACGGATTTGAAGTTCATGGCTTGTCACCTAGGGCCTGTCAGCATTTATTGTACAATATTGCAGTTACATATTTACATGTCTGTCTCTCTAGAATTTGAGCTCCTTGAAGATAGAGATTGTCTTAGCTATTTCTGTATCTTCAGAATTTAACAATGTCTGACATGAAATTGGGGGCCAATAAACTTTTTTAAAAATCCCCAAGAGGTAGATAGATGATAGCACATTATACTCAGCTTTTTATGGAAAAAGAGATACATAGTTAATAGAAAGTTATACATGAATATTGTTCCATGCTATTAAATATTCTACATTTTAATAGCTTCTAAAATTTTTCCATTATATGGTTATATCATAGTTTATTTAACTAGTACTTCGTTGTTAGGTATTGGTTAATAGTCAGGTACTGGTTTCCAATTCTTTGCTATTTTAAATTGTGCTACACAGTGAGCCTAAATGTGGCTAAACTTTAGGGTACATCCATAGTTATTGGACATAAGTAAAATTTTTAGAAGTTAAAATGCTGAATTAGGGGTAATGTCTGTTTAAAGTTTTTGATGTATTATTCCAAGTAAGTTGTACCAATTTGTATTGTCACCATCGATTCATTAGGCTACCCATTTTTCTGTTCTCCTTCTGCTACTACTACTTCTATCATCATCATCACCACCATCATTATCATTCCTTGCTAAAGTTTATAGGTAAAAATACTATTTCCCTTGTTTTGTTGCAGTCCTCTGGTTACTTATAAGGTTGGGTATTTTAAAAATGCTTGTAAACCGTTTATATTTCATTTTCAAAGTTGCCTATTTGTATCTTTTGACCATTCTTTTCCAAGATATTTATATGTATAGCTTAAAAATAATTATAGTAGGAAGCCATATTTGACTTTAATGATGAAATTGCTTATATTTGTAACTTCCTATGAAAGTCTTTTAATCTGTACCCAAAATATTTACAAGTAGGCTAAGGTAAATAAAATAGCTATCCCTTAAACTGAATGGTGCTGGCTGGAAGCAAATTTACCAGAATCTTTTGTTGTTGTTGTTGTTGTTGTGCGGTGGCAGTCATTTTTAAGAACTCTTTAAAAAATTTACAAGGTGTTAATTGGTTAAGTCAACATCTTAACCAATCGCTGTTTAACTAAAGCTATAGAGCTGTCCAAACATCACACAATCCATTTTTAGGACATTTCATTACCCCAGAAAGTTCTTTCTTGCCTATTTGTGGGTAATTGCCATTTCTACTTCAATCACCAGGCAGCTACTTCCTGTCTTTATAGAGAGTTTATATAAATGGAATCATCTAATGTGTGGCATTTTGTGTCTGGCTTCATGTTTTCAAGTTTCATCTATGTTGTTTATTTCAGTATTTTATTCCTTTTTATTGCCGTGTAGCATTTCAGTGTATAGACTGGACCACATTTTGCTCATCCATTTATCAGTTGGTTGACATTTGTGTCTTATTTTCCAAATATAGTTTTAGCTCATAGGTTCAGGTCAATAATCAACCTTGAGTTGATTTTTATACATAGTTAGAAGTAGGGGTTCAACTTCATTTACAAGTAGATAGCTAGTTTTCCCCACACCATTTGTTGAAAAAGACTGTGCTTTCCTCCACTGAATTGCCTGGCACCTTGTCAAAAATCAGTTGACCATAAATATAAGGTTTTTGTTTCTGGACTTTCTTTCTGTCCTGTTTATCTTTTTGTCCATCCCACACCAGTACCACAGTATCTTGATTACTGTAGCTTTGTAGTACGTTTTAAAATATTGTGGTGTAATTATGACAACTTATTCTTCTTTTTCAAGATTGTTTTGGTTGTTCTGGGTCCTTTTCCTTTCCACGTAAAATGTAAAGTTTGTTTATTTCTACAAAAATAGCCTGCTGAAATTTTCATAGAGATTACATTGAATTTGTAGATCAATTTGTGGAGAATTGCCACCTCAACATTATTGAGTCTTTCAATCCATGAACATGGCATATCTCGCCATGTATTTAGATCTTTAGTTTCTGTTAGGAAAGTTTTGTACTTTTCAGTGTACGGGTCTTATACTTAATTAGGTAGTTTATTCCTAAGTGTTTAAATTATTTTTGATACTATTGTGAATAGACTTGTTTTCTTAATTTAATTTTCATATTGTTCAATACCATTATTTTCAATAGCGTCAAAATGTATATGACATTTCCCCCAAAATGTTGACTGTTTAGTAGCATTTTACTTCTAATACGATATATAATTTAATAGGCCTGCAGAAACCAATCACTGATGCGTATCATGGGACTGGAACTCTGGGCTGTTAATTGCCTACGTTCAATTTTGCCCTTAAAGAATGAAACTCCTAAAAACTTTAATATTAATACAGAAATAGTCCTGGGAATTCAATTTGAAGACATGACAAAATGTTTATAGTAAGGCTCTCTTAATAATGCTGACTTGTGTTTCTTAACATTTTATTGATGCTTAATTTTTTTTATAAATGCACTGCTTTGCATTTAGTATGTGTCAATCAACAAATTAAGCAGATTGTACTTTTATTGATTTGTAGTGCTCATTTGTGCTTCTGTCACATTGAAAAATGTTATTTGGGGGCCGGGGGACTGCACCCTGCAGTTAGTTATTACAACAAAAATGAGATGTGTTTTGCCAGGTTCAATGCATACTATTTTTCTAGCTTTTAAGGAGACAAGTTATTTAAATCATTTGTTCGTAAGGTGTGATTTTGCAGTGCCTATATGTCATAAGATAGGATGAGGTATTATACTTTAGAAACTGAAAAACATTGGGGCTTATCCACTTGGCTGAAGAAAATTAAAGTATATTATTTTAAATTTTTAGTTTTTCCCTCATAGTTTTTCATAAGTCTTTGGCACAACTTATTGCTTATCAAGTAGTGAGCATTAATGAACACTAGAACAAACGATCGAGTTTATTTGTGCATGTTGATTAAAAACACTCAGATTATCATGCTTACCTCAACAACTTATTTTTACTACAGAAAGTTACTCTTATATATGGTAAAATTAATAGTATTTTGTGTTGTTCTGCCTTTGAGCAAATTTAAGGACCACCAAGTTAAATAAGTCATTAGAAAGGAGCAGAAATGTGTATATACTCATCGTACTAATTCGCTGATAGACCAGCAAAGATCCACCAAAATCTGTACCCTCAATTTAATGGCCACCCTCCATGGTGCTTTTAGGCTGTAATGTGTAAAAAGCAATTGAAACCTCTCTTCAACAAAATATAAATGTCAAGTAGACCACTATTTGTCTGAAAGCTAGGGAGACCATATCAAGAACAGTCGTGTCCACTGTTTTCATAGTTTCCTAACAGATAGATAAATATTTTATTTCTTATGTATTTTATAATACTTAAAACTGTAAAAATCAATATGTAAAGTTTTCTAAATCATATTTTGAAGGTAGAATGTAAGTTATTATGTTCTTGGGATTGTTTGACCTCAGATTAATGACACATGACTTTCTCCCCCTATAGGCATGCTGCAAAGGAAGATAGAAGAGGTAACACAGGTTTTCAAGGATCTTCATTGCAAGGAGCAGGAACACAATATGAGCATTGCTTTTGATTGAATGACTATATCTTCAGCATGTTGTTTTGGGGGTATATGTTACCTGCAAATTTTGACGATGTTAAATATAGTAGTTACAATTGTTTACTCTTTGGTTGCAACTAAGTGTGTGTGTATTTAGGGTTTTTATTTCATTTAAGTATTGTGCTGTTGGGAATTATGCTGTAGTTTGACTCAGTGTTAGCAAATCAAAACTATAATTAGCCCTTTTGTCTAGGCAGCAGCCTATTAGATGTCGACTCTGTATTTGTAATCTGTATCTTACTCTCCTGGATTCCATAGCCTACCACCAGCATACGTCATCATCCTTCTCACTCCAGCAACACAATAGAGACATGCTCGCCAAAATATAAATGCCAACTAGGCTTTGCTGGTTGCATGTTACATAATAGTGCTAGATACTGTAAAATCTCTCTCTTCAAAGGAACTCGCTATCTAGTTTGAGATATAATTAATGCATGTCTGTATAAAAACAATGTCAACAATACAAAGAACTATGTATGAATTACTGAAAGTGTGCTATAGAAATTCAGATACAGAAGGAAAAGTTGGGTTAGGTTTGAGACTTGGATTGAGTTATTTTTAAAAGGGCAAGCTTCAAGCAATTTGTTTGTTTGGTTTTTGGATGTACAGTTGTCCTGGTGTTTTACTTGATTTCAGCTTATGGTTTATAGTTTGTTTTTCAAGAAAAAAGCCATATTCTTACCTTGATCTCTTATTTCATGTTTCATTTAAGTCATAAATAAAGGTGATGTTCTAAAAAATAAAAGTATAACACCAAAATAAACTACTTGAATGTTTCTTAGTCATTAGTGCTTAGTTGCCCAGAGTTACTGCGCTGAATTTCTCTGGTACTGGCTGCATATGACCACCCCAAGGGTTACATATTAAGGGAAGAAAATACATTTTTGAAATGAGTATTAGTCATTTTCATAACCTTATGAGCGAACTAAATATCAGAACTTACAGGCCTCTTTTTTCCTACCCAAACTTCTCCAAGTAGCAGCTTCTTATCCAGTAAGTTTTTGTTACCACTCAAAATTATAGAATATGAAAATAATCCAAATACTATTTAATTTTATGGATGATTTCTGTAGGTAAACAGCTTTGGAGTATAATCTTGAGTGATCTTTATTTTTGATTCCAGTATTGTTATTATACCCTAGAAGACATTTTCTTTATAATTTTTAGAGCTCCAACTTCTGTAGTCTATGCATAAATTAAGTTCCACATTCAGTAAATATATTGGAGGAAACACTGGATTTCGTCCTGTCCCTGTTTAATTAACCAGATGATTTCATTTGGGCATTGTCTTTGGTCTGTTCATGAAAGGGTTGGATCATATTAAGGTTTTCCCAACTGAAAGAAATGAGTTTTCATTTCTCTGAAGTATTATGATTCCTTTATGTCCTTTCACTACCAGTAAGTGTTTACTGTAAAGTTCCTTCACTATAAAGTACTCATTGACTTTGTACTGGGAGTGTTCTAGTATTTTTTTCCAGAACATAGAAGAGGTGAGTGGATGGCAAGGGGCTTCCAGATCAATATAGCAACACTCAAAATGTACTGGTATATCTCAGTGTACTGTCTGGAATCAGGAGCCTTGGACTAAATCATCTCTAAGGTTCCTTCTGACTCTGGTTCAGCATGACATTGTTGAATAAATATTAATTAAAAGATGAGAAGTAACCTATTTTTGCCAGTAATTTTAAGGCAACATTTATATTAGGTACTGGAATCTTGAGCCTCCCCTCCCCCCATAACAATGGTTGAAGTCCAGCTAAGATATTAGCTGAAGGAGAATTCTGAAACTTGTCATGTGGCACTTTTGCAGTGCTTATCTACTTTTTTTTTTGTCCTTTGAAAAAGATGCAATATTTATTCTCTATAACAGCATTTATACTATCTCATTTGGGAGAATATAAAAGACATGCACAATTGTTTAGACATTATTAGACAAATGATGCTATCCCTATTCAAGAGAAAATTTTTGGTTTTAACATCTTCCATATCTGGAAATTATAATCACTTCGTAACATATTAATCAGAATTGTGCTGTGAACTAAGTGCCTAAAAAAGACAAACTCTGAAAATATGTCTGTGTTAAAGAAGAGCTTCTGGCTTAATTAAACTAACCTTGTAAAATTTTCAGAAAGACAAATGAGGCATATTTTTTCAGTTTGTCATAAAATCTTCTAGGGGTGAAATTGTGAGATTACCTCATGGTAACATCTCTGTGTAGAAATCTCAAAGCTTTTTATATACTGTCTGATATCCTTTTAAAGCAGGGGAAAGGATGCCATGGGAAACAGAATAGCTATTATTTCATAGTTAATAATTTTGGCAGAGCTAGAAATAGCCTGGTTTTCTAATGTTCCAAATGTTTGTCCCTGTGTATCTACCACTAGGGCTGACTACAGTCATACACAGGTACATAGAGTATTTCCTTATGACCTTGCTTTCCAGTTGCAGTTTAAGCCTATGTAAGTATGTCTTTTCAGCCTTTCATTCTCCACTCATCTCACCTAGTGGATTTGTAATGTAGTATGCACCACTTTAGTACCAATAGGCTGTATATTTTATTACAAGTAGTACACAAGTCTGGTATGATGCTCAGTGTAGTTTTTGCCACCTTCCCAGAGGACAGACACCAGCAACCTTGGTGTAGTTTTCCATTTTCTTATGATCAATGTGTCAATTGGACATTTTGGTTGAGCAGCAGAATTCAGCCCCACCACTATATAGGATTTGCCTTGCGTGGGCTGTGATGTGGCTCACACTAATACTTCCCATGAGATTTTCAATCTGTTAGAAGTTCTCAGCATAGGACGTAGAATGTCTTCCAGTAGCTGCTCTTTGATTTTATCCTCTAACTTGATCATGGCAATACAACCAGTATGAATAAGTCTGAACCTACTAGGTAACCTTGGAATATTTGCTCATAGATGACCACCCTATTAAGTGATTTTAAAACCATACTTTTGTATAATACTTTACAGTCACCCTATTCCGAGATATTATCCCCATTTTACAAATAAGGAAAGTGGCCTAGACCAGTTAAAGAAACTTACTGAAACTCACATAGTCTTGTAACTTGCCGATGCAAAAGTTCAAGTCCAGATTAACCACTATGCTATATTGTTGATAACTGTGGGAACTGAGAAATCCAAACATCGTGACCCCCAAACCCATGATATTTTTCTTCTTTGGCTTTTTTTTTTTATAATCTAAAAAGGGTTTCTTTTAATTTTTTTTAAATGGCTAAATATAATCATGTAGTTCAAAATTTGAAGGGTACAAAGATACACAGTGATAGTTTTTCCCACCCTCGTCCCTCACCATCCAGTTCCTCTCCCTGGAGGCATTCACTTACCGCTTGTCTGTATGATTTTCCAGAGGTATTTTATGCATATAGAAGCAAACATACATATAATTTTCCCCTTTTATACTCAAATGGAAGCATACTATATACATTGTTCTGTATGTTGCTATCGCACTAAATATATTTTAGAGATTTTCCAGTAGCAGTCCCTAAAGAACTTTGTCATCTTTGGGACTGCTGCATAGTTTTCTAGTGAATGAATATCACATTCATGGATATTTAAGTGGTTTGCAGTATTTCATTGTTATAAACAACATTGTAGTGAATATACACATGCACATACATAATACATACATACTCGAGGGTGCATAGTATTGAGGATACCATTCATACATGTTGAATTGCTGTGCTGAAGGGAATGTGAATTTATGATTTCAGCTGTATCCTCAGGTTGCCTTCCACAGAGGTACCAATTTATGAGAGTGCCTATTTTCTCCCAATCTCAACAAAAGAAGTGTGTTCTCAAACTTGTGGACTCTACCAATCTGGTAGGTGAAAATGTTATTTTAGTGTGCTTTTAAAAATAAGCTAATTTTTAGAATATTTTTTAGATTCGCTGAAAATTTACATAGTAGAATTCCTTATACCTCCCCTCAGTTTCCCTAAGTGTTAATATCATAATATAACTGGCATATTTGTCACAGCTAATCAACCTTATTAACCTAAGTGCGTAGTTTATTCATATTTCCTTAGTTTTTACCTAGGGCCCTTTTTCTGTTCCAGGATACCACATTACAGTTCGTTATCACTATGTCTTATTTGGTTCCTTTGTCTATGACAGATTCTTAGACTTTCCATGTTTTTGATGACCTGGACAGTTTTGAGTACAGGTTAGGTGTTTTACAGTCAGTGTACTTTGAAATTTCTACATCTCTTGTGAGATTAAACCTCTTCGTTTTCATATACTTAGGGACATTTGTATTTCCATTTCTGGAAATTAAGAGTCCATGCTGTTAATCGCTATGTTGTACCTCTCTCGATTCAGCATAATTATCAATAAAACGTTCACAGGCCTGAATACATAAGGATTTCTGATTCTCCAGAAGTAAATGCAAGCCTCTGTTACAGATAGAGGAGAACCGTTAGTGCGAGTGATGTCAAACTCGTGTCTGATCATTCTGGCTACACTGCGGAAGACGGACCAGAGGCTGGAAACAGCAGATAGGACAGTAAGTAAGTCCTTGAAAGAAGAAACAGGACTGATGGGAACACGTTTGAGGGAAATTAGAGGCGCCAGGATGTGGTAGTACTGGAGGAGAGAGTCAAGAAGTCAAAGGTGACCTCTAGGTTTATGAGCTGGATATTTTGGGTGTTTCCTTTAACCTCTACAAGAAGTTCAGGAGAAATATTTGAAAAATTGGCAACATACCGGATACTCAATACGTATTTTCTCTTTCCGTCTCTTTAGAGCTGCGCTACTACAATTCCCAGAATCCCGCACTCCACCACAATCCCCTGAGCCTGCCGCGCAGAGTTGTGGGGCTTGAAGTCCACGGCCTATTTACCCAAGTTGGAGAGAGGGGCCTGCGGAAGCATGAAGAGGTAAGAGCTTGTCTGAGAGCAAGCGGCGAAGGGAGCTCTGTTTTACCTTTTAACTTTTAAAATGGCTTTTATCCCTTTGTGTCGGGGTCTGTCACGTTCTCGGGATGCTGTTTCGTGAGAGTGGGAAGACAAAGGAAGAGGTCGGAGGGGGGACAGGCGAGACTGGCCTGCGGGGCGAAGTTCAGGAAGGGCTGCCGCCACCGCCACCGGTTTCTGTGGGAATGCCCTTCCAGCCCAGGCATCTAGGCTGCGGCGCCGACCCAGGGACCTGGACAGACGCCGTGGCTTCGTCCCATTTCAGACGGACCCACCCTGGTAAAAAGGTCTTGGCCGACTGATGCCCGGCGCTGGAGGAACCCAGACCAGATCCTCCCGGTCCCCCTTACCTCCACCCTATGCTCGGAAAGGGGCTCAGGGTGACCGCCTTTATTTACAGTGTTTTTGTATTAAAGAAGACTTGCTCGTGCCCCGAGAGCAAGTAGCGCTTTCGAATCTTTGTAAGCGAGTGGTACTTTGTTTCTACAAATTCGGAAGGCGAATACCAAACCTATTCGATATATCACAGGAAAGAGCAGCAATGCTGCGAGCAGTTCCCCCTACTGGTTCGGCAGGAAATGGCAGCTTAAACTTAGCTGGTCTTTGTAAGCCAGAGCTTCCTAACGACTGACTGTACACAAAGCCTTTTGAAATGGTCCTCATTAAATTAGTTTTGTATTCACTCTGCAAGTAGAGTAATCGCTCTGGAATAGAGTGGCGTATTTGAAATTCTTGCTAATACTATGCTAACATGCGCTGTCAGCTTCTGCATCTTTAAAACTGATTCTCCCTGCCTCAAAATTGATTTTTAAAACCTCTTTCTTATGATATAGCTCATACATGAAAAATGATGTACACATACAATTTAAAGAACAATAATAGACTCGCATCCACTGGAACATTACTAGTACCTTAGAAGTCACCAGTGTGCCCCTCCCTGATTGCTTCTCCTCCCTCCCTTCCCGCCTTGGGGATCACTGTCCAGAATTTTGTGCTAATCATTCTCTTGCTTTTTTAAGAAATAGTTTTACCATTTAGAAATAAATATATCCCTAAACAGAATGTTGCTCGTTTTATCTATTTTTCAACTTTTGGACACATACTGTATGAATTTTCCTGTGACTTGTTTTTTTCATTAAACATTTCTTTTTGAGAGTCACATATACTGATGTATTTAGCTATGGTTTATTCATTTCAAAGCCTGTTTAAACTTAGCAAGAACTTTCAAAATTCTAAATAAAAAATCAAAATTAAGATGCTTAAAAGAGATTTTGTTGTTAAACCCCGGGCCTAAAGATATTTTAAAATTTTCTAAAATAGGTTTAAGTCTTTCTAGAGCATGAGAATCTTGCTTATTATTATGGGAGATGCTTGCCTTAGGTTCCAGTAGTTAAGGGTTGTTTGATAAGGAAGGCATTTTAATATTTATTTTCCTCATGGAGTTAGTTCGTTTTTGTGTGTGTGCGTGTTTGTTTTTTATAAGCAGTTGTTGCCTACATAAATGGTCCTACTACTTTTTTTTTTTACACTAATAAGAGTTTTCAGTTATTTAGGGTTAGTTAGCTCATGTTAGCATTAGCTAGATTTCTGCACAGTAGCGCCTAGGCTATAAAATATTATGACCCTTTTCACATTTGTTTCTATGCTCTCTCCTTTGGAGATCTTTTTCACAGCTACAGATCCTGACAATACAGATGACTTGAGATTTCCACGTTCAGCCTCAGACTCTCATCTATGCAACAGTTCTCCCAACTCTCACTTCTCTTTTAGCCAATATTACTTATACTGCCACCTCAGACTCAGTATGTCTTTGAAGTATTCCTGGTACTTTATGCTAGTGTTTCAGTTGGAATAGGTGATTGACTCAACGTGGCTAAAACAATACTGACATGCCCTTTCCCAAACCATTTCTTTCGTCCAGAGCTTCCTCTTTCCTTCATTGGTACCAACATTCTCTCAGTTTCACAGCTTGAAATTTGGGGGTTTATCTTTGACCCTTACCCCTACCTTCAAAAGGCCTCACTCATATTACTCTTCCTTTCTGTTTCCACTATTATCACTCCAGTTTGGACTTTCATCACCTTATGCTTGATACATTTAAAGAGTTTTCCAATTAGTTCTTCTAGTTTCTTTCCTACTAATCCATAAGACGTAACCACATTCATTTTCCTAAATCGCCACTTGTACTGTGTCAGTTTAACTGTCTGATAAATTACTTTCTAATACCTATATGTTCAGGTCCAGGCACCATAGTCGGTATATTTAAGGCCTTCACAATCTGAGTCTAATTACCCCTCCAAGATTATCTCTCAATCTTTCTAAAGTCTTCATTTACCACCCTAGCTCCCAATTATCTCTCTCTTCTGTGAACTCCTACTAATTTGGCATGTGCCTCTCTATATTGTTTTTCTCTTCATTTCCTCTCACCCATTTCCCCCGACCCCCACCCCCAGCAACACTCAAATATGCCTTCTCCGTAAGTAAATTGTAAACTTCTTAAGGATAGGGACCATGTCTTGAATACCTTTGACTCTGTCAGTACCTTGCACAGTGTATTGTGTGTACGTGGGCATTTTATGTTTGCAGAATGATTAATAAAAGGCAACGAATTGTTCAAGAAGGTTTTTTGAACAAATGGGGTCACTAATGGCAGACAAAGAATATATTCTTATATCTACTCCAGGGTAAACAGCTGTGTGAAGAGTGATGAGCACGTCCTGGAGGAGTTGGAAACAGAAGGGGAAAGGCAGCTGAAAAGCCTCCTCCAGCATCAACTTGATACCGCCGTCTCCATTGAGGAGTAGGTATTGATTTTGCAAACAGGTAGAGTATCATAGACCCTCACCTTCAGGTGACAGACCCCTCTTAGAGCTCCCGTGCCTTGGCAAACTTCTACATATCAGGCAGGGTTTTGCTTCTCTGTCTCTTCTAGGAATCTTCCTATTTTCTACAATGTGTGGGCTAAGTACCTTTCTTGTGTCTTCCCTTAGCAAGTATAGTACTTGTAACCCAACATTATCATTGCCTGTTTACTTGTCTCTCTTTGCACTGTTCTTCTACAAAAGCAAAAAACATTTTTTTCTTTTTTACTATTAAATCCTCAGTAGCTAGCACAGTGTTTGGTGTATAGTAGGTACTCAATAAGTACTCAATTCAGTCATTTATTAGTCCTGGATGAGGGAACTGTTGGTGGAATTCCATATTGTTGCTTCAGCCTAGAAATAGGACGTGAGAGAAATTACTGATGAGTTTCATTGTGCCTCTTTTCATAGCAAGCTCCATTTCTGTGAATTGGGGTAACTTGAAGATGTTCTTACTCTCTTCCTGCTTTTTTTGCAGATGTGTGTCTAAGAAAGAGAGCTTTGCTCCTGGTACTATGTATAAGCCCTTTGGGAAGGAAGCAGCGGGGACTATGACTTTGTCCCAGTTCCAGACACTGCATGAGAAGGACCAGGAAACAGCTTCTCTCAGGGAACTAGGGCTCAATGAAACAGAAATCTTAATCTGGAAGAGCCATGTTTCGGGTGAAAAGGTGAGTGGGGCGAGTTTCTTCTGGACAGTAAAAAACGAGATCTCTTCATTTGGCACAAAACCTTTTAATTTTTAGTTCTCAGAAAACTGAGCTTTGCGTCTGAATCTTCTTTGGTTTCTAGGATAAGGGCCCTGGTAAAAAAGAAGCTGTCCTTTGACTTACTCGCTACCATATGTACAAATGATCATTTTTTGGGCCCTGATCATCTTCTTACCTGAGGCATCAGACCATCACTTTCAGGGTGTGTCCTCTATGATATATTCCATCTCATTTTTCTGGTTTCAGAGAATGAGACTGAGGGCAACCCCAGAAGCAATACAGAACCGTCTTCAAGATATTGAAGAAAGGATCTCAGAGCGTCAGCGCATCCTTTGCCTGCCACAGAGATTTGCAAAGAGCAAACAGCTGACCCGGCGAGAAATGGAAATAGAAAACTCTTTATTTCAGGGAGCTGATCGTCACTCCTTCCTCAAGGCTCTTTATTACCAAGGTATGTGATCACCACTAACTTTGAAATATTCTTTCACTGAGAGAGATTTAACATCAGGGCACTAAATATGAAGAGTTAGTGAAGGGAGTAAGGGAAATATACACTATCACTACTCTTGAGGAATGTATAGTCCCATGAGAGAGACAGACATGTCCAGAGTTAGTTGCAGTTCAACATGGAAATTGCTATTTTTTTTTTAGAAATGTGAATAAGATGCTGAGGGAGCCCAGAACATAGAGAGCATCTAAGTCTAGTTGTGGGAGTCATAAGTCGACATTTGTATTGAGTCTTGACAGATCAGTAGACATTTGTCAGGTAAATAAGGAGGAGAAGGCATTATGGATAATGGGTGAATAAGAACAGGACTGTGAAAGAATCTGGCGTGTCTAGAGAACAATGAAAAAGTTCAGTGTGGCAGGCAGTATAAGATACAGCAGGTTATGACAGGAGATGACCCTGGAAAGATAGGTGAGGCTAGATTTATAAAAAGTCTTTAGGGTGAAGTATAAATTAGCACAAAACATATAGATAAATTGTCCATATCTTAACCAGAAAGAGTGGGTTTAATGGATAAGTTTTGCTAGGCACTGTGGAGGTGCACAGAAGTTTAAGAAATGATTTCTGACTCGGCGCCAATTACAGTCTGGTTGGAGAGAGAAAAGTGGCATCTAGTAAGAATGTGATGTACAGTTATTAAGTGCTGTAGGAGTTCAGAGGAAAGAAAGGCCACTGTGCGTTGGCATGACTGAAGAAGGCCTCTCCGAGGAGGTAAGATTTAATTTTTTTTAATAGTACCTGTTCTTTAGGAAGGAGAAGGAAAGGCATTTCAGTTGCGGCGGATGGCGTAAGCACTATGGCATGTTTGAGGGTGTTATCAGAGATAAGTTAGCTAAAATTTTTGACCTTTCTTTGGTGGGTAGTCTAGCTCTATGCAGAGTTAGTTATTTGGTTAGTTACTTTGGATATAGTTAAAAGTATTTCAGCCAGGAGGAACATGATAGAAGTGGCATTTTAACATGATTAATATGGTGACCAAGAAATACAATGAGAGAGAAGAACTGGAAGCAGGGAAAATGATTTAGGAGGTACTACGGTCATTTAGGCATAAGATCTGGACTGAAATGATGGTAGTGGAGATGCGAAGAGACGTAGGTGTGCTTTTAAGAGACATTATGAAGGAAGAATTGGTAAAACTTGTTGACCGAGACTTAAGGAGGAGGGTTAATGGAGAGGAATGTGTCAGAGGTAATCCAGATGTTTCAAGGCTATGCGAGTAAACAATTAGCAAAATTAAGAAAGCATTCATTTATGGGGAAATCTTGAGGGAAGATGATGAGTTTGAGTTTAAGCATGTTGAATTTGTGAGAATGGCAGGACCATGAAATGCAGATATTGAAGAGGCTGTTAGAAATGCAGACGTGAAGCTCAGGGAGAGATCAGAACCAGATATTCAGGACTGGGACTCATCTATGTGTAGGTGAGAGGTAAAGCCATGAGAATGAATGAATTGTTAGAGACGATGAGACCATAGACATGGAAGAGCAGCGGTGAGGGAAAGAAAAGAACTAACAAATAGCCTTTTATGGAGAGACATAGCTTAGCGATTAAGAACATGGATTCTGGAGGCAGACTGCTGGGAAAATTCTGGTTCCCCACTTACTAGTTTTATGATTTGGGGCAGGTTTCCCCCTAGAAGCTTCAGTTTCATTTGTAAAATGAGAATATTAATAGTAGCTATATATCGCAGGACTGTTAGGAAGATGAAGCGAGGTGATACATGTAAATCACTTAGAGCAGTGCCTGGTGTATGGGGTGGGTGGTGGGTGGTGTTTGAATTTGTTCTTTTTCCTATCTTTGAAATTCCTTGCTTTAAACCTTCACAGCATACCACAAAAAGACAAGTGCAGACAAGTACATGACCTCAATGAAGAGGAAGATAAAATTAGGCACAAAAGGCAAGTCGAGAGTTTTCTTACAGTGTTAGATTTAGGAATGTAACCTAGGGTCCTGGACTTCCAAGTTGAGTGCTTACTTAATTCCATATCCAGTATATGATAATGTTTATAGGAAATGGTCTGGAGGAAGCATATTATCCTGATATAGAATATTAAAAAGAGGAGCTAGTAGAAATTTTAAATTTTTACATTTAGTGTTATTGATTTTTTCTCTATACCTTTAAGTTATTCTACCAGACATAAAACAACCTTAATGATTTTAGATCCTATATCACAGCTAATTCAGAATATCTTTATTAATCAGTAAAGTATAAACTATTGATAATGATGATAATGATGAAATAGCTAATATTTTCTTTTTCTATTTTTGAAATGAATTTACAATAAAATTGTCTGATTTTTTTGGATGTACAATTCTGTGAATTGTCAGTCATGTAATCACCATGATCAGGATAGAGAACAGCTCCATCACCCTAAAACTTCTCATACTATCCATTGATAGTCAGCCCCAACACCATCCATAATCTCTGGCAACCACTGATCTGTTTTCCATCACTGTAGTTTTGTCTTTTAGAGAGTGTCATATGAATGGAATCATATAATATGTAATCTTTTGAGAATGGCTTCTTTCATTCAGCCTAATGCCTTTGAGATTCAGCCAAGTTGTTACGTGTATCAGCAGTTCATTCGCTTTGCTTAGTAGTGTTCCGTTGAGTGGATGTTCCAAAGTTTGTTTATCCATTCACACATTGATGTGTATTTGGGCTGTTTCCAGGTAATGGTGATTATGAGTAATACTGATACGAACGGTCTTATAGAAGTTTTTGTGTGAACATAAAATTTTTATTTCTCTAAGGTAAATATCTAGGAGTGGGATTACTGGGTCATATGGTAAGTGTTTAACTTTGTAAGAAACTGCCAAACCATTTTCCAGAGTGGCTGAATCATTTTGCATTTCTACCAGCAATGTATGAGAGTTCCAAGTTGCTCTGCATCTTTGTCAGCATTTGATATTGGTGGTATTTATTTTAGTTACTCTATTAACTGTGAAGTAATACCTCATTGTAGTTTTAATTTGCATTTCCTTAGTGGCTAATGATGTCAAACATCTTTTCATATGCTTATTTGCCATCCTATATCCTGTTTGCTGAAATGTCTATTCAGATCTTTTCTTGTTTTTTAATTTGGTTGTTTATTTTCTTCCCGATGACTTTTGAGAGTTCTTTATGTATGCTGAATGCAATTCTTCATTGAGTATCTGATTTGCAAATATTTTATTCCAGTCTATAGCTTGTCTTTGCATTCTCTTCAGATTTGTTTTTGCAGAGCAAACTTTTTTTATTTTGATAAAATACACCTAACATAAAGGTGACCATTTTAACCATTTTTTAAGTGTTCAGTTCTGTGGCTTTAAGTACATTCACATTGCTGTGCAACCATCACCACCATCCATCCCCAGAACTTTTTCATCTTCCCGAACTGAAGCTCTGTACCCATTAAAATCTAACTCTCCAATCCGCCCCCCCCGCCCCGCCCTCAGCCCCTGGCAACCACCATTCTACTTTCTGTCTCTAAGAATTTGACTGCCCTAGATAGGTCATATAAGTGGAATCATACAGTATTTGTCCTTTTGTGTCTGGCTTATTTCACTTAGCATAATGTCTTCAAGGTCCTCCGTGTTGTAGCATGTGTCAGAATTTCCTTCCTTTTTAAGCCTGAATAATATTCCATTGTATGACATTTTCGTTTTAACATTCATCTTTCAATAGACACTTGTGTTGCTTCTACCTTTTGGCTATTGTGAATAATGCTGCTGTAAACCTGAATGTACAAGCATCTGTTCAAGTCCCTGCTTTCAGTTCTTTTGAGTATATACCCAGAAGTGGAATTGCTGAATCATGTTTAATCTTTTGAGGAACCACCCCATCCTGGTTTCCACAGAGACTGTACCATTTGGTATTCCCACCAGCAATGCACAGGGATTCCAATTTCTCCATACCCTTGCCAACACTTACAGTTTTATTATTTTTTATAATAGCCATACTAATGGGTGCAAAGTGGTATCTTACTGTGGTTTTGATTTGCATTTCCTTAAATGACTAGTGAAGTTGAACATGTTTTCATGTGCTTTTTAGTAATTTGTATATCTTCTGTGGAGAAATGTCTATTTAAGTCTTTTGCCCATTTTTTAAAATAGATTATTTGTTGTTGAGTTGTAGGAGCAATTCATGTATTCTAGATGTTGATCCCTTATCAGATACATGATTTGCAAATATTTTCTCCCCCAACCCATGGGTTGCCTTCTCACTCTGTTGATAGTGCCCTTTGATGCACAAAGGTTTTTATTTTTTCTGAAGTCCAATTTGTCATTTTTTTTCTTTTGTTTCCTGTGCTTTTGCTGTCATAGCCAATAAATCATTGATAAATCTATGTTATAAAGCTTTTCCCCTGTATTGTCCTTTGAGAGTTTTATAGTTTTAGCTCTTACATTTAGGTCTTTGGTCCATTTTGAGTTAAATTTGTATATGGTATAAGGCAAGGATTCAACTTCATTTTTTTGCATGTTGATATTTAGTTTTTCCAGTACTACTTGGTGAAAAGATTGTCCTTCCCCACTGAATGGTCTTAGCACCCTCCTTGAGAATCTTTTGACCATTAATGCAAGAGTTGTTCTCTAGGTTCTCCATTCTATTCCATTGATTTATGTCTGTCTTTATGCTAGTGCCTGTACTGTTGTAATTACTGTGGATTTGTAGTAAGTTTTGAAATCAGGATGTGCAAGACCTCCAACTTTATTTTTATTTTTCAAGATTGTTTTTGCTATTTGGGGTCCCTTCAGATACCATATGAATTTTAGGATGGAGTTTTCTATTTCTGCAAAAAAATAGTTATTGGGATTTTGATAGGGATTGCATTGAATCTGTAGATCACTGGGTAGTATTAACATCATAACAACATTAAGTCTTCAATCCATGAACACAGAATGTCATTGCATTTATTTGTGTCTTTAATTTTTCTCAGCAGCATTTTGTTGTTTTCTGTTTACAAGTTTTTTGCCTCAGAGCAAATGTGTTAAATTTCGATACAATTCAGCTTGTCAACTTTTTCTTTTGCGGATCATGTTTTTTTTTTCATGTCTAAGAACTTTGTCTAACATCAGTTTATGAAAAAGATTTTTTCTTTTGTTTCCTTTTAACAGTTTTATAGATGTATACTTCACATTTAGGTCTATGATCCATTTTGACTTTATATTTATATAAGGTGTGAGGTTTAAATAAAGGTTCACTTTTTTTGCCTATGAATGTCCTGTTGTTCCAGCACTAATTGTGGAAAAGAGTATTTTTTCTCCATTTACTTGCCTTTGCATTTTTGTCAGAAACCAATTGGCCACATATTTGTGTTAATTAATTCAAATCATAATTAGTGGTGAAAGATTGAAAAATTTCCCCCAGAATCAGAAATAAGATAAGGTTGTCCATTCTCACCACTTCTATTCACAGTAGAATGAAATTGGAAATCAATAATAGGACATTTAGGAAATTACAGATATGCAGAAATTAAATACCGAATAACCAATGGATCAGAAAAAGCCACAAGGGACATTAGAAAATACTTTGAGATGAATAAAAACAAAACAGTGTATTATAACTTATGAAATGCAGTGAAAACAGTATTTAGGGAGATATATAAAGGTGTAAATGCCCATATTAGTAAAGAAGAAAGATGTCAAATTGATAAACAAAACTTCTACCTTAAGAAACTATAAAAATTTGTCCAAACCCATAGAATGTACAACACTAAGAATGAACTATAATGTAAATTATAGGCCGAGTAATCATGATGTGTCAATGTAGGCTCATTATTTGTAACAAATATACCATTCTGGTGGGAGGTATTAATAATGGGGGAAGCTATACGTGTGTGGAGATGGGAGTATATGGGCAATCTCTGTACCTTCCTTCAGTTTTGCTGTGAACCTATAACTGCTCTAAAAAGGTTAATTTAAAAAAGTAAACTACAAAAAGAAGAGCGTACTAAACCCCCATCAAGCTGAAGGCAGGAAATTAAGCTTAAAGTTAAAATAAATAGAGAAAATCAACAACCAAAAGTCGATGCACAAAATTCACAATCCTTTAGCTAGATTCACCAAGGAAAAAGGAGAGAAGACTCAACTTTCTCATACCGTGCTCTACTTTGACTCTTTTTTGTATTGAATATCTTTTTCCATCCTTTTACTTTCAACCTTTTTTTATAATCTAAAGTATAGACAGCAAGTAGATCATGTTTTCTTTTTTAAAATCTTTTCTTCCAATTGAGTTGAATAGAGTGTTTAGTTTATTTATATTTCATGTATTTAATAGGAGTCTGATAAGGTAGGATTTATATCTGCCATTTGCTCTTCATTTTCTGTATATGTTATATCTTTTTTGTTCCTCTATCACTCATTGATTTCTCCATGTTAAACAGGTGTTTCCAGTATATCATTTTAATTAACTTGTTGCTGCTTTTACTATTTTTTAAGTTATTTTCTTAGTAGTTGCCCTGGGTGTTACAATTAACATCTTAGCTTGAACAAATTAGTTTGTATTAATGCCATCTTAATTTCAATGATATTATTTGTTCCTGTTTAGTTCTGTTCTCTCCTTCCTCCTTTGTACTATTATTGCCATACAAATTACATCTTTATAGATTTTAAGCCCATCAACAGTTTTATAGTTATCGCTTTATGAAGTTATCTTTTGATTTTTAAAGTCAGATTGGACGGGAAAAAGTTACAAAAACAAAAACGTTTATACCATGTTTTATGTTTACCTATGTAGTCAGCTTTACTAGTGCTGTTTCTTTGTGTGCATTTATTTCAGCCTGAAGGATTCCCTATAATTTTTCTCATAAGGTAAGGTCTTCTAGTGATGAACTCTCTCAGATTGTGTTTATCTGGGAATATTTTAATGTCTCCTTTAGTTCTGAAGTATAAGTTTTTGCCAGTCATTGAATTTTCGGTTAGTGGTCTTTTTCTTTCAGCATATCAAATATGTCATCTGACTCCCTTTTGGCCCCTGTAGTATCTCTATTGAGAAGTCACCTGTAATTCTTAGGACACCTTATACATGACGTATCTCTTTTCTCTTGCTGCTTTCAAAGTTCGTTCTTCATCTTTAACTTTCAACAATTTGGCTACATATCTAAATGTCTCTTTGGACAGACTACAAGTTGGTCTCTGAGTTTATCTTTCTTGGAGCCTTTCAAGGTTCTGTAATGTATAGATTAATGATTTTCATCAATTTGGGGAAACTTTCAGCCATTAATTCTTCAAATATTCTCTTTGTCCATTCTTCTCCTTCCGAGATTTCCATTATGCATATGTTAGTATGCTTAATGGTCTCCCACATGTCTCTGAGGCTCTGTTATTTTTTATTCATTTTTTTTTCTTTCTGCTACTCAGATTGCATAA
Source organism: Rousettus aegyptiacus (assembly GCF_014176215.1). Taxonomy (NCBI): domain Eukaryota; kingdom Metazoa; phylum Chordata; class Mammalia; order Chiroptera; family Pteropodidae; genus Rousettus; species Rousettus aegyptiacus. The sequence continues at coordinate 63,447,304 of NW_023416312.1, read as the reverse complement.
TCTTCCTCGGATAAGGTAGTCAGCATATCTCCAAGTTTTCTGATTCTTTCTTCTGTCAGCTCAGATCTTCTGTTGAACCCCTCTAGTACATTTTCAACTCTAGAATTTCTATTTGGTTCTTTATTACAGTTTTCTTTATTTTTGTTCCCTATTTGGTGAGGCATTCTGAAACATCTTGATAGTTCTTTATACATGATTTCCTTTAATTGTTTGAACTTATAATAACTCTTTTAAAGTTTTGTCTGAGAAGTCAAGCATGCTTCCTCAGGATAGTTTCTATCAATCTCCTGTGTGTATGGGTCGTACTTTCCTAGTTTGTTGTTGTTGTTTATAATGTCTTCGTCTTAGCTCAAACAGCTGTAACAAAGTACCATAGATTGGGTGGTTTATAAACAACATAGAGTTATTTCTCACAGTTCTAGAGGATAGAAATCTGAGATCAGGGTTCCAGCATGATCAGGTTCTGATGAGAGCCTTCTTCTGGGTTTTCAGACTGCTGACTTCTTGTTGGATCCTCACATGGCAGAGAGCAAAGAGAGGAAACAAATCTCTCTGATGACTCTTAAAAGAGCACTAATTCCATTCATGTAGGCTCCACCCTCATTACCTCATCTAATCCTAATTACCTATGAAAGGTCCCTACCTTCTGTTACCCTCACAGTGAGGGGTAGGGTTTCAACATATGAATTTTGGGGGGTGGGGGGGACACAAGTATTCAGTCCATAACAGTCTTATAAATTTTTGTTGAAAATTAGACATTTAAAATAATGTGATGACTCTGAAAATCAATCACCCCAATCAGGGTTTGTCATTGCTATTTATTTGTTTAGTGACTTTACTGGACTAGTTCCGCAAATTTTGAATTCTTTGTCACGTGCAGCCACTGAAGTCTTTGTTCAGTTAACATAGTGGTCTTAATGACTGTAGGGAGTTTTACTTAAGTGCCCTGAACCAAAAAGTCTACCAGCTTATTGAGGGAGGGAGGGAGGGAGGGAGGGAGGGAAGGAAGGAGGAAGAGGAGAGAGGGAGAGAGAGTGAAAGAGAAGACAGAAGAGAAGAAGGGGGAGAGAGGGGGTGGAGGGAGGGAGGGGGAGAGAGAGAGAAGAGAGAAAGAGGGAAAGAAAGAGAGAAAGAGGAGAGAGAAGAGAGAGAGAGAGAGAGAGAGAGAGAGAGAGAGAGAGAGAGAGTGTGTGTGTGTGTGTGTGTGTGTGTGTGTGTGTGTGTTGGGTCACTCTTTAATTACGTAGGCAGGCAGTTTGCAGCTCTGCCTTAGACTCCGCTTCCTGCTTGCACAGAGCCTCAAGATCAGCTGGAAGTGAGAGATTAACAACTTCTCAGACACTAACTTTCTGGAGCATTCACATAGCACTGCACATGTTTGGTACTTTATAGAGTCCCAGGAATATGTCTGAGTTTTTTAAAAGCCCGCTGTGGAGATCTCATTCCCTGTTTTTCTTCTTTTTTGTTAAATTGTGGTAAGAACTTAACATGAGATTTACCTCTTAACAGATTTTTAAGTGCAATACGTTATTGTTAACTGTAGGTACAGTGTTGTACAGCAGATCTCTGGAACTTGTTATCTTGCATGACTAAAACTTTATAACCATTGCGTAGTAACTCCGCATTTTCCTCTTTCCCCAGCCCTGACCACTATCATTATACCCTCTGCTTCTATGCATTTTTTTTATATACCTCATGAAAGTTGTATCATACAATATCTGTCCTTTTGTTACTGGCTTATTTCACTTAGCATAATGTCCTCAAGGTTCATCTATGCTATCATATATCATATATAGCAGGATTTCCTTCTCTTTTAAAGCTGAGTAATACTCCATTGTATGTATATAACTGCATTTTCTTTATTCATCCATCAGTGGACATTTGGTTGTTTCTGTATCGTGACTGTCGTGAACAGTTCTGCACTGAATGTGTGAGTGCCGATATCTCTTGGAGACCTTGATTTTAGTTATTTTGGATAAATACTTAGAGATGGGATTGACTTATCATGTGGTATTTCTATTTTTAATCTTTTGTGTAACCTCTATACTGTTTTTCATAGTAGTCACACCATACTACATTTCCACCAAAAGTGTACAAGTGTTTCAGTTTTTCCAAATCCTCGCCAACATTTTTTTTAAATAGTATTCATATCTCATTGTAGTTTCGATATGCATTTCCCTAATAATTAGTGATGGTAAGCACCTTTTCATGTACCTGCTGGCTATTTGTATATCTTCTGCGGAGAAACATCTATTCAAATCCTTTGCTCAGTTTTTAATCAGGTTTTTTTTTTTATGCTATTGAGTTGTAAGACTTCCCCATATTTTGGATATTAACTCCTTATCAGATATACGGTTTGCAAAAATTTCGTTCCATTCTGGAGGTCGCCTTTTTACTTTATTATTTTCTTGTGCAGAAGCTTCTTAGTTTCATGTAGTCCTGCTTATCTCTGGCTTTTGTCGCCCCTGCTTTTGGGGTTATATTGAAGAAATCATTGCCAGTACTAAATCTAAGAGACCTTTACCCTGTGTTTTCTTGTATGACTTTTAGAGTTTATGGTATTAACTTTAAGTCTTTGATCCACTTTGAATTGATATTTGTGAGCATCATAAGATTAGGTTCAATTTCATCCTTTTGCATGTGGATTTCCAGTTTTCCTAGTACCATTTGTTGAAGGGAACTATCGTTTCCCCATTGTGTATTGCTGGCACCTTTGTCAAAGATCAGTTGACCATATATGCATGGTTTATTTCTGGCCTCTCTGTTCTCTTCTACTGGTCTATATGTCTGCCCTTAAGCCAGTACCATGCTGTTTTAATTGGTACATCTTTGTAGTATGTTTTGATTTGGGAAATGTGATGCTCATGCCCTATGTTTCCTTTTAAAGTTTTTCATCTGTCTCTTGTTAGCCCCAGCTGGTAATGTCACCTCGGGGTGCTGAAGTGTTAGACAATCCCCATTGATTGGTTTTAACAAATGCCCTAGGGATGGAATAACCTCCCCCCTCCCCCCGCCAGAGTGAGATATGAACCAAGTCAAAAACAAGCCCTGGTAGCTTTTCATTGAGGTGCTAGACAGGTCAAACAGTGACAGTTCTCTTAGGATAGGGCTTTGGGGTAGCTTCAAAACTGCTCTGCTTCCTCCACCATTAGTTAGACTGCTGAGTTTTTTCAGCACTATCATAGTTGCTAGATTGTTGGTTTACACGGTACTGCAAAGATGGAGAGAGGGAAATGGGATTATGGAACGTTGAAATGCAACAAACCTTCTTATTATTGACACTCAGCTGTTTGTCTTGAATAACTAACCGTTCCTCACGTTGTTGAAAGCCTTTACTTGATTTCTAGACTTACCAAAAATTTGATTTTGACAATTTTTGCCAGTGTTCTTTTTGCTCTTATAGAGGAGCAGATTTTCAGAGGTCCTTACTCCAACATCCCCGAATTACTTTCTGTCCATTTTACTTTTGTCCTGATCTGTATTACTATATTTGAAAGTGACATTCGCTTTTAAAAAGTGAATTTCTTATAGAATATAGTTGAGTCTTGTTTTTTATCATTTCTTTATTGAGTTTTCATTTACATATCATAAAACTCACTCCTTTTAAAGGTACAATTCAGTGATTTGTAGCAAATTTACAGAGTTGATCAACTATTGCCACAATCCAGTTTTGGAATGTTTGTCATCCCAGAGATCGTTCTCAGTCCCTGTTTCCACTCCCAACCCAGGGGGCAACTAATCTGCTATCTGTCCTTATGGATTCACCCATTCTGGACATTTCATATAAATGGAATCATAAAATATGTGATCTTCTTTAACTTAACACAACATTTTAATTATGTTTAGAACTAGTACTTTCCCCCATACTGAGGGATTGATTTTGTGTGCAAGCTGAGCACATCTTCAACAGTCAGCCAGGCAGTTTACGATTTCATCTTAGCCTTCACTTTCTCTTCACTCAGAGACTCAAGATTAGTCACAGGTGCACTTAGGGCTTTTTCAGGTCTTTGCTGAGCAGGCACAAAGCTCTGGCCACGTGGATATCCCTGTGTATGTGTGTGGTCTTCTAGGTTCCTAGAAATAATATCGGAGCTTTTCAGAGCCCCCTAAAGACATTTCATTCCACAGGATTTCCTCCTAAGCTTTTTGATTATTAACCTAGTTGCCTCAACTCTGCCACCTCAGGTAGCTGTAAAATTCAACAACTGTCTCTGATGGTTTTGGGTAAAGGTTGTGGGGCAAAGTCTGTTAGCGCTGGGTGACCTTTGAGTGAAGTCAAATATAAACAGCATTGCTTATGGGATCTTCCAGGGAACTAGTAGACAGGTCAAGTATGAAAAATTCTCTGAGAATAGTGCTTTGAATGAGCTCCCACCTTGTCTTTGTTTTCCAGTGGCCGCCAGGCTGCTGGTTTTCACTGTGATTTGAGTTGATCGGCTTTCAAGGTTACCACAGACCTGGGAGAAAAGGATGAGAAAAAGGCATATCAAAATGCCACAAAACTTATTATTCTAACTGAGATTCAGCTCACTAATAAATGTTCTTGAATTTTTCTTGAATAAATGTTCTCCAGATTGCTGCAAGCCTTTGGTTAATTTACACAGTTCTGAAAAAGTTGCTTCTGGCAGTTTTCTACCAGTGGTCTCATTACCTTTATGAAGGAGAAAATTTTAAGGGGTCCTTACTCTGCCATTTTTACTGATGTCACCTCTCTCGATGGTATCTTCTAAAGCTGAGAAGTTTGTGCTTTTGATGAAGTCTAACTTACTAATTATATTTTCCAATCACTTCTGGTTTGGGCCCAGTAACTAAGGTTTCTTTCTAACCCAAGGTCAGAAAGATTTTCTCATATGTGTTCTAGAAGATTTATACCTTTAGCTCATACATTTAGGTCTGTGAACCATTTGGAGTTAATTTTCTGAATTATATGTATGGTGTAAGGTTAGGTCTACATTAGTCTCGGCATATGGATGTTCAATGGTCCTGGTACCTTTAGTTGAAACGATGATATCATTTCCCAACTAAACAGTCTCTTTTTACTCTGTTTACCTTTCAGCAGTTTGATTATGCTGTGTCTGGGCATGGGTTCTCTGTTACTTCAAATTCTTGGTGTCTTACCTATTCCCTGGTACTATGTACTTTTCAGTGTCTTCAAATGTTCCACCCGTTCTCTCTAGGTTTTGTAACTATTCAGTGAGAGAGACAGGGTGAAGCATGCTTACTTCATCTTACCCAGAAACAGAAGTCCTAATAGCTAATAATTTTTAAGGGCTTATTTGTGCAGGTCCTTGTGCTAAGCATTTTGCACATCAGCTCATTGAAACGTTACAGTAACTCTACAAGATAGTGGCAGTATTATATCCATTTTACAGATAACAGAATTGAGCTTCTGAGGGGATAAGTGATTTTCTCAAGGTCAGTTATTAAGTGGCCATGGTAGGACTTAAATCTAAGTCTATTTTTACACATAAGTCTGTGACGGTGATCATGGCACTTGCATATGTGATTTCAAAAGGTTTTGTGGTTTATTGAATGTAATTTTACTATTTCTTGAGAATCATTCTTCAGGGGGAAGAGTAACACATTCCCCATTTTCTAACCTTAAATCAGTGGGAAAACAGCATATATTATCTCTAGAAATGTACTTCCTCTGAAATCTTAAACTCCAGTGTATTACTCTGTGACCACAACCTTCTTCTAATCCTGGCTCTCACAACTCTCTTAACACTCATTATTCCATCTCTTCAACCCTGTTGAAATCTCCAACTCCTTGACCCTTTTCCTTCTCCAAATCTGTCATTGCCTTTTTATCTCCTTTGACTTTCACGTCTCACTTAGACTCCACCATCCATTATTTGCCCACGTTCTTGCCGATGAATCATTCTCCTTGCTTCCTTGTCTGGAATCATAGCCATCTAGCAAAACCTCAACTCTGAATCTATCCAGCTAATTGCCTTCTTTATTTCTGCATGATGGCTTTTGAGCACTACTAGAGAAAAATCATGTAACTGTTGATGAGTGCCTCTATAAGTTCCTCATCTCTGGTATTGTCTAGAGCCTTCTTCCTTGTTCAGCAGTCTCTCTCCCAGTTCCTAGTCAGCTCTGTGTTTCTTCCCATACAAATATTATTTTAGATCTTCATTACTCTTTTCTATTTGGTTTTAGTATTTTTAGCAGATAGTCTTTCTTCCTACTTCAAAGGAAACACAACCATTGGGAAGAACCTTCCACTTTCTGCCTGACCCTCTACTAACCGCTGCATCCTAACCCTCATTTTTTTTCATCTCAACTCAGTGCTAAGGTCATCCTTCCTGCCTAAGGTGAATCTTTATACCTTTGTTCTGGATCCTATCCCTTGTCTCTCCTCATGGACTTCCATCAGTTATCCTCAGTATTTCTTCTTTCCTTTTGGGATTTCAACATGAGTTGTACCCTTTACCATTTTCCATGGTGTACATACTCCTACCATGACCTATCTTTAAAAAATGATAACAAAAAAAATGCCCTTCAGTTGAGCAAACAACGCATTTAGATCCTCTCCCTTCATTATATACCGTAATAAGTAGCAATTGGTTTAAAAAATGAAATGTAAAAATTGAAGCCGTAAAAAGGATAGAATTAAGTACATATGTTAATATTTTTGATATCCTAATGGGAAAAGATTTTTTTCCAATCTTTAGTGAAATTTTTCAAATACACAGAGAAGCTGACAGAATCTTATCACAAACATCCATTATATCACCGACTAGATTCTACCATTAATATTGTACTTTATCACCTGTCTGTCCCTCTATCCGTCTTACTTTATTGATGTATTTAAAATAAATTGTCAGCGTAGTTACATGTCTTCCTAAATACTCCAGTATGCATTTTGTTAGTTAGAAATAAATATTTACATTTTTCTTTGATGTAAAATCTGCATGCAATCAATATATATATCTTTGTAGTGATATGTTGGTAAATGTTTAACAGCCAGCTCTCCAGCAAAAAAAGGCTGATTTATATTATTTGCCAGTTTCTGTGGTTTACATAGCCTCTCTGATTTCAAGGCTGATTTCACGGCCGATTTCAAGCTACCAGTGTGTTATCACTGAACATGGAGTTGGGAAGAGATGTGCAAGTCGTTGACTCATCTCCAGCACACCACTGCATCTATGTAACCTGACCCCTGTCAACACATAGATTTCCATCACCCCAGAAAGTTTCATCGTACTTCTCAGCAATTCCCACCCAACCCTCCCAGAGGCAACTCGTCTTTTTAATTTTTTCACTATCGATTAGTTTTGCCTGTTTTAGAACTTCAGCTGAGTGAAAAAATACACTATGTATTCTTTGTGTAAAGTTTCTTTAACTCAGCACAATCTTTTTGAGATTCATTCATATTGTGTGTATCAATAGTTTTTCCTTTTCTCTATAACAAAATTTCTTGGAAGAGTTTTCTGGAGTCACTATTTTTCTAGGGCTGCTGTAACAAGTTACTACAAATCTAGTGGCTTAGAACAACAGAAATTTATCCTCTCACAGCCACTAAAAGTCTGAAATCAATGTATTGGCAGGCCCATGCTCTTTATGAAGACTCCAGAAGGAGATCCTTCCTTGTCTCTTAACTTCTGGTGGTTGCCAGCATTCCTTTGTGTTGTACATGCATCATTCCAGTCTCTGTCTTCGTCATCATCACTCAGCAGTCTCCTTTTGTGTCTATCTCTGTCTTCAAATGGCCTTCTTATATAAGGGCAGGTGTCTTGGATTTAGGGCCCACCCTAATCCAGTATGACCTCAATTAATTACATTTGCAAAGACACTATTTCCAAATAAAGTCACACTCTGAGGCTTGGGATGGATACGAATTTTGAGGTTATGCTATTCGACTCAGTACAGTCCACCCTCTGACCTGCAAAAATTTATATCCATCTCACATGCAAAATACATTCACTGCATTGCAACCTCCCCAAAAGTCTTAACCTATTCCAGCTTCAAGACTAAATCTCAGATCTCATCTAAACATTAACTCGCAAATGTTCCAAGTTTCATTATCTAAATTGGGTGTCCGTGAGGCTCTGAGTATGTTCTATCCTATGGCAGAATTCCTCTCTGTCCAGAGACCTGTGAAGCTAGACGAGTTATCTGCTTCCAAAACACAGCGGTGAGACTGGCATAGGATAGGCATTCCTATTCTTAAAGGGCAAAAAAGAAAGGAGTAAAGGTGTTACTGATCCTAAGCAAGTTAGCAGCCCAGCACAGCAAATTCCATTAGGTTTCAAGGCCTAAGGAGGATGCTCTGGACTCAGTGCTCTGCCTTATCCCTCTCTGAGCCTTCTGGGACAGCCTCATCTTCTCACCATTGCATGGCAGCTGCAGCTCTACCCTCTTTGGTTTTTGTACCTGTGGGATTGCCCTCAGAGTCATCCTCCCTTCATTTTGTTGTGTGTCTGTCACTTTCACACCAGGCTGACAGTTTCTGCTTGTATAAAATTCTTGAAAATCTTGTCAATCTCTTATGTATGTCAAGAGATTCAAAACTTGAGATATGAGAATTCCCCACAGATCCTTTCTGGATAACCCCTCCTCTATTCCTGCCTTCTGCTAAGATGGCTGATTGGATCGAAGACTCATATGCTTGCTTAATCTCTTCAGTGAAAATTTGTCCAGCCACACCACTGGCCCTATTTCCAGAGAACGTTATCTTAGATAGGCTGAGAATTCTCCAGATCATCAAGTGCTAGTTCCGTTTTTACCTGGTCATTTCTCAATTTCTCTCTCTCCTCTCTCATTTTATTATAAGTATCAAAGAGAAACCAGGCTGTATCTTCTACACTTGTCTTGGAAATCTCAGCTAAATATCCAAGTTTATCACTTATAAGGAATATTTTCCACCCAACAACAGAACTCAGTTTAGCTAAGTTTCTGCCACTTTATGACACAGATCACCTTTTTTCCAGTATCAAAATGTTCATCATTTCCTTCTAAGGCCTCATCAGTAGCAATTTTAATGTTCATCTCTCTAGCAACTCTGTTCATGATGATATATGTAATCTCTAAGATGACAGAACCTTTCTCTTCTGTCCTCTTTACTTCCTTCTGAGCTCTCACCAGAACCCTTGTTAACATCTGTATTTCTACCAACAGTCTCTTCCAGGCAGCCAACCTTTTGCTGTCAAGCAGTTCAAAAATTCTTTCAGCTTCTACCCATTAACTGAATTCCCAAGCCACTTCCACATTTTCGGGTATTTGTTAACAGCAGCACCCTATTGTCCACTGCAAAATCTGTATTAGTTTCTTAGGGCTATTGTTACAAAGTACCACACACTGGGTGGCTTAAAACAACAGAAATTCTCTCATAGATCTGGAGGCTAGAAGTTCAAATCAAGGCATTGGCAATGTTGGCTCCTTCTGGAGGCTCTGAGGAAGAATCTGTTCCATGCCTGTCTCCTAGCTTCTAGTAGTTGCTGGCAGTCTTTGACTTATAGATGCTTCACTTCAATCTCTGCTTTTTGTCTTCACATGACATTCTCCCTGTCTCAGTGTCTTTACATTGCTCCTTAAAAGGACCAGTCATTGGATTTAGGGCCTACTCTAATCCAGTGTGACCTCATCTTAACTAATTATATCTGCAAATAACCTGTTTCCAAATAATGTTACATTCTGAGCTTCTCGGTAGACATAAATTTTGGAAGGATACCGTTCAACCTAGTGTAATCGCTTATCTCCACTTCCTCACCTCTTATTCTGTTCTTAAAAACAATATAATGAACTAGATCATGCCAGAGATTAAAATACATGTTCAGTCATGTCAAGAAAGAAAACGTCATCAGTACTCCAAAAGTCTCTGTATGACCTTCAGGAATCACAACCCCCTGCCTACCAGAATAACCACTATCTTGACTTGTGATGATAATTTCTTTTATTTATATTTTTACCACCTATACAGGCAGCATTAGGCAGTGTTTAGTTTTCCCTGTTTTAAAGCATCATATCAATGAATTGTATGCATTCTATTGGGTCTTCCTTTTCTACTTATCATTCGTCCATATTGCAGCATGTAGCCATAGTTTGTTCACTTTCATTGCAGTGTAGTATTCCTTTATGAACATACCAACATTTATCCATTCTATTGTAATTGAACATGTGGCTTGTTTCCATTTAGTAGGCTATAGTTACCAGTCTTGAGAAATCTGATGTGATCTACTGTGATCATTCTTGTACATGTATCCGGGGACATATGTGCAGAAGTTTCTTAGGGTATATACTTAGGAGTGGAACTGAGGGGTGAAGAGTTCACACATCTTCAACTTTAATAGATGTTAACTCTTTTGTGAAGGGATTGTCCCAAGTTAAAATCCCACCAACCGTGTGTGAAGGTTCAGGTTGCTCCATATCTTTGTCCACACTGGATATTGTCAGACTCCAATCTGATGGGTATTTACTTATATTTTATTGTATTCTTTCTTCCCTTTCTTAATAATTGGCATTCATTTAAATCACTTCTTTTTAGTCTTTAGTAAAGTGCTATTTTCTTCAATCTTCTGCTTTGAAAATTTTCAACCATAGAGAAAAATTGAAATAAGTACACCCACATCCTTCACCTACATTTACCAACTATTGGCATTTTGCCACATTTGCTTTACCTCTCTCTTCCTCTATACAAGGATGTATGTATTAGTTTGCTTATTGCTAAACTATTAAAAAACAAATTTCAGACATTATGAAGTTTTACTCCTAAATACTTCATTATGTTGTCTCTTAAGAACATGGACATTCTCCTATATAATCACAGTATTATGATCACTCTTAAGATATTCAACAGTTCCACTAATATTACCTAATATACAGTTTGTGATTAGATTTCTCAATTTCAAATCCAGGATGCAATCAGGGATTACACATTGCATTTAGTTTGCTTTAGAACAGTTCCTGTGTGTGTGTGTGTGTGTGTGTGTGTGTGTGTGTGTGTGTGTGTGTGTGTCTTTCTTTCAAGACATATTTTTCAGGAGTCTGGATCTGTATTGTTTCAGTGTGGTTTTAATTCCATTGTCTTGATAGCTAATGAGGTTGGAAACCTCAAGTTTATTGACCATTTGGATAGTCTCCTTTATGAAATGACTATTCCATTCTTTTGCCCATTTAGCAAATATGAAAATGTCTATTTCCTGCCTAAATGTCTTCTCATCTGTTTGTATCTATGTCTAGGTGTGGTCTTGATTCAGAGGTCACTTTAGGCATTTATCAGAGCAACAGCTCAGCCCCAAAGCCCTGGGAATATGTGAGATCTCAGTGATCACTACTTACTTTCAGTACTGCTTCAGAGAAGAGGTAGGTAGGGAAGTGTTATGGTTATATGTCCTGAATATTCTATCTCCAAATTTCTTCTCTAGTTTTACGTATATTTCTTATAAATTCGTAAAAGTTCATTATTATTGTGGATACTTGCTCTTTGTTGGTTATATTTGTTAAAAATGCCAATTTTCATTCTGTGGCTTATTTCAGTGCCTTTATGCTGTCTTTTAATGAATAAAAGTTCTTCATTCATATGTAATAAAATGTATTATTTTTTTCTACTTAGTGTTTTATGTGCTTTTATTAGTAAATCCTTCTCTACATGAGCTCAGGAAGATACTGCTCTTTGTTCTAACAGCTATGTTTTTTTTTCTTTTACATTTAAATCTTTAATCTACCTGGAATTGATTTATGTGTGTGGTATGAAGTGGGATTTCAGTTTCTTTTCTTTTTTTCATATAGATAACCGTCTATTCCAACATCATATATTGAAAAGATTGTCCCCGAACTATTATTGTATTGCTAGCTCTGTCATAGATGTTCACATATGCATGGGTGTTTTTCTGGGTTCTCTCTTTTGTTTCTTTGGTAGTTTTTGACTATCGCAAAATCAGTACCATACAGTTTAGCTTTTTAAATGTCTTTGTATCTAGTATAGCAGAAAAACAATTTCTTCTGCCTTGTTTTTCTTCAAACGTGTTTAATCTTTACCATGGAAATTTTGGAAACACACACACACACACACACACACACACACCCTTTTGTGGCTGTCTGTCTGTCTCAGGTGATTTTGATTGAGAATCCATAGAGTATTTAAATCAATTGAGAACAATTGGCATATTTGCGATGCAGATCTTCAAATATGAATGTGGTATACCTTTTCATTCATTTAATTATTCTTTAATGTCTTTCACTATATTTTCTCTATTTTCTATTCCTTCTAGCATTTTGGGAGACTGAATAGTATTTTTTTCTTAATTTTAAAACAGTTTTATTGAGGTATGTAATTTATATACAGTGAAATTCACCTGTTGGAAGTGTTCAGTTTATTTTCGTTGTTGTTGTTGTTGTTGTTGTTTGTCATTTGAGTAGATTTTACTTTCAGAAAGGCATCATTCATTTCAGTTTGTCTAACAGATTACATAATCAAGGGCTT